>NC_079191.1:240761709-241418635 GCF_029499605.1 Hyla sarda
TCCTCAGTGTACAGAGCCCTGCATGTCCTCAGTGTACGGAGCCCCGCTTGTCCTTATTGTACAGGGCCCTGCTTGTCCTCGGTGTACAGAACCATGCTTGTCCTCACTGTACAGAGCCCTGCTTGTCCTCGGTGTACAGAGCCCTTCTTGTCCTCAGTAAACAGAGCCCTGCTTGTCTTCAGTGTACAGAGCCCTGCTTGTTCTCAATATACGGAGCCCTGCTTGTCCTCGGTATACAGAGCCCTGTTTGTCCTCAGTGCACAGAGCCCTGCTTGTCCTCAGTGTACGGACCCCCGCTTGTCCTTAGTGTACGGAGGCCTGCTTGTCCTCAGTGTACAGAGCCCTGCTTGTCCTCAGTGTACAGAGCCCTGATTGTCCTCAGTGCACAGAGCCCTGCTTGTCTTCAGATTACAGACCCCTGCTTGTCTTCAGTGTACAGACCCCTGCTTGTCTTCAGTGTACAGACCCCTGCATGTCCTCAGGGCACAGAGCCCTGCTTGTCCTCAATGTACAGAGCCCTGTTTTTCCTCAGTGTACAGAGCCCTGCTTGTCTTCAGTGTACAGACCCCTGCTTGTCCTCAGTGTTCAGAGCCCTGCTTGTCCTTATTGTACTGCGTCCTGCTTTTCCTCAGTGTACAGAGCCCTGCTTCTCCTCAGTGTACAGAGCCCTTCTTGTGTTCATTGTACAGAGCCCTTCTTGTCTTCAGTGTACAGAGCCCTGCTTGTCTTCAATGTACAGAGCCCAGCTTGTCTTCAGTGTACAGAGCCCTGCTTGTTCTCGGTGTAGAGAGCCCTGCTTGTCCTCAGTGTATGGAGCCCTACTTGTCCTCAGTGTACAGAGCCCTGCTTTTCCTCAGTGTACAGAGCCCTGCTTTTCCTCAGTGTACAGAGCCCTGCTTGTCTTCAGTATACAGAGCCCTGCTTGTCCTCAGTGTACAGAGCCCTGCTGGTCCTCAGTGTACGGAGCCCTGCTTGTCTTCAGTTTACAGACCCCTGCTTGTCCTCACTGTACAGGGCCCTGCTTGTCCTCAGTGTATAGATCCCTGTTTGTCCTCAGTGTATAGAGCCCTGCTTGTCCTCAGTGTACAGAGCCCTTCTTATGCTTGGTGTACGGAGCCCTGGTTGTACTTACTGTGTGGAGCCCTGCTTGTCCTCACTGTACTGAGGCCTGCTTGTCTTCGATGTACAGAGCCCCGCTTATACTTATTGTACAGAGCCCTGCTTGTCCTCAGTGTACAGAGCCTTGCTTGTCCTCAGTGTACAGAGCCCTGCTTGTCCTCAGTAAACAGAGCCCGGCTTGTCTTTAGAGTACAGACCCTTAATTGTCCTCAATGTACGGAGCCCTGCTGGTGCTCAGTGTATAGAGCCCTGTTTGTCCTCAGTGTACAGAGCCCTGCTTGTCTTCAGTGTACAGACCCCTGCTTGTCCTCAGTGTTCAGAGCCCTGCTTGTCCTTATTGTACTGCGTCCTGCTTTTGCTTAGTGTACAGAGCCCTGCTTGTCCTCAGTGTATAGAGCCCTTCTTGTCTTCAGTGTACAGAGCCCTTCTTGTCTTCAGTGTACAGAGCCCTTCTTGTCTTCAGTGTACAGAGCCCTGCTTGTCTTCAATGTACAGAGCCCAGCTTGTCCTCCGTGTACAGAGCCCTGCTTGTCCTCAGTGTACGGAGCCCTGCTTGTCCTTATTGTATAGAGACCTGCTTGTCCTCAGTGTACAGAGCCCTGCTTGTCCTCAATGTACAGAGCCCTGCTTGTCTTCAGTGTAGAGTGTCCCGCTTGTCCTCAGTGTACAGAGTCCCGCTTGTCCTTAGTGTACAGAGCCACGCTTGTCCTCAGTGCACAGAGCCACGCTTGTCCTCGGTGTACAGAGCCCAGCTTGTCCTCCGTGTACAGAGCCCTGCTTGTCCTCAGTGTACGGAGCCCTGCTTGTCCTTATTGTATAGAGACCTGCTTGTCCTCAGTGTACAGAGCCCTGCTTGTCCTCAGTGTACAGAGCCCCCACTTGTCCTCAGTGTACAGAGTCCCGCTTGTCCTCAGTGTACAGAGCCCTGCATGTCCTCAGTGTACGGAGCCCCGCTTGTCCTTATTGTACAGGGCCCTGCTTGTCCTCGGTGTACAGAACCATGCTTGTCCTCACTGTACAGAGCCCTGCTTGTCCTCGGTGTACAGAGCCCTTCTTGTCCTCAGTAAACAGAGCCCTGCTTGTCTTCAGTGTACAGAGCCCTGCTTGTTCTCAATATACGGAGCCCTGCTTGTCCTCGGTATACAGAGCCCTGTTTGTCCTCAGTGCACAGAGCCCTGCTTGTCCTCAGTGTACGGACCCCCGCTTGTCCTTAGTGTACGGAGGCCTGCTTGTCCTCAGTGTACAGAGCCCTGCTTGTCCTCAGTGTACAGAGCCCTGATTGTCCTCAGTGCACAGAGCCCTGCTTGTCTTCAGATTACAGACCCCTGCTTGTCTTCAGTGTACAGACCCCTGCTTGTCTTCAGTGTACAGACCCCTGCATGTCCTCAGGGCACAGAGCCCTGCTTGTCCTCAATGTACAGAGCCCTGTTTTTCCTCAGTGTACAGAGCCCTGCTTGTCTTCAGTGTACAGACCCCTGCTTGTCCTCAGTGTTCAGAGCCCTGCTTGTCCTTATTGTACTGCGTCCTGCTTTTCCTCAGTGTACAGAGCCCTGCTTCTCCTCAGTGTACAGAGCCCTTCTTGTGTTCATTGTACAGAGCCCTTCTTGTCTTCAGTGTACAGAGCCCTGCTTGTCTTCAATGTACAGAGCCCAGCTTGTCTTCAGTGTACAGAGCCCTGCTTGTTCTCGGTGTAGAGAGCCCTGCTTGTCCTCAGTGTATGGAGCCCTACTTGTCCTCAGTGTACAGAGCCCTGCTTTTCCTCAGTGTACAGAGCCCTGCTTTTCCTCAGTGTACAGAGCCCTGCTTGTCTTCAGTATACAGAGCCCTGCTTGTCCTCAGTGTACAGAGCCCTGCTGGTCCTCAGTGTACGGAGCCCTGCTTGTCTTCAGTTTACAGACCCCTGCTTGTCCTCACTGTACAGGGCCCTGCTTGTCCTCAGTGTATAGATCCCTGTTTGTCCTCAGTGTATAGAGCCCTGCTTGTCCTCAGTGTACAGAGCCCTTCTTATGCTTGGTGTACGGAGCCCTGGTTGTACTTACTGTGTGGAGCCCTGCTTGTCCTCACTGTACTGAGGCCTGCTTGTCTTCGATGTACAGAGCCCCGCTTATCCTTATTGTACAGAGCCCTGCTTGTCCTCAGTGTACAGAGCCTTGCTTGTCCTCAGTGTACAGAGCCCTGCTTGTCCTCAGTAAACAGAGCCCGGCTTGTCTTTAGAGTACAGACCCTTAATTGTCCTCAATGTACGGAGCCCTGCTGGTGCTCAGTGTATAGAGCCCTGTTTGTCCTCAGTGTACAGAGCCCTGCTTGTCTTCAGTGTACAGACCCCTGCTTGTCCTCAGTGTTCAGAGCCCTGCTTGTCCTTATTGTACTGCGTCCTGCTTTTGCTTAGTGTACAGAGCCCTGCTTGTCCTCAGTGTATAGAGCCCTTCTTGTCTTCAGTGTACAGAGCCCTTCTTGTCTTCAGTGTACAGAGCCCTTCTTGTCTTCAGTGTACAGAGCCCTGCTTGTCTTCAATGTACAGAGCCCAGCTTGTCCTCCGTGTACAGAGCCCTGCTTGTCCTCAGTGTACGGAGCCCTGCTTGTCCTTATTGTATAGAGACCTGCTTGTCCTCAGTGTACAGAGCCCTGCTTGTCCTCAATGTACAGAGCCCTGCTTGTCTTCAGTGTAGAGTGTCCCGCTTGTCCTCAGTGTACAGAGTCCCGCTTGTCCTTAGTGTACAGAGCCACGCTTGTCCTCAGTGCACAGAGCCACGCTTGTCCTCGGTGTACAGAGCCCGGCTTGTCTTCAGTCTAGAGAGCCTTGCTTGTCCTCAGTGTACAGAGCCCTGCTTGCGCTTGGTGTACGGAGCCCTGCTTGTCCTCACTGTACGGAGCCCTGCTTGTCCTCACTGTACTGAGCCCTGCTTGTCTTCGATGTACAGAGCCCCGCTTATCCTTATTGTACAGATTCCTGCTTGTCCTCAGTGTACAGAGCCTTGCTTGTCCTCAGTGTTCAGAGCCCTGCTTATCTTCGGTGTACAGGGCCAAGCTTGTCCTCAGTGTACAGAGCCCTGCTTGTCCTCAGTAAACAGAGCCCTCCTTGTCTTCATTGTACAGACCCCTGCTTGACCTCAGTATATGGAGCCCTGATTGTCTTCAGTGTACATACCCCCCATTTGTCCTTAGTGTACGGAGCCCTGTTTGTCCTCAGAATACAGAGCCCTGCTTGTCCTCAGTGTAGAGAGCCCTGCTTGTCTTTATTGTACAGAGCCTTGCTTGTCCTCAGTGTACATAGCCCTGCTTGTCCTGGGTGTTCAGAGCCCTGCTTGTCCTTATTGTATTGAGCCCTGCTTGTCCCTAGTGTTCAGAGCCCTGCTTGTCCTTATTGTACTGCGTCCCGCTTTCCTCAGTGTACAGATTCTGGATTGTCCTCAGTGTACAAAGCCCTTCTTGTCTTCAGTGTACAGAGCCCTGCTTGTCTTCAGTGTACAGAACCCTGATTGTCCTTGGTGTACAGAGCCCTGCTTGTCGTCAGTGTATGGAGCCCAGCTTGTATTCAGTGTACAGAGCCCTTCTTTTTCTGTGAATGTACAGGGCATCTATATACAAATAATGCTGAGTGTTTATACTGTTGTGGCCTACACGTGAGGAGTGATTCGCTGTCAATCAGTATACAATGAGGTCTTCAGTATACAATGAGGTCTTCAATGTACAGAGCCCTGCTTGTCCTCAGTGTACAGAGCCCTGCTGGTCCTCAGTGTACGGAGCCCTGCTTGTCTTCAGTTTACAGACCCCTGCTTGTCCTCACTGTACAGGGCCCTGCTTGTCCTGAGTGTATAGATCCCTGTTTGTCCTCAGTGTATGGAGCCCTGCTTGTCTTCAGTGTACAGACCCCCGCTTGTCCTCAGTGTACAGACCCCCACTTTTCCTCAGTGTACAGAGCCCTGCTTGTCCTCAGTGTACGGGGCCCTGCTTGTCCTTAGTGTACAGAGCCCTGCTTGTCCTCAGTGTACGGAGCCCTGCTTGTCCTTATTGTACAGAGCCATGCTTGTCTTCAGTGTACAGAGCCCTGATTGTCCTCAGTGTACAGAGCCCTGCGTGTCCTCACTGTGCAGAGCCCTGCTTGTCCTCAGTGCACAGAGCCCTGCTTGTCCTCAGTGTACAGAGCCCTGCTTATCTTCAGTGTACAGACCACTGCTTGTCCTCAGTGCACAGAGCCCTGCTTGTCCTCAGTGCAAAGAGCCCTGCTTGTCCTCACTGTACAGAGCCCTGCTTGTCCTCGGTGTACAGAGCCCCTCTTGTCATTATTGTACAAAGCCTTGCTTGTCCTTATTGTACAAAGCCTTGCTTGTCCTAAGTGTACAGAGCCCTGCTTGTCCTCAGTTTACAGAGCCCTGCTTGTCCTCGGTGTTCAGATCCCTGCTTGTCCTTATTGTATTGAGCCATGCTTGTTCTCAGTGTTCAGAGCCCTGCTTATCCTTATTGTACTGCGTCCTGCTTTTCTCAGTGTACAGAGCCCTGCTTGTCCTCAGTGTACAGAGATCTTCTTGTCTTCAGTGTACAGAGCCCAGCTTGTCTTCAGTGTACAGAGTTCTTCTTGTCTTCAATGTACAGAGCCCTGCTTGTCCTCAGTGTACAGAGCCCTGCTTATCTTCAGTGTACAGACCCCTGCTTGTCCTCAGTGCACAGAGCCCTGCTCGTCCTCAGTGCACGGGGCCCCGCTTGTCCTTAGTGTACAGAGCCCTGCTTGTCCTCAGTGTAGGGAGCCCTGCTTGTCCTTATTGTACAGAGCCATGCTTGTCCTCAGTGTACAGAGCCCTGCGTGTCCTCACTGTGCAGAGCCCTGCTTGTCCTCAGTGCACAGAGCCCTGCTTGTCCTCAGTGTACAGAGCCCTGCTTATCTTCAGTGTACAGACCCCTGCTTGTCCTCGGTGCACAGAGCCCTGCTTGTCCTCAGTGCACAGAGCCCTGCTTGTCCTCACTGTACAGAGCCCTGCTTGTCTTCAGTGTACAGAACCCCGCTTGTCCTCAGTGTACAGACCACAACTTTTCCTCAGTGCATGGAGCTCTGCTTGTCCTCAGTGCACGGGGCTCCGCTTGTCCTTAGTGTACAGAGCCCTGCTTGTCCTCAGTGTAGGGAGCCCTGCTTGTCCTTATTGTACAGAGCCATGCTTGTCCTCAGTGTACAGAGCCCTGCGTGTCCTCACTGTGCAGAGCCCTGCTTGTCCTCAGTGCACAGAGCCCTGCTTGTCCTCAGTGTACAGAGCCCTGCTTGTCCTCGTTGTACAGAGCCCCTCTTGTCCTTATTGTACAAAGCCTTGCTTGTCCTAAGTGTACAGAGCCCTGATTGTCCTCAGTGCACAGAGCCCTGCTTGTCCTTATTGTATTGAGTCCTGCTTGTCCTCAGTGTTCAGAGCCCTGCTTGTCCTTATTGTACTGCGTCCTGCTTTTCCTCAGTGTTCAGAGCCCTGCTTGTCCTCAGTGTACAGAGCCCTTCTTGTCTTCAGTGTACAGAGCCCTTCTTGTGTTCAGTGTTCACAGCCCTGCTTGTTTTCAGTGTACATAGCCCTGCTTGTCTTCAATGTACAGACCCCTGCTTGTCTTCAGTGTACAGAGCCCTGATTGTCCTCGGTGTACATAGCCCTGCTTGTCTTCAATGTACAGACCCCTGCTTGTCTTCAGTGTACAGAGCCCTGATTGTCCTCGGTGTACAGAGCCCTGCTTGTCCTCAGTGTACAGAGCCCTGCTTTTCCTCAGTGTACAGAGCCCTGCTATTCTTCAGTATACAGAGCCCTGCTTGTCCTAAGTGTACAGAGCCCTTCTTGTCTTCAGTGTACAGACCCCTGCTTGTCCTCAGTGTACAGAGCCCTTCTTGTCTTCAGTGTACAGACCCCTGCTTGTCCTCAGTGTACAGAGCCCTTCTTGTCTTCAGTGTACAGAGCCCTTCATGTCTTCAGTGTACAGAGCCCTTCTTATCTTCACTGTACAGAGCCCTGCTTGTCTTCAGTGTACAGATCCCTGCCTGTCCTCGGTGCACAGAGCCCTGCTTGTCCTCAGTGTACGGAGCCCTACTTGTCCTCAGTGTACAGAGCCCTTCTTGTCTTCAGTGTTCAGAGCCCTGCTTGTCTTCAGTGTACATAGCCCTGCTTGTCTTCAATGTACAGAGCCCTGCTTGTCTTCAGTGTACAGAGCCCTGCTTGTCCCCAGTGTACGGAGCCCTGCTTGTCCTCAGTGTACAGAGCCCTGCTTTTCCTCAGTGTACAGAGCCCTGCTTTTCCTCAGTGTACAGAGCCCTGCTATTCTTCAGTATACAGAGCCCTGCTTGTCCTAAGTGTACAGAGCCCCCACTTATCCTCAGTGTACAGAGTCCCAATTGTCCTTAGTGTACAGAGCCTCGCTTGTCCTCAGTGCACAGAGCCCCGCTTGTCCTCGGTGTACAGAGCCCTGCTTGCCTTCAGTGTACAGAGCCCTGCTTTCCCTCAGTGTACAAAGCCCAGCTTGTCCTCAGTGTACAGAGCCCTGCTTGTGCTTGGTGTACGGAGCCCTGCCTGTTCTCACTGTACTGAGCCCTGCTTGTCTTCGATGTACAGAGCCCCGCTTATCCTTATTGTGCAGAGCCCTGCTTGTCCTCAGTGAACAGAGCCTTGCTTGTCCTCAGTATACAGAGCCCTGCTTATCCTCAGTGTACAGAGCCCTGCTATTCTTCAGTATACAGAGCCCTGCTTGTCCTAAGTGTACAGAGCCCTTCTTGTCTTCAGTGTACAGACCCCTGCTTGTCCTCAGTGTACAGAGCCCTTCTTGTCTTCAGTGTACAGAGCCCTTCTTATCTTCACTGTACAGAGCCCTGCTTGTCTTCAGTGTACAGATCCCTGCCTGTCCTCGGTGCACAGAGCCCTGCTTGTCCTCAGTGTACGGAGCCCTACTTGTCCTCAGTGTACAGAGCCCTTCTTGTCTTCAGTGTTCAGAGCCCTGCTTGTCTTCAGTGTACATAGCCCTGCTTGTCTTCAATGTACAGAGCCCTGCTTGTCTTCAGTGTACAGAGCCCTGATTGTCCTCGGTGTACAGAGCCCTGCTTGTCCCCAGTGTACGGAGCCCTGCTTGTCCTCAGTGTACAGAGCCCTGCTTTTCCTCAGTGTACAGAGCCCTGCTTTTCCTCAGTGTACAGAGCCCTGCTTTTCCTCAGTGTACAGAGCCCTGCTATTCTTCAGTATACAGAGCCCTGCTTGTCCTAAGTGTACAGAGCCCCCACTTATCCTCAGTGTACAGAGTCCCAATTGTCCTTAGTGTACAGAGCCTCGCTTGTCCTCAGTGCACAGAGCCCCGCTTGTCCTCGGTGTACAGAGCCCTGCTTGCCTTCAGTGTACAGAGCCCTGCTTTCCCTCAGTGTACAAAGCCCAGCTTGTCCTCAGTGTACAGAGCCCTGCTTGTGCTTGGTGTACGGAGCCCTGCCTGTCCTCACTGTACTGAGCCCTGCTTGTCTTCGATGTACAGAGCCCCGCTTATCCTTATTGTACAGAGCCCTGCTTGTCCTCAGTGAACAGAGCCTTGCTTGTCCTCAGTATACAGAGCCCTGCTTATCTTCAGTGTACAGAGCCATGCTTGTCCTCAGTGTACAGAGCCCTGCTTGTCCTCACTAAACAGAGCCCGGCTTGTCTTTAGAGTGCAGACCCTTAATTGTCCTTAGTGTACGGAGCCCTGCTGGTCCTCAGTGTACGGAGCCCTGCTTGTCTTCAGTGTTCAGAGCCCTGCTTGTCTTCAGTGGACATAGCCCTGCTTGTCTTCAATGTACAGAGCCCTGCTTGTCTTCAGTGTACAGAGCCCTACTTGTCCCCAGTGTACGGAGCCCTGCTTGTCCTCAGTGTACAGAGCCCTGCTTTTCCTCAGTGTACAGAGCCCTGCTTTTCCTCAGTGTACAGAGCCCTGCTATTCTTCAGTATACAGAGCCCTGCTTGTCCTAAGTGTACAGAGCCCCCACTTATCCTCAGTGTACAGAGTCCCAATTGTCCTTAGTGTACAGAGCCTCGCTTGTCCTCAGTGCACAGAGCCCCGCTTGTCCTCGGTGTACAGAGCCCTGCTTGCCTTCAGTGTACAGAGCCCTGCTTTCCCTCAGTGTACAAAGCCCAGCTTGTCCTCAGTGTACAGAGCCCTGCTTGTGCTTGGTGTACGGAGCCCTGCCTGTCCTCACTGTACTGAGCCCTGCTTGTCTTCGATGTACAGAGCCCCGCTTATCCTTATTGTACAGAGCCCTGCTTGTCCTCAGTGAACAGAGCCTTGCTTGTCCTCAGTATACAGAGCCCTGCTTATCCTCAGTGTACAGAGCCCTGCTATTCTTCAGTATACAGAGCCCTGCTTGTCCTAAGTGTACAGAGCCCTTCTTGTCTTCAGTGTACAGACCCCTGCTTGTCCTCAGTGTACAGAGCCCTTCTTGTCTTCAGTGTACAGAGCCCTTCATGTCTTCAGTGTACAGAGCCCTTCTTATCTTCACTGTACAGAGCCCTGCTTGTCTTCAGTGTACAGATCCCTGCCTGTCCTCGGTGCACAGAGCCCCGCTTATCCTTATTGTACAGAGCCCTGCTTGTCCTCAGTGAACAGAGCCTTGCTTGTCCTCAGTATACAGAGCCCTGCTTATCTTCAGTGTACAGAGCCATGCTTGTCCTCAGTGTACAGAGCCCTGCTTGTCCTCACTAAACAGAGCCCAGCTTGTCTTTAGAGTGCAGACCCTTAATTGTCCTTAGTGTACGGAGCCCTGCTGGTCCTCAGTGTACGGAGGCCTGCTTGTCTTCAGTGTACAGACCCCTGCTTGTCCTCAGTGTACAGAGCCCTTCTTGTCTTCAGTGTACAGAGCCCTTCATGTCTTCAGTGTACAGAGCCCTTCTTATCTTCACTGTACAGAGCCCTGCTTGTCATCAGTGTACAGATCCCTGCCTGTCCTCGGTGCACAGAGCCCTGCTTGTCCTCAGTGTACGGAGCCCTACTTGTCCTCAGTGTACAGAGCCCTGCTTTTCTTCAGTGTACAGAGCCCTGCTTTTCCCTCAGTGTAAAGAGCCCTGCTTGTCTTCAGTATACAGAGCCCTGCTTGTCCTCAGTGTACAGAGCCCCCACTTATCCTCAGGGTACAGAGTCCCGCTTGTCCTTAGTGTACAGAGTCCCGCTTGTCCTTAGTGTACAGAGCCCCGCTTGTCCTCAGTGCACAGAGCCCTGCTTGTCCTCAGTGTACAGAGCCCTGCTTGTCTTCAGTCTACAGAGCCCTGCTTGTCCTCAGTGTACAGAGCCCTGCTTGTGCTTGGTGTACGGAGCCCTGCTTGTCTTCAGTCTACAGAGCCTTGCTTGTCCTCAGTTCACAGAGCCCTGCTTGTCCTCAGTGTACAGAGCCCTGCTTGTCTTCAGTCTACAGAGCCCTGCTTTTCCTCACTGTACGGAGCCCTGCTTGTCCTCACTGTACTGAGCCCTGCTTGTCTTTGATGTACAGAGCCCTGCTTGTCCTCAGTACAGAGCCCTGCTTGTCTTCAATGTACAGAGCCCTGCTTGTCCTCAGTGTACAGAGCCCTGCTGGTCCTCAGTGTACGGAGCCCTGCTTGTCTTCATTTTACAGACCCCTGCTTGTCCTCACTGTACAGGGCCCTGTTTGTCCTCAGTGTACAGACCCCGCTTGTCCTCAGTGTACAGACCCCCACTTTTCCTCAGTGTACAGAGCCCTGCTTGTCCTCAGTGTATGGGGCCCCGCTTGTCCTTAGTGTACAGAGCCCTGTTTGTCCTCAGTGTATGGAGCCCTGCTTGTCCTTATTGTACAGAGCCATGCTTGTCCTCAGTTTACAGAGCCCTGATTGTCTTCAGGGTACAGACCCCTGCTTGTCCTCAGTGTACAGAGCCCTTCTTGTCTTCAGTGTACAGAGCCCTTCATGTCTTCAGTGTACAGAGCCCTTCTTATCTTCACTGTACAGAGCCCTGCTTGTCTTCAGTGTATAGATCCCTGCCTGTCCTCGGTGCACAGAGCCCTGCTTGTCCTCAGTGTACGGAGCCCTACTTGTCCTCAGTGTACAGAGCCCTGCTTTTCTTCAGTGTACAGAGCCCTGCTTTTCCTCAGTGTAAAGAGCCCTGCTTGTCTTCAGTGTACATAGCCCTGATTGTCCTCGGTGTACAGAGCCCTGCTTGTCCTCAGTGTATGGAGCCCTGCTTGTCCTCAGTGTAAAGAGCCCTGCTTTTCCTCAGTGTACAGAGCCTTGCTTTTCCTCAGTGTACAGAGCCCTGCTTTTCCTCAGTGTACAGAGCCCTGCTATTCTTCAGTATACAGAGCCCTGCTTGTCCTAAGTGTACAGAGCCCCCACTTATCCTCAGTGTACAGAGTCCCAATTGTCCTTAGTGTACAGAGCCTCGCTTGTCCTCAGTGCACAGAGCCCCGCTTGTCCTCGGTGTACAGAGCCCTGCTTGCCTTCAGTGTACAGAGCCCTGCTTTTCCTCAGTGTACAAAGCCCAGCTTGTCCTCAGTGTACAGAGCCCTGCTTATCTTCAGTGTACAGAGCCATGCTTGTCCTCAGTGTACAGAGCCCTGCTTGTCCTCACTAAACAGAGCCCGGCTTGTCTTTAGAGTGCAGACCCTTAATTGTCCTCAGTGTACGGAGCCCTGCTTGTCTTCAGGGTACAGACCCCTGCTTGTCCTCAGTGTACAGAGCCCTTCTTGTCTTCAGTGTACAGAGCCCTTCATATCTTCAGTGTACAGAGCCCTTCTTATCTTCACTGTACAGAGCCCTGCTTGTCTTCAGTGTACAGATCCCTGCCTGTCCTCGGTGCACAGAGCCCTGCTTGTCCTCAGTGTACGGAGCCCTACTTGTCCTCAGTGTACAGAGCCCTGCTTTTCTTCAGTGTACAGAGCCCTGCTTTTCCTCAGTGTAAAGAGCCCTGCTTGTCTTCAGTATACAGAGCCCTGCTTGTCCTCAGTGTACAGAGCCCCCACTTATCCTCAGGGTACAGAGTCCCGCTTGTCCTCAGTGTACAGAGTCCCGCTTGTCCTTAGTGTACAGAGCCCCGCTTGTCCTCAGTGCACAGAGCCCTGCTTGTCCTCAGTGTACAGAGCCCTGCTTGTCTTCAGTCTACAGAGCCCTGCTTGTCCTCACTGTACGGAGCCCTGCTTGTCCTCACTGTACTGAGCCCTGCTTGTCTTCGATGTACAGAGCCCTGCTTGTCCTCAGTACAGAGCCCTGCTTGTCTTCAATGTACAGAGCCCTGCTTGTCCTCAGTGTACAGAGCCCTGCTGGTCCTCAGTGTACGGAGCCCTGCTTGTCTTCATTTTACATACCCCTGCTTGTCCTCACTGTACAGGGCCCTGTTTGTCCTCAGTGTACAGACCCCGCTTGTCCTCAGTGTACAGACCCCCACTTTTCCTCAGTGTACAGAGCCCTGCTTGTCCTCAGTGTATGGGGCCCCGCTTGCCCTTAGTGTACAGAGCCCTGTTTGTCCTCAGTGTACGGAGCCCTGCTTGTCCTTATTGTGCAGAGCCATGCTTGTCCTCAGTTTACAGAGCCCTGATTGTCCTCAGTGTACAGAGCCCTGCGTGTCCTCACTGTGCAGAGCCCTGCTTGTCCTCAGTGCACATAGCCCTGCTTGTCCTCAGTGTACAGAGCCCTGCTTATCTTCAGTGTACAGACCCCTGCTTGTGCTCAGTGCACAGAGCCCTGCTTGTCCTTAGTGCAAAGAGCCCTGCTTGTCCTCACTGTACAGAGCCCTCCTTGTCCTCGGTGTACAGAGCCCCTCTTGTCCTTATTGTACAGAGCCCTGATGGTCCTCAGTGCACAGAGCCCTGCTTGTCCTTGGTGTACAGAGCCCTGCTTGTCCTCGGTGTTCAGAGCCGTGCTTGTCCTTATTGTATTGAGCCCTGCTTGTCCTCAGTGTTCAGCACCCCGCTTATCCTTATTGTACTGCCTCCTGCTTTTCCTCAGTGTACAGAGCCCTGCTTATCCTCAGTGTACAGACTTCTTCTTGTCTTCAGTGTACAGAGCCCTTCTTGTCTTCAGTGTACAGAGCCCAGCTTGTCTTCAGTGTACAGAGTGCTGCTTGTCTTCAATATACAGAGCCCTGCTTGTCTTCAGTGTACAGAGCCCTGATTGTCCTCGATGTTCAGCACCCTGCTTATCCTTTTTGTACTGCGTCCTGCTTTTCTTCAGTGTACAGAGCCCTGCTTATCCTCAGTGTACAGACTTCTTCTTGTCTTCAGTGTACAGAGCCCTTCTTGTCCTCAGTGTACAGAGCCCAGCTTGTCTTCAATGTACAGAGCCCCTCTTGTCTTCAGTGTACAGAGCCCAGCTTGTCTTCAGTATACAGAGTGCTGCTTGTCTTCAATGTACAGAGCCCTGCTTGTCCTCAGTGTACAGAGCCCTGCTTTTCCACAGTGTAGAGAGCCCTGCTTTTCCTCAGTGTACAGAGCCCTGCTATTCTTCAGAATACAGAGCCCTTCTTGTCCTCAGTGTACAAAGCCCACACTTATCCTCAGTGTACAGAGTCACGCTTGTCCTTAGTGCACAGAGCCCCGCTTGTCCACAGTGCACAGAGCCCCGCTTGTCCTCGGTGTACAGAGCCCTGCTTGTCCTCACTGTACAGGGCCCTGCTTGTCCTCAGTGTACAGAGCCCTGCTTGTCTTCAGTGTATAGACCCCCGCTTGTCCTCAGTGTACAGACCCCCACTTTTCCTCAGTGTACGGAGCCCTGCTTGTCCTCAGTGCACGGGGGCCCGCTTGTCCTTAGTGTACAGAGCCCTGCTTGTCCTCAGTGTAGGGAGCCCTGCTTGTCCTTATTGTACAGAGCCATGCTTGTCCTCAGTGTACAGAGCCCTGCGTGTCCTCACTGTGCAGAGCCCTGCTTGTCCTCAGTGCACAGAGCCCTGCTTGTCCTCAGTGTACAGAGCCTTGCTTATCTTCAGTGTACAGACCCCTGCTTGTCCTCAGTGCAAAGAGCCCTGCTTGTCCTCACTGTACAGAGCCCTGCTTGTCCTCGGTGTACAGAGCCCCTCTTGTCCTTATTGTACAAAGTCTTGCTTGTCCTAAGTGTACAGAGCCCTGATAGTCCTCAGTGCACAGAGCCCTGCTTGTCCTCAGTATACAGAGCCCTGCTTGTCCTCGGTGTTCAGATCCCTGCTTTTCCTTATTGTATTGAGCCCTGCTTGTCCTCAGTGTTCAGAGCCCTGCTTATCCTTATTGTACTGCATCCTGCTTTTCTCAGTGTACAGAACCCTGCTAGTCCTCAGTGTACAGAGCTCTTCTTGTCTTCAGTGTACAGAGCCCAGCTTGTCTTCAGTGTACAGAGTTCTTCTTGTCTTCAATGTACAGAGCCCTGCTTGTCTTCAGTGTACAGAGCCCTGCTTGTCTTCAGTGTACAGAGCCCTGCTTGTCTTCAGTGTACAGTGCCCTGCTAGTTTTCAGTGCACAGAGCCCTGATTGTCCTCGGTGTACGGAGCCCTGCTTGTCCTCAGCGTACGGAGCCCTGCTTGTCCTCAGTGTACAGAGCCCTGCTTTTCCCCAGTGTACAGAGCCCTGCTTTTCCTCAGTGTACAGAGCCCTGCTATTCTTCAGTATACAGAGCCCGTCTTGTCCTCAGTGTACAGAGCCCCCACTTATCCTCAGTGTACAGAGTCACGCTTGTCCTTAGTGTACAGAGCCCCGCTTGTCCTCAGTGCACAGAGCCCTGCTTGTCCTCACTGTACAAGGCCCTGCTTGTCCTCACTGTACTGAGCCTTGCTTGTCTTCGATGTACTGAGCCTTGCTTGTCTTCGATGTACAGAGCCCTGCTTATCCTTATTGTACAGAGCCCTGCTTGTCCTCAGTGTACAGAGCCTTGCTTGTCCTCAGTGTTCAGTGTACATACCCCCCATTTGTCCTTAGTGTACAAAGCCCAGCTTGTCCTCAGTGTACAGAGCCCTGCTTGTGCTTGGTGTACGGAGCCCTGCTTGTCCTCACTGTACAGAGCCCTGCCTGTCCTCACTGTACTGAGCCTTGCTTGTCTTCGATGTACAGAGCCCTGCTTATCCTTATTGTACAGAGCCCTGCTTGTCATCAGTGTACAGAGCCTTGCTTGTCCTCAGTGTACAGAGCCCTGCTTATCTTCAGAGTACAGAGCCATGCTTGTCCTCAGTGTACAGAGCCCTGCTTGTCCTTACTAAACAAAGCCCGGCTTGTCTTCAGAGTACAGACCCTTAATTGTCCTCAGTGTACGGAGCCCTGCTGGTCCTCAGTGTATGGAGCCCTGCTTGTCCTTAGTGTACAGAGCCCTGCTTGTCTTCAGTGTACAGACCCCTGCTTGTCCTCAGTGTATAGTGTATAGTTCTCATAGCCACTATGATGGTCTGTGTGTACCTCCCACAATACACCTATTCCACTAATGTGGTGTAACCTGATGCCATGGTACCTACGTCACCACCCCCGCATTTGCACAGCTCGTCATCATCATTATCTTGCTTTTGCCATGCAGCAGTGTTACTTCTATTATTACAGTAAGCTTCCTATTTTTCATATATCTAGCATTCCTCATACAGGTCTTATTCCTTTTTCATCGATTGCTTTTAGGATACTGTAGCAACACTTATTCCGATAGTGTTGGTTTATTATATTGAATAATATCAGATTAGTTATCTTTTTATTGATATCAGAATATCTTTTTACGGTACTGTTTTTATATGGGTTTTTGTTATAATATTTAAGCTATGTATATTGTTATGTTTAAATCAATTAAACACATGGAGAAGGAGAAATGTCGGCACTGCCGCACTCACGATTCTGCCGGAGTATACTGGATCACTGCACCTTCAGGTCCAAATGCCACAAATCCGGTGCTCAGTCCGCCATAAGCATAAGCGTGGAAAACTTGAAAGAAGGGATCGCAGGCGGCACTCACGGAAACAGCAAGAAGTTTTATTCAGGATCGCTGGTCCACGCAACAACAACGACAGGTAAGTCGACCGGTTTCGCGCTACGCAGAGCGCTTACACGTGACCTCTGACATCAATTAACCCTTCCCCCTTAAATACATACACCAGGTAATACAAAAATAGAAAACTAGACATTACAGGGTTAAAAGCACAAATATGGTGTGTGGTATAGAGAGACTAGCATAAGTATTTACTAACTAGCTATAACAGCACCTAAAACTGTGTAACACTAACGGAGGTAATGCATAGTATTTAAAACGCTAGGTGTGAACATAGATCCTATGCTAACAACATCCACCTGCACTATGGAAATACATTAAAATCCTCCCGTAGGTTTAATCCTAGTGGTCCTATGGCGTCTGTAAGTATAATCATTTCAGATTCTTTTTGTAACAGTAATTTATGTCTATCTCCACCAAATTTTAAGGGTGCAACTGTTTTTAATCCTAGGAATTTTAAATCTTCAATTTTGTTATTGTGTTTATATTTCATATGTTCTATTACTTTTGGGCAGCCTTTTCCAGTAGTGAGTGAACGAAAGTGTTCCCTAATTCTTTTATGCAGTGGTCTTATGGTCTTCCCAATATAGCATAAACCGCATGTACAAACTAATGCATAAACGATATAGGTAGATTTACATGTCACAAAATCATGGATATCAATATTCTGTGACCCTAAATGTATGCTTTTCGTTTGTATCATGTGAGAACATAAATTGCACTGTCCACATTTAAAACATCCTTGTGGTTTAGATTTTTCTATCCAATTTTTGGACGTATCATCTTGTAATCTACCTTGTACAATATGATCTCTAATATTCTTAGTTCTGCGAAAAGAAATTAATGGTTTATTCAACTGTGTTTTACTTAAGATGTCGTCTTGCTGAAGAATATGCCAATTTTTATATATCGCTGACCTAATTTTATTTTCCATAGGGCTGTACATGAAGGAAAACGTACGGAAACATTTGAAATACAGGCGAAACAATTGTGGGACAGACTAAAAGAGAGGGGCTACCCTACATCAATCCTGAGTGAGGCACTATTTAAGGTCAGGAGAATACCTCGCAGTCAATTGTTGCATAAAAAGCATGATAATGATCATGCTAAATTAAATATAGAAAATCAAACAAAAAATTTTACGTTTTCCTTCATGTACAGCCCTATGGAAAATAAAATTAGGTCAGCGATATATAAAAATTGGCATATTCTTCAGCAAGATGACATCTTAAGTAAAACACAGTTGAATAAACCATTAATTTCTTTTCGCAGAACTAAGAATATTAGAGATCATATTGTACGAGGTAGATTACAAGATGATACGTCCAAAAATTGGATAGAAAAATCTAAACCACAAGGATGTTTTAAATGTGGACAGTGCAATTTATGTTCTCACATGATACAAACGAAAAGCATACATTTAGGGTCACAGAATATTGATATCCATGATTTTGTGACATGTAAATCTACCTATATCGTTTATGCATTAGTTTGTACATGCGGTTTATACTATATTGGGAAGACCATAAGACCACTGCATAAAAGAATTAGGGAACACTTTCGTTCACTCACTACTGGAAAAGGCTGCCCAAAAGTAATAGAACATATGAAATATAAACACAATAACAAAATTGAAGATTTAAAATTCCTAGGATTAAAAACAGTTGCACCCTTAAAATTTGGTGGAGATAGACATAAATTACTGTTACAAAAAGAATCTGAAATGATTATACTTACAGACGCCATAGGACCACTAGGATTAAACCTACGGGAGGATTTTAATGTATTTCCATAGTGCAGGTGGATGTTGTTAGCATAGGATCTATGTTCACACCTAGCGTTTTAAATACTATGCATTACCTCCGTTAGTGTTACACAGTTTTAGGCGCTGTTATAGCTAGTTAGTAAATACTAATGCTAGTCTCTCTATACCACACACCATATTTGTGCTTTTAACCCTGTAATGTCTAGTTTTCTATTTTTGTATTACCTGGTGTACGTATTTAAGGGGGAAGGGTTAATTGATGTCAGAGGTCACGTGTAAGCGCTCTGCGTAGCGCGAAACCGGTCGACTTACCTGTCGTTGTTGTTGCGTGGACCAGCGATCCCGAATAAAACTTCTTGCTGTTTCCGTGAGTGCCGTCTGCGATCCCTTCTTTCAAGTTTTCCACGCTTATGCTTATGGCGGACTGAGCACCGGATTTGTGGCATTTGGACCTGAAGGTGCAGTGATCCAGTATACTCCGGCAGAATCGTGAGTGCGGCAGTGCCGACATTTCTCCTTCTCCATGTGTTCGATAGTGTTGTGTTGAATATCCTAGTCTGAGCACTTCGCAGGTGTATTCCACTCACAGATTATGGAGTCTATGGAACAAGCAGCCTCAGAGGCGAGTGCTGCACTGGATAGCACACTGCACATTGGTCCCGGGACTTTACTGGCTGGTAGAGAAGACGCAACTGAATTTTTTGCACAATGTAACTTAAGGGATGAACTGCAGGTACTAGGTACCAAATCCTTGGAATATAAAGTCACGACTCTTTCTGAAAAAGAAGTGAAATTGTTTTGGACAGTTAATTCGTTACAGTCCTATTGTGAGAGTGGCCGTGTCCCACGTGGATTACGAGTTTTTAAAGAGTTGTCTCAATTTCAAGATGATAATGAATTTACGGATGAATGGGCATCACTACATCAAGAACACAGCTTAAAACTCACTAAATTGATGTTGAAACGGACAGAAAAAGAATATGCCCTAATTACTGCACAACTGCTTAAAGCTAAGTTAGAGTTGAAAACCCGTGTGAACAAAAAGCAATATGAAGCGTTCGAAAAGAAGGTGGAAAAAAAGATATTACCGATCCAGGCTGATATTAAGGAACGTAAAAAGAATAAATACCTGAGAGGCAAACAAGACTATGATGGAGGTCATGTCTTTGATTGGAATCTTAATAAGATGAGAAGAAAAAGACGACTGCGGAGACCACCTCAGGATTACTGGACTACAGATTCAGGGTCCGACTCAAGTGGGACTGGCGATACCAACCTACCTAAAGACCCCTCTAACCTTGTGGTTTTGGGGGACCAACAACTGCACCTACCCGCAAGAGGAGGATACGGCGGGGCAGGTGCAAAAAGATTTTCAAAAAGAGGTGGAATGAAGAGAAAGCAAGTCACCTGGCAACAATAGGTGATCTTGCCTCTCCAGATCCTACAGGTCAGTCCAACATTATTAATTTGACACAGCATGTTCTTTCTGAGGATTGTCTATCTTTGTTAAGGAAGGGGTTAAACTACTGTATTAATAACGAATTCAATTTTACGGATTTTACTATAGATTTGTATAAATCTATTAGGAAAATTAACTTACATAGGTTTTTCCTTAGTGGTTATACCCCTGGTAAAGAGTCTAATCAGTTAGAAGGGGAAGTTCCAACATCTATTAGCCCGTTGGGCTTTATGGTTAACCCATCCTGGTCAGAACAAGATAGAGATGTTGTATCGTTACTAATGGAAATTGCAGATGATGAAATTATTCATGATCCAGATAAAGTTACAACTTACAGACCTTTTACAGGAGGTGTTCCATCCACATTTAATCCGCCCTTGCCCGCAGGCTCCAATATCCAGAATTTTATGGAAAGCGTCATTCAAGACGTTAAAGCACTAATTTACCCTAAATCTACCCCGAACCTTACGGTGGGAGAAAGGAGTGCTTTAAAATGGCTATCTGAAAACACAGAAATAGTAGTGAAGCCTGCGGATAAGGGAGGTAATGTTGTACTTTTGACCAAAGATTATTATCTACAAGAGGCAAATCGTCAGTTAAGTGATCTAAATACTTATACAGCATTATTAAAAGACCCCACCACACATTACCAGGAGAGTGCTAGATCACTACTTGGAGAGATTTGCTAACAAACTTTTTATTACTCACCCACAAAAGCCATACTGGTACTGGACACCCAAAATTCACAAAAATGCACAATTACCGCCAGGTCGGCCTATTGTTGCGGGCAGAGGCTCAGTTACTGAGCCCCTGTCCCAATACCTTGATTGGATCCTGCGCCCATTATTACTTACTATACCAGCTTATTTAAAAGACACTCAACACTTACTGCAAATTTTGGAAAATTTTGGGTGGCAGGAGCATTTCATTTTGGCTAGTATCGACGTGGAGAGCCTCTACACCCGCATCCCTCAAGGTGTGGGTGTGGAGGCTGTCCGACGTCGACTAGACCAAACGGAAAATCATAGCCCTGTTTACACTAATTATATTTGTGAGATGTTACAGTTTGTATTATCCCATAATGCTTTCCAGTTCAATAATCGCTGGTTTAACCAGCCATCTGGGACTGCGATGGGGACCCCCGTGGCACCTACTTTCGCAAATATTTTTTTGGGGGTCCTAGAGGAAGATAAGGTCTTCTCTTCTAATCATCCTTTCCTTAAATATCTGGCCCTCTATGTTAGATATGTCGACGACGTGCTGGTTATTTGGTCGGGTAGTACGGCCCAGTTCCACCAGTTCGTCGCCTACATGAATGACAATAATTACAATATGCATTTTACTAGTGTGGTGGGCATTAATAATATAGAATTTCTTGACACTAAACTTATTGCTAAAAATGATTACTTGGAGATTGAGGGATTTAGAAAAATTACAGCTACTAATTCCTTACTTAGATATGACAGCTTTCATTCTCAACATGTCAAAAAATCTCTTCCTTTCGGACAATTTGTCCGATTAAAACGGATAAATACCACTACGGAAACATTTGAAATACAGGCGAAACAATTGTGGGACAGACTAAAAGAGAGGGGCTACCCTACATCAATCCTGAGTGAGGCACTATTTAAGGTCAGGAGAATACCTCGCAGTCAATTGTTGCATAAAAAGCATGATAATGATCATGCTAAATTAAATATAGAAAATCAAACAAAAAATTTTACGTTTTCCTTCATGTACAGCCCTATGGAAAATAAAATTAGGTCAGCGATATATAAAAATTGGCATATTCTTCAGCAAGATGACATCTTAAGTAAAACACAGTTGAATAAACCATTAATTTCTTTTCGCAGAACTAAGAATATTAGAGATCATATTGTACGAGGTAGATTACAAGATGATACGTCCAAAAATTGGATAGAAAAATCTAAACCACAAGGATGTTTTAAATGTGGACAGTGCAATTTATGTTCTCACATGATACAAACGAAAAGCATACATTTAGGGTCACAGAATATTGATATCCATGATTTTGTGACATGTAAATCTACCTATATCGTTTATGCATTAGTTTGTACATGCGGTTTATACTATATTGGGAAGACCATAAGACCACTGCATAAAAGAATTAGGGAACAATTTCGTTCACTCACTACTGGAAAAGGCTGCCCAAAAGTAATAGAACATATGAAATATAAACACAATAACAAAATTGAAGATTTAAAATTCCTAGGATTAAAAACAGTTGCACCCTTAAAATTTGGTGGAGATAGACATAAATTACTGTTACAAAAAGAATCTGAAATGATTATACTTACAGACGCCATAGGACCACTAGGATTAAACCTACGGGAGGATTTTAATGTATTTCCATAGTGCAGGTGGATGTTGTTAGCATAGGATCTATGTTCACACCTAGCGTTTTAAATACTATGCATTACCTCCGTTAGTGTTACACAGTTTTAGGCGCTGTTATAGCTAGTTAGTAAATACTAATGCTAGTCTCTCTATACCACACACCATATTTGTGCTTTTAACCCTGTAATGTCTAGTTTTCTATTTTTGTATTACCTGGTGTACGTATTTAAGGGGGAAGGGTTAATTGATGTCAGAGGTCACGTGTAAGCGCTCTGCGTAGCGCGAAACCGGTCGACTTACCTGTCGTTGTTGTTGCGTGGACCAGCGATCCCGAATAAAACTTCTTGCTGTTTCCGTGAGTGCCGTCTGCGATCCCTTCTTTCAAGTTTAAATCAATTAACCTTTCCTATGTAATCACATAACAAGGTGACCCAAAACCAATTTACCTTAATGTCTTTGAAGTGTATGGTGCTCATTATTTTGTATTGCCTGACAAAGAGCCCGGTCCAGGCTAGAAACGTTAAGTGTGCGAAGCATTTTACTCAATAAAACAATTTGGATGTTATATCTGCTCCATCTTTGCCTGCATCCCACCAATCTACTGGATTCACATACTGGCCCATATTACTTGGAGTCGGGCGGACCACACGGTTGCTGACAACTCTGGTTGTTACATGCTCTATTAGATGTTGTGCTCTGAGAATAAAATTATCCGTTAAAGGACTAACTTTGCCATCTCATTATCAAGTGTATCTTTACAGTCTACACAAGGTGCACTCTACAGTCTTCACAAGGTCATTTTTTTCTTTCTTTTGCGCATTTTTGGTCACTTTATATAGCAGGAAAAAAATCATAAAAGTGAATAAAAAGTCCCTTAAAAACAAAAATGGTACCGTTAAAAACTACAGATGACGGTGTAAAAAATTAGCCTTTTATTTCACTCAAAATAAAACAAAACCTATGTATATATAAATTAGGTATTGTATTGTAATTGTATGGACCTACAGAACAAAGATAATGGCCCTCATTTACTAACAGGATCCTGACACGTTTTGTCGGGTTTTGCACCAGAATTCTGTCTGTGCCAGAATTTGCGCCAGAATCTGGCGCACAACCTAACAAAATCAAAATCACTCAGAGTGAAAAAAAAAAAAACAACAAAAGGGGCATTTTTTCCAACAAAAGGGGCGTGTTCCCGACAAAAAGAGAAAAAACACTCCGAGTTTGAAGAAAACTCACAGGAAAACCTGTGAGTTTTGCTTCACAGAAAACCGACAGCTCAGAGCTGTCGGTAAATTCCTCGAAACGGAGTGAATCCTGCTACCCCCAGCATGGAACAGGGTCTGTTCCATGTTGGGGGTAGTAGTAGAGGGGCTGAGGGATTGATCGCACCGGGTCTCACTTCTGAGACCCGATCCGATCAGATGTTATTATGCAGGGGAGCGGGCGGCATGTTCCGATCCCCTGCAATGTACAGTAAACTTTCATTTTTAAATTCCCCACCGAGGAGCCAGTCAGGGCTCCTGGCAGGGTTTTAATATAGAAGCCCTGTGGTGGGCAAAGATGTATAGAATCGCTGGGGGGTATATATCTGGCCCCTCCAGCATTTCTATATATCTTTCCCCCTGCTGCGCTATATCAAACTTAGTGCCCGCTGTGCTTGAATAAATGTACTGCCCCCCCAGCGCTATTATATATCGATACTGACCCCCGCTGCGCATATACTGACCCCCGCTGCGCATATTTATATATATATACAGACCCCCCCTCCCCAGCTGCCCATATTAATCTTCATCTTCTCCCTTCCCTGGCTGCCAATGAAAGAAAACTCTATTAGCGGCGGAGCCGAAGGCTGCTGCCCGCTCACGCTGCTAAAAGTTTGTCATTCATAGCGGGCAGCAGCTGCATATCATGCTGTGGGGGTCAGACATATGGATATATGTCTGACCCTCACATCATACATATACAAATGCCAGCTCACCTCTATGAATGAAAAGTAAGCTATTGGCAGCAGCAGCGGAGCCTCCGTTCCCTGCACTGCTTTACTTGTCATTTATAGCGGTGAGCCGGCACCTGTATATCTAGATGCGCGGTAGGGGTCAGACATATGGATATATGTCTGACCCTCACAGCATCTATATATACAAATGCTGGCTCACTGCTATGACCCTGTTCCATGATGGGGTAGTAGTACAAGCATTAATGTAGTCAGAATTTGCAGAGAATTTTTTCTGTCGCACAGAATACATTTTGTGTGACAGAAAGAAAGGAAAATTGGGCGACGGATTAGTAAATAGCATCAGAAAAAAAAGGAGTAAAGGACTTGCAAAAACACAAACCGACACTCCACTCTTAGTAAATGAGGACCAATTTGTCATTTTTACGTAAAAGTGCCCTACGTAAAAACGTAACCCCCTAAAATTTGAATAGTGGTGTTTTTGTTTTTTTTTCTATTTTGCCCCACAAATATTTGTTTGGGCTTCATCATACCTTATTAGGTAAAATGAGTGATGTCATTACAAAGTACAAGCAGAAGAGAAAGCACTGTCCCACTACTCACATGCAAATCAAGTCCCGGATGTATTGTAAGGCTGATTCCAGCAGTCCCGTGCTCAGTGGAAAAAACAGCAGCGTTTACACCCAGTGCCGTGGTGTGCTCCTTTCTTGAGGATTCATTACAAAGTACAATATGGCCTGCAAACATTAAGCCCTATAGATGGGAAATTGATGAAAAAGTGAGAGTTCTGGATTTTAAAACACAAAATAAACGAAAATCATTGTGTCATTAAGGGGTTAAACTGGTAGTCCGGTAAAAAATAAAAAATATTTTAAATCAACTGGTGCCACAAAGTTAAACAGATTTGTAAATTACTTCTATTTAAAAATCTTAATCCTTCCAGTGCTTATCAGCTGCTGTCTGCTCCAAAGGAAGTTGTATTTCTTTCTGGAGGTCTTTTCAGTCTGACCACAGTACTCTCTGATGACACCTCTGTCCATGTCAGGAACTGTACAGAGCAGGAAAGGTTTGCTATGGGGATTTGCTTATACTCTGGACAGTTCCTGACATGGACAGCGGTGTCAGCAGAGAGCACTGTGATCAGGCAGAAAAGGACTATACAACTTACTCTGTAGTATACAGTAGCTGATAAGTACTGGAAGGATTACAATTGTTAAATAGAAGTAATAAACAAATCTGAATAACTTTCTGGCACCAGTTGATTTAAAAAAAAAAATATTCCACCGAAGTATCCCTTTAAGAAAATGCTTTTCCGCAAACAAAGCCTATTGATACATAGATTGTGTACAATTAAACCAAAATGACTTAATAGAGATTAAGAAATTGTTATAGACACCTTAATTTATTTATTTTCCTCTCTTTATTTACTCAGCATTGAGCAGTGAGGGTAGCTACATGTACAACAAGAAGATATGTCATTTATTGAATTGGGTGAAATTACGTGCCTGCCATCACAGGGTTAATGTTTATGCTATGCGCGTGTTATGTTATGTTGTGTTTATTTACTCTGGTTGCCAGGTTACTAACCTGGTGATTAGTGAGGGACAGGCCTCTATATATAACGCACAGTTTGTACAGTTATGTACAGTTGCTAACCGCCAAAATGCGGAATACGTGTCGCATACTTCATATTTGAATAAAGCACAAGGCATAATTTCAGCAAAATCTGAGATTTCTACATTTTATGAAACTCTATTATGTCCGTGAATTACATACCTTCTCCACACTATTAATAATATATTATGTACAATTTACATAATGTAAGTTCATCCTTGCATTAAAAATCCAGCAGCAAATTTAGCAACAATGTGAACAATCCCCAAACTGCTGGAGTTGGAATAAAGTCAAATCACAGTGTCACCAGTGCCGAGATGTTAAAGTATGAAACAGGAGGTTTTATCCTAAATTTGGCTCTTCATAAGCATGAAGATTATATGACCATGTAACAAAACCCAAAAGATATGACAAATCACTTGTATGTCAAAATAATATTGTGATGGCAGTCCATGCCCGAAGCTGGCTGGTGAGTGCCCAATAAGAAAATCTAATCGAATTCTCTAACCAGTATGTTCTCCATCACCTTACACCCTCTGGAAGACATAAGCTCCCTTTTAATATCCATGAATTTTAACTTTGTGGTGTCACCTGCGTGGCTTTCTGTATAATGCTAGTTAGGACTGACAATTGTCTGCTGAACCTGAGATACCTGTGCAACTGACTTATTGCAAGTTTCTATAAACTGTAGCTTGATAAACCACATTGGCCCTGATTTATCAATCTGTCTCAGACAGAAACTGGAGTGATTTTCCCAAGCAACCAATCACTGCTCAGCTTTCATTTTACCAGAGCTTGGAAAAATCACTCCAGTTTCTGTCTCAGACAGATTGATAAATCAGGGTCATTGGGTAGATTTATCAAGGGATTTATAGCTCTTTTTTGCTTACAAAAGTCGCACGTGCGCTTAAGCAATTTTTTGTGTGACTTCTGTGGGTGCGCATAAAGTTGCAAATAGCCCTTCCTAAGCAACTTTCAGTTTTCACTTTGCAGTGGTCAGGAATTTATGAAGTGCGAATGTCGTACACAAGCAAAAACAGCCGCAAACCCCCTCCAAAAAGTTGCAAGTCAAAGTCAGGTCAGACCTGGCTTACAAATATGTCAGTATGTCAGTATTTTTAAAAAGTCACACTAAAAGTCGCATCTGCGAGTCTTTGTGTGACTTTTTGTAGAGCTATGCTAGTCGGCCACCCGCATCTACCACCCTCCCAGCATGTCCTCATTGTAAGGGAGCGGCCGGCTAACAGGAATAGGAAATCACGGCACTGTAATTTCATATTTCCCACCTAGAGCTGTGATCACGGCTGCGGTGGGAAATATAAAATTACAGTGCTGTAGTTTCATATTCCTGGGAGGCGGCTCCGCTCCCCGGCCACACGCCTGCATCTACCACCCGCCTGCTAGCTCTTGCTACTACAACTTCCGGCAAGTCCTCACTGTAAGGGCTTGCTGGGAGTTGTTGTTGCAGCAGCTAGTGGGCAGGTGGTAGATGCGGGCAGGTGGTCAATGGCCAGGGAGTGGAGCCGGCCTGTTCATAGAAATGTGAAATTACGGCACTGTAATTTCATATTCCTCGCTGCAGCCATGATCATGGCTCCGGGTGGGAAATATGAAATTACAGTGCCGTAGTTGTATATTCCTGGGAGCTGGCAGGCTCTGCTCCCCGTCCACCTGCCAGCATATGCCACCTGCCCTGCTAGCTATTACAACTCCCAGCATGTCCTCACTGTAAGGGCATGCTGGGAGTTGTCTTGCAACAGCTAGCAGACGGTGGGTGGGAGATGCGGGTGGTCGGGGAGTCAACACCAGGGTGCCTCCAGCGGTTGCTAAACAGCAAGTTTAGGAACAGAGAGAGATTCCAGCTGGTTTTTAACTGGAGGCTAATTACAACTCCCATCATGAATGATGGGGGTGTAGTTTAGCAACAGCTCAAGGCATCCGGTTTGGAAACCCTGCTTTGTGGGCATTCTCCCCAGGGGAGAGTGCCATAAATGTACCAACCAATTTTTTTTTAGGTCTTATTTCAGACCCGTGTATCCTGTGGACTACTTCGGATTCAGTAAAATGGTTAATGAGGGCTTGTGGGGGAGTGTTTTTTGGAATAAAAGTTTTTAAAACGCGTTGTGTTTTTTAATTTTTTATTTACTTTACAGGCTTAGTGGAAGCAGTCTTATGGACGGAGTCCGTTACTAAGCCAGGGCTTAGCGTTAGCCCCAATTACAGCTAGCACTAACCCCCAATGATTACCTAAGTATTAACAGGATGGCGTTATTTAGCCTGGGAAGGGCCAGTAACAATGGTCCTCGCATGGTAACGTCAGGCTGCTGCTTGGTTGGTATCTGGCTGAGAATAAAAATATGGGTAACCAAAAAGGATTTTTTTTTTTATATATGTAATTATTTTTGCACAAAACGTTTGGGGATACCCATATCTTCATTCCTAGCTAGATACAAACCAAGCAGCATTAGCCTGACGTCACCATTGTTCCTGACCCTCCCCAGGCTAAATAACGCCAGCCTGTTACCGCCTAGGCCCAGGATCACCATTTTTGATGCTCCGGGCCTATTGGTACCGGCACCCCTGTGGTGGTGGGTACCGGGGTAATAATTGGGGGCTAGTTCTAGCTGTTTTTGAAGCTAATGTTAAGCCCCAACTTAGTAATGGACTCCGTCTATAAGAGAGCTTCCACTACTAAGCATGTGAAGTAAATAAAAAAAATTTGAAAACACAACACATTCTACAAACTTTTAGAAAAAAAAAACACTCCCCCACAAGCCCTCGCTAACCATTTTATTAATATTTAGCAAAAAAAAAAAAAAATGAGGATCAATGATGTAGTCCACCGAATCCGAAGAAGTCCTCTGCATACAGGGATCTGAAATGAGAAGAAAAAAAAACATGAAAAATAAGTTAGTACATTCATAAATATTCTTTAACAAAGCTGTGACTTTAGAGCAAAAAGTCGCAGAGGAGAGGAGGTGGGGTTACAAAGTGGAGTTCTGAAGTCATTTGTTGGTTTTAGCTTATGTGAGCCAAATTTATCAACCTCCAGAGATAATATGATAGATATGTCACAAATAAGCAAAACTAGAGCAAAAAAATAAATAAAGAAATTAATAAAACCATTAGATATAAACAAACAAGTAGATAGAATAGACAATCATCCTCATCCTTTTCTCTATACATTGTGCCAACAGTGGGTTGCGGTTTAATAGAGGGATATATTTGCTTACAATATTCCTAATGATCTTAAAGGGGTATTCCAGGAATTATTTTTATATGACTATGCTACAGGGGCTGTAAAGTTAATGTAGTTCATAATATAGTGTCTGTACCTGTGTGTGACGGTTTTCTCACAATTCTTATGTGATTTTAACCCCACTATTTATTTTTTACAGCATACAAAATTACTGTTGTCTCAGATTTTCCCAGGTTGCAATGCGGCCAAGACCTGACTCACTAGTCAGCGGATGACAGAGAGCCTGTCTTCTTCAATGGGTGGAGCGATCGCTTGGTGGGTGAGAGATCAATCTGCAACTAATGCAACAACTGTAGGCACCCTGATTGAAAACCACACTGATTTGATGGATGCAGCTCATTTATGTTTCAATGGGTGGGGTGGCTGATGTGTGGGAGGAAGGAAGATGGAATTGTGGGATTTGTAGTCAAAAAAGAAAAGTCAAACAGGAAATACCAATTCACAAACAGCTAGCCACAGTATTATGGTAATCTCACAACATAGTCATTTAGACCCAAGACAAGCGCAGATCCTTCCTAAGCATGTCCATTACTGTCTGCCAGATACATACTAAAGTCCCCTTATGGTGGATAACCCCTTTAAACTATGAACTATATGCTGCCAAAAAAAAAGTAACTAAAGCTCTCACCATGCCCTGTTCCTATTCTAACCTTTCATTGTATCCTAAAGTAATTTTTTCCAGTCCAATTTAAGGCTTTTCTGATAAGCCCTATGTAAAACCTCATGCATATAGTCCCTTTGTCTTTAAAACAAAGATTCAGAGTTGTCTGCAGATGCCTTATGGTAAGAGGACACCTCCAAAGCATTTAAAGTTACCGCTATACTGTTCAGTAAAACCCACATTGTTCACTATAGGTGCTGAAGGTATTTAGAAACCTAAGGACCTGTAACTCTGTACATGCAGAATGCTATAATATAACACAGTAACATCACAATACACAAGCTAATGACACAAGGACAATGATTAACCATAGCCAGAATATTAAGCACATGCTTGGTGTCCATAACATTCTAGGTGTTACACGTCTCATCACCAAGCAAGACGCTCAAAGTTACCCCGAACAGTGTAACAAAAATCACAAATTAGCAACATTCATGATGTTATATAAATCCTGTGAAATCATAGGTACATAAAGGAAATTTATATCCACCCATGACGTCTAGTATAGTTTCTTTTTTTGGCAAGCAACCAGCTTCATTGGAGGATGGATATTTGCAACCCCTGACATGAGTAACACCAATATTTTGGCTATGGTTAATTGGTGCATTACATTCTGGGAGGGAGCTATTGTACATGAGGCTTTGGCATTTATAATTTACACTGAACAAGGTTGACTTTATACATGGTATCATCCTGTATATGCACGAATATTCATACCTTGTTCTGTTGTTTACCTGCTCCGTTATTTTTACTGATTGTGGAGCAGTTATATTAGGAGTATTTTATTGGTGATGGTATTACGCTTTCATTTAGGTGTGTTATTATTGCCGCTTAGAATAAAGAATTGTTTTATGCACTTTAAGTATTTGCATTATATTCTTTAATTCTGCATGTACAGTAGTTATGGGTTCTTACGTGGTTTCTACATACCTTCAGCACCTATAGTGAACAGTTTTAGAATTTTCAGGTTCTTGCAGTTTAACTTATTTTTGATTATTATGTACAGACCACAGGTGCTAGTATGGGAGGAAAGTTTTCCTCATCCTACGCCAACATTAATTTGTCGTGTTGGGAGGCCAATTACCTTAATTCTCTGGTGTGGATTGGTAGGTACATAGATGACCTGATCTGGCAATCCATAGTGATCTGGCAGTCCACAGAGAATAACTTTAAGCAATTTATTAGATACATTTGTGATATCGATCTAAATGTTCACCGCATGGTTGTCAACCTCTGGAACACATGGAATGCCTTGGAGGTGTCCCTTTACCATAAGGAACATGCCACAACTTAATTTTATTACTACTTCCTGTCATCTAAGGGTAAAATTCCTTACAGTGAGTGGCAGGACACATTTTAATCTTTGTTTCAAAAACAAAGAGGATAATAGGATGAGGTATTACAACTGGAATTTTGGAAAAATTAATTAGGGATAAAACAAAAGTTACAGTTACTTTTATGGCAGCGTACAGTTCACAGTTTAAGATCATTAAGAATATTGTCAGCAAATATATCTCTCTATTAAACCATGATCCACTGTTGTGTAGAGAATGGGGTGATGATTGTAGGACTATCGCCTAGTTTGTTTATCCCTGATTCTTCAAAACCTATATGGCTTGCGAATACTGGAAAACACAAGTACAGCCATCATAGATGTATCACCTGCACTTATATGTAGATACAGTGGGGATCAAAAGTTTGGGCACCCCAGGTAAAAACAAATTATTAATGTGCATAAACAAGCCAAGGAAAGATGGAAAAATGTCCAAAAGGCATCAAATTACAGATTAGATATTCTTATAATATGTCAGCAAAAGTTAGATTTTATTTCCATCATTTACACTTTCAAAATAACAGAAAACAAAAAATGGCATCTACAAAAGTTTGGGCACCCTGTACTGCCCCCTTTGGCAAGTATCACAGCTTGTAAATGCTTTTTTGTAGCCAGCCAAGAGTTTTTCAATTCTTGTTTGAGGTATCTTTGCCTATTCTTCCTTTAAAAAGTCTTCCAGTTCTTTGAGATTTCAGGGCTGTCTGTCACGCACTGCTCTTTCCACTGCTCTAAGGTCTATCCATAGATTTTCAATTATGTTGCGGTTAGGAGATTGTGAAGGCCATGGCAAAACCTTCACTTCACGCCTCTTGATGTAATCCCCTGTGGATTTCGAGGTGTGTTTAGGATCATTATCCATTTATAGAAGCCATCCTCTCTTTAACTTCAGCTTTATCACAGATGGCATCAAGTAAGCATCCAAAATTTGCTGAAATTTTATTGAATCCATTTTTCCTTCTACTCATGAGATGTTCCCTGTGCCACTGGTTGCAATACAACCCCAAAGCATGATTGATCCACCCCCATGCTTAACAATTGGACAGAGGTTCTTTTCATTAAATTCTCTTCCCCTTCTTCTCCAAACATACCTTTGCTCATTCTGGCCAAAAAGTTCAATTTTAACCTCATCAGTCCACAGAACTTGTTTCCAAAATGCATCAGGCTTGTCTATATGTTCATTTGCAAAGTTAAAACGCTGATTTTTGTGGTGAGGATGTAGAAGAGATTTTCTTCTGATGACTCCATGAGGACCATATTTGTGCAAGTATCTCTTTATAGTGGGATAGTGTACCACAACTCCAATGTCTGCCAGATCTTTCTGGAGGGATTGTGCAGTCAAACATGGGTTTTTAATTGTTTTTCTCACAATCCTGCGAGCTGTTCTGTCTTATATTTGTCTTGGTCTTCCAGATCTTGCTTTAACTTCCACTGTTCCTGATGACTGCCATTTCATAATTACATTCCAAACAGAGGATATTGACATCTGAAAACGTTTTGCTATCTTCTTATAGACTTCTCCAGCTTTGTGAGCGTCAACTATTTTCAGTTTCAGATTTCTAGACAACTGCTTAGATGAACCCATGGTGCTGATTGTTGGGGCAAGGTCAGATGAGTCTGGGCATTTAAAACCTTTGAGATTGACATCACCTGGTCTTCCCAGATGATGATTGAGAACAATCCATGACACTGGCAGGTCTCAGCTTTGCAAAGGGGGCAGTGTATGCTATAAATTCTGCAGGGTGCCCAAACTTTTGCAGACGCCATTCTTTTGTTTTCTGTTATTTTGAAAGTGTAAATGATGGAAATAAAATCTAACTTTTGTTGACATATTATAAGAATGTCTAATCTATAATTTGATGCCTTTTGGAGATTTTTCCATATTTCCTTGGCTTCTTTATGTACATTAATACACATTTTTACCTGGGGTGCCCAAACTTTTGATCCCCACTGTACATAAATTCCTAATCTGTACTAAAGGGAAAACTATTAAATCAATAGCTACATAAACTTTAATAGTGACAATGTGATTTATCAAGCCACTTGCAGTTTATGTAATGTGCAATATGTTGAATACACAGGTAACTCTGTGAAACAGAGGTTCAGAAAACACTTGTCTGACATAACTCACAATATACTGTAGTTAATATTTCAACACTCACTAGGCATTTTTGAGTCCATGCAAGTGACACCATAAATGTGAATTTCCTATTGGATTTTCGTATTGGGCACCAGTCTTCAGACATGAGCCTCTGTCACAATCTTTTATTTACAGACCTTAAATCATCATATAATCTTAACGCGTCCGGAGACCTAAATATAGGGCTTTCTTATGTTTTTCTCTATTTCTTTTGAGACATAATACGAGTACGGATTTATTGTATTAGTGACAACATATGTGATGAGTTTGAATTTATTCTGACCCCAGAAGTTTGGGGATTGTTCACATTGTTGCTAAATCTGCTGCATTTTTTACTGCAAAAATGAACATGATAAGGTAATGACAAATCATGTACATATTTTTTATAGTGTGGGGAAGGTATGTCAGTTTAAGACAGTCTGTGGGCAAGTTACATGCTCAATTTGTGAATGTGGACATTCATGTTGATTTGTTATCCCGCATGTATCCAGTATACACTGTAACATGTGTGTCATTAAATATAAAAACGAGCCATAGTGTAGTTTATTGACCCTGTTGCGGTATCATTTGTGATACCAACAGTGCAAAAAGGAGTAGGCTCAGTTTCCACTCACATTCTTGTCTGGTGTTTTTTGGAAAACTGTTACTGCAGTTTGTGAGCTAAAGTGATAAGTGGATCCATGAGGAAGGAGAAATATAAGTTCTTCCTTTATGTTTCCCATTTCTTTTAAAGGAAATCTGTCATCAGAATCACCCGCACTAAACCTGTTACACAGGCTTGTAGTGCGGGTGATCCTGATTAAAACGCTTCTTACCCGGTTAAAAATGGTTCAGCGGTTCTTAAGATATCTATATCTTTAGTTTTCTGTTATTCCCTGGCTTGGAACTCAGTGGGAGGTCTTATCATCTCGGACTCGGCTACACGTCATTCTAGCTGGGTGGACCGGCCACCCGGCTCATGAATATTCATGAACTTATCCTCGTGGTCTAACTCCTTTTTCTAGGTCTGGTGGGGAGGGCCGCGCATGCGCCGCGTTCTGTACACCCAGAAGCGGCGTTCTCCCCCCGTCTTCACTCGAGCTGCGGCCCTATACAAGTAAGAAGACGGGCTGCATGAGTGAAAAGCTTGTTCCTTCAGTTTGTGAATAAAAACACCCTCTGTCCGTCCCTCCCTTCCTCCCACCCCCGGCTTTTCACTCATGCAGCCCGTGTAACAGGTTTAGTGCGGGTGATTCTGATGACAGATTTCCTTTAAATACATTTCTGGCTCAAGCTGAAAAACTGCACTGGCAGTCCGTCCCCCCCCCCCCCCCCCCATGTGCTCAGAATTTGTAACATGTGTTCCACTGGGTAATGGGGGAAGTCCACACACACCTTTATCCCTTATTATTGCAATATTTTATTACTTATGATTAACGGGGTACTCCGGTGGAAAACTTTTTTTTTTTTTATGAACTGGTGCCAGAAAGATAAACAGATTTGTAAATTACTTCTATTATAAAATCTTTACCCTTCCTGTACTTTTTAGCAGCTGTATGCTACAGAAGAAATTCTGTTCTTTTTGAATTTCTTTTTTGTCTTGTCTACACTGCTCTCTGCTGACACCTGATGTCCGTATCAGGAACTGTCCAGGGCAGGAGAAAATCCCCATAGCAAACCTATGCTGCTATGGACAGTTCCTGACATGGACAGAGGTGTCAGAGAGCACTGTGGACAAGACAAAAAAGAAATAAAAAAAGAACAGAATTTTCTCGGTAGCATACAGCTGCTAAAAAGTACAAGAAGGGTAAAGATTTTTTAATAGAAGCAATATACAAATCTGTTTAACTTTCTGGCACCAGTTGACTTATAAAGACCTAAAAAAAATTGTTTCCCACCAGAGTACCCCTTTAACCCCTTAAGGACGCAGGGTTTTTCAGTTTTTGCACTTTCGTTTTTTCCTCCTTACTTTTTAAAAATCATAACCCTCTCAATTTTCCACCTAAAAACCCATATTATGACTTATTTTTTGCATCACCAATTCTACTTTGCAGTGACATTAGTCATTTTACCCAAAAATTCACTTCGAAATGGGAGAAAAAATCACTGTGCGACAAAATCAAAGAAAAAATGCCATTTTGTAACTTTTGGGGGCTTCCGTTTCTACACAGTGCATATCTCTGTAAAAATGACACCTTATCATTATTCTGTAGGTCCATACGGTTAAAATGGTACCCTACTTATATAGGTTGGATATTGTTGTACTTCGGAAAAAAATCATAACTACGTGCAGGAAAATTTATACGTTTAAAAATGTCCTCTTTTGACCCCTATAATTTTTTTTTCCACGTACAGGGTGATATGAGGACTAATTTTTTGCGCCGTGATCGGAAGTTTTTATCGGTACCATTTTTGTTTTGATCAGACTTTTTGATCACTTTTTATTCATTTTTTAATGGTATAAAAAGCGACCAAAAATACGCTTTTTTGGACTTTTGAATTTTTTTACGTGTACGCCATTGACCGTGCGGTTTAATTAACGATATATTTTTATTTTTTGGACATTTACGGATGCGGCGATACCATGTTTATGTTTATTTTTATTTACATTGTTTTATTTTTTTTATGGGAAAAGGGGGGTGATTCAATCTTTTATTAGGGAAGGGGTTAAATGACCTTTATTAACAATTTTTTTACTTTTTTTTTGCAGTGTTATGGGTCCCATAGGGACCCATAACACTTCACGCACTGATCTCTCATGCTGATCACTGGCGTGTATTAACACGCCTGTGATCAGTGTTATCGGCGCTTGACTGCTCCTGCCTGGATCTCAGGCACGGAGCAGTCATTCGTCGATCGGACACCGAGGAGGCAGGTAAGGGCCCTCCCGGTGTCCTGTAAGCTGTTCGGGACGCCGCGATTTCACCGCGGCAGTCCCGAACAGCCCGACTGAGCTGCCGGGTTACTTTCACTTTAATTTCAGACGCGGTGGTCAGCTTTGATCGCCGCATCTGAAGGGTTAATGCAGGGCATTACCGCGATCAGTGATGTCCTGTATTAGCCGCGGGCCATGGCCGTTGATAGCCGCCGGGACCCGATATGATACGTCCTTCTTTGTTAAGGGGTTAAAACCCTCACAGGTTGAAATGCGTCAACCGTATGTGTTTGTCCAATATGCTCTACACTTTTTTCGTACCTGTGCTGGACTTCAATTGAATATTTTTAAAGGGGTACTCTTCCCCTAGACATCTTATCTCCTATCTAAAGGATAGGGTATAAGATGTCTGATCGTGGGGGTCCCGCTGCTGGGGTCCCGCGATCTCTCCTGCAGCACCCCTGTTCATGAGCTGCATGGAGCAAAGATCGCTCCATGGCTGATGATGGGCGATACAGGGGCAGGGGTATTGTGATGTCATGGATCCGCCCCCTTGTGATGTCACACCCCGCCCCCTCAATGCAAATCTATGTGAGGGGACGTAACGGCCTTCTTTCAAGGTGGATGTTATCTCAATGTGCTCACTTAAAGACATAGACAGGGGGTTTGCCAACCAGGGTGCCTCTAGTTCCTGCAAAACTACAACTCCTAACATGCTGGGAGTTGTAGATTTGGTAGTTTTGTAACAGCTGGAGGCACCCTGGGTTGAAAACACAGACATAGTAGTACAATTTTTGTGTGTTCTTAGTTGTGATAGATTGAAATACATAAGGACCAATATTTTCTGGCAAAAATGGTACACATCTTTTATGATTCTAAGGGTCTATTCACACGGCAGAATTTCCGCAAATCCGCACCAATTCATCCACACATTCATTTGGGTGGTTTCTGGCTTATGCAGATTTTGTGCGGAATAGGTGCGGAATCCGTTTTGAAATGCGGAAATTCAGAATTGTGAATAGAAGTGTGGAATCCCTAAGAAAATATTCACACGGCATAATTTTCGCATATGGAATTCCGCACAGATTCCACATGCGGATTCCACCTCAAATTAAAGCCCAATATTCTTCTATAGGATTGCACACTTCCATTCACACTTCTGAATTTCCACATGCGGATTCCGCAAGAAATCCACACAGAAAAATTAAACCAGGTATTTCAGAATGGGGCAACCTCATACCATGTGAAAATAGAGCCATAAAACTACTTCAAGATGATTTTTCCATCACTATCAGTCCGGTAGACAAAGGAGGCAGCATCGTAGTAATGGACACAAATACACAGCCGAATGTCTGAACCAACTTAATGACACTACTGCTTATGTAAGATTAAAAGATGACCCTACTCTACGTTATTCTAAGGAGTTGGAGACACTATGTGTAAGGGCCCAGGATAAAGGTATTTTGTCTAAACAAGAAATTCAAATAATTATCGGCACAAATAAATGCATCCCAGTTTTTTATACTACGGCATAGAAGAAACAGACTGTACAGCACTCACCAGGGAATTTCACTGGGATGGCACTTTCTTTATTGCATGTGGAACGGGGTTACAGCAGCATGCTCGGAGGAAGAAGAGGTATAGGTTCCTTGACAGCAAATCTGTCTTAATACGTTGACCAGCTTCTCCAGCCATATGTTAGACTGACCACCTCCTATTTGCGGGATACCACACAAATCATTCAAATTGTTGAGTCTATTAAATAGACTCCATCTTGGTTCCTAGGAACAGGGGACGTAAGTTTACTTTATACCATTATCGACCATCCACAAGGACTAAAAGCCTTTTCTAATATACTCACCAAATATGCTGATCTACTTCCCGACCAGGTTACCTTCATATTAGGCAGTATCCAGTTCATATTGCCACATAACTATTTCCTGTTTGGCTCTGACTATTTTCTGACAATTTCTGACAAATTAATGGTACAGCCATGGGTACCAGGTTTGCGCCCAGCTAGGCCAACCTATTTATGGCAAATTGGGAGAATACCATCATTACCCCTAAGCTGGGTAGCAACCTGGTCTGATGGCGCCACTACATAGATAATATATTCCTTATTTGGCATGGAACGAGACAGGAACTGGGAGAATTATTTTTTACACTCAACTCCAATCAACTAATTCTTAAGTTTACACCTCATATTAGTTCTGTATCAGTTGAATTTCTCGACCTATTAATCAAGACAGATAATGATAGACTTTTGGGCAGGACATCCCATAAACCAGTGGTTAAAACGGTTTCATATTACGTAATAGCTGCCATTTACCACAATGGTTGATTAATGTCCCAACAAGTCAATTCCGCAGACTAAAACAAAATTGTTCCAACACTGACCAGTTCAAAGCAGAAGCTGCCCTCCTAACTGACCAATTTATTGAAAAAAGTACCCCCGTAATAAATATCACTAAATCTCATGATACTAGATAGGTAGAGATAGATAGATAAATATAGATAGAGTGTCATTCTTTGTCCCCAAAACCACTGACATCTGTACGACTCTTGATAAAGATGTTCCAAAATGTATTATCCCCTTTAACACACAACATCGCAAAATAGAGGCTATAATAAATAAATATTGGCCACTACTTTGTGAGGATAAATTAATGAGTGATCATCTACCAAAGAAACCTCTGATTATTTATACTAAGGCCCCAAATCTAGGTATCAAGGTTGTCCCTACAGTGTGTGAAATCAAACCCACAAACAATGTTTCCTCTGTATTAATGGACCTTAAGGTGTGGTGAGGGGTGTGATAAAGGATTGATGTTATTAACCCTTGGTATTCGTGTTGCCCGGGCGTGGTTATCCTCTACACCACCCGAGGTATGGCCGCTGGTTCCTGGGCCAGGCGCGGGGCAAATAATCACTCCAGTGCAACAACGGCAGCTTTACTAAGGCAGACAGATGTTAAAGTCTTTACAGCTCAGTTTAGGCACAAGGAGATGACCAGTGGACTTTAGGAGACTTGTGGGCTTGCTGGGACTTGTGGTGGACTCAATTATGCAGTCTTAGACTTTAGACTTGACTATGCTGACTAGACTTCTCCCCTGTATTTAGGCTTACCAGGCTTTGACTTTCACCTGTAGGGGTTCTACGGATAGTGGCTGCATGGTTAGGCCTTGGTCTCCCTCAGGAACACCAGACACTCTCAGGTCTTCACTTTACTGTAGCTCAGCTAAGACTCAACTAACTAGCTCCTCCCTGCTATATAAGGGAGCAATTTGGAGGGGTCCTATAGGTCACCAAAAAGTCACTTGGTCACTGGCAACTTCCTTGGTTACATAGGCTTGGCAACAATATTTAAAGGCACATTAACATGAATATAATACATTAACTCTTTATATTATAGACGGGGTGATGAGAGTCCTGAGGAGTGTGGAGGCCAGGGGACTGGGACTGAGTCCACCTGATAGGACCAATAGTGTACAGAAGGGCCACTTCTGTACTGGGCCACCACAAATATTTTTTCAGATGTGGAAATTAGCGTCCAAATTGTAAGGCCACCAACTTCCAAAAGAGAACTCTAACAGCCTCATCAACATCCAACGACTTTGTACACAGGATTAATTAATTTTTGAACTGTGCAAGTAAGGGGGTGATTTACATTAAGCAATGCCCATGCAAAAAGCAGTACATAGGCAGAACGTCTGTGCTCTAAAAATACGAATTCTGGAACATAGATTCAATATCAAAAACAGAACAATAAACACCCCCCGTCCTCACATTTCAAACAGTTTCATCAAGGCAACCCAAATGTATTAAAATATGCAGTTATTCTTTCAGTACAACAGGATTGGCATGAGGGTAAATTTATTGGTAAGTTGTCAAGAGCTGAGTCAGGGAAAATTTTTGAGTTTGGTTCATTGGTCCCTAGGGAGCTCAATACTGATATGGAACTGTTTGGCTTCTTGGACTAAATCTGTGAGACAGTAATGCTTACACTGAGTGGACTCGGCGACTTGCAGGCCCCCTGTGTGGCTGCTTGTAGCGGCGGATTGCCGCTGCGAGCACGCCAGGGGCGAGGCGGGGGAAAGTGGGGTGGCAACAGCTGGAGGCACAAAATAGGTTGGGTCACCGGTGGATCTGCAGCGTGGAATACCAGCGTGACCCTACCCTTAAAGTAGATTTAGAAATGCAGTTTTTCTGTGTATACACAGAAAAATAAAACCTGTGATTGTCGACACTGGGCCTAAATGCTGTTGCCAGTTGTCAGCTGAGAGTCAATAGGGAAGCACCCACGCTCAATCCCTTTAAGCCAAAAGTATGCATATGCATGATACATATGGGCCATAATATGGCAGGTGAAACATACCTAAAGGGGTACTTTGACATTAGGTTAAAAAAAAAAAATGCTACAGAAGCATATAGAATTGCTTACATGTTTGCCCCAGTTGCTCAGTACTACTATTCCCAAAATGCAGTGCTTTATCTCAGCTGGTTATCACAGTCCATCCACCCTGCCTACTCCCTTCTCAGTTTCCTGTTCAGAGCTGCTGCACAACATCCAAATAATATATATTAACAACACAATGTAACTCCAAGTCAATCACACTTCTGTGAAATCACATTGTCCACTAAGGAAGCAACACTGATTGAGCTGTGTCCAGATCATGAAGGCACGACCAGGACACAGGACAGTACATCAGGAGACGTGGAGGAGGCCATAGGAGGGCAACAACCCAGCAGCAGGACCGCTACCTCCGCCTTTGTGCAAGGAGAAGCAGAAGGAGCACTGCCAGAGCCCTGCAAAATGACCTCCAGCAGGCCACTCAAACAGTCAGAAACAGACTCCATGAGGGTGGCATAAGGGCCCGACGTCCACTGGTGGGGGTTGTGCTTACAGCCCAACACCGTGCAGGAGGTTTGGCATTTGCCAGAGAACACCAAGATTGGCAAATTCGCCACTGGCACCCTTTGCTCTTCACAGATGAAAGAAGGTTCACACTGACCACATCTGAGTCTAGAGACGCCATGGAGAACGTTCTGCTGCCGACAACATCCTTCAGCATGACCAGTTTGGCGGTGGGTCAGTAATTGTGTGGGGTGGCATTTCTTTGGGGGGCCACAGCCCTCCATGTGCTTGCCAGAGGTAGCCTGACTGCCATTAGGTCCCGAGATGAGATCCTCAGACCCCTTGTGAGACCATATGCTGATGCGGTTGGCCCTGGGTTCCTCCTAAGGCAAGACAATGCTAGACCTCACGTAGCTGGAGTGTGTCAGCACTTCCTGCAAGAGGAAGGCATTGATGCTATGGAATGGCCCGCCCATTCCCCAGACCTGAATCCAATTGAGCACATCTGGGACATCATGTCTCGCTCCATCCACCAACGACACGTTGCACCACAGACTGTCCAGGAGTTGGCGGGTGCTTTAGTTCAGGTCTGGGAGGACATGACCATCCACCACCTCATCAGGAGCATATCCAGGTGTTGTAGGGAGGTCATACCAGCACGTGGAGGCCACACACATTACTGAGCCTCATTTTGACTTGTTTTAAGTATATACATAAAAGTGGGATCAGCCTGTAGTGTGGTTTTCCACTTTGATTTTGAGTGTGACTCCATATCCAGACCTCCATGGGTTGATAAATTTGATTTCCATTGATAATTTTTTTTTTATTTTGCTGTCAGCACATTAAACTATGTAAAGTCGAAAGCATTTGATCCGATTAGTTCATTCACTCAGATCTAGGATGTGTTATCTTAGTGTTCCCTTTAGTTTTTTTGAGCAGTGTACTATTGTTACATTGACAATATCTTCAACTTTTGAGATGTCATACAGATATGTCAAGATTTTTGATCAGCCAGTGCAGAAACCCCTACCAATCATTACATAGAGCAAGGAGAAGCGTGTGGCTGACAGCTTCACTCTCCATCTCACTGCTCAATCTGCTTTTTTGAAAGGAAACAATGTTCTACAAATTTTCAATTTTGTTTAATTTCAGATATGAAATGTGCCATTTCACATGCTGAATTTAAATATCATAATTACATTTGTTAGTTGGCTCTAGTTTTCATGCAACGGACATTTTACGTTTTCCAACTACAGGCAATAGGCAAATAATGCACCAAAACTTAATATGTATATATAACCCTGTATGTTTTTATTAAAATTAAGTGAATTATATTCGCAACAGTGAATGCATTAAATAATCTGAAAGAAAAATAAAGATTTGGGTAGCTCTAAAACCAAAATAATGACTTATGGGTGCCAGGCGAGTACTAACGTGGAGGTTGTGTATTTCGTACAACCTAAACAATAATATAGGTAGGTATATACACAATCATGTGTATATAGAATACGTATTCCTCAAGGCTGGGCTTGATTATAGTATATTTTATAAAAGCTTGTATATCAAAAATAAATATTAAAGAAATGTGTATATATATATTGCAAATGGTAAATTTTTCCTGTTGGTGTATGGCCTTAATGATTTTATATTATTCAGGTTAGACGTGTTTCGAGGTAGCGCTGTACCTCTTTTTCAGTAACAGACTGTTATTGGGCCGGTGCTTCCGTGCCAGCTCCGTCTACAAGCTATCGGGACCTCACAGGAACAGGGCGGTGAGTGGTGCTGTGCACCAACAATACACAAGACTATTTTACCATTTTGGAAAACGTTTTTCCTACATGCATAAAAGATACAGAAACTACAACTGTATCCCCAACGAGTGTCTAAGGAACTTTGTTGCTTTATACTAACTATATACTTTGTTGCATTATATACTAACTGTATATCGATTCACTATTGTACTAAGAAGATACCAGTTGGTAGTTTTGGCCTATTCTTTTAATTGTTATCTCATTATTTTATTTTATTTTATAATAAATAGCCTATACTGCCCCGAGCAAGGGCCCTGCAGCAAGCTAATAACCAATATTTTTATATTATATATAAAACTAATTAACCCCTTAACGACGCAGGACGTATATTTACGTCCTGCGCCGGCTCCCGCGATATGAAGCGGGATCGCGCCGCGATCCCGCATCATATCGCGTCGGTCCCGGCGCTCATCAACGGCCGGGACCCGCGGCTAATACTACATCGCCAATCGCGGCGATGTGCGGTATTAACCCTTTAGAAGCGGCGGTCAAAGCTGACCGCCGCTTCTAAAGTGAATGTGAAAGTGACCCGGCTGCTCAGTCGGGCTGTTTGGGACCGCCGCGGTGAAATCGCGGCGTCCCGAACAGCTGATCGGACACTGGGAGGGCCCTTACCTGCCTCCTCGGCGTCCGATCGGCGAATGACTGCTCCGTGCCTGAGATCCAGGCAGGAGCAGTCAAGCGCCGAGAACACTGATCACAGGCGTGTTAATACACGCCTGTGATCTGTGTAATAGATCAGTGTGTGCAGTGTTATAGGTCCCTATGGGACCTATAACACTGCAAAAAAAAGTTAAAAAAAGTGTTAATAAAGGTCATTTAACCCCTTCCCTAATAAAAGTTTGAATCACCCCCCTTTTCCCATAAAAAAAATAAAACGGTGTAAAAAAAATTTAAAATAAACATATGTGGTATCCAAAGTCAAAAAAGCGCATTTTTGGTCACTTTTTATACCATTAAAAAATGAATAAAAAGTGATCAAAAAGTCCGATCAATGCAAAAATCCTACCGATAAAAACTTCAGATCACGGCGCAAAAAATGAGCCCTCATACCGCCCTGTACGTGGAAAAATAAAAAAGTTATAGGGTTCAGAAGATGAAATTTTTGTATAAATTTTATAAATTTTGTATAAATTTTCCTGCATGTAGTTATGATTTTTTCCAGAAGTACAACAATATCCAACCTATATAAGTAGGGTATCATTTTAACCGTATGGACCTACAGAATAATGATAAGGTGTAATTTTTACCGACATATGCACTGCGTAGAAACGGAAGCCCCCAAAAGTCACAAAATGGAGTTTTTTCTTCGATTTTGTCGCACAATGATTTTTTTTCCGTTTCGCCGTGCATTTTTGGGTAAAATGACTAATGTCACTGCAAAGTAGAATTGGCAACGCAAAAAATAAGCCATAATAGGGATTTTTAGGTGGAAAATTGAAAGAGTTATGATTTTTAAAAGGTAAGGAGGAAAAAACGAAAGTGCAAAAACTGAAAAACCCTGAGTCCTTAAGGGGTTAATATATACAGACCGAATCCTATTATATTTTTACATTTTTTACATATTGTACATATATATACACATTTCTTTAATATTTATTTTTGATATACAAGCTTTTATAAAATATACTATAATCAAGCCCAGCCTTGAGGAATACGTATTCTATATACACATGATTGTGTATATATCTAGCTATAGCATTAAATAATCTATTGTATATTTTTATCGTTTATTTATAATTATATTTATTATTATTATGATATATATTATATATTTATTGTTTATGTATAATCTATTTCTATTTATGTCTTTACAGGTTCGAGGCATAACTAAATTTACTAGCATAAAACAATGTTTAAATATGCTGTTTGGTTCACACTGCGTTTATTACATATGGGAACCGGATCCGGCTGAGGGGAAAGGGAAAACCATGCGCTCCCGTATCACAGTTGGACCCGGCCCCCTTCTCATTCATTTGAATGAGCCGACCGGAGTCCCACAGTGACTCTGGTCGGCTCATTTTTGCCCTGTATCCGGTTTTTTGACTGGACTGAAAACCATGGTATGCTGTGGTTTTCAGTCCGGTCTGATAACCGGATACGGGGAAAAAATGAGCCGACTGGAGTCACTGTGTGTCAAATGAATGAGAAAGGGACCTGATCCAGCTGTGATAGGGGAGCGCCTGGTTTTCATGCCCCCCAGCCGGACGGGTTCCTGTAGTAAGTAAACGCAGTGTGAACCCAGCCTAAACTCGCAAAGAATTAGATACTGTGACTTTTATAGAATTTGGTGACGTAATATTAGCTAATATTGCATAATCTTGATACGCTTGGCGGTTTTCTATTGGTCACCAATGCTGACTATGTAATCTATGGTGTAAGTTGCATCATGCATTTTATAAACCTTACTTCAATAGTTGGTTGCTTACATCATGGGAACTAGAGCCAATATAAATTTTATGTTATTTTCGTTTTTAGCACCCCAAAATTATGTAAGAACAGCTGTTTTCATGCTCGCAACTTTTTACCTGTAGAACAGTGAAATTAGCTCTATTGTAAATCTATGGAGCCTTTCTCCTGCAACAAATTGGATTAAGCAGGGAGCTGGGGAGAGAAGTGCTTAGTCACAAACCTTTCCCAGCATTACCTAGCAATTGTGGGGGTCTAAGTACCTAGACTCCAATCGATCTACATTTTTGACATGTCTGTGTGAAATATCAAATATTATTTTTTTAAAGTAACAGTAACGCTTTAATTCACTGGACAATATCTAAGCTATAGATAAAAACATTCCATGAACATTTCAATTATTTTCATCTCACCATCAACCCTTAACTACTCCTTTACTGAACTAAACAATAAAAAAGGGACATGACTGCAACAGAAGCCAATTAACCACCCAACACACCTCCATCCCATTTCCATTCAGAACTCATAAAAAAAAAAACATTGTCCACAGTCAAGCTAGATCCAACCACAAATGTTCTACTTCTGCAGACAGTCACACATCTTGGTGGCCTCAAAAGACATTTCTGAATAAAGTCTATCATTCAAGAACAATAGAGAATTAAATTGCTAGAGCCACTAGCATAGCAAGAGAGGAGCACACACAAAACAAGACAACCATCAGGTACCCTGTTGTTACCTACAATCCCCATCTGGAATTGCGAAGGGGAGCTACATGGAAGCTACATCAGGAAAGCTACCTTCAATAGGTGGCGCCAGAGGACTAAGCTCTTGTCCCTCTGAAGCAGAACTATTTTGCACACTTTTTCCAATGGAGTATTACATAGCCTATAAGACTATTTGCTTGAATGTCTCCTCAAAAAGACATATTACCAGCTTCCATGACAATAGCATCTCTGCTAGAAAGACAGTTCTCTGTTTTGGACAGATTTGGGCTTGTTAATAACTTTCAGTCATGTTTTGAGGCTCTTTAAGATGTCAAGCATTAGCTTATTGGGTAGGTACTATACCGCCAACAGATGGCACCAGAGAGCAAGCTCTTTTTCTTCTGAAAATGGCTACTCTAGACAGTAATGAATGTGAATGTGAATATTGTACATCACTTGGAGGACTGTGCCTTTTCAATGTCATATGGCATTGCAGCTATCTTGAACATTCACACTCCTTGTCTATACACTACTCCCAACTATTTACTGCTCCAGCTGTTTACTCCCCTCCTCATATTGCTGGCTCAGCTATACATGTCTCATGCCACTCACTACACTATTCCTATGTTAATGTCTATATAAATCAGTGACTATTCGAAAATTGTGCTGCACCATGCCTGATGAAAAAGACTTAAGTAGTTTAGAAAGGTAGAAGTTTCTTATGATCTTTTAATTTTACGGTATATAATTTTTATCTACTGGCTACAAAGATTTTTTTCCTTTAGCAGATTGTCTCAGGCTAGCATGCCTGATGCAGACAAAACACATTTAGATATTGGGGGTTAGACAAAATACCTAGAATACCAACTACAGATCACACTTTTTTCTATTTATTATTATTTTTAAGAAGAACCCTCTTTTGCACATAATACAGCTGAAATGTGTTGAGGAATAGACACATTTAAATCAAGAACAACCTTTATTTAAATTTTAGTTTTACTCTTTAACTAATACAGATGCCTATTCCTTGACAAATGCAGTCAGTGGGAACATACGGTACTTCTTAATGTAAAGAATATAGCAGAAGATCGCACTCACCGTTTCTCGTGTTCATCTCTTCAGACGACAGGGGGAATTTTAAGGATATTGCAGGGGCGCTCAGAGGCTAGTGACTGTTTTCGTACACAGCAGTGTACTTCTTACGGCCTTGAGGCCGGAAGAAGTACACGGTTGTGTACAAAAGCGGTGACGAACTAGGCTTCATCTGGTGATTTCAAGACATACACATGATTGGAAGTAGGAAAAACAGTGAAGCTACACTTATCAGACCATATTGCATGCTTCCATACCTCCAGTGTCCATATTTTGAGTTTTTTGCTTCAGTAAACATCATGGTTGACATTTTGTGTTATCAATTACAGTTTGACTGTTGCTGCTCTGCTATAGATATCATCCTTGTGCAGTGAAAAGTGTATGCCTGGTGTTTTTCACTGATACTGGTGCCCTTAAACTTGGCAGTAATTTGATGGGCCATAGTGATGTTTTTGCCTACAATTTGACTGTGCACTTCTTTCAATAGCGTCAAGCTTTGACTTTTAACTGCACCTACTTTTGTCTGTAGATGTTTTGCACACTGAGATGTGATCAAGGAAGATTACAACCTTGACACACCCATCAACTCAGGAAGCAGATGTGCTTACTAGGTGCACATCATTAATCATTCTACTTTGGAACTTTATTCAGGTCTGAGATATCACACTCCTTAAGGATAAAGACCATTTTCCCCCTAAGGACCAGGCCAATTTTGGTTTTGCACTTTTGTTTTTTTTCTCCTCCCCTTCTAAAAATCATAATGCTTTAAATTTTGCATCTACAGACCCATAGCAGTGCTTGTTTTTTGCATCACCAATTGTACGGCAACAACATATAACTAACCTTATATTTTAATAGTTCGGACATTTACGCATGTGGCAATACCACATATGATTACGTTTATTTTTCATTACATTATTTTATTTAAAAAAATGGGAAAAGGGGGTGATGTAAACTCTTATTAACTGACTTTTCTTAACTTTTTTTTTTACACTTTTTTTTTTAAGACCCCATAGGGTCAATTGCATACACTGTTCAATGCTATGCCATAGCGTAGCATTGATCAATGTTATCGGTGCTCTGCTGCTGTAGCCTGCCATAGCTGGCCAGAGCCTCAGAGCACCGAACGGAGGGCGAGGAGGCAGGTAAGGGCCCTCCCGCCATCCATTCAGTTGATCAAGACCCGCGATTTTGGCCCGGATGTCCCGATTAGCTCCACTGAGCTAACCGGCACCATTAACCCCACACTTTAGACATCGCAATCAACTTTGATCGTGGCATTTAATGGGTTAATGCCAGGCATTGGCCGTATCGGCGATGCTCGGCATTAACCGCGGGTCCTAGCTGCCTATAAAAAATAAGACCCACTAGGTTTGAATTGTTCTCTGCTTGTGAGAGTGGTTTAAACCCTGTTAATGAGACCAGGGTGTACAGGTACGCCCTTGGTCCTTAAAGGAGTACTAACATGGAAAACTTTTTTTTTAAATCAACTGGTGCCAGAAAGTTAAACAGTTTTGTAAATCACTTCTATTAAAAATGTTTTATCCTTCCAGTACTTTTTAGGGGCTGTATACTAAAGAGAAATCCAAAAAGAAATGCATTTCCTGTGATGTCCTGACGACAGTGCTCTCTGCTGACCTCTGCTGTCCATTTTAGGAACTGTCCAGAAAAGCATATGTTTGCTATGGGGATTTTCTCCAGTTCTTAAAATGGACAGCGGAGGTCAGCAGAGAGCACTGTGGTAGGACATCACAGGAAATTCATTTCTTTTTGGATTTCTCTTTAGTATACAGCCCCTAAAAAGTACTGGAAGGATTAAGATTTTTTAATAGAAGTGATTTACAAATCTGTTTAACTTTCTGGCACCAGTTGATTTAAAAAAAAAAAAAAAAGTTTTCCACAGTAGTACCCCTTTAAGTAATAGGATGCAAGAGTGTATCCATACTCCCTTCATCCTGGAGGGGTTAAACATACAAAAAGATTTTCAAAACAGTACGTGTAAGGCGATGATCACATCAGTATAGTTTAGATTTATTATGGAATGTCTATTATTGACACATAAGGGAGGTTATTCATAATGGATATGAAACTGATGTATATGGAAGTAAAATGCTAAAGATTTTGTAAAACTTGCATATAAATTAAGGAATCATTAAAATTTGTTATTAGCCATTAAAACATCCGTTTATACACACACCCCTGACGAAGCGAAGGGCGAAAATGTGCTTTGGGGGCTGAAGGTGAGGTACCTCCCCATAAGCTGCACAGTTCATTTCTTGCAATATTCTGATGTTATGTGATTTGGGCAGTTAGCTTCATACCTTATACATGCATTATGCTGTTTGACACTTTATTAGTTCTGCCTTATATTCACACCTGTGACCTTTTTTTGTAACATTACAGCATTTACTTGGAGTATACCCCTCTACTTTTTCTGTTGTGGTACTAGTTGTGCCTTATATATGTTTTTTTACATTGTTTGTAAAAATTGTTTTTTACTCAATAAAGTTGATCTTGGCCTGCTTGTGTGGTGATGAGCGGTTTATCTCTGTTAATGTCCGTTATTTTTAACCAGTTATTTTTTTTATGAGCATGCTCAGTAGCAAGAACAGATATAAAAATAACAGAAGTTAACGGAGGTTACTTCAGTCACCATAGACTTCAATGTTAAATTACTAATGTATGTTAGAATATCCAATACTAAAAAATACTGTTTGCCCGTAATTTTTCTCCGTTATAAATAACTGAAATGAAGCATAACTTCGATGAACACTGGTATAACCTATGTGACTGAGAAAAAAAGGGGGAGTTGCAAGTGACGGCAGGTCAGTCATGAAAGTTCAAACATTTGGCCATGGTTTTTATTGTTATCTCTGTAAACCCACCAAAATGCCTGTTTCAGTGCAGTTTCTTATAATGGCATAATGGTATAGCTGTACTTACTTAAGTGACATATCTGGGGTTATTTTGTTGACAACAATTGCAAAGTCAAATTATTTTTTTTCTTTAAATAACATCAGATTCATCATCGTATAATGCTTGAATGAAGATATAAGATGACCACAACTTTACATTAACTGTTCTTACATTTTTTACATGACTAACAAACAATCCTAAAAGATTACAATTCGGGAACATAGAAGCTTTTAGAAAGGGATTGCATGTTTCATATAATCGCCTGACAAGGATGCACCATCCTGACAATGTCATGAGATGTCATATAACCTTATTTAGACAAGACAGTAGCTTGCTGCCCCTAGGTGGGGGTCATAGCCACTGGCAATTTCTTCCACATGACTTTTATTATTTCCAATGGAAATTCTTCTGTCACACGACTCCTCGTGCAGACTTGATATCTTTGTAAGCGCAAGGAAATCACTATCTTTTTGTTTCAGAATTCAGTTTCTTTGGACTATAGACACTGTACCAAATTTATTAATGGCCCACACTTAATGGAAATATTGGACACTTTCCTTATGTCACCTCTTGCCTGACTTATATGGCAATATTTTGTGCAAGAATACTAGATGTAAGATGTGTCTAAAACATATAATAGTCAATGGTGATGGATGTTACTGCAGTATATTCAGATTATGTCTGCTTTTTGTCCTTCCATTTTTGGTCCATCCGTTTAAGTTACTGAACATGCCCAAAAGGTGGGAAAAAAAAACAGGAAATGTAGGCAGATCATATATCTTAGCTTCCCAAAAATGGCAGAAAGAAGCGCTAAAGAGGATTCTGGAATCTGTGGCTGCAGTCAGAACCCAGTGTTGGACCTGGAAAGAATATGTGCATGCAAGATTGTGAAAATTGTTTGGAAGACAAAGTCTGATCGCAAAGAGAACCAAACATTCCTCTCCTTTTCACTGCTTGATCACAGATTAGGTTTCACTCTTTGGTGCTAAATAAAAAATAAACATGAATAAGTTAAAATAAGAACAAAACCTGATTTAAACTGATATAAAAACTGATGCAAACTGATACGAATGTTATGTGATCTAAACAGAAAATTTTAATGGACAGTTTGCATCAGTTTACAATGCATTGTAAGTTGTAGTTATATAATAGCTGGAGGTTTACAATTAGGAGACGACTGAACAACATGAATGGACTTTAACCCTCCCGAACATGTATGTCATGGGACAGGCTCAGAAGTACAAAAGGGGTTCGGGTCCATGTCATAACTGGGTGATGCCCGCTGCTATCAGCAGCAGACATCTAGCGGTAATGACAGACATCGGTGATCACTCAGATGTCTATCTTTTAACTGCTTAACTGCCGCAATCTATACCAGTCACAGCATTTAAACTTTAAATGGCGGTCATCCCTGTTGTCTAGTGGCCCCTTCCCATTTTCCAAATAAAACACTGTAAATAAAAAAATTAATGTATTTGATATCACCACATGCATAATTGTCTGAACTATAAAATTCTTACATTTCTGATCATGCACGGTCAACAGCCTAAATGCAAAAAATTTCCAAACGCCAAAATTGTGGATTTTTGGTCACATCACACCTCAGAATAAATGTAATAAAAAGTGATAAAAAAAAAAAAAAACTGAATAGTGGTACTACAAAACTACAGCTCTAGGCACAAAAACAAACCCTTACACATCTCCATAATAGGAAAAATAAGTTATAGGGTGAAAACACGGCAATGAACAAGTTTGGTAATATGGGAATCGTCCTGACCCATAGAATAAATGTAACGCCGAGCGCTCCGGGTCCCGCTGCTTCCCCCGGAGCTCTCGCGGCGTTACTCTGCTTGCAGCGCTCCGGTCGGCGCTGCTGACCGAGAGCGCTGCTACCCTGTCACCGAGGGGATGTGATCCGTGGGACGGGACGTGCCCGCTCACGGATCGTATCCCATGTCTCTTCTCACCTGCCCCATCCTTCCTCTGTCCCGTCCCGGCGCGCGCGGCCCCGCTCTCTAGGGCGCGCGCGCTGGCTCTCTGAAATTTAAAGGGACAGTGCACCACTAATTGGTGCCTGGCCCAATCTAGTCCAATCACTGTTTTCCCTATAAAACATCACTTCCCCTTCCTGTCCCTGCCGGATCTTACTGCCTAGTGCCTAGTGAAAGCGTTCCAGTGTGTCCTTTGCCTGTGTTTCCAGAATCTTTGCTGTTGCCCTTGACTACGAACCTTGCCGCCTGCCCTGACCTTTCTGCTATGTCTGACCTTGCCTTGCCTTGTTCTTTTGTACCGCGCCATCTCAGCTGCAAGAGAGGTTGAGTCGCTACCGGATGGAACAACCTGGGGGTTACCTGCCGCAGCAAGTCCATCCCGCTTTGCGGTGGGCTCTGGTGAATACCAGTAACCCCTTAGACTCTGTTCCCCTGGTACGGCCCACGCCATCACCTCTCTGGCACAGAGGATCCTCACCCTCCGCCAGTTCGGATCCTGACAATAAAGTAAGCATGTCAGTTTTACAGTAATGTGAACTCTGAAAAAAATCCTTGCTCCACAAAATTGCACCATTCCATATTTTTTTCTTTCAATTTTGCCCTACATATAATTTTTAAGGGGCTTCGTAATACATTATGGAGGCGATTTATCAAGAGATATAGAGCTCTTTTTTTTGCTTACAAATTTTTACGCAAATTTTTTTGAGACTTTGTGGGTATGCATAATGGGGGCATTCATCATTGTAGGTGTAAGTGAAGCATTGTTCTACACCTTTTTTTTGTGTGCTGGTAATGTGTAAGAGCACCAAATTTATTAAATGGTCACAGAGCATTGAAAAGATATTTGTGCAGGTACAAATTTTCTGAAAGTGTAAACCAAAAAGGCGCAAAAAATTACCTGAGGTGAAGCGTTGCGCCAAATGTGAGACAAATCTACACACAAAAACATCTCTTAAGACAATGATCAATGCCCCCCAAAGTAGAGACCACCCTTACCTAAGCAACTTTCAGTTTTCACTTTGCAGTGGTTGGGAATTTATGAAGTGTGAATGTTGCACGTAAGCAAAAATAAAAGTTGCATACCCCCTTCAAAAAGTCGCAAGTCAAAGCCGGATCAGACCTGACTTACCAAAATGCCTTTTGACAGCATATTTACAACTACAACTTTTTGTAAAACTCCGCTCCCCCGCCACCCAACCACATCTACCACCTGCCTGCTAGCTGATTCCAAAATACAACTCCCAGTATGTCCTCACTGTAAGGGCATGCTGGAAGTTGTAGGCTTCCAACAGCTAGCGGGTGGATGGCAGATGTGGGCGGGTGGCCGGGGAGCAGAACCAGCCGCCTCAAAAAAATATGAAACTACGGCAACTGTAATTGTATATTTCCTGCCAGAGCCATGATCACAGCTCCAGGCAGGAACCAGTCGGCTCTGCTCCACGGCCACCCGCCCGCTAGCTGGTCCAACGACAACTCCCAGCATGTCTTCACTGTAAGGGCATGCCGGGAGTTGTAGTCTCGCAACAGCTAGAGGGTGGGTGGGAGATGCGGGTAGGTGGGAGATGCGGAAATGTGATCAGGGTGTCTCCAGCTGTTGCTAAACTACAACTCCCATCACAGGAATTGTACACTGCTCAAAAAAATAAAGGGAACACTTCAACAACACAATGTAACTCAAAGTCAATCACACTTCTGTGAAATCACACTGTCCACTCAGGAAGCAACACTGATTGACACTCAATGTCACATGCTGTTGTGCAAATGGAACAGACAAGGAGGAGCTAGAGAAGCACTGCCAGGGCCCTGCAAAATTACCTCCAGCAGGCCACAAATGTGCATGTGTCCACTCAAATGGTCAGAAACAGACTCCATGAGGGTGGGGGTTCTGCTTACAGCCCAACACCGTGCAGGACGTTTGGCATTTGCCAGAGAACACCAAGATTGGCAAATTCGCCACTGGCACCCTGTGATTTCACAGATGAAAGCAGGTTCACACTGAGCGCATGTGACAGAGTCTCAGATGCCGTTGAGAACGTTCTGCTGCCTGCAACATCCTCCAGCATGACCGGTTTGGCGGAGGGTCAGAAAAGGTGTGGGGTGGCATTTCTTTGGGGGGGCCGCACAGCCCTCCATGTGCTTGCCAGAGGTAGCCTGACTGCCATTAGGTCCCAAGATGAGATCCTCAGACCCCTTGTGAGACCATATGCTGGTGCAGTTGGCCCTGGGTTCCTCCTAATGCTAGAAGTCATGTGTCTGGAGTGTGTCAGCAGTTCCTGCAAGAGGAAGGCATTGATGCTATGGACTGGCCCACCCGTTCCCCAGACCTGAATCCAATTGAGCACATCTGGGATATCATGTCTCGCTCCATCCACCAATGCCACGTTGCACCACAGACTGTCCGCCACCTCATCAGGAGCATGCCCAGGCGTTGTAGGGTGGTCATACCGGCACGTGGAGGCAACACACACTACTGAGCCTCATTTTGACTTATTTTAAGGACATTACATGAAAGTTGGATCAACCTACAGTGTGGTTTTCCACTTTGATTTTGAGTGTGACTCCATATCCAGACCTCCATGGGTTGATAAATTTGATTTCCAATGATAATTTTTGTGTGATTTTGTTGTCAGCTCATTCAGCTATGTAAAGACAAAAGTATTTCATACGATTAGTTCATTCATTAGGATCTAGGATGTGTTATCTTAGTGTTCCCTTTATTTTTTTTAAGCAGTGTAGTTTAGAAAAAGGGTTGCTCCAGATGTTGCTAAACAACAAGTTCCATCATAGGAGTTGTAGTTTTGGAACAGGGTGCCTCCAGCTGTTGCTAAACTACAACTCCCATCACGGCAGTTGTAGTTTAGCTACAGGGTGCCTCCAGCTGTTGCTGAACTACAACTCCCATTACGGGAGTTGTAGTTAAGCAACAGCGAGACTCCAGCTAGTGTTTAACTAGATATCCCATCACGGGAGTTGTAGTTTAGCTACAGGGTACCTCCAGCTGTTGCTAAACTACATCTCCCATTATTCCCAGACAGCCAATGGCTGTCTGGAAATGATGGGTGGTGTAGTTTAGCAACAGCTGGAGACCCCCTGTTTGTAACCCCTGCCTTATGGGCGTTCTCCCCAGGGAAGAGCTCCATAAATGTACTAACCAATTTTTGGTGTTTTTTTTTTCTCATTTCAGATCAGTGTATCCTGTGGACTACTCCAGAAAAACACTTTGGTATGGTAAAAAGGTTTTGAAACATGTTGTTTTTATTTTTCTTAAATAATCACCTACAAAACTGACAATCCAAGATTCAAAACTTTATTGATAATTATAACCACAACAATACAAAAAGATAAGGACCCCACCCCTTAAAACACATATACCCCAAACACAAGCAGGGGTCACCCCCTCAAAATATACCGGTTATAAGTACCCAATGTACACCAATATTAAACCAAGAAGTGTTTGAGATAGTTTCCAAAAATCACTCCCCCACAAGCCCTCATTAACCCTTTTATTAATATTTAACAAAAAAAAGAGGGTCAATGATGTAGTCCACCAAATCAGAAGAAGTCCTCTGTATACACGGATCTGAAATGAGAAGAAAAAAAAATGAAAAATAGATTAATACATTTAGGGGGAAAAAAGTGGTAATATATATATATATATATATATATATATATATATATATATTGCACATTTTTACATTTTTAACCCTTTAAAGGGGTACTCCGGTGGATTTTTTTTTTTTTTAAATCAACTGGTACCACAAAGTTAAACAGATTTGTATATTACTTCTATTAAAAAATCGTAATTCTTCCAGTACTTATTAGCGGCTATATACTGCAGAGGAAATTCTTTTCTTTTTGGATTTCTTTTCTGTCTGTCCACAGTGCTCTCTGCTGACACCTCTGTCCATGTCAGGAACTGTCCAGAGCAGGAGAAAATCCCCATAGCAAACATATGCTGCTCTGGACAGTTCCTAAAATGGAGAGAGGTGTCAGCAGAGAGCACTGGACAGACAGTTTGCAGTGGGAGCGTGCCCCGGCCGGTGGCACCTCTACCAACTTGCACGCACGCTACGATCAGGTTAAGGTTCCGACTGAGTGTGTTGTGAGTGACGTCACTAGGATACCATAGTGACGTCACTCACAACACACTCAGTCGGAACCTTAACCTGATCGTAGCGTGCGTGCAAGTTGGTAGAGGCGCCACTGGCCGGGGCACGCTCCCACTGCAATCCACGCTCCATGACCCTTCATGAAGTAACACTCTGGGAAACAACATTAAAAGAAGTAACCCGCTACATCTGGGAGTCAATTCAGTGAGAACCACTTGCAACCTCTGGAACACTACTTCAGGGAGCCCACGTATCTGCAGAGCGGTACCTCCTTCACTGCTATACACAGCGATCGTGCTGTAACAGCATTGCTGTGGGATCATTACACTTACACCACAACCACCGATTTTTAGCAGCAACCGTACTATCTACAGGTCAGTTTGTAACTTGTGTGTATAATACAGTGCTTACTATTCAATTATTTTTCAGTAATTTACAAATCTGTTTAACTTTTTGACGCCAGTTGATTAAAAAAGAATGTTTTCCACCTGATTACCTCTTTAAGGAACAGAGCATTTTTGCAATTCTGACCACTGTCACTTTAAGCATTAATAACTCTGGGATGCTTTTACTTATAAATTTGATTCCGAGATAGTTTTTTCGTGACAAATTCTACTTTATGTTAGTGGTAAATTTTCGACAATACTTGCATCATTTCTTGGTGAAAAATTCCAAAATTTCATGAAAATTTGAAAATGTTGCATTTTTCTAACTTTGAAGCTCTCTGCTTGTTAGGAAAATTGACTTGCCAAATAAATTATATATTTATTCACATATACAATATGTCTACTTTATGTTTGCATCTAAAAGTTGATATGTTTTTACTTTTTGAAGACATTAGAGGGCTTCAAAGTTTAGCAGCAATTTTCCAATTTTTTCACGAAAATTTCAAAATCAGAATTTTTTAGGGACCAGCTCAGGTTTGAGGTGAATTTGAGGGTCTTCATGTTCGAAATACCCCATAATGGAGCCCATTATAAAAACTGCACCCCTCAAAGTATAAAATGACATTCAGAAAGTTTGTTAACCCTTTAGGTGTTTCACAGGAATTGCAGCAAGGTGGAGGAGAAAATTCAAGATCTTCATTTTTTACACTAACATGTTCTTGTAGACCCATTTGTTTTTTTTCATTTTTACAAGGTGTAAAAGGAGAAAAAGCCACCAAAATGTGTAACCTAATTTCTCTTGAGTAAGGAAATACCTCATATGTGGATGTAAAGTGCTCTGTGGGTGCACTACAGGACTCAGAAGGGAAGGAGCAACAGTGGGATTTTGGAGAGAGAATTTTGCTGAAATGGTTTTTGGGGGGCATGTTGCATTTAGGAAGCCCCCATGGTGCCAGAACATTATAAAACTACACCCCTCAAGGAACGTAACAAGGGGTATAATGAGCCTTAACACCCTACAGGTGATTGACAAACTTTTGTTAAAGTGGGACATGAAAATGAAAAATTTGATTTTTTTTTACTACTAAAATGCTGGTGTTACGCCTAATTTTTCATTTTCACAAGGGGTAATAGGAAAAAAAGGCCCCCCAAAATCTGTAACCCCATTTCTCTCAAGTAAGGAAATAACTCATATGTGGATCTAAAGTGCTCTGTGGATGCACTAGAGGGCTCAGAAGGAAAGAAGCGACATTGGACTGCTGAAATAGTTTTTGGCGGGCATGTCACATTTAGGAAGCCCCCATGGTGCCAGAACAGAAAAAAAAGACCCACATGGCACACTATTTGGGAAACTACACCCCTCAAGGAACGTAACAAGAGGTACAGTGAGCCTTTACACCCCACGGGTCATTGACAAATTTTCCCTATTTGGACGTGAAAATGAAAAATTTGATTTTTCAATTCCAGTCAAATTCTCTCTCCATAAACTTTTTTTTTTCTCTCCAAATTTTGCTCCTTCCCTTCTGAGCCCTGTAGTTTGCCCACAGATCACATTACATCCACATATGGGGTATTTCAATACTCAGAAAAAATTGTGTTACACATTTTGGGGGACTTTTTTCATATTTCCCCTTGTGAAAAAGAAAAATTTGGGGTAACACCAGAATTTTTTTTGACAAAAATAAAAATTTTCATTTTTACATCCAACTTTAACGAAAATTGGTCAAACACCTGTGGGGTGTTAAGGCTCACTATACCCCTTTTTTTGGGGGGGGGTTTATGTCAGAACCACTCTAATCAGCCACCCCTGTGCAAATCACCTCAAATGTACATGGTGCGCTCTCACTCCTTGGTCCTGTTGTGCGTCCAATAGATCACTTTACGACCACATGTGGGGGTCTTTTTTTTGCTTTTACACTAACATGCTGGTGTAGACCCCAACTCTACCTTTTTATAACGAGTAAAAGGAGAAAAAGTCCCCCAAAATTTGCAATGCAATTTCTCCCGAATAGGGAAATACCCCATATGTGACCCTAAACTGTTGCCTTGAAATACAACAGGGCTCCAAAGTGAGAGAGTGCCATGCACATTTGAGGCCTAAATAAGGGATTTGCATAGGGATGGACCAGGATGCAAGCATTACAGTTACATCCGCCGCCAAAATACCCTACGGCAGTGTTTCCCGAAACAGGGTGTCTCCAGCTGTTGCAAAACTCCCATCATGCCTGGACAGTCAATGGCTGTCCGGCAATACTGGGAGTTGTTTTGCAACAGTTGCAAGCTCCGTTTTGGAAACACTTTGGTACAGGGTACATTTACACGGGCGGGGGTTTACAGTGAGTTTCCCGCTGGGAGTTTGACCTGCGTCAGAAAATTTGCCGCATCTCAAATCTCCAGCTGTTGCAAAACTACAACTACAAAAGATGCACTGAGTTATGCAACAGCTGGAGGCACACTGGTTGCGATACAGAGTTTGTTACTTATCTCAGTGTTTCACAACCACTGTGCCTCCAGCTGTTGCAAAACTACAACTCCCAGCATGTACGGTCTGTCAGTGCATGCTGGGAATTGTAGTTTTGCAACAGCTGGAGGCACGCTGGTTGCGAAACACCGAGTTAGGTAACAAACTCATAGTATTTCACAACCAGTGTGTGCCTTTAGCTGTTGCAAAACAACAACTCTCAGCATGCATTGACAGCCAAAGGGCATGTTGGGAGTTGTAATTTTTCAACAGCTGGAGGCACAACAACTCCCAGCATGCCCTTTGGCTGTCTGTGCATGCTGGGAGTTATAGTTATGCAACAGCTGGAGGTACATTTTTTCTATGAAAAAGTATGCCTCCAGCTGTTGCATAACTATAACTTCCAGCATGCACACACAGCCAAAGGGCATGCTGGGAGTTGTAGTTGTGCCACTAGCTGTTGCAAAACTACAACTCTCAGCCTGGCCTATGGTTGTGCATGCTGAGAGTTGTATTATACAACAGCTGGAGGTACACAGCACTCACCTCCTGCTGTTGTATACAAAACCTCACAGCATGTACAGCCAAAGGGCATGCTGGGATTTGTAGTTTTGCAACAGCTGGAGGCACAAATACAACTCCCAGCATGCCCTTTGGCTGTCTGTGCATGTTGGGAGTTATAGTTATGCAACAGCTGAAGGCACACTTTTTCATATACAAAATGTTCCTCCAGCTGTTGCATAACTATGACTCCCAGAATGCACAGACAGTAAAAGAGCATGCTGGGAGTTGCAGTTGTGCCTCCAGCTGTTGCAAAACTACAACTAAGCAACAGCAGGAGGCAAACAGCGCTTACCTCCTGCTGTGTGCTTCCGCTGCTGCTGCCGCTGCCAGGTTCCATCGCCGATGTCGCCGCTCCCAGGGACCCATGCCACTGCCTCCAGGGACCCACTGTCAGATCTGGTAACGGACCTCCTCCGCTGCCGGGACGCCGCAGATCACCGCCCAGCAGGTCCCGTGGTAGGTTGGCCGTTAACGACCGACCGATTGAGCGATCGTGAGGTGGCACCCGTGCCTCCTCACTCCTGCTGGGCAAGGGTGACTGGCACTGTCCAGTACCAGTCACCCTTTTTTTCTGGGTCACTCGAAACCCGATCGACCCGGAACTGCCACAAATTGCTGATCTGAATTGACCGACGATTCACGCCCTTGGTTCTGGTGGGGCTAACACTGCTGCGACTTTAGAGCAGAATTGTCACAGAGGAGAGGAGGTTGTCTTCCAAAGTCATTTATTGGTTTTGCTTAGGCTGCTTTTACACTATAAAGTGTTTCCGTTTTAAAGAGCCGTTGTTCCGTTATGAAAACCTTTAAAAATGGCTGTTACAAAATCCCATACATTAAAGTCCCATCCCATACATTAAAGTCTATGGGATTTTTCCATTATCAGTTTTAACCCGTCATAGCCCGTTATTAGTAACGGACGTTATTTTGTGATGGGAGAAAAATAGCGCATGTACCGTTTTTTTCTCGTTACAAATAACGTCTGTTAGTAATAATGGGCTATGACAGGTTAAAACGGATAATGTAAAAATCCCATAGACTCTAATGGGATTTTGTAACGGCCATATGGGATTTTGTAACGCCCGTTTTTAAGGGTTTTCATAACGGAACATTATAACGGCTCTATAAACCAGAAGAACTTTATAGTGTGAAAGCAGTCTAATGTGTGCTAAAGAAGTGGTGTTTTAAATTGATTTATTGGTTTTTGCTCATGTGAGCCAAATTTATCAACCTCCAGAGATAGTATGATAGATACGTCACACATAAGCAAAATGAAAGCAAAATATTTAAAAAAAATTATTAAAACTACAGAACTCTCTTACCTAAGCAACAATGATAAATGTCCCCGTATATTATCAAATAAAGTATGAAAAGTACAACTTGTCTGACAAAAACATTAACCCTAATACAGCTTTGTCATTGGAAATAAAGTTATGGGTGAGGAGGAAGATAAGACAGAAATCAAAATTGAAAGGGTCGTGAAGTGGTTAACTGTATGTCAAAGGCAGATGTGAACCTAGCCTTAGGAAGAAAAGTATTTAGTTGGCCCTTTACCACGAGGTAAAACTTGAGATTATCCAAACTTCCTCAGAGAGAAGGAAGGGAGGCTTAGCGCTATCAGTGAATGTATTATGTGACAGGCTGCCCATTGTGCTGACAATGACGGTTTACATGACATTTCCTCTTTCTGAACAGCTGCTCCTGCCACATATAAGCTCCCCTCCCGTGCAGTGGATAGGGGCGGGGATTTAGTGTACACGCCCCTGTCGGTAACCACGCCCCTTCCAGAGGTTTTCCCTTAAAAAACATGGGACCTCGATCGAAAGTACAAGCAGTAGCTGTGTCCGAGGTGACAGGACACGCGAGGGGGCAGGAGAGCTGCAGGTACAGGGGCCCATTGGTACCTGGAAGTCACTGCGTCCTATAACTCCTTCCTACCAAGTTCTGGTCACCTCCTAGACTGACTCTGAAGTAGTGAGGTGACTGCACTAAGGAGGACTGAGAGGTGACTGCACCCAGGATCCTTCCCTGCTGTCGGTGTATGACAGGAGACACAGCACAGGACTTCTCTTCCTGTTGTGGCCGCTGTCTGTCCTAAGTCTATTGCGATAAAGCGGCTACAGAGATGACAGACGACAAAGCCCATGGTCAGGAAGACCTGGGGACCGAGGAGTCGCCTAATTATGTCCCGACAGAAGAGCAGAGCCCAGCAGAAGACGAGAGCTCCCCTGTCAACCTGGAGGAGAAGAAAGAGAACGGGGAGTGGACCTCCGGGCCAGGGGATGAAGACAAGAAGCTGGAAGCCCCTGAGGCCACCACCACCGGCACCGGACAGGGCACCGAGTTCACCCCGCCGGAGGGAGGCTGGGGCTGGATTGTTATGCTGTCTGCCATGTGGTGTAATGGCTCAGTGTTTGGCGTCCAGAACGCTTGCGGGGTCCTCTTCGTGGTCCTGGTGAAGGAGTTTGGCTCCGATAATGACCCCCAGCTCATGTTCAAGACAGGTGAGTGGGGTACAACACGTGGGGAGAATGGGGGGCACAAGTTACTCTTCTCTTTGTTCTTACACATAACTCTGACATCACGTCTGCTCTTTGTGCTAAAGTCATAACTTATACATTAGCTGGGTTACCTGATGTATAAGGGCATATGGAGTATTGTGGGGGGCGGGGGGCATAGGTAGCATTACATGTGTGGGGGGCATAGGTAGTATTACATGTGTGGGGGGCATAGGTAGCATTACATGTGTGGGGGGCATAGGTAGCATTACATGTGTGGGGGGCATAGGTAGCATTACATGTGTGGGGGGCATAGGTAGCATTACATGTGTGGGGGCATAGGTAGTATTGTGTGTGTGTGTGGGGGGGGGGCATAGGTAGCATTACATGTGTGGGGGCATAGGTAGCATTACATGTGGGGCGGCATAGGTAGCATTACATGTGGGGGGGCATAGGTAGCATTACATGTGTGGGGGGCATAGGGAGTATTGTGTGTGTGTGGGGGGGGGGGCATAGGTAGCATTACATGTGTGTGTGGGGGCATATGGAGTATTGTGGGGGGCGGGGGGCATAGGTAGCATTACATGTGTGGGGGGCATAGGTAGCATTACATGTGTGGGGGGCATAGGTAGCATTACATGTGTGGGGGGCATAGGTAGCGTTACATGTGTGGGGGGCATAGGTAGCATTACATGTGTGGGGGCATAGGTAGTATTGTGTGTGTGTGGGGGGGGGGGGCATAGGTAGCATTACATGTGTGGGGGCATAGGTAGCATTACATGTGGGGGGGCATAGGTAGCATTACATGTGTGGGGGGCATAGGGAGTATTGTGTGTGTGTGGGGGGGGGCATAGGTAGCATTACATGTGTGTGTGGGGGCATAGGGAGTATTGTGGGGGGGGGGCATAGGTAGCATTACATGTGTGGGGGGCATAGGGAGTATTGTGTGTGTGGGGGGGGGGGCATAGGTAGCATTACATGTGTGTGTGGGGGCATAGGGAGTATTGTGGGGGGGGCATAGGTAGCATTACATGTGTGGGGGGCATAGGGAGTATTGTGTGTGTGTGGGGGGGCATAGGTAGCATTACATGTGTGTGGGGGGGCATAGGGAGTATTGTGGGGGGGCATAGGTAGCATTACATGTGTGTGGGGGCATAGGGAGTATTGTGGGGGGGGGCATAGGTAGCATTACATGTGTGGGGGGCATAGGGAGTATTGTGTGTGGGGGCATAGGTAGCATTACATGTGTGGGGGGCATAGGGAGTATTGTGTGTGGGGCATAGGTAGCATTACATGTGTGGGGGGCATAGGGAGTATTGTGTGTGGGGCATAGGTAGCATTACATGTGTGGGGGCCATAGGGAGTATTGTGTGTGGGGCATAGGTAGCATTACATGTGTGGGGGGCATAGGGAGTATTGTGTGTGGGGCATAGGTAGCATTACATGTGTGGGGGGCATAGGGAGTATTGTGTGTGGGGCATAGGTAGCATTACATGTGTGGGGGGCATAGGGAGTATTGTGTGTGGGGCATAGGTAGCATTACATGTGTGGGGGGCATAGGGAGTATTGTGTGTGGGGCATAGGTAGCATTACATGTGTGGAGGGGCATAGGTAGCATGACATGTGGGGGGCATAGGTAGCATTACATGTGTAGGGGCTGCATAGGGAGTATTGTGGGGGGGGGGCATAGGGAGTATTGTGAGTGTGGGGATGTATAGGGAGTAAACTTTTCTCAGTAAAAGTACATACAGACCTATATGTCTATGTAGAAAACAATATGAACAATAAAAGGTAAACCATGTGTCAGGATAAAATGTGTCAGCTGTGAACTTTGATGCATCTGTAAAAAATATTCATCATAAATAGAATACAAGCCAAGTTGATACTATACCAAAGTATATACCCATATGCTTACACTTTAATGCATGTGTTTTCTGGTTTGTACATAAAAAAAACTGTGTATCTGTAAATAACAGTAAATTGTAGGCTAAAAAGACAGTGTTGTGTATGAGAACCTGAGGGCACATTCAGATGCAGCAAAATCCACAACATTTGGCAGGATTGAAATCTGTAGCGTGCCCTGAACTCTGTATGGATTTTTCCCCATCTACATGTATTGTACTGTAAATTATCATGGATTTCAAGATAAATAAATGTTCTGTAATGTCTGAACATATATTTAGGGCATGTTTACTTCATATGGTACAGATTGTTTTTCACTATAGATCTTGAATTTGGAGCTTATAATATATGTTTGGGTTATGGCCTTAAAGGGAAACGGACTGACTGTTTATCCTCACTAAACCCAATATACAGGGTTATAGTGCAGGTGAACAGCATTGAATGCGGGGTCACTTAGATAAAATGAATGACGTATAGCCTGCATTATAGGCCTTTAGTCTTCTAGTTGTATTGCTCTGCACTATGCAGGCAGGGAGCTAGCTCGCCGCGCTCTCCTGCCTCCTTCATGTTCCCACTCTTGCTTGCGCACCTGATGATTACCAACTTGTTTTTGGTATAAGGTATACAGTGCTTAGGCAGACAATACAGTGGTGTAAATAGGTGTCAGGTGTAGGGGCATTATAATGCTGTATGAGGCACACATTATTACACAGTAAGGGGCATAAACGTGGACATTATTAGGCTAAGTTTCCACTTGGTTTTTCTTCTGGCAGTTTTTTGTAAACTGCCACTGCAGTTTTTGAGCCAAAGTCAGAAGTGGATCCATAACGAAGAAGTATAATTCCTTCCATTATATTTCCCATTCCTTTTGAATACACTTCTGGCTTTGGCTCAAAAACTGCAGTGGCCATTTTCCAAAAACTGCCAGAAAAACAAAAAAGTGGAATTCCAGCCTTAGTAACGTGCTAGTAACTAGCAGTGGGTTTCTCGCTGCGGGAAACCCGCTGTGAGTTACGCTACTATTCATTTGAATGGGTCCGCGAACAGTCTGCAAATCAGACACTATTGCGGACTGTCTGGACCCATTTAAATCAATGGTAGCGTAACTCGCAGCGTGATTCCTGCAGCAGGCAACCCGCTGCTAGTAATAGCATGTGAACGCACCCTTAGGCTGAAATTCCACTTTTTTTTGCGGGGGGGGGGGGGGGGGCAACGCCAATTCTGCCACATGGCGTTTTTTTGGGGCCAAAAAACACTGCGGCCAGATGTTAGATGTAAATCAATGAGAAATCGCAAAAATTCTTTTTCCACTTGGCGTTTTTCAGTTTGGTGTTTTTTCTTTTAAATCCTCTTTGAGTTTTTTCACTCTTTTTTGGCGTTTTCAGCTCCTTGGCGGTTTTGCAAAATCGCAGCATGTTGAGCCTATGGTGTTTTTTTCCCCTGAAATCGTGGCGTTTTTCTCCCGTAGAAGTCTATTGGAGCAAAAAAAAAAAAGCCAAGAAAAACGCCATGTGGGTTTTAACAGTGGTGTTTTTGCAGGCAGTTTTTATTCTCTTTTGGACTTTAGCGATCCAAAAAAGTGATGGAGATACCTTTTTTAATCAAATTTCGTAGGGTATCATTGAAAAAAATTCTAAAAAAGATACAGTAGTGATGGAAAAATTTGTATTTAACGAAATTTATCTTTTTTATAACACAATTTTTGTTAATTTTTAAACAGGGATCAATTTATGTGGGCGGGCAGGGCACTAAAAATGTAGCCGACAATAATAAAAATGTAGTGTGTGTGTTTTTCACTTTTTTTTTCTTTTCTCTGTTCCATGCTGGGAGTAGTAGTACTACCTAGAAATGTAAAAAAAAAAAAAATAGAGAAAAAAAGTGAAGCACACATACACACTTTATTAAAAATTAATTAAAAGTTCATTATAAAAAAATAAAAATGTCCTTTAACCCCTTAAGGACCGGGGTTTTTTCCGTTTTTGCATTTTCGTTTTTTGCTCCTTGCCTTTAAAAAATCATAACTCTTTCAATTTTGCACCTAAAAATCCATATGATGGCTTATTTTTTGCGCCACCAATTCTACTTTGTAATGACGTCAGTCATTTTGCCCAAAAATCTACGGTGAAACGGGAAAAAAAATCATTGTGCAACAAAATTGAAAAAAAAAACGCTGTTTCGTAACTTTTGGGGGCTTCTGTTTCTACGTAGTAAATTTTTCGGTAAAAATGACACCTTATCTTTATTCTGTAGGTCCATACGATTAAAATGATACCCTACTTATATAGGTTTGATTTTGTCGGACTTCTGGAAAAAAATCAGAACTACATGCAGGAAAATTTTACCGTTTAAAATTGTCATCTTCTGACCCCTATAACTTTTTTATTTTTCCGTGTATGGGGCGGTATGAGCGCTCAATTTTTGGGCCGTGATCTGAAGTTTTTAACGGTACCGTTTTTGCATTGATAGGACTTATTGATGATTTTATTCATTTTTAAATGATATAAAAAGTGACCAAAAATGGACTATTTTGGACTTTGGAATTTTTTTGCGCGCACGCCATTGACCGAACGGTTTAATTAATGATATATTTTTATAATTCGGACATTTCCGCACGCGGTGATACCATATATGTTTATTTTTATTTACACTGTGTTTTTTTTTTTATTGGAAAAGGGGGGTGATTCAAACTTTTAATAGGGGAGGAGTTAAATGATCTTTATTCACTTTTTTTTTTGCAGTATTATAGCTCCCATAGGGACCTATAACACTGCACACACTGATCTTCATCATTGATCACTGGTTTCTCATAAGAAACCAGTGATCAACGATTCTGCCGCATGATCTCAGGCACTGAGCAGTCATTCGGCGATCGGACAGCGAGGAGGCAGGAAGGGGCCCTCCCGCTGTCCTGTCAGCTGTTCGGGATGCCGCGATTAGCCGCGGCTATCCCGAACAGCCCGACTGAGCTAGCCGGGAACTTTCACTTTCACTTTTAGCCGCGCGGCTCAGCTCTGAGCACGTGGCTAAAGGGTTAATAGCGCGCGGCGCCGCGATCGGCGCTGCGTGCTATTAGAGGCGGGTCCCGGCTTCACTATGACGCCGGGCCCGCCGTGATATGACGCGGGGTTACTGTGTAACCCCGCGTTATATCAGAAGAGCAGGACCAAGGACGTACCGGTACGTCCTTGGTCCTTAAGGGGTTAAATAAAAATTTCCCCATCCCTACTGCATCTTTTTTTTTTTTTTTTTTGGTACCCAACACATTTAAAAAAAACGCCAAATGGGTCAGAAATGCAGTTTCAACTCAAAGGCAAAAACGCCAGAAAAAACGTCAGACGAAGTGGAATCCTAGCCTTACAGCGTGGAGCGTTAAAAGGGAGAGCTATTACTGTGTGAGGAATAAAATGGGCAATTTTGCCCAGGGCCACATCTATCAATCTATCTATCATCTAATATCTGACTATATATAGTAATTTATCTAATATTTATGTTGTCTATCAGTTTCATAGTTATCTTATAGTTATCTATACCAGTGTTTCCCAACCAGGGTGCCTCCAGCTGTTGCAAAACTGCAGCCTTTGGTTGTCCGGGCATGCTGGGATTTATAGGTTTGCAACAGCTGGAGCCACCCTGGTTGGAAAACACTGATCTATACATTCATCTGTAATGTTTATGTTTTCTGTCATCTATCTTACATCTTTATTATCTATATCTATTTCGATCATGCCTTGTACCTATGTAGCTCAGGAGAGTGAAACGTGCATTGGGGTCCACACACACCCCTGGGTGAGAATCTTTTTACTATAGATACTGTGACTGACCTCCTTTTTTCTTTTTTGTTGTAAAGTTGGCATATTTATTATGGCTCCTATGCTAAAATTGATTATTATGTATCCCTTTATTCGTATTCCCTTCCATGCATTTTTATCCTATATTAGCCAAGGCTGACATGTATGCCAATTCACTTTATGTTTGCCTTACTGTTAACTCTTCTCCCCTGGGTGTGCAGTTTTTGTTTCTGTGGAGGTGGGAGGGGGTTTATACATGAATTATGTTTTTTTTTTTTTAATCATGTTTCTTCAATAAAAGCATTATCCATTTTGTATAATTTCTGTGTCCAGTGCTTTTTGGTGAAAATAGTTAGTTTACTGCACAGCATATTTCTACCTATATGTATTTATCTTAGTGTGCCTCATTTGACTATGTAAATATCTATATCATCTATCATTCAGTGATATTGCGTGCTCTCTTAGCATTCTCTGGCGTGAAAGCCAATATGATTTTGGCTGCCGTATGGGTTTCGCTCTTGATAACACACTAGCATTGGTGGGATTTGTGCAGCTATTGCCATATGCTTAGGCTCTGTCTGCAGAAGTATTGAGCGCTCAGCAAGGAGATGCAGTGACCCCCTCTTGGGATAAGTGCAGACTCCTACATTGCTCATGTTTTGTGGAATTCCAGCAGTGTCTTCCTCTTCCTCCACTATATTGATCTGCTTACTTCTCTGCAGGCCTCTGAGGCATGTGTTCAGCCCTTCAGCCATAAATACTTCCAGCACAAGTGGCCTGGCAGCCAAAATAGAACACAGATTACTTCTAGATGTTACATAGCAGCAGTGTCCAGTGAGGTTCGAAGCTTTTTGGAATAGAACTTAAACATTCTATAAGATTATTCTTCAGTATATTCTATAAACGATTACAGATTTCTATTGTTTGTCCATAAAGTACTCAACAACTTAGAATAGGCAAAGCTGACATTTAAAGTAATGTAGTACTGACAAGGGTCTACCTCTAATACAGCGATCCCTCAACTTATAATGGCCTCAACATACACTAGTTTCAACATACAATGGTGTTTTTTGGACAATTGTAACTTGAAACCAGACTCTACATACAATACTATGGAATCTGCAAAACGTGTCAAGGGCTGGAAGAACCGACCAATCAGAATGGGCATTTCACTGGTAAAACCTGTGTATTCCTAAAGTGCATGCACTGACTGTTGTCTGGTAGCGCCCCCTACAGTACAGGGAGGTATTACATGTTCTGTATGCTTTACCTGTATTACTGAAGTACATGCACTGACTGGTGTCTGGTGGTGCCCCCTACAGTACAGGGAGGTATTACATGTTCTGTACTCTTTACCTGTATTACTGAAGTGCATGCACTGACTGGTGTCTGGTGGTGCCCCCTACAGTACAGGGAGGTATCAGGTGAGGGCGACTCCATTTTACTTTTTTTAGGACATTGCATGTTCTGTACAGGACCCTGAAGAAGCTTCTTTCCTCTACATAGACCATTTTTTCCCAAAGAGGATGCCTCCAGCTGTTGCAAAACTACAACTCCCAGCATGCCCGGACAGCCTTCGGCTGTCCGGGCATGCTGGGAGTTGTAGTTTTACAACAGCTGGAGGCACCCTGGTTGAGAAACACTGAAATAGACAGTGATTTACAGCTCCCAGCAGATCTTTATTACTTTTATATGTAAGGATTTGCTTTATCTATATTAGTTATCTACTTATTTTTCTTTAATCCTCACTTTTTTCTATTTTTGGATGACATTTTGGGGCTTCAGAACCAATTACCAGGTTTCCATAGAGTTATGGACTCAACATACAATGGTTTCAACATACAATGGTCGTCCTGGAACCAATTAATATTGTAATTTGTGGGACCCCTGTACACCATTAGAATTCTACTTCAATAAAAGTTTAGAACCACGTTTAAAAAAGCTGCCGCTGCTACAGGTGTCATATCTGTTTAAATGTGTGACAGATTGATTTTTGAAAAGTGCATTATTATTCAGTTTGAAAACCCCTTTTACACATGACCCTTAGTTCACACTGGGGAATCTCCACTCGCGAAATTTCGATCAGGGATTCCGCTTGGAGATCCCATCTAGCAGCTGCCTACGTAATCCTTTGGTAGTAGGATGGCGCAGACCTGCGCCGTCACCATTGACGACAATGCAGTGCGCTCGCAATTCAGACGAAAGAATGAACAGGTTTATTCTTTCAGCGGATCAATTTCAGCAGCAGAGAATTTCGTAGTGTGAATGGGTCCACGGAAGACCCATTTACACCAATGTTAACGTCCATTCCCGAGCTCAATTATGTGTGGGAAATCCCGTAGTGGGAACATACCCAGAGTGTGTGCACTTTTCTAGTCATTCCTTCAGAGGTTCAAGGGTTAAAACTTTAGCCTATAGCCTGCAGGGTCACTGGAGATCCCCGTGGAGCCATTACTTTGTGTGGAAGAAAGTGATGACTTTTTTTTACATCATTACCACATGTAGGCACAGGAACAGCTAAACCAGGCTTACAGCAATCCAGATCTCTGCTCTTGTGAATGAGTTGGGGGGAGAGTGGATTTTGAGCTTCAAATTAAGGGTCTTTTATTTTTTATTTTTTTTGGAACTGTGTTACAGTTGGCATTAGATTTAATTTTGAGCATGCATTTTGTATATTTTTTTTTATATCCTTTTAATGTATTTACTGTTTTACTTTCTGAGATTCCAAACTACAGGCTTTGGATCATGAGTTTCCTCCTACCAGGTCTATAAAATGTGGCCACGGCATTGCAAGCTGTAAGCAATATGTATAAAAAAAAAAAAAAAGCAGCTGAGAGAGCTACCATTCATTCTGTGACAAGAAAGAATGTTCCATATGGGTATTACATCATCCTGAAAATAAAACAAACCACTAGCTGCAATATATGGCATGGTTAGTCATTTAGTTAAGTGCAGAATTATGGAAGTTAATGTAAATTGACCGTGTTATTATATTTTAACTGATTTAGTGTACTGTTTGTTGTGGACGTATGCAGTCAATAGGAAGTCTGGCGGGGCTGCCTTGGTTCATTTAAGGTTACTGTTCTGATTTCATCCACATCTTCAGAAAAATAATGGAAATGCCGAAAAACACTGATAAATGAATTTCATTGTAACATGTATTATAGTTACAGGGTATGTGATAGGGAAGGGTTTGTGGTTCTAGATTTCTGCATATGCATTAATGTTATTTTGTTCTAAGAATGTATCTAAGCCTGTTTTGAAGCCCTTAAAGGGGTATTCCAGGATTTTTTTTTTTATTTTCCTATGCTACAGGGGCTGTAAAGTTAGTGTAGTTCATTATATAGTGTCTGTACCTGTGTGTGATGGTTTTCTCACAATTCTTCTGTGATTTTCACTATTTATTTTTACCAGCATACAAAAATTACTGTCTCCCAGCTTGCAATGCGGCCGAGACCTGACTCACTAGTCACCTGATGTCAGGGAGCCTGTCTGCTTCAATGGGTGGAGGGATCAATCTGCCACTAATGCAACAGCTGTAGGCACCCTGATTGAAAACCACAGGACTTTTTGAATGGATGCAGCTCATTTATGTTTCAATGGGTGGGGTGGCTGATGTGTGGGAGGGAGGAAAATGGAATTGTGGGATTTGTAGGCAAAAAAAGAAAAGTCAAACAGGAAATACAATTTCACAAAAAGCTAGCCACAGTATTATGGTAATCTCACAACATAGTCATTTAGCCCCAAGACAAGTGCAGATCCTTCCTAAGCATGTCCATTACTGTCTGCCTGGTCCGTACTAAAATCACCTTATGGTGGATAACCCCTTTAACTGTTTTTGCTGGGACCAGTTCCTTAAAGGGTTTATCCAGGGGAAGAAAAAAAAAACTTCTTCTTTTTATATATATATATATATATATATATCAGCTGGCTCCACAAAGTTAAACAGATTTGTAAATGACTTCTATTAAAAAATCTTAATCTTTTCAGTACTGATGAGCTGCTGAAGTTCCCGAGACAAGCAGAGGTGTCAGCAGAGAGCACTGTTGCCAGACAGAAAAGAACAACTTCAGCAGCTGTTAATTATTGGAAGGATTAAGATTTTTCAATAGAAGTCATTTACAAATCTGTTTAACTTTCTGGAGCCAGTTGAAATAAAAAATAAAAAGTTTTTTCCTAGAATACCCCTGATCCATACATTCACAGTTCTTATGGTAAAGAAGGCTTGCCGCTCCTGGAAACTAAACTTTTTCTTCAAGGTGTAGGGAGCTCCCTCTTGTCTTTTGAGGTTTTTTTTTTTTTTTACCTGAAACAGTTTTCCCCCATATTTTTTGTATTGGCCATTTATATACTTAAATAAGTTGATCATATTACCCCCTAAACATTTCAATTTATGAACTGATGGCCAAAACTGAACCGCATATTATTCCAGGGGAGGTTGCACCAATGCTTTATAGAGTGGTAGTATTCTGTCCCTGTCCCGCAAGTCCATGCCTCTTTTGATACATGACAATATCCTGCTGACCTTAGATACTGTTGCTTGACATTGCACGCTGTAGCCTAGGATCTACAAGTACACCCAGATCCTTCTCTTCTAGTGACTCTCCCAGTATCAGTTTTGTGTTAAAAAAGTAGTTATCCAGGATTTTTAGAAAATGATGTAGAACATGCTAAAATTGGCCTAAACTAGGGCAATAAAAAACATAACTTACCTATAAATCTGCTGCTACTCTAGTGTTCCCTGTCAGACCTGATGCAGTTACGACACATGCATCACTTCAAGGGACTTTAATAGGGAGGGGCGCGGTGAATGATCAGTAATTCTGCAGCGTTAGTGAAATATCCCATGGTGCTTATATACTGTATTTTTCGCCCTATAGGATGCATCGGCATATAAGACGCACCCAATATTAAAGGTGCAAAACCTAGAAAAAAAAGATTCTGAACCCAACAGATTCTGAACCCAGCCGTTGGCTGTCAGGCATGCTGGGAGTTGTAGTTTTGCAACATCTAAAGGTCCGCAGGTTGAAGACCACTGGATAGGATGTAATACTCATGTGTCCCCGCCGCTCCGGACCCGTCACCCCTGCCCTGGATGTTGCTCCATCGCTGTCCCCGTGGTGTCCCCGTCGCTCCGGACATCTTCTTCCCCGGGATCCATGCTCTCGGTCGCCGTCATCACGTCGCTACGCACGCCCCTCCTATTGGATGACGGGACGGCGTGCGCGACGACGTGATGACGTCGAAGGAGAGCGCCGCCATGCAGGGGATCCCGGCACGGAGTAGACACCGAGGAGGCAGGTAAGGTCCCTCCAGGTGTCCTGTAAGCTGTTCGGGATGCCGCGATTTCACCGTGGCGGTCCCGAACGGCCCGACTGAGCAGCCGGGTTTGTGTCACTTTTGCTTCAGACTCGGCGGTTAGCTTTGATAGCCGTGTCTGAAGGGTTAATACAGGGCATCAACGCGATGGCCGTAGGGACCGGGGCGATAGGTGTGTATTTGCCCTATAAGACGCACCAACTCCCCCCCCCCAGTTTTGGAGAAGAAAAAGTGCGTCTTATACAGTGAAAAATACAGTAATTAAATGGTCATCTGTGTATTGTACAGATGACAGTAGACCTTGTGCAGTAGCTCTCTCTTTTAGCTCTTACCTTCACCCTAGTAGGACATTTGAGAAAGAGCTGTGACTTTTTTTTATTAAAACATGGAAACACATTGTTGTCCGAACTGATCAATTGAGAACCATTGTTCTTGTGCATTATTGCATTATAGTTTTGCATGCCATTTTGTATTTATGGGAATTGGGCAGAGAGGTGATATTCATGAGATAAAATAAACTAGTGGTTAGCTCAAATTTACTTTATTTCACTCCAGCTTGCAAAAATAATATTTTACTCTGCAAAACTTTGTTTGACCAGAAGGGCGGACCCAAAGGATTTTGATTCTGAGTTTCCCCCCCAGAAATTATCGAAGATAGGACTGAGTGGGTGTAAACATGGGTCTGCTCTGTAGAAATGGACATATCAGACATACAGAAATAGAACATAGGTAGTTTACACAGTGCAGGCTTCACCTTTCTGAATTGGGTCCATTGTTTTGTTCTTTTCTAGAAGAATTCTACTTAAACACAAATAAGGTTGTGTGCAGCTAAGACAGCATGTTTTAATTAGAGACAAGGCAGATTTTCTTCCAAGGGATATTAGAAGCAAGGCGGTTCTGATATGGAATCCTGGGATTGCAGGATTGTAGACATTGGCATCATTCCCATCTGATGTCATTATTTGAAATAAAATGCAGAAATCTTATTGCATGCATAAGGATTTTCTACACATCTGTCTTTCTACTCTGACCCAAGCAAAAATGCTGTTGTTCAAAATGATTTCTTTGCAGTTGGTTACTTTAGAGTTCAGAGTTCATCATGACTCATAGATTCATTTTTCCTTCGTTTTATAACTTAGAGTAAATTCTTTTGATCAATTGGATATGTTGAGTATTACAAATCGGAGTAGGCAGATAAGAAATAAGAAATGTTGATCCTTCTCTCCAGTAATCTCATGGCTCACTTGTAAATTATTTCTGATTAGGTGCAGTTGCTAGTAATTGGCAGGCAGCCCTAGTTTCTTACCATGTACCTGGCACCATTATATTGCTTTGATGAAACATGCTCACATCTCACCATGTGTTCTTTAGCGATTTGGTGTATCTGAATACTCCCATGCTCTATGACTGGGATGTACTGAGAATGCTGCTGGCTATTGACGGTGAACTGGCAACTCCCATCTTTTTAGTACTGCTTTTTCCTCTCATTGCTGTGCAATAGGTTTGCCATCACTGGCACAGACTGTCTGTTTTCTGTACTACTGCTGTACCACTGCTAATCTCTAACTGCAGCATATTTGCCCGGGTCAAGTTGAGTGAATTTGACCCAAATTGTAAAAAGGGAAAGAAGGATGCTTTACATAGCACATAGAGGCCACATGGCTCTTAACTGCACTAAGAATGGCTGAACCTTTACAGTTTTTAAAATCTATGAAAGATTTAAAAGGGGTACTCCACCCCTAGACATCTTATCCCCTATCCGTGCCGGATGACAGACGGAGACACACCCCCTCGATGCATGTCTATGGGAGGAGGCGTGACGGCTATCATGTTCAGAATGCTGCATTGCCGGTCCTTGTTCAGAATGCTGCGGTGCCGGCCTGGAAATCATGTGGGGCCTCAGTGGTCGGACCCCCTGTGATCAGACATCTTATAGGAGGTCTATGGTCGGAGTACCCCTTTAACAATATCTGTTGCTGACAGAACAGCCTCCCACTCTAATACATTCCATTTTATAGAGTTCCAGGCCTCTGACTATGCTATGATTTTAAATGGTTTTGGCACTTGTTGAGCAGTATTGCTTCTCTAGTACATCACATGTCTAGTGGAAGGAATTAAGGGCTGGCTCTTTATCTTAATTTCTGTATAGCTCAACATATATTAAGGCCAAGTTTGCCTCTGTTCAGCAATTGTGTGTTTGTGCGGATTTTAAAAAGTTTTGCAACCACATTGGAGAGAAACTTTGCTGAATCATCCATAGATATGACCTATTTTCGCTTATGGGCCAACAGATTGGATGCCAATTGCAATGGATCCAGCTTATTGCATCCAGTGTTCCCATCTGAAACGGCTCCAGATTGCCAGAAAAATGGGAACCCAGCTCAAGCTTAGCAGTGACAAGCATGGCACATAGGTTACAGTGCACAAAGAAATATGTAAGAGAAGACTTACTTGGTTGATTAAATGCAGATTTTTTATTCGCAATCCAAACAAATTAAGTTGTAATGTTTACCCTACTTAAACACCCACAGCTCTTAGAGGGTGATGTATCCTTGAAGCAAGTACACAAAGAAAAGCATACTAATAGAAAGTAGTGAACCTGAGTTAATTGACTAAGGTATGTGCGATACATACACAGTGTTGGGTATGGTTTCTGTCTCAGGGTTAGTCTGGTAGTACAATTGGGCTAAGTTTTGAAATGATATGCGCATTCAAGATGGAAGCACCAGGAACAATATTTATGTAAATGGCATGTCGCAATATTTTGAAGATGCAAGTGTCCAGGTGTTGGAGCATCATGAGAACATTAGGCAATTTGGCTAAAGAGGAGAGGAACAAACTTAAATGGGCACTGTCATGAACTTTTTTTTTTTAATATGTTGTAGTACTACAACATATTTCTAATATACTTTAATTTTTTTAATTTATTAAAACACTTTATTTTTATTTTGAAATCCGCCCACTAGGGGTCTCCCTCCTAGTGGCCGGCTGCAAGCTGGCGTGACGTCATGCTTGAATTCGAACCGATGCCGGCCGGGCAATCGGTCCTAAATCATTCAGCCTTCGCTCGCTCCCTGCCTGTCAATCAGACAGACAGGAGCGAGCGATGAGAGCGCATTGGCTCCCCGGCTTTACACGCCGACCAGCCGCGCCTCCCAGCATATACGTCGCTGCCGCTGCTGTCCCGCCCAAAGGTATGAGCGGGGTTCGGGGGACTGAGAGTGGGGTTCGGGGGACTGAGAGTGGGGTTCGGGGGACTGAGAGCGGGGTTCGGGGGACTGAGAGCGGGGTTCGGGGGACTGGGAGCGGGGTTCGGGGGACTGGGAGCGGGGTTCGGGGGACTGAGAGCGGGGTTCGGGGGACTGAGAGCGGGGAGCGGGGTTCAGGGGACTGAGAGCGGGGTTCGGGGGACTGGGAGCGGGGTTCGGGGGACTGGGAGCGGGGTTTGGGGGACTGGGAGTGGGGTTCGGGGGACTGGGAGCGGGGTTCGGGGGACTGAGAGCGGGGTTCGGGGGACTGATAGCGGGGTTCGGGGGACTGAGAGTGGGGTTTGGGGGACTGAGAACGGGGTTCGGGGGACTGAGAGCGGGGTTCGGGGGACTGAGAGCGGGGTTTGGGGGACTGAGAGCGGGGTTTGGGGGACTGAGAGCGGGGTTCGGGGGACTGAGAGTGGGGTTTGGGGGACTGAGCAGGGAGCGGGGTTCGGGGGACTGAGAGCGGGGTTTGGGGGACTGAGAGCGGGGTTCGGGGGACTGAGAGTGGGGTTTGGGGGACTGAGAGCGGGGTTCGGGGGACTGAGAGTGGGGTTTGGGGGACTGAGCAGGGAGCGGGGTTCGGGGGACTGAGAGCAGGGTTTGGGGGACAGAGCGGGGTTCGGGGGGACAGAGTGGGGTTCGGGGGACTAAGAGCAGGGTTCGGGGGACTGAGAGCAAGGTTCGGGGGACTGGGAGCGGGGTTTGGGGGGACTGGGAGTGGGGTTCGGGGGACTGGGAGCGGGGTTCGGGGGACTGAGAGCGGGGTTCGGGGGACTGAGAGCGGGGTTCGGGGGACTGGGGACTGGGAGCGGGGTTCGGGGGACTGGGAGCGGGGTTCGGGGGACTGATAGCGTGGTTCGGGGGACTGAGAGTGGAGTTCGGGGGACTGAGAGCGGGGTTCAGGGGACTGAGAGTGGGGTTTGGGGGACTGAGAGTGGGGTTCGGGGGACTGAGAGTGGGGCTTGGGGGACTGAGCAGGGAGCGGGGTTCGGGGGACTGAGAGCGGGGTTTGGGGGACAGAGCGGGGTTCGGGGGACTAAGAGCGGGGTTCGGGGGACTGAGAGCGGGGAGCAGGGTTCGGGGGACTGAGAGCGGGGAGCGGGGTTCGGGGGACTGAGAGCGGGGTTCGGGGGACTGGGAGCGGGGTTTGGGGATTGAGCGGGGTTTGGGGGACTGAGAGCGGGGTTTGTGGGACTGAGAGAGGGGTTCTGGGGACTGAGAGCGGGGTTCGGGGGACTGAGAGCGGGGTTTGGGGGACTGAGAGCGGGGGGCGGTGTTCAGGGGGGACTGAGAGCGGGGTTCGGGGTAGCGCCATGGCCATAAAGTTTTCATTTTCAACACAGGCTGCCTCCAGATGTTTCACCACTACAACTCCCAGCATGCCCTGACAGCCAATAGATGTCAGGGCAAGCTGGGAGTTGTAGTGGTGAAACAGCTGGAGGCACCCTGTATAGGTGAACTAAGGGCAGAAGTGTCGGCCCCAGCAGGCATCAGTGACGTTGTGCCTGCTGGGGAAGTCTGCCTGGTAGTGAGCACACTACCAGGCAGACAAAAAGGCATTTCTACCATAGTACAAAAAAAAATTTAAGGCAGGGAGGGGGTCAGGGATAGATGGGATAGAAGAGGCTGATGCCTATGGCGTAGCTTTATTGATAGACTGTGTTATATGACCATCTCTGTGCTGGTGGTAGTTATCTCAGTAAAGGCTTTAGCAGGCAGCTCAGTGAAGACTCACCTAAAACAGTTCTAATACAGCGAGTGGCAGCAGACAACTCTGGCCCTCTTACATCAGTTTTATGGGTTAAATAGTCAGTAAACATTTCGTTACCAACAAAAAGGTATTCCAATATATAATGTACCATCCCTGTGATGTACCCATTCATTGTTAAGTGACTAAGTACAGTAATTTGTTTATTTGCAAGCGTAGTCTTTAGAATACAAAATAAAAGAATATGTTTGTGAAATAGACAGATTGTAGTAACTAGTAGACTACCTTTGGTCTTTAAAAATTCACACCATGGAATATGCTGGAAAACCTATTTTGTGGTATGCTGATAAAAGCATGAATAGAATGGGGCCTAGTGAAGCACCATGAAATACTTTTTTAAGAAATTATACTATATACAATATTTATTTAAAGGATTTATAGACCTTATGCAGAGTCCTATTACCCCATTGTATGTATGTGTATTTAGTCAGCCACCAATTGTGCAAGTTTTCCCACTTAAAAAGATGAGAGAGGCCTGTAATTTTAATCATAGGTATTCCTCAACTATGAGAGACATAATGAGAAAAAAAATCCATAAAATCACATTGTCTGATTTTTAAAGAATTTATTTGCAAATTATGGTGGATAATAAGTATTTGGTCACCTAAAAACAAGCAAGATTTCTGTCTCTCACAGACCTGTAACTTCTTCTTTAAGAGTCTCCTCTGTCCTCCACTGGTTACCTGTATTAATGGCACCTGTTTGAACTTGTTATCAGCATAAAAGACACCTCAAACAGTCACACTACAAACTCCACTATGGCCAAGACCAAAGAGCTGTCGAAGGACACCAGAAAGAAAATTGTAGACCTGCACCAGGCTGGGAAGACTGAATCTGCAATTGGCAAGCATCTTGGTGTGAAGAAATCAACTGTGGGAGCAATTATCAGAAAATGGAATACGTACAAGACCACTGATAATCTCCCTCGATCTGGGGCTCCACGCAAGATCTCACCCTGTGGGGTCAAAATGATCGCAAGAATGGGGAGCAAAAATCCCAGAACCACACAGGGGGACCTAGTGAATGACGTGGTCTTTCAGCATGACAATGATCCCAAACACACCGCCTGGGCAACAAAGGAGTGGCTTCGTAAGGAGCATTTCAAGGTCCTGGAGTGGCCTAGCCAGTGTCCAGATCTCAACCTCATAGAAAAGCTTTGGAGGGAGTTGAAAGTCCATGTTTCCCAGCGACAGCCCCAAAACATCACTGCTCTAGAGGAGATCTGCATGGAGGAATGGGCCAAAATACCAGCAACAGTGTGTGAAAACCTTGTGAAGTAGGGCTGGGCGGTATGACCAAATATGTGTATCACGGTATTTTTTTAACTTACGGCGGTTCCACGGTATATAACGGTATTTTCACCCCCCCCCCCCCATGAATTGGATGATGAAGATGATTTAGATTACAACCCTATAGATCTAGAAAGTGACTGATCACCTTGGAGTCATCGCTCTATAGGAGTCTGAAAAGTCACAGTATCTGTGACTACTAAGTACACATCCACTGCTGTTAATTTCTGTTAACATCCACTGCTGTTAATCATGTGACCTGCCAGCGTTGTTCTGCCCCCCCCCCCCCCCCCCAATTAATGATCAGCCCAGCGGGGCACTACTCACAGATGTCACGTTCAAGCACTACCCTCCTCCTCTTTGTTTGGGGACGCGTGCGCTGGAACTCACTGTACGCCAGTGGTCTCCAACCTGCGGACCTCCAGTTGTTGCAAAACTACAACTCCCAGCAGGCCCGGGCATGCTGGGAGTTGTAGTTTTGCAACAGCTGGAGGTCCGCAGGTTGTAGACCATTGCTGTCCGCTGTATAACTATGCCCGGGCTGCAAAACATAGAGAAAATAAACTTTAAACTCACCTACGTCGGGGCCACACGCTGGGGACTGGGGAGGACAGCCGTCAGCCTATCACCGGCCGGAGCGATGTCCCGCCCTGGCCATTGATAGGCTGAGTCCACTGTCATGTAAGAAGCCGGCCAGAGCTTCTTACATGACAGTGGGCTCAGCCTATCACTGGCCGGGGCGGGACATCGCTCCGGCCGGTGATAGGCTGACGGCTGTCTAGCGTACCAGTCCCCAGCGTGTGGCACCGACGTAGGTGAGTTTAAAGTTTATTTTCTCTGTTTTGCAGCCCGGGCATAGGGATACAGTGGTCTACAACCTGCGGACCTCCAGCTGTTGCAAAACTACAACTCCCAGCAAAGAGGAGGAGGGCAGTGCTTGAACGTGACATCTGTGATTAGTGCCCCGCTGGGCTGATCATTAATTGGGGGGGGGGGGGGGGCAGAACTGCGCTGGCGGGTCACATAGGATTAGGTCCCCCGATGTGGGGACAGTGCTGCGCTGATAATACATTCCTGAGGGGGAGGGGCCCAACTGGTATTGCGGTATGGGGGAAAATGCACATCGTGCAGCACAAAAAATCCGGTATTCGGTATGAACCGGTATACCACCCAGCCCTATTGTGAAGACTTGCATAAATTGTTTGACCTCTGTCAGTGCCAACAAAGGGTATATAACAAAGTATTGAGATGAACTTTTGTTATTGACCAAATACTTATTTTCCACCATAATTTGCAAATAAATTATTTAAAAATCAGACAATGTGATTTTATGGATTTTTTTTCTCATTGTGTCTCATAGTTGAGGTATACCTATGAAGAAAATTACAGGCCTCTCTCATCTTTTTAAGTGGGAGAACGTGCACAATTAGTGGCTGACTAAATACACATACATACAATGGGGTAATAGGACTCTGCATAAGGTCTATAAATCATTATAATAAATATTGTATATAGTATAATTTCTGAAAATAGCATTTAGTATATATGGTGCTTCACTAGGCCCCATTCTCTTCATGCTTTGGCTGACTAAATACTTTTTTGCCCCACTGTATGTGCTGTTTCTTCATTTAGAATTTTACACCAGCTGTTTTTTTGCTTGTCTATAGCAATGAACAGCTGCAGTAAGTGAAATCAGAAAACCTTTTATTCAATGAAGTGTGCTGAATTGAATTTAGTACCTTGTCATATATATTACAGTTCTTGATTCTCAGATTACGTAATTTAGCTCTGTATTTTAAGGAGGCAGTTTGTCAAATTATGGAAAGAAGAAAAAATATTTAGAAAAAGCTTATATATACATATATAAGCTTTGGCAGCTAGCATCTTTGTTTCCACTTTTAGGGTTCACCCTTTTGTGCACCAGACATTTATTATTTAATTTTTAGAGTTGTGGCAACTCTAAAAAAAAAATTGTTGAAAAAGGTATATATAAAATACAGTCCTTGAATGAAATAAGTCATATTGTATTGTAAGTTACACGTCACTGTAACACAACCTTTAGGATCTAATAACCGGATAAGATTTTTCTGTAATTTTACAAAACTGTGCTGTTTTACTTTTCTTTTTTCCCAGTGTATCACTTTAATATTGGGGGGAAAAAAAATCATTGTGAGACAATTTTTTTTTTTTAAATGCCATTTTGTAACTTTTGGGAGCTTCCGTTTCTACACAGTACATTTTTCGATAAAAGTGACACCTTCTCTTTATTCTGTAGGTCCATACGATTAAAATGATACCCTCCTTATATAGGTTTGATTTTGTATTACTTCTGGAACAAATCATAACTACATGCAGGAAAATGTATCCGTTTAAAATTGTCATCTTCTGACCCTATAACTTTTTCTTTTTCCACGTATGGGGCGGTATGAGGGCTCATTTTTTGCACCGTGATCTGAAGTTTTTAGCGGTACCATTTTTGTATTCATAGGACTTATTGAATATTCATTTTTTCATGATACAAAAAGTGACCAAAAATACACTATTTTGGAATTTGGAATTTCTTTGCGCATATGCCATTAACCGTGCGGTTTAATTAACGATATATTTTTATAATTCGGACATTTCCGCACGCGGCGATACCACATATGTTTATTTTTATTTACACTGTTTTTTTTTTCTAAATGGGAAAAGGGGGGTTATTCAAACTTTTATTAGGGAAGGGGTTAAATGATCTTTATACATTTTTTTCACTTTTTTTTTGCAATGTTATAGCTCCCATAGGGGACTATAACACTGCACACACTGATCGTTTACATTGATCAATGGTTTCTCATAGGAAACCATTGATCAATGATTCTGCCACTTGACTGCTCATGCCTGGATCTCAGGCACTGAGCAGTCATTCGGCGATCGGACACCAGGAGGCAAGGTAAGAGACCCTCCTGCTGTGTCACAGCTGTTCGGGATGCCGTGATTTCGCCGCGGACATCCCGACCAGCCCCCTCAGCTAACCGGCAACTATTTACTTTCACTTTAGACGCAGCGTTCAACTTTGAACGCCGCGTCTAAAGGGTTAATAGCGCGCGGCACCGCGATCAGTGGCGTGCGCTTTTAGCCACAGGTGCCAGGTCCGACCTGCTATGACGCAGGGCCACGCCGTGGCCCCCGCGTTATAGAGCGGGAGTGGACTCATGACATACCGGTACGTCATGGGTCCTGTAGGGGTTAAAGGGGCACTCCGGTGGAAAACTTCCGATGGCCTGGAAAATTTGTGTGATTGGTGCTGTCAGAGACAGCACCAATCACCCATGCCCAGCAGGATTGAGGTGGCAGTGGTCGGCCAACCAATTGCGGCAGAGAGGGTGTACATCAGGGCTTGGGTACCTGAGGGCGGCGGCGAAGAGGGGATCGAGGACTGGTGGCAGCAGTGGTGGCGAGGAGCGTGGTGGGACCTCGAGGCAGAAGCAGAAGGTAAGGACTGGGTGCCTCCTGCTGCTGCATAGGTACAACTCCCAGCATGCACAGCCAAAGGGTGTTCTGGGAGTTGTAGTTATGCAACAGCTGTAGGTACTTGTTCTCTCTGGCTGTTGCATAACTACAACTCCCAGCATGCATGGACAGCCAAATGGCATGCTGGGACTTGTAGTGGTGTGCATCAAGCTGTTGCATAACTACAACTCACAGCATGCCCTTTGGCTGTCTGGTCATGTTGGGAGTTGTATTACATTCCGTAAGGGGTGTAGTATCCAAAATGGGGTTACATGTGGGGGTCCACTGTTCTGGCACCATGGGGGCTTTGCAAACGCACATGGACTCCAACTTAAATTCAAGCCAAAATCTCTGTCCAAAAGCCCAATGGTGCTCCTTCTCTTTTTCCATACTCAGAAGAAAAGGCAAGCTGTTGGAATCATTTATTAACTTGTATACACAAGTTGGAGGACCATAGATCCCAGCAGTCATGTTTAAGCCGACTCCTGCATGTGCTGTGAGTATTGATCCGGAGAGCGCTGTGCTCAATTCCTGTCATGGGGAGTTCCATCATCCACGAGGCTGCAGGACACCGAGCCTCCGGGACACCGAGCCTCCAGCGCGACTCTGAGAGGAGCCTGTGGAGCGGACAGAGTAAGGTAACATTCAGAACATTCTGTGGAGTTATCTTCTGTAGAGACTTTGTTTTGTTAACATATAGTACAGTGTCTGTGTACAGCAGAATGTGCTATGGCCTCATGAACTGAAATCTCACCAGTGTTTTTGACTTGATTGCATATATTTGTTTTGTGCCAGCAACCAGATGACTTTTAATGAGTTTTTATAATGCATAGGGATCCCATGCTTTATAATGCATAGGGATCCCATGCTTATAACATATATGAAATTTTAAATTGTTGTGTTATTAACCCCTTAACGACCACACGTAAATGTATGTGGCGGTACTTAGCGCACCAGGACGTACATTTACGTCCTGTGTATGACCGCGAGCATCGGAGCGGTGCTCGCGTCATACACGGCAGGTTGCGGCTGCTAGCATCAGCCAGGGACCTGCCGGTAATGGCAGACATCCGCGATCGCATAGATGTCCGCCATTAACCCTCCAGATGCCGTAATCAGTACAGATCACAGCATCTGCGGCAATGCGCATGTTAAAATAGATGATCGGATCACCTGCAGCGCTGCCGCAGGGATCCGATCATCTGTAATGACGGACGGAGGTCCCCACACCTTCCTCCGTCCGTCTCCCGGCGTCTCCTGCTCTGGTCTGAGATCGAGCAGACCAGAGCAGAAGATAGCCGATAATACTGAATAAAAAGTAATGAAAAATTCCCTTCCCCAATAAAAATGAAAATTGTCAGTTTTTCCCATTTTACCCCCAAAAAGCATACATATTTTTTTATGAACATATTTGGTATTGGCGCGTGCGTAAATGACCGAACTATCAAAATATAATGTTAATGATCCCATACGGTGAACAGTGTAAACGTAAAAAATAAATTACTAAAAAATTATCTAAAAGTTTTATATATGCAAATGTTGTATAATTGAAAAGAACAGATGACGGCGCAAAAAATTAGCCCTCATACCGCACTATACATGTAAAAATGAAAAAGTTATAGGTGGTCCAAAGTGGGAGATTTTAGATTACTGATTTTGTACAAAAAGGTTTAGATTTATTTTTAAGCGGTTCAAAAATAGAAAAGTATCTAGCCATGGGCATCATTGTAATCGTATTGACCCACAGAATAAAGAACACATCATTTTTACCATAAAGTGTACAGCGTGAAAACAAAACCCTCCAAAATGTGCATAATTGTGGTTTTCATTTAAATTTCCTCCCTAAAAAAATATTTTTTGGGGTTTGCCGTACATTTTATGGTAAAATGAGGTTTCATTACCAAGTACAATTGGTCACACAAAAAACAAGCCTCATATGGGTCTGTAGATGGAAATATAAAAAGAGTTATGGATTTTAAAAGGCGAGGAGGAAAAAACGAAAATGCAAAAATAAAATTGGCCTGGTCATTAAGGGATTAAATGTGATTGTTTGGCACACATCTATTGCAGATTTGAGGCTATTATTTTTCTATAGCACATTTTATTTTTTCTGATTTTATTGTAATTAGTTGTGAGCCTGGAGGTGTCATCTTGTTTTATAGAAGAAATGGTATTACAAATTTTGTGGGGCATTTTCTCCTAATGCCCCTAATGAAACAAAAAAAAAATTAGAAACATTAGTATTTTAAAAAAATTTGTAACATTAGTATTTTAGTGAAAAAATATCTAATTTTTAATTACGTCCAAATACGTCTAAATTTAAGGAAAATTCGTCAAACACCTTTGGGGTGTTAAGGCTCACTGTAGCTCTTGTTACGTTCCTTGAGTGGTGTAGGTTTCTAAATAATGTGCCATGTTTTATTTATTTTTTGCTGTTCTGACACCATGCGACATTTTAGCAAAATTCTCTCTACAAAAGCCCAATGTCGTTCCTTCCCTTCTGAGCCCTCTAGTGCACCCGCAGATCACTTTACATCCACATATGAGGTATTTACATACTCAAAAGAAATTGGGTTACAAATTTTGGATTTTGAGTTTTCTCCCACTTTGCTGCTATTCTTATGAAACACCTAAAGGGTTAACAAACGTTCTGAATGTCTTTTTGAATACTTTGAGGGGTGCAGTTTTTATAATGGGGTAATTTTGGGGGGGATTTCTTACAGAAAGGCCCCTCAAACTGAACTGGTCCCTGAAAAATGTAGAATTTTTCGTGAAAATGTGGAAAATTGCTGCTATACTTCGAAGCCCTCTAATGTCTTCAAAAAGTAAAAACATGTCAACTTTTTGATGCCAATATAAAGTAGACATTTGTTGTATATGTGAATCAATATATAAGTTATTTGGCATGTCCATTTTCCTTACAAGCAGAGAGTTTCAAAGTTAGAAAAATTCAAAATTTTCTTGAAATTTTTGATTTTTTTTTTTACAAAGAAATGTATCATAGTCACAGTAAAAATCAGACTGATAAGTTAAAGCTTTTCACAGTTAGTAATGCATAAAATGACACAGGTTGCAAAAAATGGGCTGTTTCCTTAAGGGGTTAAACCAATGGGAATCAGATGAGGGCTCAACACAGGGGTAGCACCAGCAGAAAGCGTTAGTAAAAAGCCTTAATTTATATTTCCCACTCCTTTTGAATCCACCTATTGTTTTGGCATTCATTTGTGTTTTTTGGGGGATTTATAAAAAAATGCATTACTGTTCCACTTTTACATTGACAGCTAATTGAGGACTATGGTCTTTGTATAAAAAAAAGTTGCCTCTCTTGATAATGATTAATTTGCCTCAATCTTAATGGGTTGTCCACAAATGTTTTTTTATTTTACCAATGTGTCTAGGCTGCATAATAAAAAAAAGCTTCTACTCACCTGCCTGACTCCTTTGTAGCCTTCAGCATCAGTCCCAGTCTCAGCCGCTGCTGCACTTCTCAGAGCTTCAGATGCTACGTCATATTGTAGCACAGCCAGTCACTGGCTTCATGGATGTCCCGCTCCAGTAAGTGATTGGCTGAGTGGCAATGTGATGTGGTATCTGCACATGAAGGGTAGCGGAGGGTGAGACTGGGAGCTAATACCAGAGGTTGTAAGGGAGTGAGTGAGCTAAGTAGTTATTTTGTTTCTTTTATTATGCAGCTTGGGCACATTGGTTAAATACATTTTCAGTGAACAATCCCTTTAATGGTTGATCACCCTGTCTGGTTGATCACCTTTTATCCCTTCTTTCAATCTCTTCCTGCCCTGTCTCACTCCTAATTATTATTTTTTATTTATTATTTTTTTGTTTGGCTCCAGTGGGTCTTGACTTGCCCGAACTGCATATCCATCCATTTCTTCCATCCCTGCAGATATTATGAAGGCCTCATGGATATTATGTAGTCAAGTCCTGACTCCTCTTATTTGAATAATTTGTGTGTCATATTGTAAGATCACACTTTTGTCCTATTGCACTGCACGATATGTTGGCGCTATATAAATAGAATATAATTCTTATTTGATAATGTGTATGTGTCAATACTGTTTTGCCAATTTTGTATTACTTTTTCCCCCTTCGTTTTCAAGACTACTGCAAATTCCCCTGATGTGCTGGATATCAGTTGCTGGGCAAATCCTGACTGATGACCACCCATTCTTGCCTAATCAGTGCTTGGAGTTTATCTAAATTTCTGTGTTTTTCTTTGTCCTCCCACTTTATAAGGATTGACCATAGTCTTTCAGTGGGATTGAGATACGGGAGTCTCTTGGCCATGGACCAAGACAGTCCTGGCATTTGAAATGATGTGAGCAGGTAATTTTGTGGTAAAGTGAATATTCAGTGGAAATGTCTTTTTGTTGTTGTTGTGATTAACCCCTTAGGGACTCAGACCATTTTCACCTTAAGGACTCAGCCCTTTTTTTGCAATTCTGAGCACTGTCACTTTATGCATTAATAACTCTGGGATGCTTTTACTTTGCACTCTGATTCCGAGATTGTTTTTTTTTTTTTTTTTTTGTTACATATTCTACTTCATGTTAGTGGTAAATTTACAGCAATACATCATTTCTTGGTGAAAATTTCCCAAATTTGATGACAAATTTGAAAATGTAGCATTTTTATTACTTTGAAACTCTCTGCTTATAAGGAAAATGGACATCCCAAGTAAATTATATATGGATTCACATATACAATATGTCTACTTTATGTTGGCATCATAAGGTTGACATGTTTTTACTTTTGGAAAACATTAGAGGGCTTAAAAGTATAGCAGCAATTTTCAAATTTTTCACGTAAATTTCAAAATCTGAATTTTACAGGGACCAATTCAGCTTGAAGTGGATTTGAGGGGCTTTCATGTTATAAATTTAGTAAGTTTATTAACCCTTTAGGTGTTTCATAGGAATAGCAGCAAAGTGAAGTAGAAAATCAAAATCTTCATTTTTTACACTCGCATGTTCTTGTAGAGCCATTTCTTTTTTATTTTTACAAGGGGTAAAAGGAGAGAAATCCCACCAAAATTTGTAACCCAATTTCTCTTGAGTATGGCAATACCTCATATGTGCATGTAAAGTGCTCTGTGGGTGCACTACAAGGCTCAGAAGGGAAGGAGCGACAATGGGATTTTGGAGAGTGAATTTTGGTAAAATGGTTTTTGGGGGGCATGTTGCATTAAAGGAGTAGTCCAATGGTGAAAAATTCTATACAGTTAGCAACAGCTTAAAAAGTTATATAACTTTGTAATATACTCACATAACCCATCTGGAAGGGAAAGTACCTTTTTCAGTGATTTCTCTCTAGACAGGAAGCGCTGCATAATCCAGCATCTCGACCTACACTTCTTCTACAGCCTGTGGTCAGCTCGTCATTCCTTTCCTCATAGTTCTCAATATATGAGTGCTCACCAATCACAGCACTCACACACTGAACCAATCACAGCACTCACACATTGAACCAATCACAGCACTCACACATTGAACCAATCACAGCACTCACACATTGAACCAATCACACCACTCACACATTGAACCAATCACACCACTTACACATTGAACCAATCACAGCACTCACACATTGAACCACTCACAGCACTCACACATTGAACCACTCACAGCACTCACACATTGAACCAATCACAGCACTCACACATTGAACCAATCACAGCACTCACACATTGAACCAATCACAGCACTCCTGCTTGAGCCTGGGTGCCGTGCTGTAAGCCAGGAGAAGTCTGAGGGGGAGAATGAGGACTGACACAGCTCCTCCCCCCCCCCAGCTCTGTTTACATAGGACCTCACTTATCATGGGGAGGTTTCAAGTTTGCATGGGGCGAGGGGAGGGAGGTCATGTGTGACGGAGACATAATAACGGTCTGGGAATGTATAGACTGCAGGGGAATAAATATCATACTGGGGATGATTTATATGTGTGAGGGGGGGACTCCTGAATGACATGCTGGGAGTTGTAGTCCCTGTTATGTGTGTTTATGCTAGTGTTTCCAAACCAGTGTGCCTCCAGCGTTTTAGATTTGCAACAGCTAGAGGCACACTGGTTGGGAAACACTGTATCTAGCCTATTCAGCATACACATCATGTTACACCAGTGTTTCCCAACCAGGGTGCCTCCAGATGTTGCAAAACTACTACTACCAGCATTCCCTGGTTGGGAAACACTGGCATACACACACATAACAGGGACTACAACTCCCAGCATGTAATTCAGGAGTCCCCCCCCCCCTCACACATAGAAATCATCCCCAGTATGATATTTATTCCCTGTAGTCTATACACCACCAGCCCCTGCAGTGTAATATGTCTCCTCACATATAGAAATCATCCCCAGCCCCTGCAGTGTAATATGTCTCCTCACATATAGAAATCATCCCCAGCCCCTGCAGTGTATGTAATATGTCACCTCACATATAGAAATCATCCCCAGCCCCTGCAGTGTAATATGTCTCCTCACATATAGAAATCATCCCCAGTCCGTGCAGTATGTCTCCTCACACATTGAAAACATTATGGAGGTGAAGAGCTGTGGACGTCCTCTCTTTAACTTTTCGTTAAAGTCGGATTTGTAAATGAAAATATTTTTTTTTCACTAAAATGCTGGTTTTTCACCAAATGTTAATAGGGGAGTAATAGGGGAAAATGCCCCCCAAAATTTGTGAAAATTGAAATACCCCATGTGTGGACGTCAAGTGCTCTGCTGGCGCACTACAATGCTCAGAAGAGAAGGAGTCACATTTGGCTTTTGGAAAGTAAATTTTGCTGAAATAGTTTGTGGGGGGGGGCATGTCGCATTTAAGAAGCCCCTATGGTGCCAGAACAGCAAAAAAAAAAACACATGGCATACTATTTTGGAAACTACACTCCTCAAGGAACATAACAAGGGGTACAGTGAGCCTTAACAGCCCACAGTTGTTTTATAACTTTTCATTAAAATCGGATGTGTTAATGAAGAAAACATTTTTTTTTCACTAAAATGCTGGTTTTCCCCAAAATTTTACATTAAACAAAGGGTAATAGGAGAAAAATCCCCCAAAATTTGTAACACCATTTCTTCTGAGTATAGAAATACCCCATATGTGGATGTAAAGTGATCTGCGGGCAAACTACAATGCTCAGAAGAGAAGGACCATTATTGAGCTTTTGGAGAGAGAATTTGTTTGAAATGGAAGTTGGGGGCCATGTGCGTTTACAAAGCCCCCATGGTGCCAGGAGAGTGGACCCCCCACATGTGACCCCATTTTAGAAACTATACCCCTCACAGAATTTAATAAGGGGTGCAGTGAGCATTTACACCCCACTGGTGTTCAATAGATCCTTGGAACAGTGGACTGTGCAAATGAAAAGTTAAATTTTTCATTTTTACGGACCACTGTTCCAAAAATCTGTCAGACACCTGTGGGGTGTAAATGCTCACTGTACCCCTTATTACATTATGTGAGGGGTGTCGTTTCCAAAATGGGGTCATATGTGGAGGGGGGGGTCCACTGTTCTGGCACCATGGGGGCTTTTTAAACATACGTAGCCTTCAATTCCGGACAAATTTTCTCTCCAAAATCCGTATGGTGCTCCTTCTCTTCTGAGCATTGTAGTTCACCCGCAGAGCACTTTACATCTACATATGGGGTTACAAATTTTGGGGGGCCTTTTTTCCTATTTTCCCTTGTGAAAATGAAAAATTTAGGGTAACACCAGCATTTTAGTGAATTTTTTTTTTCATTTTCGCATCCAATTTTTATGAAAATTCGTCAAAAACCCGTGTGGTGTTAAGACTCACTATACCCCTTGTTACATTCCGTGAGGGGTGTAGTTTCCAAAATGGGGTCACACGTGAGTATTTTTTTTTTTTGCGTTTATGTCAGAGCCACTGTAAAATCATCCACCCCTGTGCAAATCACCAATTTTGGCCACAAATGTATATAGTGTGCTCTCACTCCTGAGCCTTGTTGTGCGTCCGCAGAGCATTTTACGTCCGCATAATGGGTATTTCCCTACTCAGGAGAAATTGCGCTACAAATTTTGGGGGTCTTTTTTTCCTTTTACCTCTTGTGAAAATTTTGGGGCAACACCAGCATGTGAGGGTAAACATTTTTTTTTTTATTTACACTAACAGGCTGGTGAAGACCCCAACTTTTCCTTTTCATAAGGGGTAAAAGGAGAAAAAGCCCCCCAAAATTTGTAAAGCAATTGCTCCTGAGTACGGAAATACCCCATATGTGGCCCTAAACTGTTTCCTTGAAATATGACAGGGCTCCGAAGTGAGAAAGTGCCATGTGCATTTGAGGCCTAAATTAGGGATTTGCATAGGGTTGGAATCAGATGCAAGCGTTACAATTGCCTCCACTACAAAAAATATTCTACACCAGAGATTTCCAAACAGGGTGCCTCCAGCTGTTGCTAAACTCCCAGCATGCCTGGACAGTCAATGGCTGTCAGTCAATACTGGGAGTTGTTGTTTTGCAACAGCTGGAGGCTCCGTTTTGGAAACACTGGCGTACAAGAAGTTTTTCATTTTTATTGGGGGGGACGACGACAGTGTACATGTGTGTATATGTAATGTTTTATCCTTTATCTTGTGTTGTGTAGTGTTTTTAGGGTACATTCACACGGGAGGGGGTTCATGCGAGTTTCCCGCTAGGAGTTTAAGCTGCGGTGGAAAGTTTGCCACAGCTCAAACTTGAAGCAGGAAACTCGCTGTAAACCCGACCGTGTGATACAGTCACATGGGGGGGGGGGGGATGGTGCAAACCTCCAGCTGTTGCAAAACTACAACTCCCAGCATGCACTGACAGACCATGCATGCTGGGAGTTGTAGTTTTGCAACAGCTGGAGGCACACTGGTTGGAAAACCTTCAGTTAGGTTCTGTTACCTAATTCAATATTTTCCAACCAGTGTGCCTCCTGCTGTTGCAAAACTACAACTCCCAGCATGTACTGATCGCTGAAGGGCATGCTGGGAGTTGTAGTTATGCAAATTCCCACGGGCGTACCTGTACGCCCCGGGTCCTTAAGGACTGGGGATGCAGGGTGTACCTGTACACCCTGCGTCCCCAAGTGGTTAAGTTAATTTTTCTGGTAAGAAAGGACTTGGCTGTTAATTGCAATCCAGCTGATGCTCTTCATAACAATCTAGAGTTAAAGGGGTTCTCCGGTGCTTAGACATGTTATCCCCTAGCCTAAGGATAGGGGATAAGATGCCTGATCGCGGGAGTCCCGCCGCTGGGGACCCTCGGGATCTTGCATTCGGCACCCCGTTTGTAATCAGTCCCCGGAGCTTGTTCGCTCCAGGTCTGATTACCGGCGACCACACGGCCGGCGGCGTGTGACGTCACGTCTCCTCCCCCGTGTGACGTCACGTCTCCTCCCCCGTGTGACGTCACGCTCATTGAGGGGCGGAGCTTGACGTCACATGGGGGCGGAGGCATGATGCCACACTCCGCCGGCCATGTGGTCGCCGGTAATCAGACCCGGAGCAAACACGCTCCGGGGACTGATTACAAACAGGGTGCCGCGTGCAAGATCCCGGTCCCCAGCGGCGGGACTCGCACGATCAGACATCTTAACCCCTATCCTTTGGATAGGGGATAAGATGTCTATGCACCGGAGTACCCCTTTAAAGGAAATCTGTTATCTGCATCACTGACACTGACCTATTTGTATAGGCTTGTAGTGCGTGTGACTCTGATGGCATTGGTATTTACCTTTTTGTAGATCTGTGACTTTTTTTGTTGTTGTTATTCTTTCTTTCTTTTCTTATGCAAAGGAAGTAGTTGGGTGCTTGTGGGGCTTTCCTAAGTCCCAAGTGCACCATGACGTGTAGCCTGGATGTTCTTAGTGAACGCCCTTGTCCCCTGTGCTGAGCCTCCTCCTCTGTGAAATCTCTCCTGCGAGCAGAGAAATTCTTCTTCATATAACCTGTGATCGCAGCTGCGCAATTGATGTTGACAGGCGATATTAAAGGAAACCTGTCAGCTTGCTCCCCCCGCACTAACCAGCAGTACTGGCTGGTAGTGCGTGGGACGCTGATCAGTTTGATGCTTACCGTACCCGGTTCCGCCCCGCCGTTCGTCCGCAATCTTCTATTTTTGGTATATGCTTATTAGGTGCTAACTTGCTCCGGCCGGGCTAACTGGCACTCTGACATCAGCGTTTCTGGTTTCAGCGCCGCCCAGCTCATCAATATTCCTCCCACCGCCTCTCTGTAGCACCTAATTAGCATATACCGAAAATAGAAGATTACGGCCGAATGGCAGGGCGGATCTGGGTACGGTAAGCATCAAACTGATAAGTGTCCCCCGCACTACCAGCAAGTACCGCTGCTTAGTACGGGGGGAGCAAGTTGACAGTTTTCCTTTAAGTAAAATCTCTCTGCTCACAGGAGAGATTGCACAGAGGAGGCTCAGCACAGGGGACAAGAGCGTTCACTAAGAACATCCAGGCAAGACGTCATGTAGCACTTGGGGCTTGGGAACGCCCCACATGCACATTCTTTGCATGAGAAGAAAAAGAAGAATGACAGAAGAAAGAAGCTACAGATCAGCAAACGGTATGCACTATTTTCATCAGTGTCACCTGCACTACAAGCCCATACCAATAGGTAAGTTCGGGTAATGCTAATGACAGATTTCCTTTAATGCAAATTGCCACTCTAAAAACTGAAGCAGCAAACTTTACGAAAAAACAAAGTTTGTGTCACAAAGTTTGGTCACAATTTTTACTCTTCCTGTCTAACACCAGCATTTAGGTTCATCCCAATCCCTCTGTTCATTTAACCTGATGATGCACTTTCCTTGCTCTAGTGATGGCATTCCAAACCCATTGCAGCCAATCCTACAAAAAAACAAACAAGCCCTTACACAGTTCTGATAATGGAAAATATTTTTTTATTTTGTAAAAGTAGTAAAGCATAACAAAAAGTACGGTATATAAAATTGGTAAGTAATTTTTATTTTTACTGCACAGTCAGAAAATTCTACTTGTCCCATGTGTTTTAGCAGAACACTGATAATTCTCATCATCTTGTGTATATTACACTATACTTTGCTGTGCTGTACTTGTATTCCTTTATTTCCTGGTGTTTGCTGTTCTTTGAGGTGACTTTAATCTTGGAGTTGTCAGACTAATGCCTCCGGCAACAGAAAATATTTTGATCTTTATATTTCTATCTACAGCTTAGTGTTGCACAATGTGCTTTGGTTCGTGTAAGTTAACTGCTGAGAACTCAGTGAGCTGGTTGCTGTTCTGGTCTATTTCTATATAGAAATGCAAAGAATTTTATTTCCCAATATTCTTATGTATTTTTGAGCACTTGGCTCAGCAGTGCATACACGGAGCATACTTGTTTGTTAGGGACTAAGATTAGTGTTAAATTGATTGTCCAGATTTTAAAATTGAATAGGCTATCATTGTTCTTGTTTGAATGGGACAATACTGCAACAGATTGCCCTTCCACTACTTATAAATAATATGGTAAAATATCCAAAAGATAAGCTATCAATTTTTCTGGATAGTGCCTTTAATGCCAGCATGATGATATTCTGTATCATGTGCAGTGGCAAATATATATATAAAGCATTATCTCCTTAAGGGTTCACATGCAGATTTGAAGCTTTGTGCAGTCATTGAGTTTACATTGAAATCTGCAGCAGAAAATCCTGTGCACCAAATCCTGCGCATCAAATCTGCGTACTTGTGAATGTACCCAAGGTTATCCAGGATTAGAAAAACAGAGCTGATTTGTTCTAAAACGCCATCACACCGGTCCTAAGGCTGTGTGTGGTATTGCAGCTCAGTTTCATTTAAGTGAATGAAGCCAAGTTGTAATACCCCACATAGCCTAAGGACAGGTACAGTGCTGTTTTAGAAGAAATTAGCTCTGTTTTTCTATTATGAATAACCCCATTAAATGGATAGAAAAATTACTGTACCAAATGTAAGACATGAAGCTGGGGGCTGTAATTCCAGAATTGTTTGTTGGCATAAACATATACTGTATACTTAAAAGGGGTTATCTGGGGACCTCAGAAAAAAAAAAAAGTATTCCACATGGTACTTACATAGTCCACCTGGCTTGTTTTAGGCACCGATAACTTGCTCACTGATGCGCAATCTTCCTCCATCCTCTTCTGACTGCCAGGTCGCTCCTATTGGCTGACGTATCCTTGCTCCTGTGATGGCCCCGGGCTTGATCCTGTGGCATCACTGCGCCTTTTCGTGATAAGCCAGGCCCCCTAGCAACTCCAATGGATCCTAGCAAGGAGTAAAGTCATGTAGTTTTCATCTCGGGAGGGTGGGGGCCACACAGTGAGGGAGTTCATTGGGGACTGAGAGGACAAGAGACATGAGGATTTTCACCACTACCTGGAAGTAAGACGCTGTGGGAAGTGGTTAAGCGGGCCATAACACTAAATTAAATGCCTATTAATATTTGATGCAACCTGGCAAGAGGGGAAAAAGTAAACATAATTTTATAAAACCGGATAACACCTTTTGAGTGTTCATTCACCCCCCAAATTTGCAGCGGATTTCAAGTTGTAGAATCTGCAGTTGCGGATTTTAAGTTATATTTTACAAGGCATTCTTATGTATTTTTGATTGTTTGTGTGTGTTTTGTTTAATTAATGATATTTGTTGTTTGGTGTTTAAGAAACCATGTGCTCAATCTGTTTTGCTATACAATCTATCACACTTAGTATTTAGATCATTATTCAGAAGTCCTTTTGGTCAGTATTTTTATCAAAACAAGGAGTGGAAACAATACAAGGAAAAAATATAATGTAAAAAGTTACACCTTTTTCTGTTTTAGACTTACTCCTGTTTATACTGGCCAAAATTTGTTACTTCGAATATACTGCGCTGTCACCATTGACGGCTATGCAGTGCTCGTAGACTTCTTCACAAAGAATGAACATGTTCTTTCTTTGCGCTGAACAAGTTCAGCGGTGGAATTATCGCAGTGTTAACGGGTCTCGGGGAAGACCCGTTTACCCTGATGGTAATGTTCACCGCAGGAATTCCGCAGTGTGAACATACACTTACATAGGAAAAGGTGCTGCTGACTAATAGTGATTTTTGCGGCTTCATGAACATTGTGACAAGCCAACGGATGAGCCGATGCTGGGTTGTGCATGGTACAATAATTAAGAACAACCGTTTCTACAAACATTATTTTTGACTAATAAACACACCTTGTAAAAGGGTCTTTAAAATATGGCAAATTCTGTTGAAATGAACAAATGGTCAAAAAAAATAAAAGAAGCGATCTGATTTGTTGCTATGGGCAATTGGTCAACTTTTTCTCTGCACAGGATTTGATAAATCTCCCCATAAGTCCTTTCAGCTCACACACAGATCTGGCAGATTTTATGCATTTTTATGTCTGCAATTTTTTGCAGGTTTTCTGTAAAAACCAGCCTTTTTTTAACCTTATTTGTGCACCTATGGACGATTTTTCAAATAAAGGAACATAATATTTTTATATATATATATATATATATATATATATATATATATATTTTTTTTTTTTTTTTACCAGATGCAGTCGACAGCCCATGTGTTTTTACCCTTATGTTTTTATATATTTTTTTTTAACTATAAGTGCTCACATCGTTGTGTAATCCACAATGATTGTGATGGCTGCCATGTTAGGATTAGCCCCAATCTTTTATAAGGCTAGAATTCCACTGAGGTTTTTGCCCTGCGTTTTTAAGGCTTAAAAACGCCAGAAAAACTGCCACTGTTTTTCCCTGCGTTTTGGTGTTTTTTCTGGTGTTTTTACCTTTGTGTGGAATTTGCCTTTTTTTGCCCCTTTGGCGTTTTTTTTTTTCCAAATTTGTTGGGTACCAAAAAATTTTTTATAAATAAAAGGATGCAGTGGGGATGGAAAAATTTATTTAACAAAATTTTTATAACAAAATTTTTGTTAATTTTTAATAAAGTGTGTGTGTGGCTTTTTTTTTCGCTACTTTTTTTAAATTTTTCAGGTAGTACTACTACTCCCAGCATGGATGAGACTTTTCCATAATGGAAGTAGTAGTACCTGTACTAATAGACAGATCGCCTGTCAGTCAGTCCTGACACCCGATGCGATCGTCCATAATATAGCAGAGATGCGGAGCTGCTCTATACAGCGCTCACATCTATGCACAATACTCCGGACAGTGATGTGAATAGTAACATCACTCATTGATATTTTCCGCACAGAATGGGGATTGGCCGGATGGTTGCAGCCAATCACAGCTCTCAGAGGGAAATATGATTGAGTGATGTTCTATTAACATCACTGAGATTTATCCCCCAGCCCCTGCAGTCTATACATCCCCAACCTGTGCACTTTGTCGTCCTCCTGTTCCGTTCAGTGAACACAGGCAGAGCAGGGGGAGGGGAGATGAGGAGACAAGTACATCCTCTCTCCCCTGCTCTGTCTTCTTTCTCCCATGCAGACCTGCATCCCCTAAAGGCAGAGCCTTCGCTCTGCCCTCCCCCCAGCTCTAAATTCGGAGAGCTGAGGGGAGGAGCTGAGGCAAGTCTGCATGGGGCTCAAATTTCCATCTCACCGGCCGGAGTATAGTGCTGAGATGCGGAGCGCAGGAGAAACCGCTCCGCATCTCTGCAATAGAAAGTACGATCACAGTGGGGGTCAGGAGTGATACCCACTGTGATCTGTCCTTTAATTGCAGGTACTACTACTCCCAACATAGAGCACACTCTGCTCCATGCTGGAAGTTGTAGTAACTACATTAATAGAAAGATCACAGCGAGTGTCACTCCTGACACCCGCTCCGATCCTCCTGTATAATGTATAGATGTGGGTGGCCGCTCTTCTATGGTCCCCTGCACTGACTTATATATACACCTATTAATATTTCCCACAGAGAGTTGTAATTGACTAGAACCATCTGGCCAATCACAGCTCTCTGCGGGAAATATGAATAGGTGTATATACAGTATACGTCAGTGCAGGGGACCTTAGAAGAGCGGCCGACGCATCTATACATTATACAGGAGGATCACAACGGGCGATCTGTCAATTAGTACAGGTACTACTACTCCCATCATGGAACAGTGTGTTCCATGCTGGGAGTAGTAGTACTACCTAAAAAATTAAAATAAATAAAAAAATAAAAAGACAAAAACACACACACTCTACATTTTTATTATTGTCGGCTACATTTTTATTGCCCTGCCCGCCCACATAAATTGATCCCTGTTTAAAAATTAATAAAAATGTTGTTATAAAAAAGATACATATCGTTAAATACAATTTTTTCCATCACTACTGTATCTTTTTATTATAATTTTTTTTATGGTAAACTATGAAATTTTAATAAAGGTATCTCCATCACTTTTTTTGATCGCTAAACTCCAAAAAAGAATAAAAAACAACGGCAAAAACGCCAAAGTTAAAACCAACATGGCGTTTTTCTTGGCGTTTTTGCTCTCCCATAGACTTCTATGGGGGAAAAATGCCATGATTTCTGTTCAAAAAAACGCCAAACCAGGTTTTGTTGGGTGTTTTTAAAAACCCGCCTCTGGGCCCAAAATTGCTGAAAAACGCCAAAAGGATAAAAAAAAAAAAAAAAACACTAAAAAACGCCAAGTGGATCTGGACTTGCAGCTAACATCTGGACGCTGCGTTTTTTCGCTGAAAAAACGCTGTGCGGGAAAATTGGCGTTTTTGCAAAAAAAATAAAATAAGTGGAATTCTAGCCTTATGAAAGGTAATGGCACATACATATAGTTCTACCACAAATTGCTGCTCTTGCAGTGCCACACAGCAAATACAGGTGAGATACCTAAAAGCCATAGGGGAGTTTATCAAAACCTGTGTAGAGAAAGAGTTGTGCAGTTGCCCATAGCAACCAATCAGATGGCTTCTTTTATTTTTCAGAGGCCTTTTTAAAAATGAAAGTGATCTGATTGGTTGCTATGGGTAATTGCTCCACTCTTTGTCTACACAGGTTTTGTTAACCCCCCCCCCCCCATGTTCTTAAAGTTAAAATTATTTTTTTTATAAATCTTTATTGTTTAATAAAAGGGTCACCACTCATTACATTACCCATTACACCCTTGGCTGTTACTAGTTTGTGTAGATGGCCATACTCGCACATAGCATAATATTGTAGGGTTTTTATTAGTGCTGGGTGGTATACCGATTCATGCCGAATACCGAAATTTTTGTGCTGCACGATATGAATTTTTCCCATACCGCAATACCGGTTGGGCCCCTTTCCCTCGGGAATGAATGAATTATCAACCCAGCGCTGCGCTGCGGCTGGCTTCTTACTTGACAGTGGGCTCAGCCTATCACCGGCCATAGCGGAACATCGCTGCGGCCGGTGATAAGCTGACGGCTCTCCGACGTTCCCGTCCCAAGGAAGCGCGTGATGCCGACGTAGGAAGGTGCGTTAAAGTTTATCTTTTGCAGCCCGGGCATAGGGATACAGCGTACAGTATAGAGTATCAGCGCCGGCGGTCAGCAACAACAAACAGGAGAGCGAGGAGGGCAGATTTGGGGGGGAGGGGAGAATACCGTTATATACTGTGGAACTGCCATAAGTTACAAAATACAAATAGAATGTATTACAAATATCTCCAGATATAAGTAGCATTGTTTTTAGTATATTGCCAAATCTATCTATACAGTATATCTTTCTATCTATCTAGAAAAACAATAGTGCAGCACTCAAAAATGCAAAATAAATAGTGGATTTATTTGTCTCACTGCATGGCTGCTATGCTTAGAGACAAATAATTTCACTGTTTTTTTTTTTTTTTTTTTTGCATTTTTGAGTGCTGCACTATTGTTTTCCTATTAGGTTAAGACTTTGGTTGAGTGTGGAGTGCTGGCACCTAACATTGAATTGAAGTAGTGCTGCAAATATTTTTAGTTTTTATCTATCTATCTATCTACTATTACTTTTTATAACCTAATTTTAGCTTTTGAATATTCATTCATGATATTAATGACAACATTGAGCATGACTTGTAATCCAGCTTTGTGGTTGCTGCAGGAACACTCTTTAAAGGTTGCAGAACATGAAGTGTGAACACAGAAATAAAATGGCTGTAGCTAATCTCTATTATGTCAGCTCAGTGATGAGAATAAAGGAATCATTGTGAGCTAATCTATAGGTAATTGCTTGAATCTGCCATGGAAGATTAGTTTGCACAGCGGATACTCACTGAGATTTGTCAAGCTGTCAAAAGCAACGCTTATTGTAAAGAAGTTAATTGTATATGAGATAATACAATAAGCCCCATCTTTGCCTCATGCCATTGCACCCAAAAGCGCACAAATCCCAGAGTAAACAAGGCTGATTGTAGATGTCTGGAAAGTTTGTCAGTCGCCTGTTTCCTACCCTTCTAGTTAAACAAAGACCCTCTAGCACAACATTGTGTGATACTACACAGTAGTGGCTGCTCCTTTCCAGCCATGACCTCCTTCTTGCTTTCTTTTTAAGGCATGATTTACACATATTTGTCCATACAGACCAAACAAAACTGTCTAAACAAAAAAAAAAATTAAAACATGATTTTACTGTCTAGTCATTGAGTTATTTCAAGGTATCTTGTTCATTATGTTTTATTACCCCTTAAATGGCCACTGTCATTAGGAAAGACTTTGACATGTCCTAGGGACATGTCAAAAGTTTTGATCAGCTGGGGTCTGAATCTTCAAACCTCTGACGATCAGAAGAATGGCTGAGCGCAAACTTCTCTCAGCCCTGTGTCACATGATCGAAACAAACTCTGCGTTTAACTCTGAGTGTCTCGATCACTTGACATAGGCAGGGAGAGGGGCATGCAGCAGCGCAGTCTTCTCATGGTCCATTCTTCTGATCTGGTGGAGGTCTGAACACACAGACTCCTGTCGATCAAAACTTTTGACATGTCAAAAGTTTTTCCTCATGACAGGTACATTTTCAGGATCAGCCTCTTTGGGGCTTAGAGCACTAAGCAATAAAAAATAAATAAATAAATAACTGAATGCATTTGAAGAGCCACAGCCTTTTTTTCCCCGTTTTTACAAAGCTGTATGATGGCTCATTTTTTCTAGGGCAAGTTGTATTTTGTTACGTATAACCAAATACTACTTTCCCCACAGGATAGGGGATAAGTAGCTGATCGTGGGGGGTTCAACCACTGGGACCTGTGCGATGTCCTGTAGGGTCCCAGCTGTCTGTGAGGAGTACGTGCTACAGACGGCATGCACTTCATTAATTTCTATGGGAGCGCAGGAGATGCCTAAGTTCAGCACTTGGGTCTCTCCAGCGCACCTATAGAGAATGAATGGAGGGTGTTCTACATATGGCACACAATCCATTCACTCTCTGTACGACCACTGGAGTGAGCTGGGGCCATTCAGGAGGTCGTGGGGATTGGGGATAAGTTGCTTTTCAACAGACCACCCTTTCTCAGGTTATACATCTTGATGAGTGTGTGCAGTGTGCTTCTCCAGATTTCAAACTTGTATTCTTAAAAGTCTGCTTTCTTTTCCATAAACCATAAGTGTATTGGTGAGATGCAGGCTTCAGCACTCATTGACGCATACCTTATTTTTCTTTAAAACAGTTTTCTTGAGAACTTTTACCTCATCCATTCCTAAGGTGTCACCAGAGTGAATTATGGTTTTTTCCTGATCCCTCTACTGAAGCAGAAGAAACTTCACACTCATGATGTAGGCAGAGCCCTAAACACCTATGTGGACTGCACCAAAGAGATAATCAGTCAAAGAGATAATCAGTCTCTTTACTTCTCAGAGAAGAACAAGGTCTTAAAGAAGGGTCTACCTTTCTGGAAAAGAAACTGGCTGGATAGCAGACAATCCGTACAACCAGCCTTCACTAGAGTGTTACTACAGTTCTTGGTGTTAAACCATTGAAGCAGCAACATTTTCTGAAGCAGATCTGCAGCAGAAAATATGCAAGTGTGGACGTACCCTAAGGAGTTAAAATCGTACATAGGACTAGTGTGCATTCACCTACCAAAACACTTAACATTTTATGGATGAAATTAAAATACATGGAAAGGTATCCCAGAAGTAAATGACTTGTTTATGTAAGCCTATGTCTAGACGGTGTAAAATAATTAATATATTATATATTTTTTAATGATTTAGTGACTGTATTTATAAATTTAATTACAGTAACATTACAGAACATACATTTCTTAAAGCTAAAGCAGTCATCTGTCTATTCAGTCTATTTATACATTATAAGGGATGTTTTTATACCCTACCTCCGGATGTGTTATGTAAACTTATGACAAGGGTAAGGGAAGAAAATATTAAATTCCATCCTTATCTGAAGATCTTAGAGAACACTGAACTTTAGTTTGTACTATAGTGCATTTCAAGGTATGGTTAAATTTTCAGGTAAAATTCCTAAACTGTTTTCTTACATCCTACAGATGTGTTTTGGCATGAATGTTGTATTATTTTATATAATTATCAATAATTATCTTGCAGCCTTCATGTGCCCTTTGCTATACTGGATATGATTTGTAGTGTATACTTTGTCTTGGGAGCAAAGTGTAACATTTATAAAGCAAATGTGCAACTGAATCTATTCATAATATATGGAATTATATACCGTACTAATGCATAGTGTATTGCTAACAGCAAAACTTCAAATAGAATAGGTTGTGCCAAAACAGTTTTAATTCTGATAATGTTGTGATTTGTAATATATATATATATATATATATATATATATATATATATATATATATATACATACATACATACAGACAGTATGTAGCTTATTATAATGTGTAAATACAAAAGGGTTTTTTCGATTTCAGGATTAATTTCCCTAGGGGCAGGGAATGGGTTAAAAAATAATAATAGAAAAAAATTCCTTGCCCCCTTTTGCTCCTGTTTCAGCACTGCCAACATTTCAGAGACCCTGGCACTTGCTGTTGCTCATAACTGCTAAGACCAGAGATGGGCTGCAGTGGTCCTGCACAGAGTGTATGGGACATCATTGGGGGAACCTCCACTGTGGATTCCAAAGTGGCGATGAACTGGGAGAGAATAGAGGGATGAGCATGCGTTTTTCTTCTAAACTCCTCCCGGAGAAAAGTATTTCTAAAAGCAGAAAATCCCTTTAAGGTCATGTGTAACCTATGTAAATAATTGCTCCACTTTTCTCTCTAAGAGGTGTCCAAACCCCAAAGCTCTCATTGATTTCATTAGGAGTCCTAGTGCACAAACATTCAGAAAAGAAGTGACATGTTTCCCTTCTCTTACTGAAAATCAATGCATCAAAAAAGATGATTATTAACTGTGTGAACATGCACTAAGGATTCATTTACACCATGTTTAGGTACTACATTAGACATAGCGTATTTAAAGGTGATATATTATTCTGTGGCAGAAATCAGAGGCAGAGTGGTTGCAGATGCATTTAAGGATTAGCAATTTTGTTATTAAGTGGCTCTAATCCTTGTTATTTCTGCCAAAAATAAGTGACATGCCACTTGTCTCTGCAACAAATTAGATTTTTCGCAATAGTGGCAATAATCTGCCTCTTATATTTTCTATAGCATATTATTATGGTTGTGGAAACCCCATTTTACATGCATGGGATACAAATTGTCTTTGGATTATGGTAGTGCTGGGCGGTATACCGGTTCATACCGAATACCGAAATTTTTGTGCTGCACGATATTCATTTTTCCCATACCGCAATACCATTAGGGCCCCTCCCCTCGGGAATGAATGAATTATCAACCCAGCGCTGCGCTGTGCCCATCTGGGTAAATACTCACATATCACCCGCAAGCGCTGCCCTCCTCTTCCTCCTGTATGTTGCGGGCCGCCGGCACTAGAACTCTGTACTGTTTGCTGTATCCCTATGCCCGGGCTGCAAAAGATAAACAAAATAAACTTTAACTCACCTTCCCCCGTCGGTCCGGACCAGCTTCCTGGGGAACAGGAACGTCGGAAAGCCGTCAGCCTATCACCGGCCGCAGCGATGTTCCGCCTCGGCCGGTGATAGGCTGAGCCTACTGTCATGTAAGAAGCCGGCCAGGAAGAGTGTGAGGCCGACATAGGAAGGTGCGTTAAAGTTTATTTTGTTTATCTTTTGCAGCCCGGGCATAGGGATACAGCGTACAGTACAGAGTTCCAGCGCCGGCGGCCCGCAACAAACAGGAGGACGAGGAGGGCAGCGCTTGCGGGTGATATGTGAGTATTTACCCCGATGAGGAGAGTGCAGCGCTGGGCTGATAATTACTTTGGGGGGGGGGGGTTGAGAAGCAGAACAGCGATCGCGGTCACATGATTTGGGGGGGGGGGGCGGGGGGGGGGCAAATGCCGTTATATACCGTGGAACCGCCATAAGTTACAAAAATACCGTGATACACATATTTGGTCATACCGGCCAGCTCTAGATTATGGGCTAAAATCTACACAAAGTAATTGATTGATGCGAAACAGATGTCTCATCTCCACGCTCCCCACTATGCTGTTATCTGTATTATTCTGCTCATATTCTTTACTCCTAAATGATACATGTCTGAGCACCGAATACGTTAAACATCAGTTTTCATGCCTTGTGATCCACTGGGAATGCTTCAATATTTAATGTGGTTGCACTTCTAACATTGCTGTGCCTGGTGATTTTTGTACGAGTTAGGTAAAACCAAATATGTTTTATTTTTATTTTTTTTCGTGTGTACACTTTTTAATTTGTTAAATGGGAAAATGGACGATTTAACATTTTGTTAAATATGGAGTTAATTAATATAGGGGTTAACATTATTGTGTTTAGTTTTTTTTCCATCACTTTATTAGTCCCAGATAAGCCCTTCGGCTGCCGCAATAGTCCTATGGCCATGAAATCCAAGCCATTGCACCAACAAAACCTCTAACTTGCATTTAAATGCTGCTATCAACTTTTAACCTGTTCAGGACCCAGGGCGTAATTTTACGCCCCGGCGCCCTGGTACTTAAGGACCCAGGGCGTAAACTTACGCCCTGGCGGTTTCCGGTCCCTGCCGCGCGCCGGGCAGAGATCGGAAGTGGATGCCTGCTGAAATGCTTCAGCAGGCATCCAGGGCAAACGCCGAGGGGGGCCCCCCAAAATTTGTAATGCAATTTCTCCCGACTACGGAGATACCCCATATGTGGGCGAAAAGTGCTTTGGGGGCGCACAACAAGGCCCAGAAGGGAGAGTGCACCATGTACATTTGAGGTGATTTGCACAGGGGTGGCTGATTGTTACAGCGGTTTTGACAAACACAAAAAAAAAAAAAAAAAAACACGTGACCCCATTTCGGAAACTACACCCCTCACGGAATGTAATGAGTGAGAATTTACACCCCACTGGTGTCTGACAGAGCTTTTGACCAGTGGGCTGTGCAAATAAAACATTTTGTACAGCCCACTGTTTCAAAGATCTGACAGACACCAGTGGGTTGTAAATGCTCACTGTACCCCTTGTTACGTTCCTCAAGGGGTCTAGTTTCCAAAATGGTATGCCATGTCCCCCACATGGCATATTTAGCTGTCCTGGCACCATAGGGGCTTCCTAAATGCGACATGCCCCCGAGCAAAATTTGCTCTCAAAAAGCCAAATATGACTCCTTCTCTTCTGAGCATTGTAGTTCGCCCGTAGTGCACTTCAGGTCAACTTATGGGGTACCTCCATACTCAGAAGAGATGGGTTTACACATTTTGGGGGGTATTTTCTGCTATTAACCCTTGCAAAAATTTGAAATTTGGGGGGAAACACACATTTTTGTGAAAAAAATTATATATTTTTTTACATATGCAAAAGTCATGAAACACCTGTGGGGTATTAAGGCTCACTTTATTCCTTGTTACGTTCCTCAAGGGGTCTAGTTTCCAAAATGGTATGCCATGTGGGGGGGTTTTGCTGTTCTGGCACCATAGGGGCTTCCTAAATGCAACATGCCCCCCAAAAACCATTTCAGAAAAACGTACTCTCCAAAATCCCCTTGTCGCTCCTTCGCTTCTGAGCGCTCTACTGCGCCCGCCGAACACTTTACATAGACATATGAGGTATGCGCTTACTCGAGAGAAATTGGGCTACAAAAATAACAATCCATTTTCTCCTTTTACCCCTTGTAAAAATTCAAAAATTTGGTCTACAAGAACATGCGAGTGTAAAAAATGAAGATTGTGAATTTTCTCCTTCACTTTGCTGCTATTCCTGTGAAACACCTAAAGGGTTAAAATGCTGACTGAATGTAATTTTGAATACTTTGGGTGGTGCAGTTTTTATAATAGGGTCATTTGTGGGGTATTTCTAAGATGAAGACCCTTCAAATCCACTGCAAACCTGAACTGGTCCCTGAAAAATTGTGATTTTGGAAATTTTGCGGAAAATTGCTGCTGAACTTTGAAGCCCTCTGATGTCTTCCAAAAGTAAAAACACGTCAATTTTATGATGCAAACATAAAGTAGACATATTGTATATGTGAATAAAAAAAATTATTATTTGGAATATCCATTTTCCTTACAAGCAGAGAGCTTCAAAGTTAGAAAAATGCAAAATTTACAAATTTTGGGATTTTTCACCAAGAAAGGATGCAAGTTACCATACAATTTTACCACTATGTTGAAGTAGAATATGTCACGAAAAAACAGTCTCGGAATCAGAATGATAACTAAAAGCATTCCAGAGTTATTAATGTTTAAAGTGACAGTGGTCAGATGTGCAAAAAATGGCCGGGTCCTAAGGTGTAAAATGGCTGGGTCCTTAAGGGGTTAAAGTCTCATTGGCCACATGTCGGCTATTAGCTGCCTTCACATCTACTAAAATCAGCTGGGGGTTGCGGTGTATACAACGGGCTTGAGTCAGGAACTTCTCTATATATCCTTAGTGCCACCATGACGGATTAGAACTGTCATGTATTGCCAAGCGGTTAATGTCCCGTCACTTAATGATAGAGGGCGTACATGTACGCCTTCCGCATTTCCGATCACCGCAGCTCACCCGGCGATGATCGGAATGGGATGCCTGCTGAAATCATTCAGCAGGCATCCTGTGCCAATGCCCAGGGGGAGTCCTGAGACCCCCCATGTCGGCGATCGCCGGTGAATTCACACCGGTGATTTGCGGTGATTCCTGGTCATACGGGTCTCCGGAGACCCGGAAAATAAGGGGGATCGGGGTTCAAGACACCCACGATCCCCCTGAAGGGATAGGAGTGAGGTGGCAGGGGTGCCACCCCTCCTATCCCTGCTATTGGTCGTTCAGAAGCGACTACCAATAGCAGATCGGGGGCGGGGGGGGTTAACGTTCGGTTCCCCCATTCTGCCCACCCACATTAGGCTGGCCAGAACGGGGAAACCGACAGGGACCGGCACCGAAGTCCACTTACCCATCGTCGTCGTCGTCGGGCTGCGATCGGCGGCGGCAGCGGGCGACGATGCGGCTCCCTGAATCCTACGGAAGCCGGTGAGTTGCCTAGCAACATCTGGAGGGCTACAATATGAGACCACTATATAGTGGTCTCTAAACTGTAGCCCTCCAGATATTGCAAAACTAAAACTCCCAGCATGCCCAGACAGCTGTTTGTTGTTTGGGCATGCTGGGATTTGTAGTTTTGCAACATCTGGAGGGCCACAGTTTGGAGAAAATTTGTCTGGAATTGAAGGCCATGTGTGTTTACAAAGCCCCCATAGTGCCAGAACAATGGACCCCCCCCACATGTGACCACATTTTGGAAGCGACACCCCTCACGGAATGTAATAAGGGGTAGGGGTACAGTGAGCATTTACACCCCACAGCTGTCTGACAGATTTTTGGAACAGTGGTCCGTGAAAATGAAAAATGTAATTGTCAGTGGTGTGTAAATGCTCACTGCACACCCTTATTAAATTCTGTGAGGGGTGAAGTTTCCAAAATGGGGTCACATGTGGGGGGTCCACTGTTCTGGCACCACGGTGGGCTTTGTAAACTCACATGGCCCCTGACTTTCATTCCAAGCAAATTCTCTCTCCAAAAGCTCAATGGCGCTCTTCCCCTTCTGAGCATTGTAGTGCACCAGCAGAGCACTTGATGTCCACACATGGGGTATTTCCATACTCAGGAGAAATGGGGTTGCAAATTTTGTGGGTCATTTTCTCCTACTACCCCTTGTAAAAATGTAAAATTTGGGGGAAAAACTGCACTTAAGTGAAAATTTTTTTTTTTTCATTTACACATCCGACTTTAACAAAAAGCTGTCAAACACCTCTGGGGTGTTAAGGCTCACTTTACACCTTGTTACATTCCTTGAGGGGTGTAGTTTCCAAAATAGTAGGCCATGTGTTTTTGTTTAATTAATTTTTTTGCTGTTCTGGCACCATAGGGGCTTCCTAAATGCGACATGCCCCCCAAAAACCATTTCAGCCAAATTTTGCTTTCCACATCCAAATGTGACTTTTCTTTTCTGGGCATTGTAGTTCATCTGCAGATCATTTTATATCCTAACATGGGGTATTTCCATACTCAGAAGAGATGGAATTACAACTTTTGGGGGGCATTTTCTCCCATTACCCTTTGTAAAAATGGTAAATTTTGGGGAAAAAACTGCACTTTAGTGACATTTTTTTTTCCATTTACACATCAGACTTTAACGAAAAGTCGTCAAACACCTGTGGGGTGTTAAGGCTCACTGTACCCCTTGTTACGTGCCTTGAGGGGTGTAGTTTCCAAAATAGTATGCCTTGTGTTTTTTTTTTTTTTGCTATTCTGGCACCATAGGGGCTTCCTAAATGTGATATGCTCCTCAAAAACCATTTCAGAAAAACTCACTTTCCAAAATCCAAAATTGGGTTACAAATTTTGGGGGCCTTTTTCTCCTATTACCCCTCAACATGCCGCTGTCATTTGCACCTTAACGACGCTCTGCTTAAAAATCCTTCTTCCCAGGACTCGATCCGAGATAACATTAACAATTATTTTGCTGAGAATGAGGGTTCTGTGTCCTCCTTGGCGGTCTTGTGGGAAGCCCATAAAATGGTAATTCGTGGACACTGCATTGCCTTAGGCTCTAGGCTGAAACGTTCTGCTGTGGCTTGCTCCCGGGAACTCAAGGTCTTGATGCAGCGCCTGGAGGCCCTCCTCCTATCATCTCCCTCCCTGTCGGTGTTGAGGCATCTAGTAGTGGCTCGATCCCAATTAAGTGGCTCGATCCCAATTAAGTGACTTAGCCCTTCACAAGGTGGAACGCTAACTGCTTTATGCTAAGCAGCATTTAAATGAGAAGGGCAATAAGGCCCATTCTATGCTTGCCAGACGCCTCCGGGATTGTGCTGCTGCTCAGGCTCCCTCGGTGTTGCGGGACCAGTCTGGTGTTCTCCAATACCACCCAGACTCTATCTCTAACGTCCTTTTTGATTATTTCTCTACTCTCTCCCCTCTCAACTACCCTCAGACCCTAGGCTGTATTAGATTCTTTCCTTTCTATCTAAATGTAGTCTTTCAGCCCTCTCGGCTTCAGACAGGGAAGTTCTAAATGCCCCGATCTCCCTTGAGGAGCTTACGGAGGTCCTGAAGGGTCCCTGGGCCCTGATGGCTTCACCTACTTATATTACAAAACTTACTCCTCTGTTCTTCTTCCTCGACTGGTTTCTCTATTTAACTCCTTTTTGGGGGGTGGGGGTATTCCGCAATCTTTCCTTCACTCCTTGATCACCCTGATCCATAAGCTGTGTAAAGATCCTCATGACTGCTCTAGTTATCGACCTATTGCCCTCCTTAATTCTGATCTTAAATTGTTTTCTAAAGTCTTGGCGAATCGTCTTTGTCACTTTTTAAATCCCCTTATTCATAAGGATCAAGTGGGCTTTATCCCTGGCTGTCAGGGAGGTGACAACACAAGGCAAGTTGTGGATCTGATTGATGTGGTCAATAGTAGGTCGGAGCAGCCTCTAGTTCTAAGCTTGGATGCTGAAAAAAAGGCCTTTGATAGGCTGGGTTGGCCGTTCATGTGTGCTACTCTACCAAAATGTGGTATTTTTTTTACTGCTTTACAAGGTCTTTATTCTTCCCCCACTGCTTCTCTTAAACGTCCCTACACTACTCCCTCCCCTTTCACCCTGAGTAATGGTACTAGACAGGCTGCCCGTTGTCCCCCCTGGTCTTTGCCTTATGCATTGAACCTCTTGCAGCCTTGACCGGGGCGACCCAGATATCTCTGGGGTTTCGCTTCATGGCAGGGACTTTAAACTCTGTCTTTTTGCTGATGACATTTTACTCACCCTTACTTGCCCTCTCTATACAAACTTCTACATGACTTTGGTCTTGTTTCTTGATACAAAGTTAATCTTTCTAAATTTGAAGTTCTACCTCTTAATTTTTCTCCTTCTTTAACCTCCCTACTACAAGCTAAGTACTCATTCCGCTGGCCTCCTTCTGCCCTCACCTATCTTGGTGTGTCGCTCTCCTCTCATTATTCCACTTTTTATCCTACTCTTTTTCGGGAGCTACATGACCTCATGGACCACTGGATATCCTTTTTTGGTCGTATTGTGGCGGTCAAAGTGACCATACTCCCTAAATTGCTGTATTTCTTTGAGATGCTACCGGTGCGGGTCCCTCTTGCGGTTTTGCACTCTTTTCAATCGGCCATTTTGGAGGATGACCTCCTAGCTAGGATACGGGAGATTCGCTCTCTTGAATATCTCACTGCATCTTTACACAACACAATTCTGGCATTTCTGTCAGTCTGGGACCCCTGGGACCAATATACTGATATACAGCCTCCATTAGCCTCTTCCTCTCCTCCTCTCTTTGTCTTCTTTTCTTGTTTCTTTCCTCCCATTTACTGTTTTTACCACCTAGCCTCCTGTACTTGTCGTTTTTCAGTCCTTTATTTCCCCCCCTCCTTCCCTTCACTCCCCTCCCCCCTCCCATCCTTATTGATTGTATATATACCTATTTTGATCTCCGATGCTGGTGCCTTATTATAACTTATGTTTTTGTTAGATCATTCGGGATTGCTATCCCTTGCAGTCATTTGAATTTGTTCTTTCTCTGTTCTCGTAAAACTATAATAAAAATTTACAGTTTAAAAAAAAATATATATTCAAAAACTTGGTTTACAAGAAAGTTTAAAAAATTTAGATTTTGAATTTTCTCCTTCACTTTGCTGCTTTTCCTGTGAAACACCTAGAGGGTTAACAAACTTTCTGAATGTCATTTTGAATACTTTGAGGGGTACAGTTTTTATAATGGGGTCATTTGTAGGGTATTTCTAATATGAAGGCCCTTCAAATCCACTTCAAATCTGAACTGGTCCCTGAAAAATTCTGATTTTGAAATTTTTTCGAAAAATGTGAAAATTGCTGCTGAACTTTGAAGCCCTTTGATGTCTTCCAAAAGTAAGAACATGTCAACTTTATGATGCAAACATAAAGTAGACATATTGTATATGTGAATCAATATATAATTTATTTGGTATGTCTATTTTGCTTACAAGCAGAGAGCTTCAAAGTTCGAAAAATGCGAAATTTTCAAATTTTTCATAAAATTTGGGAATTTTTCACCAAGAAATGAAGCAAGTATCGCCGAAAATTTACAACTAACATAAAGTAGAATATGTCATGAAAAAACATTCTCTGGATCAAATTTATAAGTAAAAGCATCCCAGAGTCATTAATGCTTAAAGTGATAGATGTCAGATTTGAAAAAAATACTCCTGTTCTTAAGGCCATAATGGGTTCCGTCCCCAAGTGTTTAAAGTCAGTGGGGGAGATTTTTCAATGTGTGTATAGTTATTTGGAGCCCTTTGTGACAAAATTAGCATTTTTTTTAAATTTTTTTTAAGGAAAGTCACACATTATAAGTTAACAACGTCAAACTGCAAAGTCAAAGAGCAAAATCCTTCAAGGAAGCAAGTTTGTCAAAAATTGCTTCAGCACAAAAAGTTGTTTAAAATGCTTGATAAATTACCCCTAATATTTTATTTTTCTGTTTCGGCACACATTTGTACAGTATTTGGTTCTTTCTGAGGGAAGTGAAATAAGGGACGAAAGTGTAATTCTAACTGTTTATCATTGCTATATCCATTAAAAATATAAATCTGGTATATTATTCCATCTGTTTGTTTACATCAGGTCAAAACTTACCTATAGACACAGTAGGTAAATCATATGTTACTTACCAACTGGCTTTGGTTATTTCTGTGACTGAATATTGTCATGTCATGGGTTCTGCAGTTTTTTTTCCTGACCGCAATGTCCAGAGACATGTTGGGCACTGTACTCGTGTGTACAAATAGCTCTTGTTTATTTTGCTTTTAAAATGGAAAGAAAGTACTTTAAACATTCCATTCTACAAAAATCCCTTTAATATGTACAATCAGTTGTCTCCCATTGGTCAAATATTTGCAGCAGCCCTGTGACCTTGACTTTTTGTCCAGCATATTTTTTTGCTAGTTGGAAAGTACATAGTAACTTGCAGTGTATAAATTATTATGTATTGTGTTGTTATACTTTTATGATTATAGTACATAGTGAAATGCATCATTATTTATTTCTATTATTAAGCAATCCGTTAAAGAAAGTTAACATTTCCAGAGATTACCTCACAGCATTAACAGTTACAGTAGGAAAGAGAGTCCTATCCATTTGCAGTTAGGGGGACATTTATCATTTGCCGTCTATTGTAGACACAGATCTATCCATTTACACTGCTTGTCTAATTTACACTCTTGCTCAAAATTTACAAAAGTTGAACACATCCTTTCATAAATTTTACGCAAATATAGAAACGCCCCCCCTTGCTCTATTGTGCACTCCTTCTCTACCTCACACTTCACAGAGCTGCACTTCACAGAGCTGTGGCATTTTCCCATGGTACACTGCTTACATAGCTAGAAGTGCCGGAGCAGCAGTGTGTGCCGAACAAAACTCTGCACAATAGTAAAATCATAAATCGTTATAAAGTACACAGAATGTCTGAGTTTAAAAAATATGTAATTTTGCTAAACAATCTTTCCACTTAACTCTATATCAGTTTTTACCAACGAGAATGCCTCCAAGTGTTGCAAAACTTGGCATGCTGGGAGTGGCAGTTTTGCAACAACTGGAGGCACCCAGGTTGGTAAACACTGTGTACATGTACCAGAGCTGAGTAGGTGATCATGTACATGTAGCAGACATTAGCGTGCGGCATGTGTATGGAGCAGGGCTGAATGTGTGATTATGTGTATCCATGATCACGCACACACTCAGCTCTGCTGCATACACACAATCACACACTCAGCTCTGCTGCATACACAGTTACACACTCAGCTCTGCTGCATATACACAATCACACACTCAGCTCTGCTGCATACACACAATCACACACTCAGCTCTGCTGCATACACATGATCACATATATACATAGACCTAACAGCCATACCTCCTTCTCCCTCCCTGCACATACAGTGGTATTCTTAGATGTACAATCACCATGGTTACATTACACAGGTGCAATCTCCTGCACTCATCAAGAACAGCAGAAATTAAAATTTTACACAGTTCTACAGTCTATACAGATCAGAGACTAATCTAAATATGTATGACATTTTGCTGGACTTATTCTTATAACATTTTAAGTGTCCTCCTTGTAAAGTTGTATCAAAAAATTCTCGAAAAACAGAATTGCCAAAAGAAATTGCGCAATATATAGATTGATAAATTCCCCCCTTAGAATCAATAAGATTGGAAAAATTGGAAAAATCTTATCAGATACTGGTATTCTCGTCATTTGTACATGTTCTATTTGTCATCAATACTGTCCCTCTCTCCATGTTTGGCAGATGCTATTACCCCCAGCATATTCCTAAAGACAAAATCTAAACACAGTTTAGAGGTGATAGTGCCAAGGCATATACAGTCATGGCCGTAAATGTTGGCACCCCTGAAATTTTTCTAGAAAATTAAGTATTTCTCACAGAAAAGGATTGCAGTATTGTGTGTATTGGAACTAAACCAAAAAAGGGAGTAAAAAAAGCTTATTGGACATAAGGTCACACCAAACTCCAAAAATGGTCTGGACAAAATTATTTGCACCCTTTCAAAATTGTGGAAAAATTGGATTGTTTCAAGCATGTGATGCTACTTTAAAATCACCTGGGGCAAGTAACAGGTGTGGGCAATATAAAAAAAATAACATCTGAAAGGAGAGAAGTTCACTTAGTCTTTGCGTTGTGTGTCTGTGTGTGCCACACTAAGCATGGACAACAGAAAGAGGAGAAGAGAACTGTCTGAGGACTTGAAAACCAAAAATGTGGAAAAATATCAACAATCTCAAGGTTACAAGTCCATCTCCAGAGATCTAGATTTGCCTTTGTCTACAGTGCGCAACATTATCAAGAAGTTTGCAACCAATGGCACTGTAGCTAAGCTCCCTAGGAGTGGATAGAAGAGAAAAATTGATGAAAAGTGTCAACGGATGGTGGATAAGCAGCCCCAAACAAGTTCCAAAGATATTCAAAGTGTCCTGCAGGCTCAGGGAGCATCATTGTCAGCGTAAACTATCCATTGACATTTAAATTAAATGAAACTCTATGGCAGGAGACCCAGGAGGAACCCACTGCTGACACAGAGACATAAAAAAGCAAGACTACATTTTGCCAAAATGAACTTGAGTAAGCCAAAATCCTTCTGGGAAAAAGTCTTGTGGACAAATGAGACCAAGATAGAGCTTTTTGGTAAAGCACATCATTCTACTGTTTACCGAAAATAAAATGAGGCCTACAAAGAAAAGAACACAGTACCTACAGTGAAATAAGGTGGAGGTCCAATTATGTTTTGGGGTTGTCTTGCTGCCTCTGGCACTGGGTGCCTTGAATGTGTGCAAGGCATCATGAAATCTGAGGATTACCAATGGATTTTGGGTCGCACTGTACAGCTCAGTGTCAGAAAGCTGGGTTTGCGTCCGAGATCTTGGGTCTTCCAGCAGGACAAAGACCCCAAAAAAGCACCCAGAAATGGATGGCAACAAAGCGCTGGAGAGTTCTGAAGTGGCCAGCAATGAGTCCAGATCTAAATCCCACTGAACACCTGTGGAGAGATCTTAAAATTGCTTTTGGGAAAAGGCGCCCTTCCAATAAGAGAGACCTTGAACAGTTTGCTAAGGAAGAGTGGTCCAACATTACGCCTGAGAGGTGTAAGAAGCTTATTGATGGTTATAGGAAGGGACTGATTTCAGTTTTTTTCTAAAGGGTGTGCAAACAAAAATATAGTTAAAGGGGTACTCCGGTGAAAAACAATTTTTTTTTTTTTTTTCAAATCAACTGGTGCCAGAAAGTTAAACAGATTTGTAAATTACTTCTATAAAAAAATCTTAATCCTTCCTGTACTTATTAGCTGCTGAATACTACAGCAGAAATTCTTTTCTTTTTGAAACACAGAGCTGTCTGCTGACATCATGAGCACAGTGCTCTCTGCTTACATCTCTGTCCATTTTAGGAACTGCCCAGGGTAAAAGGAAATCCCCATAGCAAACATATGCTGTTCTGGACAGTTCCTAAAATGAACAGAGATGTCAGCAGAGAGCACTGTGCTCATGATGTCAGCAGACAGCTCCGTGTTTCAAACGTAAAAAAATTTCCACTGTAGTATTCAGAAGCTAATAAGTACAGGAAGGATTACGATTTTTTAATAGAAGTAATTTAAAAATCTGTTTAACTTTCTGGCACCAGTTGATTTAAAAAAAAAAAAAAGTTTTTCACCGGAGTTCCCCTTTAAGGGTGCCAATAATTTTTTCCAGCCCATTTTTGGAGTTTGGTGTGACATTATGTCCAATTAGCTTTTTTTCCTCCCTTTTTTGGTTTAGTTCCAATAGTTCCAAAAGGAATTAAACATATGTTTAGCAAAACATGTGTTACTGCAATCCTTTTCTGTGAGAAATACTTAATATTCTTGAAAAATTTCAGGGGTGCCAACATTTATGGCAATGACTGTATATGTGTGTGTATATATATATATATATATATATATATATATATATATATATATATAAGCAAGTTTTACTTTGACATGAACAGAATGATGGTGTAATAAAGAAAACTGTCCTCGAAGGCGAATGTGACTCCTGCAGTGATTGACTGAGCCGCGCTTACCCTCGGTTACAGTTTTCTCCATCCCCACTACCCTCTCACTCTCTCACCGCTGGACAGGAACGCAGGTGGGACACAAGTTTTCTCCATCCCCGCTACCTTTGCACATCTCCCCGCGGCTTAGACAGACTGAGGAGTGCTCCATCCTTGCTCCCACCTGCCTGTGTCGCACATCTCCTGGCCGCTAGCTGTTGCAAGACTACAACTGTGAGGAAATGCTGAGGGTTGTAGTCTTGCAACATCTAGCAGGCGGGGGGGGGGGAAGGCTGTGGAATGATCTGCTGGCTGCGCTCCAGTCTGTCTAAACGGTGGTGGAGATGTGTGGAGGTACAGGGGAGCAAGGCACTTGTGTCCCACCTCCGTCCCCATCCTGGGAGCTGAAAGAGCGGGGATGCAGAAAATGTGTCCCCATCCCGCGGTGAGAGAGCAAGCGGGTAGGAGGGAGAGGGAATTTAAATAACTGTATCCCTGTAGACGAGGCGGTGTGCGGGGCTCAGCCAATCACCGTAGGAGTGGAATTCAATTACGAGGACAGTTTTCTTCATTGCATCGGTCTAATGTTAAACAAAGTACCGTATATGCCGGCGTATAAAACGACTTGGCGTATAAGACGACCCACAACTTTTACAGTTAAAATATATAGTTTGGGATATACTCGCCATATAAGACTACCCCGGTACCTTGTAGTTCCCCCCACATTAGGTAGGCATCATGTTCCCCCACATTAGGTAGGCAGTATAGTTCCCCCCCACATTAGGTAGGCAGTATAGTTCCCCCCACATTAGGTAGGCAGTATAGTTCCCCCCACATTAAGTTGCCAGCTCCCCCACATTAGGTCGGCAGTTCCCCCACATTAGGTCAGCAGTTACCCCACATTAGGTCGGCAGTTACCCCACATTAGTAGGCAGCTCCCCCACATTAGTAGCAGTTCCCCCACAATAGTAGGCAGCTCCCCCCACATTTGTAGGCAGCTCCCCCCACATTTGTAGGCAGCTCCCCCCACATTCGGTCAGCAGTTCCCCCACAATAGTAGGCAGCTCCCCCCACATTTGTAGGCAGCTCCCCCCACATTTGTAGGCAGCTCCCCCCACATTTGTAGGCAGCTCCCCCCACATTAGGTCAGCAGTTCCCCCACAATAGTAGGCAGCTCCCCCCACATTAGATTGGCAGCTCCCCCCAACAGACATACAGCTTCCAGCCATATACAGTGTATGGCTGTATGTCTGTACTGGTCTGCCCCCACAGTGTTCCGATCACCGCTCCTCCGGCCTGGGTCACCATCTACTGCTATGGCCTATGGACCATAGCAGCAGGTGCCGGGACCGGGGAGCGGTGACCGGATCACTTAAGATAGCACGGCCGGTCACTCACCAGGCCCCGGTCGGCGTGTCCTCCTGCGGTCCTCCTGGTCCTGCGCTCCTCTGCCTCTATGGTTGTAGGCACGTGACGTCACTGACGTCCCATGCGTACAACCATAGAGATGGAGGACCGGACCGCAGGAGGACCGAAGGAGGGTTGCAGGAGGACACGTGCCGCCGGGGAATGGGACACAGGGATGTCCGGGATAGGAATACCTATGATTATCTGCCCGGGCCGTCTCCTGTGTGTGGCTGCAGGCGGGGGCTGGCCAGAGCAAGTAAAAACTAATACTGTATACTAAAAACCAGGGGGTCTCCAGCTGTTGTGAAACTACAACTTCCAGCATGCCCGAACAGCCTTTGCCGTGCTGGGAGTTGTAGTTTGACAACAGCTGGAGGCACCCTGGTTTTTAGTATACAGTATTAGTTTTTACTTGCTCTGGCCGGCCCCCGCCTGCAGCCACACACGGGAGCCGGCCCGGGCAGATAATCAGAAGTTTTCCTATCCCGGACCTCAATACCCGGCGTATTAGACGATCCCCGACTTTTCAGAAGAATATTCGGGGTTAAAAAGTCGTCTTTTACGCCGGGATATACAGTAGTAATTTTTTAATAAAAACAGACTGTTTGCATTGTTCATATTTGGGTTACTAGCAGCAGCTTTATATTCTTGGCAGTTGTACAAATGCTTGGTAAAGTGTAGATTATGTTTCCTACAGCATCTGGCATAGTCCCATAAAATACACAAATACAGATAATTAAATATATGTTGCTTCATTAGGGAAACACTGCTTTTCCTGTACACCACTGTTGCCTAAATAATCTGTTGTTGTTTTTGCAGTCTAATCTTAACCCCATAAGGCCTGACCTAGTTTGATCTTTTAAGAGATTTTTTTTTTATTGCTAATTTCCAAAAGCCATAACTTTTTTTTTTTTTTTTTTTCCTGTCAGTATACAGTAGCTGCAGTAGTTTTTTTGCAGGAGTTGAAGTAATTATGGAATAATTTGGAGTACTTTATTAAAATTTTTATGCCATATATGTTTTATTTATTAAACAACAATAGACTAATTCCTAGACACTGCAAACTAATCGTGGGTTCATATTAAAATTCTGACATGCAATAGTAGGATTGTAAAATCGGATGGAAATGTATGTTGCAAAATCTGATCAAATCGGAGGCAAAAAAGTAAAATCGGACTATAAAAATTGTATGTCTCTAAGTCGGAGGGTAAGACTTTTTTGCATGAGTTTGTCCAAGTGAAAAAAAATTGGTATCCGATTTTAAGTGTATGTATAATTTGTGCACAATTTTGTTAGGTTTGTTACTGCGCATGTGTAAGCAAAATATTGTGTGCAATTAAACTGATGAAGTTGTTGAGTAATAAGATTCATTATGATTTAAATAGATATATACCCAAAGAGGACAATGGACTTACCTGTACATTCTGGATGCCTAGTACTTAGTGCATCCAGACTATGAAGCGAGCACAGGAGCTGCATTTGCTTCCTAGATCACAGGTCCTAGCTGCTGACTGTTAATGGCTGACATATGGCTGCGTGCAAAAATGTCAGAAAAATTTAAATATATTGTTCATGATCCCATACAGTAAACGGCATAAACGTAAAAAACATACCAAGTCCAAAATTGCAAATATTTGGTCTCATCACATCCCAGAAAAAATTTAATAAAAAGTGATCAAAAAGTCATTGCATTGAGGTCATTGCTAGAAACTAAAACAAGGCAAACAGAAATTAATGTCTGCAAAATAAAAACTACAGACCACACAGATAAAAACTACAGATCATGATGCAAAAAATTAGCCCTTAACCCCTTAAGGACTGAGCCCTTTTTCACCTTAAAGGGGTTCTCCGGTGCTTAGATATCTTATCCCCTATCCAAAGGATAGGGGATAAGATGCCTGATCGCGGGAGTCCTGCCGCTGGGGAACCCCTTGATCTTGCACGCGGCACCCCTTTTGTAATCAGTCCCAGGAGCGTGTTCGCTCCGGGTCTGATTACCGACGACCACAGGGCCGGCGGCGTGTGACGTCATGCCTCCACCCCCGTGTGACGTCACGCTCCGCCCCTCAATGCAAGCCTATGGGAGGGGGAGTGACAGCTATCACGCCCCCTCCCGTAGGCTTGCATTGAGGGGCGGAGTGTGACGTCACACGGGGGCGGAGCGTGACATCACACGAGGGCGGAGCGTGACGTCACACGAGGGCGGAGGCGTGACGTCACATGCCGCCGGCCCTGTGGTTGTCGGTAATCAGACCCGGAGCGAACACGCTCCGGGGACTGATTACAAACGGGGTGCCGCGTGCAAGATCACGGGGGTCCCCAGCGGCGGGACTCCCGCGATCAGGCATCTTATCCCCTATCCTTTGGATTTGGGATAAGATGTCTAAGCACCGGAGTACCCCTTTAAGGACTCAGCCCTTTTTTGCAATTCTGACCACTGTCACTTTATGCATTAATAACTCTGGGATGCTTTTACCGATTATTCTGATTCCGAGACTGTTTGTTTAACACAGTGGTAACTTTTCATCGTTACTTGCATCCTTTCTTGGTGAAAAATCCCACAATTTGATTACAATTTTGAAAATTTAGCATTTTTCTAACTTTGAAACTCTCTGCTTGTAAGGAAAATGGATATTGCAAATAAATGATATATTGATTCACATATACAATATGTCTACTTTATATTTGCATCATAAAGTTGACATGTTTTTACTTTTGGAAGACATCAGAGGGCTTTAAAATGCAGCAGCAATTTTCCAATTTTCCACAAAATTTTCAAAATCGGAATTTTTCAGGGACCAGTTAAGTTTTGAAGTGGATATGAGGGGTCTTCTTATTAGATTTTCCCCATAAATGACCCTATCATAAAAACTGCACCCCCCACAAAGTATTCAAAATGACATTCAGAAGGTGTGTTAACCCTTTAGGTGTTTCACAGGAATAGCAGCAAGGTAAAGGATAAAATTCAAAATCTTCATTTTTTACACTTGCATGCTCTTGTAGACCCAGTTTTCGACATTTTACAAGGGGTAAAAGGAGAAAAAGCCCCCCAAAATTTCTCTCGAGTAAGGAAATACCTCATATTTCATGTCAAGTGCTCTGTGGGTGCACTACAAGGCTCAGAAGGGAAGGAGCGACAATGGGATTTTGGAGAGTGAGTTTTTCTGAAATGGTTTTTGGGGGGTATGTCACATTTAAGAAGCCCCTATGGTGCCAGAACAGCAGAACCCCCCCCCCCCCCACACATGGCATACTATTTTGGAAACTACACCCCCCAAGGAACGTAACAAGGGGTCCGCTGAGCCTTAACACCCCACAGGTGTTGGACGACTTTTCAATAAAGTCCGATGTGTAAATTAATTTATTGGTTTTTTTTCACTAAAATGTTTGTTTTCCCCAAAAATTTTACATTTTTTACAAGGGGTTATAGGAGAAAATGCCCCCCAAAATTTGTAACCCCATCTCTTCTGAGTATGGAAATACCCCATGTGTGGACGTCAAGTGCTCTGCTGGCGCACTACAATGCTCAGAAGAGAAGGAGTCAAATTTGGCTTTTGGAAAGCAAATTTTGCTGAAATTGTTATTGGGGGGCATGTCGCATTTAGGAAGCCCCTATGGTGCCAGAACAGCAAAAAAGAAAAAAGAACACATGGCATACTATTTTGGAAACTACACCCCTCAAGGAACGTAACAAGGCGTACAGTGAGCCCCACAGGTGCTTCACAAATTTCTGCTAAAGTTGGACGTGAAATTGAAAAATTTGATTTTTTTTCACTAAAATACTGTTGTCACCCCAAATTTTTCATTTTCACAAGGGGTAATTGGAGAAAAAGCCTCCCAAAATTTGTAACCCCATTTCTTCTGAGTATGGAAATACCCCATATGTAGGACCCCTCCACATGTGACCCCATTTTGGAAACTTCACACCTCACAGAATTTTATAAGGGCTGCAGTGAACATTTACACCCCACTGGCGTTTGACAGATCTTTGGAACAGTGGGCTGTGCAAATGAAAAATAAAATGTTTCATTTTCACGGACCACTGTTCCAAAAATCTGTCAGACACCTGTGGGGCTTAAATGCTCACTGCACAATGGGATCACATGTGTGGGGGGTCCACTGTTCTGGCATCATGCCCCCTCCCATAGACTTGTTTCGAGGTGGCGGGTCATGACGTCACGATGCCCTGTCCCCTGCACCGCCCTTCATCAGCCTCAGAGAAAACTTAGCTCTGGGCTGCTGAGGTACCGGGCTGTTGCAGCCCCCCCGATCTCGGGAGTCTTTTGGATAGGGTATAAGATGTCTAACAGCGGAGTACCCCTTTAAGCTGTTTTTTTACAGCACTTGGGGCACTTGGCTTTGCTCGGAAGTCTCATAAAGAGCTACCAGTCCATTCACTCGGGGCATGGGACAAGATATCTCAGTTCTTCTGATCATGTCCTGGCAGTTGGTCCCTCACCAGTCAGGTAGATATTGTGTATTCTGGCATAGCCCTTTTATGTCATTACTAGAAACTAAAATAAGGCAAACAGAAATGAATGTCTGCCCTATGATCTCTGATATCCTCAGCTGTAAGACATCAGCAGCATCTTTTATATGCTGTACATTTATACATTTTAAATATGAGCATGCTAGATAACAGACACACATGACCATGGTTACAGCTACCACAGATATTCTAATGTGCAGTTCTTGATTCAAATAACCGTTTCCGCTGTTGGAGATGTAAAAAAAAAATTATTTAGATTTTTATCTACCTTTCTTAGGCCAAGATGTAACTAATGCATCATTTAGAGGTATTTTTTTTCACCCACTATATTCCTCTTAAACTGTATTGTTTATTTACATTGGGGTGGAAGGGAGGGTCAATCACAAAAAGCTTAGATACATTGCCAAAAAAAAAAAAACGAAATTATTGCCACATGTCCTTTTATATCTTATTAGTAGCTGTTCTGGGGAAGGTAAATTCCTTTTTGAGGCAAAATGTTTTCTAGATGTACCGTACCTTTATAGAGCTACTGCCTCCTATGTTATTTAATAGTTTGCTTTAAACTATTTTATGGAAGGAGGGCGAAGCAGTATATTTTTGGATTTTGGCTTCTTTAGCTTTTAATTTAAAACTACATTTTTGTTTTCTTATTGTTCTTTTTTCATTTTTGCTCATATAAAAGCTACACTTTTGGTTTTTATATTGTTCTATTTTAAATTTTTGTTTATATTTCATTTCAGTGTACAGTGGTAAAACTGACATGTTATCTTTATGTTGTGGGTCAAAACGATTACAGTAATACTTAAATTTACATACTACATGGCTGTTTGAGGGCTATTTTTTGTGTCATGATCTGTGGGGACTTAAATGGGCACTGTCAAATACAAAAACTTCTGATATGTTGTACAGCATGTAAAATCAATAGGTTTTGCAATTGCTTTCATTAGAAAATTTTCAGTATTTAAAACTGAAGAAGCCAGTCAAACAATTGCCCCCCCCTGCCTGCTTGGACACATACTAGTCCTGCTGTGTCCATGCATCATTACCTATGTCATGGACACACTTCCTTGATGTGGTCTGTTACTGTCAGTGAGGACAAGCTGGGAGTTGTAGTTTTGCTACTGCTAGGGGAGATGTGAGAAGACAGCATACTGAGGGAGGGGGTGGAGACCTGCACAGTGAGGCCACGCCCCCTCCCTTTGGGAGGAATTCAGACTAGTGAGCTAAATTAAAAGTGTAATAAAATAAATAAATAAAGGTGCAAGAAACATAAAAATTAGATGTACATGGTCAGGATTAGGAACTGAGTGATATGTAAAATTCCCACCTCCCCCCCCCCCCCCCCCCCCACAATCTATAACTTATCCATAACTTTTATTTTACTACACTACTCCCAGGACTGTATCTACAACAAGGGGGCATCCTCTACATTTAGAGTAAAGAAGGTTTCTACACCACCACAGACGGGGTTTTTTTTTATTATTGTAAGAGCAGTGAGAAACTGGAATTCTCTCCCGGAGGAGGTGGTCATTGTGAACTCTGTGAAAGAGTTCAAAAGGGGTCTGGATGCATTTTTGGAGAATAATAACATTGATGGTTATGTATACTAGCTATTTATGGACAGCATGTTGATTCAGAGATTTATTCTGACTGCCATAATTTGAGTCGGGAAGGAATTTTTTACCTCTAGTATGAGGGTTTTTGGCCTTTCCCTGGATCAACTCAGTAGGAACTCATTAGGGATATAGGTTGAACTAGATGGACCCAGGTCTTTTTTCAACCTTATGACCTATGTTACTTTGGGATTATCCAGCTGATTTTGCTCTTAAAGGAAATCTGTCAGCTTTCTCCGCCCGCACTAACCAGCGGTAGTTGCTGGTAGTGCAATGAACGCTGATCAGTTTGATACTTACCGTGCCCGGATCCGCTGCGCCGTTCTGCCCTGATCTTCAATTTTCGGGATATGCTAATGAGGTGCTAACTGGCACCGGACGGGCTAACTGGCACTCTGACGTCAGCATTTTTGCTCGCAGCGCCGCCCAGCTCATCAATATTCCTCCCCTCCCTCCACCTTTCCCTCTTCTCCCCGTTCTGTAATGAAGAGAGAGAGGAGGAATATTGATGAGCTGGGCGGCGCTGCGGCAGGCGGCACTGATGTCAGAGTGCCAGTTAGCCTGGCCGGTGCCAGTTAGCGCCTCATTAGCATATCCCGAAAATAGAAGATTAGGGCCGAACGGCGTGCGGATCCGGGGGCCGTAGGAGGGCAACAACCAAGCAGCAGGACCACTTCCTCCGCCTTTGTACAAGGAGGAGCACTGCCAGAGCCCTGCAAAATGACCTTCAGCAGGCCACAAATGTACATGTGTCCACACAAACAGTCAGAAACAGACTCCATGAGGGTGGTATGAGGGCTCGACGTCCACAGGTGGGGTTAGTGCTTACAGCCCAACACCATGTAGTATGTTTGGCCTTTGCCAGAGAACACCAAGATTGGCAAATTTGCCACTGGCGCCCTGTGCTCTTCACAGATGAAAGCAGGTTTACACTGAGCACATGTGACAGACGTGAGAACGCCTTGGAGAACGCCTTGGGGAACATTCTGCTACCTGCAACACCCTCCAGCATGACCGGTTTTGTGATGGGTCGGTAATGGTTTTGGGGTGGCATTTCTTTGGGGGGGCCGCACATCCCTCCATGTGCTTGCCAGAGGTAGCCTGACTGCCATTAGGTACCGAGATGAGATCCTCAGACCCCTTGTGAGACCATATGCTGGTGCGGTTGGCCCTGGGTTCCTCCTAATGCAAGAAAATGCTAGACCTAATGTGGCTGGAGTGTGTCAGCAGTTCCTGCAAGAGGAAAGCATTGATGCTATGGACTGGCCCGCCCGTTCCCCAGACCTGAATCCGATTGAGCACATCTGGGACATCTTGTCTCGCTCCATCCACCAATGCCACATTGCACCACAGACTGTCCAGGAGTTGGGGGATTCTTTAGTCCAGGTCTGGGAGGACATCCCCCAGGAGACCATCCGCCATCTCATCAGGAGCATGCCCAGGCGTTGTAGGGAGGTCATTAGTGTGACTCCATATCCAGACCTCCATGGGTTGATAAATTTGATTTTCATTGATAATTTTTGGGTGATTTTGTTGTCAGCACATTCAACTATGTAAAGACCAAAGTATTTCATACGATTAGTTCATTCATTCAGATCTAGAATGTGTTATCTTAGTGTTCCCTTTTTTTTTTGAGCAGTGTACTTGCAGCATGCTCATTCAGGCTTCGGCTGTCTGGGCATGCTGGGAGTTGTAATTTTACAAAATCTAGCTACACATTGTTTTGTAAATACCTATACAGTCCAAGATGGAGTACAGAGTGGGGAGGCGGAGGGAATGTGCCCCAGACGATTTTGTGTGGAGGCGGAGCCAGGAATGGTTCTGAGAGCTGATGGAAGGAGTGGATGCAAAGTCCAGGTTGCATAAACATCCTTTACACCCCTTTTTTCTCATTTTTTAAATAAAAAAAACAAAAAACCTTTTCTCATTTTCAAAAAAAAATAAATAAAACACAAATTTGGTATCACTGCGTGCAGAAATGTCCAAACTATTAAAAATCATGTTTATGATCCTGTACAGTGAATGGCGTAAACATAAAACAAAATACCAAAGTCCAAAATTGCTTATTTTTGATCACATATCCCAGAAACAAAAAGTGAAAAAAAAGTAATATATACACAAAGTGGTATAGATAAAAACTATGTCAGGGCGCAAAAAAATGAACCCCCATACAGCCCTGTATACAGAAAAATAAAAAAGTTTAAACTTTTTTTTGTTTAGTTTGCATTTTTTAAACACAGTACAATAATGAAAAATCTATGTAAACATGGTTATCATTTTAATCTTATTGACCCACAGAAAAGAGATAACATGCCATTTTTAGAGTAAAGTACAGGGTGGGCCATTTATATGGATACACCTTAATAAAATGGGAATGGTTGGTGATATTAACTTCCTGTTTGTGGCACATTAGTATATGTGATGGGGGAAACTTTTCAAGATGGGTGGTGACCATGGTGGCCATTTTGAAGTTGGCCATTTTTAATCCAACTTTTGTTTTTTCAATAGGAAGAGGGTCATGTGACACATCAAACTTATTGGGAATTTCACAAGAAAAACAATGATGTGCTTGGTTTTAACGTAACTTTATTCTTTCATGAGTTATTTACAAGTTTCTGACCACTTATAAAAGGTGTTCAATGTGCTGCCCATTGTGTTGGATTGTCAATGCAACCCTCTTCTCCCACTCTTCACACACTGATAGCAACTCTGCAGGAGAAATACTAGAACAGGCTTCCAGTATCCGTAGTTTCAGGTGCTGCACATCTCTTATCTTCACAGCATAGACAATTGTCTTCAGATGACCCCAAAGATAAAAGTCTAAGGGGGTCAGATCGGGAGACCTTGGGGGCCGTTTAACTGTCCCACGATGACCAATCCACTTTCTGGAAACTGTTCATCTAGGAATGCTCGGCCCTGACACCCATAATGTGGTGGTGCACCATCTTGCTGGAAAAACTCAGGGAACGTGCCAGCTTCAGTGCATAAAGAGGGAAACACATAATCATGTAGCAATTTTGCATATCCAGTGGCCTTGAGGTCTCCATTGATGAAGAATGGCCCCACTATCTTTGTACCCCGTATACCACACCATACCATCAATTTTTGTGTTCCAACAGTCTTGGAGGGATCCATCCAATGTGGGTTAGTGTCAGACCAATAGCGGTGGTTTTGTTTGTTAACTTCACCATTCACATAAAAGTTTGCCTCATCACTGAACAAATTCTTCTGTGTAAACTAAGGGTCCTGTTCCAATTTTTGTTTTGCCCATTCTGCAAATTCAGTGCGCTGATCTGGGTCATCCTCGTTAAGATGCTGCAGTAGCTGGAGTTTGTAAAGGTGCCATTTGTGAGTAGCTAATATCCGCCGAAGGGATGTTCGACTAACGCCACTCTCCAGTGACATGCGGCGAGTGCTACGCTGTGGGCTCTTGCTGAATGAAGCTAGGACAGCCACTGATGTTTCTTCAATAGTGACAGATTTCATGTGTCCACATTTTGGCAAATCCAACACTGAACCAGTTTCACGAAACATAGCAAGCAGTTTGCTAACTGTAGCATGGGAGATGGGTGGTCTCGTACGGTGTCTTGCATTGAAATCTGCTGCAATGACCTGGTTACTGCGTTCACCAGACATCAACGCAATTTCTATCAGCTCCTCATGTGTTAACCTCGACGACATGTCAACGGATGTAAACAAAGATAAACTTGTAAATAACTCATGAAAGAATAAAGTTACGTTAAAACCAAGCACATCGTTGCTTTTCTTGTGAAATTCCCAATAAGTTTGATGTGTCACATGACCCTCTTCCTATTGAAAAAACAAAAGTTGGATTCAAAATGGCCGACTTCAAAGGCCGCCATGGTCACCACCCATCTTGAAAAGTTTCCCCCCTCACATATACTAATGTGCCACAAACAAGAAGTTAATATCACCAACCATTCCCATTTTATTAAGGTGTATCCATATAAATTGCCCACCCTGTACAATCAGTAAAAACAAACCCCACCAAAACTTCAAAAATTGCGTTGTTGTTTTTTTTTTTTTTATTTCCCACCACAAGTAATATTTTTTAGTTGCGTTTTACATTTTATGTTAAAAATAATGCTTTCACTCACAGAATACACAAATGTATACAAATATACCAGGAAATGCACTGTGCATACTACAAGTAAATTCACTGAAGCACCAGTACTAAAACATAACTTTTAATTGTCATCAATTAAAACTTAAAATTACCATCCGGTATCTAATTGGCGTCAGTATGAAACTATAAATTGACAGTGGATAGGGGTGAATGAGCCCCCAACATACATCACAGGCACGGGGTGTTGTAAGTGCTCCACAGGGAGCTATTTTTGTTCTTTATCTCTTAGTTGTTGGATCAGCTTATCATTTCATCATGCATTACTGATTATCTAGAAGGGACTGTCCAGTTATCTGGTCCAACACTATCTGGGTTCTTGTTATGATATTTTTGTCCCAGCTTGTCCCCTGAGGATCCTGGTCACCAACCAGGTGAAACGCGTTGGGCATGGAAACTAAATATGTCGGTATTATCTGACTTTTGTTTTCTGCTGTGCTATTATCGGCCGATATTCACGATTATGGATGTTATCGGTATCGGCGATTACCTTGCCGATAATCCGATAATGCCCCACCCCTACCGCACCCCCCACCTCCACGCCGCACTCCCCACCACACCACCCTGGCCAGAGACCGCCGCTGCCCCATTGTCTCCCCCATCCCCAGTTTTATAATTACCGGGGTCCGCACTATTTCTGGCTCCTTCGCCATCCTGTGTTACGCTGTGCGCTCCGCAGCGCAATGACGAGTGACGTCCTCAACGCGACATCACCGTCAGTGCGCACAGTGACAGCTCAGGAGGACGGCGCTGGAGACAGAAGTAGAGTGGACCCCGGGAACAGGTAATTATAAAACTGGGGATGGGAGAGGCAATGGGGCAGCGGCGGTCTCTGGCCGGGGCGTCGGCAGTGGCGGTGATAGGACTCAGGACCCCCAGGACAGGCAGGGGGAGAGAAGCGGGTGGCGGCAGCGGTCTCTGGGGGAGGGGGATAAATAGCCGTTGACTTATTCCGGAATATCGGTATAAGTTATCGGCTATCTGCCCTTACCTCCACAGATTATCGGTATCGGCCCTAAAAAAACGATATCGGTCGATCCCTATTATATAGTTCTTTCAGTTATTCTTGAACCCATTGATGATTAAGGTTTGTATCATTTTCTTTTATATCACGAGGATGATTTTAAGTTTTAATTAATGACAATTTAAAGTTATGTTTTAGTACTGGTGCTTCAGTGAATTAAAAAATAATGCTTTCTCTGTCATTAGCCAGGATTAGCTGTGTCGAGTTTACGGTCATTTAGGTGTTGACTGGGACCACTCCTGGGCTGTGTTCTTGGGCTATGTTGACAACTTTTGTGTGTCTGAAGCTGGCTTCATTATGGTAGAGATTTATCAAAACCTGAAAAGTGGTGCAGTTTCCTATAGCAACTGATCCAATAGCTTTTTTTTTCTTTTTTAAATCCTCTGCAGAGACCAAAACAATCTGGTTGCTATGGGCAACTGCTCCCCTTTTTCTCTGCACAGGTTTTGAAAAATGTCCCCAATCTTCATTCTAATGATGAGCCAAAGCATTTGGAAAATAGTTTTTTTAAATTTAGATATTCTGACAAAAATATATAAAAAATGGGTAAGATAGTGATTGAGAACATTAGTATGCAACTTATTAAATGGTCAGATCTGTACACTACTTTAGACAATGAAGGAAAAATATACCTTACTCCTGACTATACCATGTCATGAAAAAGTGTTTGCTGCTCTTGCCCAATGGTGGAAATCAGACCAGTTTGCCTTTTCATGTCTGTGAGTAGTTTACCAGCTGGTCTTTGCTGTCCTGATGTTGCAGCTTGCCATTTTATTTTGTAGGTGCAGTTATGTATTTGTAGGAAGGAGTTTTGCACTATTACTACTCAGGCTATTAATTTTCACTTTGAAGCAAGTTTCTGCTTGTACTTTGTTTCCTTTTTTAGTAATTGTGTAACAGGGACAAATCTTGACACTGCATGTTCTTTGGTCATGACCCTACGACAAGAAAGCTGACTGTATATTTTTGTACACTACAGTGTCAGCAACTCAGGACAGGGGGAAATACTTGGCACTAATGTTCTATAGTCATTGGTTGAATAGCTACCAGATTGTTAACATGCAATGACTTTAAGTGCTAAATTTTTATTTATGATAATGGACGGTTTATGAGGTGGTTTTGTATTATGCTTAAAAGGGTTACTTGATTTGGCCATCTCTTTTTATTACATTTCCCTGAGCTTAGTCTCTCTGAGATGATTTCAAGGTGTCCCCCATGAGGCTGAATCCTCTATAAACTGTAACCTGAGTAAACCTGTGAGCAAGTGGCCATTTGTTGGAAGTCACTACCACTGAATAAATGAAGCATTACTCAGTTATCATTGGAGTCTATGTACTGTCTCTGTGTTGCAGATTTAGTTTTATGGTTTGGCCCCTTAATTACATGGGGATAGTATAAAATCTGCATGAACCCATCATCAGACAGTATTTGAGTTAATACAACTAAAATAGGTGATAGTTAGCAAGTGATAAAGAGGTCTAGATTCAGCATCCTAGCGTGACGACAAGATGATACTTAAAAGACAAAGGGACAGGTGAGTAAAAAGGTTTGAAAATTTTGGTTAAGTTAGAATCAGCATGGACAAAATCTGAAAGGATGGAATTGTGAGAACAGATGTCTAGGTGAGAAGTAAGGGGAGAGAAGTGCAGAGATTTCTTCCTATGTTACAGGATTAAAGGAGAACTCCAGAATAGAAAAATTGTCCTCCATACTGCCGGCTATAGGCTGAGTGTCAGTGTGACGTTTTTGGCAGCAGGTGCTGGGGCCGAAAACGTCACACTGCGGCTCAGCCTATCGCCGGCCGAGTCAGGACTTCACTGCGGCTGGTGATTGGCTGAGGTGCAGTATGACTCGCTGACCATCAGCAACCATGAAGAGGATCGCGGCGGAGACCGGAGTGGGTTACCAGAGGCACGGGGGGAGCGAAGGAAGGTACCGTATATACTCGAGTATAAGCCGACCCGAGTATAAGCCGAGGCCCCTAATTTCAACCCAAAATCCCAGGAAAAGTTATTGACTCGAGTATAAGCCTAGGGTGGGAAATACATCATCGGGGGGATCATCATCCAGACCCCCGTCATTAACATCCTCATCATCATCACCCTGTCATCATCCAGACCCTCATCATCATCACCTGTCATCATCCCCACCCCCCTTCATCATCCCCTTGTCATCATCCCACACCTCCCCCTTCATCATCCCCACCCCCCTTCATCATCCCCTTATCCTCCCACACCCCCCCTTCATCATCCCCTTGTCATCATCCCCACCCTCCTTCATCATCCCCTTGTCATCATCCCACACCCCCCCTTCATCATCCTCTTGTCATCATCCGCCCTCAGTGGTCTTCAACCTGCGGACCTCCAGAGGTTTCAAAAGTACAACTCCCAGCAAGCCCGGGCAGCCATCGGCTGTCCAGGCTTGCTGGGAGTTGTAGTTTTGAAACCTCTGGAGGTCCGCAGGTTGAAGACCACTGCGGCCTTCGACATCATCCAGCCCCCTCTCACCCCCTTTAGTTCTGTACAGTACTCGCCTCCGCTCGGCGCTGGTCCGGTGCTGCAGGGCTGTCCGGTGAGGAGGTCGTCCGGTGGGATAGTGGTTCCGGGCTGCTATCTTCACCGGGGGCGACCTCTTCTCCGCGCTTCGGGCCCAGAATAGAGGCGTTGCCTTGACGATGACGCAGAAGTACGTTGGTAATGAACGTACCTCTGCGTCGTCGTCAAGGCAACGTGACTATTCTGGGTCCGGGCCCGAAGCGCTTAGAAGAGGCCTCCCCGGTGAAGCCGATGGCTGCCCGGGCTTGCTGGGAGTTGTACTTTTGAAACCTCTGGAGGTCCGCAGGTTGAAGACCACTGCGGGTGGGGAGTTCACTCGAGTATAAGCCGAGGGGGGTGTTTTCAGCACGAAAAATCGTGCTGAAAAACTCGGCTTATACTCGAGTATGTACGGTATGTATCTATTTTTTTTTTTTTTACTGCCTGCAGTATGGAGGACCATTTTTCTATTCTGGAGTTCTCCTTTAAGTGTAAATAAGGTGCTAGATGAAACATTATGGGGAGGGATTTGTTTTGTTTGCTGTTTCTATTTGTAATATTGCAGTGAACATGATTTTATAAAATCCTTTAGTACTATTTAGTGTTTCTGGATTTTGCTAAAGCATTTGAAACTGTCCCTCATAGACGTCTGACAGGTAAGTTAAGGTCTTTGGGTTTGGAAATTTTAGTTTGTAACTGGATTGAACACTGGCTCATGGATCGTACCCAGAGAGTGGTGGTCAATGATTCGTACTCTGATTGGTCCCCGGTTATTAGTGGTGTACCCCAAGGTTCAGTACTGTTGTTTAATTTATTTATCAATGATATAGTGGATGGTATTAACAGCTCTGTTTCTATCTTTGCAGATGACACCAAGCTTTGTAGCACGGTACAGTCTATAGAGGATGTGCATAAGTTACAAGATGACTTGGATAGACTAAGTGTCTGGGCATCCACTTGGCAAATGAGGTTCAATGTGGATAAATGTAAAGTTATGCATCTGGGTACTAATAACCTGCATGCATCGTATGTCTTAGGGGGGATTAAACTGGCAGAGTCACTGGTAGAGAAGGATCTGGGTGTACTTGTAGATCACAGACTACAGAATAGCATGCAATGTCAGGCTGCTGCTTCCAAAGCCGGCAGGATATTGTCATGTATCAAAAGAGGCATGGACTCAAGGGACAGGGACATAATACTCCCCCTTTATAAAACATTGGTACGGCCTCACCTGGAATATGCTGTTCAGTTTTGGTCACCTGTCCATAAAAGGGACACTGCGGAGTTGGAAAGGGTGCAGAGACGCGCGACTAAACTAATATGGGGCATGGAACATCTTAGCTATGAGGAGCGATTAAAGGAGTTACAATTGTTTAGTCTTGAGAAGAGACGTTTAAGGGGGGATATGATAAACGTATATAAGTATATTAATAGCCCATACAAAAAATATGGAGAAAAACTGTTCCAGGTTAAACCCCCCAAAGGACGAGGGGGCACTCCCTCCGTCTGGAGAAGAAAAAGTTTAGTCTCAAGGGGCGACACGCCTTCTTTACCGTGAGGACTGTGAATTTATGGAACGGTTTACCTCAGGAACTGGTCACAGCAGGAACAATTAACAGCTTTAAAACAGGATTAGATACATTCCTGGAACAAAATAAGATTAATGCTTATGAAGAAATATAAAATCTCATCCCTTCCCCAATATCGCGCCACACCCCTACCCCTTAATTCCCTGGTTGAACTTGATGGACATATGTCTCTTTTCGACCGTACTAACTATGTAACTATGTAACTATTTAACTCTTTAGTGACTGTTCTGTTTTGGGCCTTAAAGGGGTACTCCACCCCTAGACATCTTATCCCCTATCCAAAGGATAGGGGATAAGATGTCAGATCGCCGCAGTCCCGCTGCTGGCGAGCCCCGGGAGTTCGCTCTGTGCATAATGACGGGCGATACAGGGGATGGAGCAGCTTGATGTCAAGGCTCCGCCCCTCCTGACATCATGGCCCGTCCCCTTAATGCTAGTCTATGGCAGGGGGCGTGATGACCGCCACGGCCCCTCCCATAGACTTGTATTGAGGGGGCAGGCCGTGACGTAACGATGCTCCGGCCCCTGTATTGCCAGTCATTACGTGCAGAGCGAACTCGCTCTGTGCAGTAATGATAGTGCATTGCGCAGTGGCGATCCCGGGGCTCGCCAGCAGCGGGACCACTGCGATCTGACATCTTATCCCCTATCCTTTGGATAGGGGATAAGATGTCTAAGGGCGGAGTACCCCTTTAATAACCGAGCAGTTCTTTTCTTAGTTATTTCAGTGTCACATTCCAAGAGCCATAACTTTTTTTTTCCATTGGCCTAACTTGCATGTCCTTTAAGAGTTCATACACTTATATGTACGTCGTCTTGCTCTGGTACTTAGTTTGAGGGGTCTGCGTTCAACGCCTCGCCTGACACAGTGATCTGAACCGGCCGAGACCTTGGGGATAATGTCAAGCTTAAGTGATCCATCTTATGTCCGTAATTAACCCTTCAGATGCCATGATTAATACTGATCAATACAATTGAAGTATCTACGGGGCTCAGAGGTACTCATCAGACCACCAGCAGTCCGATTGGGGGGCTGTGATGAAAAAGATAGCGCCGGACCGCCACTTATCATTGCCCGGCTGGCCGGTCTGCATTCTGGTAGATCACAGATAATGAAAGTTCATAGAAGACTGGCACTACTGCGCCCCTATAAACCGAGCATGCTGTGTGAGGAAGTATATGCTGTCTGGAGATAATGAATGCAGCTGAGTGGTGCTCAGAGTAAAAGCAATCCAGGCATAACATGAAGAGGTGCCAGCAAGGCACGAAACTGGGCAATTCCACCAGAACCCCCTGCCTTTATCCTCACCCTCCCCGGCTATGATGTGTGTCCCGTCTCACCTTTTGGAATAAAGAGAATTAGTTTCTGCAGCTTTGGTGAGTCGCCTAGTCTTCTAATCATTCAGCAGGTATCCCGTGCAAACACCCAGGGGGGTCATGAGACCCCCCATGTCGGCGATTGCGGAAAATCGCAAGTGAATTCACACTTGTGATTTGCGCGATTTCAGGTCATTACGGATCTATGGTGACCCAGAATATAAGGGGGATTGCGGTTGTCCAAGACACCCCTCCTATCCCTGCTATTGGTCGTATAGACGCGACGACCAATAGCAGATCGGGGGCGGGGGGGGGTGTTTACTTTCGGTTTCCCCGTTCTGCTCACCCACAATAGGCGGGGCAGGACGAGAAAACCGACAGGGACCGGCGCCGAAGGTCACTTACCGATCTGCGGAATTTTCTCCTTCAATTTGCTGCTCTTCCTGTGAAACACCTAAAGGGTTAACAAACCTTTTGAATGTCATTTTGAATACTTTGAGGGGTGCAGTTTTTATAATGGGGTAATTTATGGGGTATTTCTAATATGAAGGCCCTTCAAATCCACTTCAAAACTGAACTGGTCCCTGGAAAATTTCGATTTTGAAAATTTTGTGAAAAATTGGAAAATTGCTGCTATACTTTGAAGCCCTCTGGTGTCTTCCAAAAGTAAAAACATGTCAACTTTATGATGGAAACACAAAGTAGACATATTGGATATGTGAATCAATATATAATTTATTTGGAATATTCATTTTCCTTATAAGCTTCAAAGTTAAAAAAAAATGCTAAATTTCAATTTTTTCATAAAATTTTTGAATTTTTCGCCAAGAAATTATGCAAGTATCGACAACATTTTACCACTAATATAAAGTAGAATTTAAGCCCCATGGTTACCACTCCAAGAACATGCACATAATTTCATATTATTATATTATTTGTATTCCCTTATTTATTCCCATTCGGATTTTATTTATATCATTACATTTTAATACTAATATGTACTGTCCATTTATTATTTATTCATTTATTAATTGTCCAATAATATGCATCTATTTATTTATATTTTGCAATTTAGTTCATTTTAATAATATCATGCACCTTCTATTTATTGTCCAGCAATATGCTTTCCTCTTCCTATATGTGAGCACATATATTTCCCCCTTATGTACAGGAATTTGCTATATAGCTCTTATTTCCCCGACTAGTAGTTCACTTATCACTGCGCAATATTTATACTCTGATCTATACTTTGATCTAATGACGCTTCTTATTCCATTACAGCGGGTGCCATCTCGCCTGCGCTCTGTTTTCAGATCCGACTTCCACAACACGATACACGAACCAGTGCTTTCATTCATTTCCCTGCTACCTGCACTGAGCACTGATTGGCCGGCGGCGTTCGTGGTTCCGGATCAAAACAGATCGCAGCGATGTGCTCTGCATCTAGTGAATACTGTACATGCGATCAGAGAAACATACACTGGGCATCACTCTGCAGAAGCGTTCCCTATATGCGTTCAGCTTAAATTGTGATTCACTTTATCCGGATCAATAACCGATCTCCTTACACTGCCCGCTGACAACAAAATACTACACTTTTATCCTCATTCATTGAGCCTCGCTCTTGTAATATAGTAGAACGTCATCTGTTTATTTACACAGGTTCTCATTCAGCCTCTCTCCCGCATAATACTGCCGGTTAATGGAGTGAATGTGCATGCTGTGACTTACAGTCACTGCTATTAACTGTTGATTTCTGTATATTTTATGTATTCTTTTAGGTGCATTTTGCGTTTTATGTATTATAATGTGACTGATGTATTCTTTTATATTGTTTTATGGGGCCAGTGTATGGTTTATGTGGGAGAGGTCAACTCCACCCACCTAAACCTGGTGCCCATTTTTTATTTATAAATATGCTGCTTGTGTAACATTGTATATGCCAATCTTAGGAAGCTCTACCTCCGAAATTCATTGATTGTATATTTAATAAACATAGCGTCAGATGGCACTTTAAAGGGGTACTGCGTTGCTGGAGTAGTTTTTGGGCCATGCTTCCTACAGTACAGATATACTTTAATACCTTTTTTGGTGTCCGATACCGCTATGGTTGTGTTTTAAAGATTACCTTTCTTTGCATCTGGAAGTCGTTCAGTTTTCTGTATCCCGCTGGGCTGGTGACCACCTTTTCCCATTCAGTCTGGGGGCCATGTTGTGTTCGGGAGCTCCTTTTTAGGTCTGTCTTTTTGCTTTCGTCATCCTCCCCAGCCTGTGATCCGCCACACCTCGTTGATGTTTATTCATATAGTATTTATCTACTCCACCTATTTGGGTTGTGGCCATCTCCTGAAGCCGTGTGTATAGGCTGCCGCAGGTGCAATCCAAGAGAGCCGCGGACGCAGGCGCACATCTTGTCTGATTTCTATTGGTTGGCTATGTAGTTAGGTTGGCTTGTGTTGCTTCAGCAACATTATTGGCCGCATTACATAAAAGAATTACCATATCAACACACAAACTTTGACAGAATCGCAGCTTGTTGCTTCTATCACGCTCCACTACACGGCAACAAACAGCTGAGAGATGATGGAGCAAGGGGGCGTGGACACACAGTCTCATCATTGGCCAGCGCAGGCAAAACCGCAAAGGTAGCAAGATAGGCTGCACAATAAAAGAGCCAGGCCCCATATTTCCAAACAAGGGTTGTACCAGTAAGGAAAATTAGCATGAGAGGCGAGGTTTACATAAGAAAGAAGGCAGGGTAAGAGGCCAAGAGGAAAGATCAAATGGGAGGAACAAACGAAGAGAGGCAGCACAGGCCACAAGACATGCTGGGAAATGTAGTTTACAACAGGCAGAAGGAAAGGAAGTGCTCTGAACAAGTGTTAAACAAACACTTCACCATGAGGCAGCAAAAGACCCGCGGGTACAGCGCTGTGCACAATAATAAGGTAATCAACAGAACATAAAGAAAAGAAAATAGCAACTTAACTGGCCACAACAGAGTACCCCTTTTAATGCCATATTCGCTTTGGACACTTTCATTTAATTACTGGAACTCTGAACAGTGCATGATACACGGGTCATTTTATTTCCCTCACCTACTTCATTGAACAGGATTAGATCATCCATCCCTGGGACCCATTGGGCTTTGCAGTTCACTCCAACCTGGATTATGATTATACTCCTATCTAGGGGTGATAAGCACTGACTATTACCATAAGGTGAGCGGCCAACCGAAAGGCTGGTGTTACCCACTCTCTACCCCATCTGGTGTCTTGGGTAATACACGAGGCACGGTTCCTCTCTTTTCTTTTTTTACCAGAGACTTTTCTTCTGCACAAGTTTTAATTAATCTCCCCCTATATCTTTGTCCTTGATTTTGAGAAAATCAGTGCAAAAATATTGTAAGATGGGGGATTTTTGTAAATAACATTCCATAATTATAAAACAGCAATAACAGTTTTATGAGACCTATGACACCTTTTGGGTTTTGCTCTTTAACCCTTTAACGACATAGAACGTTAATTTACGTCCTGATGCCCTGGTACTTAACGCACCAGGATGTACATTTACGTCCTATATATATGACACGAGTACTGGAATGGTGCTCGCATCATGCGCGTTAGGTCCCGGCTGCTATAAGCAGCCAGCGACCCACCGGTAATGGCGGACATCAGTGATGTCTGCCATAAACCCCTCAGATGCCGTGATTAATACATATAACAGCATCTGCGGCAATGCGTGTGTTTAAATGGATGATCAGATCACCTGCGGTGCTTTGATTGCGCCATACATTTTATGGGAAAATTAGTGATGTCATTACAAAGGACAATGGTCGCGCAAAAAAAAAAAAGCCCTCATATGGATGAAAATATAAGAGTTATGATTTTTAGAAGGCGAGGAGTAAAAAACGAAAATGCAAGAATAAAATTGGCTGTCTCCTTAACCCCTTAAGGACTCAGACAATTTTATTTTTACGTTTTCGTTTTTCCTCCTTGCCTTCTAAAAATCATAACTCTTTTATATTATATTATATTATAGATGATCGGATCGCCGTGGCAGCGCTGCGGGTGATCCGATCTTCCGCATTAGGATAGGGGATAAGATGTCTGATTGCGGGGGACTCGCCGCTGGGACCCCTGCGATCTCCCTGCAGCACCCGTATTATGTGCTCCACACATAATGCGGGTGCTACAGGAAGATCGTGGGGGGTCCAAGTGGCGAGTCCTCCGCGATCAGACATCTTATCCCTGATCCTTTTGATAGGGTATTAAATGTCTAAAGCTGTAATACCCCTTTAAGGCTAAAATGGGCTGTGTCCTTAAGGGCTTAATAGGATGCTGTTTCTTTATGGCTTGTAAAGTGATAACTAGTTCTGAAATGCTAAGAACAACCCCTTAGTATGGGGAAGACACTATTCAAATGATGTTCACTTCCTAGTAATAGTCTGTGATCATGCTGCAGAAATATAAGATATGTAACCACACATTTCATCTTTGCAGCATTTGAGGGCTCATTTTCAGCCAGTATTTTGTTTCAGTGTTTGTAAACCAAAACTAGAAGTGGGTCCAAAACAGAAATGTGCAAATCTTTCCATTATACGTTTTCTCTGTGTTTTTTACATACCGTACCTGGTTTTGGCTTACAAACGCTGATACAAAATCCTGGCCCAATTTCTGCAGTGTGAAACTATTCATGGTCTATTTTCTAGCAGACCGATCACCTACTACTTCTAGACAAAATTCTTCAGCTTTAAGTCATGCTAATCAGCTGTTAAAGTTATCATGACTTGCTGTTCAGGGCTGACTGTACATAAGAGATAAAAACTAGCTTTTTCAGGCAATATGGTAAAGTAACTATACTTTACTAGTCTTGGAAGGACATGAGCTTTTACATGGGCTCTGTGTTTGCCCTGATTTACAGAGCCTTGCACAGCTCCATTAACCATGCAGCAAGGCCACATGAACAATCACTAGATTGTTTGTAGGGCCCTTTAACCCCTAATGATGCAGCGATTTTTCGTTTTTTTGCATTTTCATTTTTTCATTCTTGCCTTTTAAAATCCATAGCTCTTCCAATTTTCAATCTATAGGTATTGCTGTTTGCAGTACTAATTGTACTTTGTAATGACATCATCTATGTTACTACAAAATGTATTATTCAACTTTCAGGGGGTTTAGTTTCTGTTCAATGATTTTGTTTTTCTGTAAAAATGACACATTATCTTCAATCTGTAGGTCCATACGATTACAATGATACTCAATTTATATAGGTTTTGTTTTATTTTACTAGTTAAAAAAAATGAAAATGAGTATGCTTAAAATTGTGCCCCCAATAACTTTTTTATTTTTTCATATACAGGGCTTTATGAGGGCTAATTTTTTGCGCAGGGATTTCTAGTTTTTATCGGTTTCATTTTTGTTTTGATGGGACTTTTTGATTGATTTTTAGTGATCAATTCTGAACATTGTTTTTTTATTTTACATCTACACCATCAACTATATTTTACTAGTTCCACACAGTGATACCACGTGTTTGTTTTAATTCACATTATTTTATTTGGAAAAAAGGCAACGATCGCCACTGCAATCTATTAGCTGCGGCCTCTGGCTGATTATTTCAGTCAGAGGCCGCACAAAACAGGATGATGTCACTATCCCGCTCCGATTATGTTATCCGTGTTTCTCAGGCAAATGTTGACAGAAAACAGTTTGGTTCCATGTTAGCCAGGTCACCCTTTTGCCAGATCGGCTTTAAAATCTATGGGCTCAACACTGTACCACAAATGGTGCTTGAACCCAGCCTTAATTATATATTAAATTTAATGCACACCATGTACTCCATTTTGTTGTAGTGTGTAATAAAATTCTGCAACAATTCTGTTTTAGTTTATCTTATTATGTTTAGTAGCTCTTTCCAAGTCACCCTAGGTACCAATCATATTGCCATGTTTTCGATTTTAACGTTTAGCTGACATTAAAAAATTTTTTTGACAGTGCTAGGACCCCTATTGATCTCTCGGTATAGCCATGAGCACTTCACTTCCTTAGCTCGGCGCTCAGTCAAACTTGCAGGAGACAGGCTCCATTACAAGTCTCTGGAGCCCGTCTCCTCCAATGAGATGGAATAAGCACCAAGTCGAGGAGTAAAGGGAATTTTTGCAAGTTTCTTCCATCGATATGTAGAGATTGGTGGGTGTCTCAGCAACCAATAAAAAGAAAAAGATTGACAAGTCAAAAGTTTTGTAGTGAGAGAAACGTTTTTAACCTGTTGATGCTACAGGACAAGTATACTCGTCCTGGGGCTGTGAACAGCCTGACAGCCCCTGAGGGATTTGACACTGCTTCATACCCGGCAGCACACAGCTGCTTTCAGCAGCCAAGGGCCCGCCACTAATAGCTGACTAAGAGCGATCTCTATGCTGGCTATGTGAAAACTGACTGGCATTTAAACAGCAATGCTGCACAAAGATCGTAGTATAGTGGTCAGATCACCTCAGGGATGTGGAATTCCGATCACCTGACGCCTGGGACATGCAGTTCCGGGCGCTGGGCAGGTGAATTTTTCCGGCCCTTAGCCCTGCTTTGGGCGAGCAGCGCCAGACCTGATAAGTGCGGCGGTGCTCAGCAGTCTGTATGGAGCGGGCTCCCGACTCCTGCCCGCTCCATACTCTGCAGCCCCTGGCTGTTTTCAGTAGCCGGGGCTGCCGCTAATAGCCAGCATGCGGCGACTGCCGTGGCTGGTTATTAACCCTTTAGATCGCCACTGTCAAAGCTGACAGCGGCATCTAAAGGGACATGTGAATGCTCCCTGGTGGGCTAGTGGGGTGGATCACCGCCCCGCAGGGTGATTGCGGAGGGGAGATCCACCATAGAGGTAGCCGGAGGGCTTACCTCTTCTTCCCTGGTGTCTGTGGCTCTGTCATTGATAGAGCCTGGCTGGACTAGGCTCTATCAATGGATCACTGAGCACACAGATCAATGGAGTTCAATAGAACTCTATTGATCTGTATGAGGAATCTAATGATTCCTCCTAAAAGTCTAATAAAGTGTAAAAAAAAAAATTTAAGTTTTAATAGAAGTTTAAACGACACATATTAACCCCTTTCATGTTCAAGTTCAAATCACCCCCTTTTCATATATAAAAACATGTAAACATAATAAAAAGAAACATATTTAGTATCGCTACGTGCGTAAATGTACGAACTCTTAAAATATAACATTATGTATCCCATACGGTAAATTACGTAAATGTAAGAAAAATACCAAACCACAGAATTACAATTTTTATAATATCCCAGAAAAAATAAGTTAAAAAGCGATTAAAAAGTGAGATCAATTCCAAAATCGTACAAAATACAGATAATGTCGCAAAAAATTAGCCCTCATACAGCCTGGTATGCGGAAAACATTTTTAAAAATAAAAGCTACAGGGGTCAAAAAATGGCATGTAAAAAAAATTCGACAAAGTTCAGAATTTTTTTTAAATTAATAAAACATGACAGAAACTATACAAATCTGGTATTGCAGTAATCAGGCGACCTAAAGTATCAAAAAAAATGTTAACTCAACCACAAGGTAAATGGTGTAGAAAAGAAAACCACCAAATTTGCAAAATTATCTTTTACTATTTCAATTTCATTTCTCCGATTATATTTTTATTTATAAATTTTTTGTTCAGAGAATATGTTTTTTTTGTTCAGAGAAAAATAACAAAAAAATAACAAAAATAAAAGGTATCCTTATAGTAGGTAGTTATGGCTATTATAGGGCAAGGAGGAAAAAATGACAGTGTAAAAGCGAAAATTGGTCCGGACAAGCGGATTGTCATGAGGGACAAGTAGATTTTGCTCCGTTTTAGTCCCGTGGATAAGTAGTTTTTTTTTATATGAGCTTCATATGAAGGGGCTTCATGGATATGACACCCTAAGGCCTTCAGAAGGCCCCCTTACTTGCCATGACAGAGAAATCATTTCAATGGATTGTAGGGGTCCCACAAAACAAAAGCTCTCAAATGCCTCTGTAAAAAAAATAAAAATAAAATAAAATAAAAAGTGTTATGGCTCTTAAAAGGAGAGGAGAAAAAAAAAATAAAACCCAAAAATGTTATTTTTCTGTGTCATTAAGTATTTAACCCATAGAGGAGGCAGGTTGCGCAGTACATTTTATGATAAAATAAAAGTTGTCATTGCAAAGTACAGTTGGTCATGCAAAAAACAAGCCCTCATATGAGTCTGTGGATGGGGGAAAAAAAAGGAAATGATGGCTCTTAAAAGGCGAGATGGAAAAAATTTACATTTGGCCAAGGCCAAAATGGTCTGTGTCCTTAAAGAGTTAACATCCATAGCTCTTAGTAGATACAGTGTTAAGTACATTAAACAATCATGTCTGAGACAAGATACTGATACATCAATCAGCAATTTATTTAGTTTTTCTGCTTTTAATAAAATCAGTGATTTATGTGGATGTGGATCATCTTGTGTAACTCTGTGTTTGTAGTAATATTACATAAAACTTCCAAACACATGGTCTTTCGGCTGTTTTTAGTTCTTTCTCATGTGTGGTTTATCAGCAGAACATCCCCCAGTGTGAAGGTTGATTGGTGGAGAGGTGGGTGGAACAGAGCTATTATCATGACTGCCAGGGCCTTCCTGATTCTGTTTCAAAGTAAACAACTAGTATGTACTGAGCACCTGTATTGCTTGTGGTATGCCAATAAAACTTGCACTTCCTTTCATTCATTCAGCGTGTTCTTTTTGAGCTTCATTGGCAGGCCTGTGGGTAAACATTTAGCAGTTATTCAAGGATTTTTCTAATTGTATTGCCCTTTCTTGCATATTTCAATCTGTCACACATTTTCTACAACTTAGAGATTATAAGTGCTGAGCTATAGAAAGTATTTACACCGTTGAAATCTTTTTTTTCAAGTCAACTGGTGCCAGAAAGTTAAACAGATTTGTAAACAATGACTGCTATTAAAAAATCTTAATCCTTCCAGTACTTCTAAGCTGCTGTATACTCCAGAGTAAGGTCTATGGTTCTTTTCAGTCTGACGACAGTGCTCTCTGCTGACACCTCTGTACATGTTAGGAACTGCCCAGAATACGAATAAGAACTGTTGTTTTACATGTTGTCTACTTTTTTCCAGTTATTAATTAAATACACAGGAGTCATGATGGATGAAGTGTATGTTCTGTATTTTTATTGATTTTAGCATAACTTGATTTCCTAGTCTGTTGCTACAATCTTCTAATATGTAAATGGAAAATAATAAAAAAAAAAAAATGTTTGAGTATTTCTTATATTTTGGCTCTTCAAGGTATCTGCAAACTTTAACTGTTAAGGGCATAGGGTGTACAGGTATGCCCGTGCATCCTGGTACTAAAGGACCAAGGGCGTACCTGTAAGTGCTGGTCCTGTCACCGGCGTTTGAAGTGTGCTTACGAGCTGAGCACGCCTCATATCCCGAGGGACCCGGCTGCTATGACCCAGGGTCATTGCCGAGCAACGGGAACAATATATTTTTGTTCATTTAAGAAATGATGCATTGGAATTTATACTGGCTTGCTTTTGTAATCCTCTGCCATTCAACCTTCAGCCTATTAGAGAATTGTTAGGTTTTCTAAAGGGAAAGGAACAATTGCCCTTATATATGTGTGGGGACTTTAATTGTACAATGAATCCTGAAATTGATAAATTCAATAAATCTTTTTTAAATCAACTGGTGCTAGAAAGTTAAACATATTTGTAAATTACTTCTATTAAAATTTTTTAATCCTTCCTGTATTTAGCTGCTGAATACTTCAGAGGAAATTCTTTTCTTTTTGGAATGCTCTCTGATGACATCACGAACACACTGCTCTCTGCTGACGTTAATATAATAATAAGTCTTTATGTTTTGTTGTCCTTAGAATTTTTTTTCCACCGGAGTACCCCTTTAACCCTTTAAGGACCCAGCCATTTTACACCTCAGGACCCGGCCATTTTTTGCAATTCTGACCACTGTCACTTTAAACATTAATAACTCTGGAATGCTTTTAGTTATCATTCTGATTCCGAGATTGTTTTTCGTGACATATTCTACTTTAACATAGTGGTAAAATTTTGTGGTATCTTGCATCCTTTCTTGGTGAAAAATCCCAACATTTTATGAAAAATTTGAAAATTTTGCATTTTTTTAACTTTGAAGCTCTCTGCTTGTAAGGAAAATGGATATTCCAAATAATTTTTTTTTTATTCACATATACAATATGTCTATTTTATGTTTGCATCATAAAATTTACGTGTTTTTACTTTTGGAAGTCACCAGAGGGCTTCAAAGTTCAGCAGCAATTTTCCAATTTTTCACAAAATTTCCAAACTCACAATTTTTCATGGACCAGTTCAGGTTTGAAGTGGATTTGAAGGGTCTTCATATTAGAAATACCCCACAAATGACCCCATTATAAAAACTGCACCACCCAGAGTATTCAAAATGACATTCAGTCCACGTTTTAACCCTTTAGGTGTTTCACAGGAATAACAGCAAAGTGAAGGAGAAAATTCACAATCTCCATTTTTTACACTCGCATGTTCTTGTAGACCCAATTTTTGAATTTTTACAAGGGGAAAAAGGAGAAAATGTATACTTATATTTGTAGCCCAATTTCTCTCGAGTAAGCACATACCTCATATGTCTATGTAAAGTGTTCGGTGGGCGCAGTAGAGGGCTCAGAAGCGAAGGAGCGACAAGGGGATTTTGGAGAGTACGTTTTTTTTAAATGGTTTTTGGGAGGCATGTTGCATTTAGGAAGCCCCTATGGTGCCAGAACAGCAAAAATCCCCCACATGGCATACCATTTTGGAAACTAGACCCCTTGAGGTACGTAACAAGGAATAAAGTGAGCCTTAATACCCCACAGGGGTTTCACGACTTTTGCATATGTAAAAAAATAAAAATAAAATTTCACTAAAATGTGTGTTTCCCCCCAAATTTCACATTTTTGCAAGGTTTAATAGCAGAAAATACCCCCCAAACATTGTAACCCCATCTCTTCTGAGTATGAAGGTACCCCATAAGTTGACCTGAGGTGTACTATGGGTGAACTACAATGCTCAGAAGAGAAGGAGTCATATTTGGCTTTTTGAGAGCAAATTTTGCTCGGGGGGCATGTCGCATTTAGGAAGCCCATATGGTGCCAGGACAGCAAAATAACCCCCACATGGCATACCATTTTGGAAACTAGACCCCTTGAGGAACGTAACAAGGCATAAAATGAGCATTTACCCCCCACTGGTGTCTGTCATATCTTTGGAACAGTGGGCTGTACAACATTTTTAATTTGCACAGCCCACTGTTCCAAAGATCTGTCAGACACCAGTGGGGGGTAAATTCTCACTGCACCCCTCATTACATTCCGTGAGGGGTGTAGTTTCCGAAATGGGGTCACATGTGGGGTTTTGTTTTTTTTGCGTTTGTCAAAACCGCTGTAACAATCAGCCACCCCTGTGCAAATCACCTCAAATGTACATGGCGCACTCTCCCTTCTGTGCGCCCCCAGAACACTTTACGCCCACATATGGGGTACCTCCGTACTCGGGAGAAATTGTGTTACAAATTTTGTGGCGCTTTTTTCCCCTTTACCTCTTGTCAAAATGAAAAGTATAGGGCAACACCAGCATGTTAGTGTAAAAAGTTAATTTTTTTACACTAACATGCTGGTGTAGACCCCAACTTCACCTTTTCATAAGGGGTGAAAGGAGAAAAAGACCCCCAAGATTTGTTAGTCAATTTCTCCCGAGTACGGCGATACCCCATATGTGGCCCTACTCTGTTGCCTTGAAATACCACAGGGCTCCAAAGTGAGAGCGCCATGCGCATTTGAGGCCTGAATTAGGGATTTGCATAGGGGTGGACATAGGGGTATTCTACGCCAGCGATTCCCAAACAGGGTGCCTCCAGCTGTTGCAAAACTCCCAGCATGCCTGGACAGTCAACGGCTGTCTGGCAATACTGGGAGTTGTTGTTTTGCAACAGCTGGAGGCTCCATTTTGGAAACCGTGGCGTACCAGGCGTTTTTCATTTTTATTGGGGAGGGGAGGGGGGCTGTGTAGGGGTATGTGTATATGTAGTGTTTTTTACTTTTTATTTTATTTTGTGTTAGTGTAGTGGTGTGTAGTGTTTTTAGGGTACAGTCACACGGGCGGGGGATTACAGCGAGTTTGAGCTGCCGCGCAAAATTTGCTGCATCGCAAACTTGCAGCCTGATACTCACTGTAAGCCCCCTGCCCATGTGAGTGTACCCTGTACATTCACAGGGGGGGGGCCTCCAGCTGTTGCAAAACTACTACTCCCAGCATGCCTGAGAATGTTTGGGAGTTGTGGTTTTGCAACAGCTGGAGGCACACGGGTTGGGAAACACTGAGTTAGGAAACAATGTTTCCCAACCAGTGTGCCTCCAGCTGTTGCAAAACCACAACTCCCAAACATTCTCAGGCATGCTGGGAGTAGTAGTTCGGCAACATCTTTAGAGCCAGATGTTGCCGAACTACAACTCCCAGCATGCTTGGAGTTGTAGTTTTGCAACATCTGGAGGACTACAGTTTGCAGACCACTGATACAGTGGTTCCCAATCTGTGCCCTTCCAGATGTTGCAAAACTACAACTCCCAGTATGCCAAAACTGTCCAGGCATGCTGGGAGTTGTAGTTCTGCAACATCTGAAGGGCCAGATGTTACAGCACTACAACTCCCAGCATGCCTGGACAGTAAGGGCATGCTGAGGATGTGTAGTTTTGCAACATCTGGAAGGGCACAGTGGTCTCCAAACTGTGGACCTCCAGATGTTGCAAAACTGCAACTCCCAGCATGCCCAGACGCCAAGGGCTGTCTGGGCATGCTGGGAGTTGTAGTTTACAGGGTCCTATTACAGCAATGCATGTCGCTTTACGGCGACGTGCATTGCTGTAAAGGGCCCGACCGCGGCTGAAGATCGACTCACCTGTCGCCGCTGCCGCCGTCTTCATCGTCTGGATCCGGGTCTTCAGAGACGAGGTAAGTACCGGGGCCGGTCCCCAGCACTCCCCCGTCCCCCGCCGCGTCCTCCGGTCTTCCTCCCGTCCTCTCCGGACTTTCAGGGGCCGGGCAGGACGGGAGGAAGTAACCGCCCCCCCTCCTGCGATTGGTCGGTTAACTAACCGACAGATCGCAGGGGATCGGAGGAGGTGGCCGGCTTGCCACCTCGCTCCGATACTCCAGCATGGTCCTGGCTGTCTGTGACAGCCGGGATCATGCGAAATTACCGGGCGGTCGGGTCCCAGAGACCCGATCAGCCCGGTATCGCCGCAGATCGCAAGGGCGATTTCCCTTGCGATTTGCGGCGATCGCCGACATGGGAGGCCTACATGGCCCCCCTCGGCGTTTGCCCTGGATGCCTGCTGAAGGATTTCAGCAGGCATCCAGTTCCGATCTCTGCCCGGCGAGCGGCAGAGACCGGAAAACGCCATGACGTATGCATACGTCATGGGTCCTTAAGGCCCAGGGTGTGAAGACGTATGCATACGTCATGGGTCCTGAACAGGTTAATTTCCAGCAGTAGATACAATATTCTAGTAAGGTCTATATAGCACATCAGTCCCACTCAGCCCCTGTTCCTCCACCTATCAGGCTGGGGCCTGGCCAAGGAGAAGTGAGAGGGCAAGTGGAGCAAGTTTTTCCTCCTTTCTCTCCACATTGTCTAAGAAGCAGCCCCACCGCCCCGACAAAGTATCGCTCCGTCATTATTAGTTCATTCCAAATAACCAGTAGGTACATTTTCCTCATCTACATTTTGTGTCACAGGTCTCCATTCGAATATCAAGGCAGATAAAACAGAAAAATGCAGGTTTAACTTACAGCCTTAGTCCATAGCTGTGGCATCTCCTCGTGGAGCCCTTGCTTGTGCCCAGCTTCCACATCCAGGTCTCGGAGCACGTGACCTCGATCCCCAGACCCATGTGACCCGCATCACCTTATCCGGAGTTGGGGGGGGGGGGGGGGTTAGGAGGAACGGAGAGAGATACGCTCAGGTGCTGCCTACGCCATGACACCTCCCCAGAAGAGGACATTTTTAAGCATACTAATTTTGGTGCATAAACAAAACCGAAAAAGCTACAATGGAGTCACTGAATGATAATAAAAACAAAGTAAATTTTATTGGTATACATTAAAACTAAACACATATATAAGAGGAGGAAAAAACATTTAAAAAATTCGGCATCACCAGACACCCTGCATGAAGAAGGATGGTAATCAGGGGACATGACTAATGCTGAATATACAAAGCTAAATGAATGCAGACAACGGCAGGTAATGTGCATAAGCGCATAAAGGTGAAAGACAAGTAAAGTGCCGTGTGTTGATAATAACAAATAGTGACAGGAAAGTACAAAGTAGCAAATGATACCCACAAGTCCAATACTGAACAATACAATGCAGGTTCTGGGATGACCCCAACCCAACGCGCATTTCGGCACTCTGACCTTCGTCCGGGAGTGGCTAAATCCCAGACCTTTAAAACAGTCATGGCAGTAAATGTTGGCACCCATGAAATTTTTCAAGAAAATGAAGTATTTCACACAGAAAGGGATTGCAGTAACACATGTTTTTCTTTACACACGTTTATTCCCTTTGTGTTTATTGGAACTAAACCAAAAAAGGGAGGAAAAAAAAAGCAAATTGGACATAATGTCTTACCAAACTCCAAATATGGGGTGGACAAAATTATTGGCACCCATAGCTTAATATTTGGTTGCGCACCCTTTGGAAAAAATAACTGAAATCAGTCGCTTCCTTTAACCATCAATAAGCTTCTTACACCTCTCAGCTGGAATGTTGGACCACTCTTCCTTTGCAAACTGTTCCAGGTCTCTCTTATTGGAAGGGCACCTTTTCCCAACAGCAATTTTAAGATCTCTCCACAGGTGTTCAATGGGATTTAGATCTGGACTCATTGTTGGCCACTTCAGAACTCTCCAGCGCTTTGTTGCTATCCATTTCTGGTTGCTTTTTGATGTATGTTTGGGGTCATTGTCCTGCTGGAAGACCCAAGATCTCGAATTCAATCCCAGTTTTCTGACACTGGGCTGTACAGTGCAACCCAAAATCCCTTGGTTATTCTCAGATTTCATGATGCCTTGCACACATTCAAGGCACCCAGTGCCAGAGGCAGCAAATCAACCCTAAAAACATCAATGAACCTCCACCATATTTCACTGTAGGTACTGTGTTCTTTTCTTTGTAGGCCTCATTCCGTTTTCGGTAAACAGTAGAATGATGTGCTTTACCAAAAAGCTCTATCTTGGCCTGATCTTTCCACACAGCTCATTTTGGCAAAATGTAGTCTTGCTTTTTATGTCTGTGTCCGCAGTGGGTCCTCCTGGGCCTCCTGCCATAGCATTTCATTTAAATGTCGACTGATAGTTCGCGTTGACACTGATGCTCCCTGAGCCTGCAGGACATCTTGAATATCTTTGGAACTTGTTTGGGGCTGCTTATCCACCATCCACACTATCCTGCATTGACACCTTTCATCAATTGTTCTCTTCCTTCCACGCCCAGGGAGATTAGCTACAGTGCCATGGGTTGCACACTTCTTGATAATGTTGCGCACTGTGGACAAAGGCCAATCTAGATCTCTGGAGATTGTTGATATTTTTTCACAATTTTGGTTCTCAAGTCCTCAGTCAGTTCTCTTCACCTCTTTCTGTTGTCCATGCTTAGTGGGGCCCACACAGACATACAATGCAAAGACTAAGTGAACTTCTCTCCTTTTTATCTGCTTTCAGGTGTGATTTTTATATTGCCCACACCTGTTACTTGCCCCAGGTGCGTTTAAAGGATTATCACATGCTTGAAACAATCTTATTTATCCACAGTTTTGAAAGGGTGCCAATAATTTTGTCTAGCCCATTTTTGGAGTTTGGTGTGACATTATGTCCAATTTGCTTTTTGTCCTCCCTTTTTTGGTTTAGTTCCAATACACACAAAATGAATAAACATGTGTATAGCAAAACATGCGTTACTGCAATCCTTTTCTGTGAGAAATACTTCATTTTCGGCCATGACTGTATACATGGTGACCCAATGAGAACAAAGAGCACATCATGTATTTAATTACTAGTATGTCAGTGCACATCCGCTCCGTGTCTGTGTATGGTGCATTCAACACCACTGACGTCACTTCCCCCGACGTCCAGAGAGGGCAAGTCATAGGACACCCCCATGTGAACATGCACGTAATCGAAACCACACATAGACGCGACCTCATGGACTACCGCAAGAGGACACAGCCGAGCATGTGCACAAGCGACGAAGCCAGCTAATGAAAAACCATACTAGCTGAACAACTGTGGCACAGTGACATCTAGTGGTGGGGAGGACTACACAAAGGATCAATGAAACATAATCTCTGATAGCCATAAACCCAGGGACCAGCGGAAAAGCATTTTGCAATTGGAAATATACAATAGTAGGTAATACATACTTTATACACATACATAGTTCAAAAAGTACATAAGCATAAATATAACAAAGTGAATCCTGGTAGAAAAACAGACATGGCCGCACATCCACAATTTTGTATTATGATCTAATTGCTTCTCAGCATAATTACAAAAACGAACAGGTTGTTAGTATATACGTTTTGATCAAAAGGTACAAAGCCCAATCGCCACGTCAAGGCCACCTATTGAGAGTGGGTCCCTAACGTCCCTAGCATAAAATGGTGTAGCACTGGGCGGCGCCCACCACTGCAGCGACACCAGTGCCCACAGGGGGAACGACCCACTGGCAGAGCGGCCCCAGTGCCACCCAAACCAGTCTCCGGGCCGCACCCCCCGCAGACACGGCGCCACGGCAGCAACGGATGCCGCACAGCACCACACCAGTGTGAACAAGGTGTAACAGTACACTTACCATATGCTCCCAGTCAGACTGGGAGACTGCTAGAAAATGAAAGGGCCCAGGTGTAGCTACCTGCTACTTATATAGGGTTGGGCTAAGGGGGTGTGGAGGAGTGCAGGTCAAGTGGAACAAAAAAAAAATGGAGGGGATAGAATACACAATGTGAATCCTGGTAGAAAAAACAGACATGGCCGCACATCCACAATTTTGTATTATGATCTAATTGCTTCTCAGCATAATTACAAAAACTAACAGGTTGTTAGTATATACGTTTTGATCAAAAGGTTCAAAGCCCACTCGCCACGTCAAGGCCACCTATTGAGAGTGGGTCCCTAACATCCCTAGCATATATACATATACACATACAGTATAAGGACATATACACATACAGTATAAGGACACAAAACCAAGAAATAATTATAATAAATATATGTGAAATCAATTAAGTGAAAGTAATGCAAAATTGTCTACATCTTTGCATTACTTTCAATTAATTAGTTTCACATATATTTATTATATTTATAATAATTATTTCTTGGGCAGAATGGGGAAATGTCCTGTCACTTACTGGCGGTGGTGATCGGTGGTCTCTAAACTGTAGCCCTACATGTTGCAAAACTACAACTCCCAGCATGCCCAGACAGCTGTTTGATGTTTGGGCATGCTGGGATTTGTAGTTTTGCAATGGTCTCTAAACTGTGGCCCTCTAGATCTTGCAACACTACAACTCCCAGCATGCACGAACAGCAAACGGCTGTCTCGCCATGCTTAGAGTTGTAGTTGCGTACCTCCAGCAGTTGCATAACTACAACTCCCAACATGCCTTTCGGAAATCAGTACATGCTGGGAGTTGTAGTTTTGCAACAGCTGGAGGCACACTGGTTGGAACATACTGAGTTAGGTAACAGAACTGAAGGTTTTCCAACCAGTGTGCCTCCAGCTGTTGCAAAAGTACATTTCCCAGCATGCATGGTCTGTCAGTGCTGGGAGTTGTAGTTTTGCAACAGCTGGAGGTTTCAGCTACAGGGTACATTCACACGGGCGGGTTTACAGTGAGTTTCCTGCTTCAAGTTTGAGCAGCAGCAAATTTTCCGCCGCAGCGCAAACTCCTAGTGGGAAACTCACCGTAAACCCCCGTGTGAATGTACCCTAAAAACACTACACTAACACATAATAAAGAGCACCACACTACATATACACCCCCTTACACTGCCCCCCCCCCCCCCAATAAAAATGAAAAACGTATCGTATGGCAGTGTTTCCAAAACGGAGCATCCAGCTACTGCAAAACAACAACTCCCAGCATTTCCGGACAGCCACTGACTGTCCAGGCATGCTGGGAGTTTAAGCCCTCCGATGTCTTCCAAAAGTAAAAACATGTCAACTTTATGATGCAAACACAAAGAAGACATATTGTATATGTGAATCAATATAACATTTATTTGGAATGTCTATTTTCCTTACAGGCAGAGAGCTTCATAGTTAGAAAAATGCTACATTTTCTAATTTTCCATGACATTTTTTAATTTTTCATCAACAAATGATGCAAGTATCGACAAAGATTTACCACTAAGTTAAAAGAATATGTCACGAAAAAACTATCTCGGAATTAAATGCTTAAGTAGAAGCATCCCAGAGTTATTAATGGTTAAAGTGACAGTGGTCAAATGTGCAAATAATTGCTCGGGTCCTTAAGGTGAAAATGGGCTGGGTCCTTTAGGGGTTAAACTTAAAAAGCAAAAGTGTCATCGAATAAAATACAAACCATTAAATTTGTGTCAATGTGTGTTTGAAAGTTATTAATGTCCCCTCATCGTCCCCCTCTTTGTCAGTTAATAATGTCCACTCATTTTCCCTCTGGGTTTCAATTATTAGGCTGTTTCTACTTTTTATAAAAAAAAATTGGGGAGGAGGGGGGACACACCAATTCTGCTGCATGGCGCTTTTTCTGCGAAAAATGTTTATTTCAGTTTGGCGTTTTTTTACTCTTTTTTTTTTTTTTAGCTCCCAGGCGTTTTTTTATTCTTTTTTGGACTTTAGCGATCCAAAAAAGTGATGGAGATAGCTTTTTTTATAAAATTTCTATGTTGGGAGCAGTAGTACCTGCAGTCAAGGAAAGATCACAGTGGATGTCACTTTTGACACCTGCTGTGATCCTTCTGTATAATGTATAGATGCGGGCGGCCGCTCTTCTATGGTCCATTATACAGGAGGATCACAACGGACCCGGGTGATCTGTCAATTAGTACAGGTATTACTACTCCCATCATGGAACAGTGTGTTCCATGCTGGGAGTAGTAGTACTACCTAAAAAATGTAAAAACAAAAAGTAAAAAAAAACACACACTACATTTTTATTATTGTCGGCTACATTTTTAGTGCCCTGCCCGCCCACATAAATTGATCCCTGTTTAAAAATGTATTAACATTTTGTTATAAAAAAAAAACATACATTTCGTTAAATACAATTTTTTCCATCAATACTGTATCTTTTTTATAATTTTTTTTTCAATGGTACCCTACGAAATGGTACCCATCACTTGTTTGGATTCTATCAAAAAAGATTTAAAAATGCCTGTAAAAACGCCAAAGTTAAAACCCACATGCCGTTTTTCTTGGCGTTTTTTTCACTTCCATAGATTTCTATGGGAGGTAAAAGCCAAGATTCTCCCGAAAAAATGGCATGAAGTCTCAACAAGAGGTCGTTTTTGAAAAACTGCCAAGGAGCCAAAAATACCTGAAAAACGTCAAAAGGATAAAAAAAAAAAAAAACGCCAAACTGAAAAACACCAAGTGGATATTGCATTTTGAAGTTCCCTATTGAGTTGCAGCTAACATCTGGCAGCAGTATTTTTTCACAAAAAAACGCCATGCAGCAAAATGGGTGTTTTAATTGGCGTTTTTGCCAAAAAAAATAAAAATCGAAACCTAGCCTAAAGGGGTACTCAACAATTTTTTTTAAATCAACTTTAGCCAGAAAGTTAAACAGATTTCTAAATTACTTCTATTTAAAAATCTTAATCCTTTCAGTAATTAGCTGCTGTACGCTTCAGAGGAAGTTGTGTAGTTATTTTCTGTCTGACCACAGTGCTCTCTGCTGACACCTCTGTCCGTATCAGGAACTGTCCAGAGCAGGAAAGGTTTGCTATGGGGATTTGCTTGTACTCTGGACAGTTCCTGACATGGACAGAGGTGTCAGCAGAGAGCACTGTGTCAGACTGAAAAGAATTCCAGAATGCCCTGACATGGACAGAGGTGTCAGCAAAGAGCACTGTGGTCAGACTCAAAATAATTCCAGAAAGAATTCGCAGCAAATTAGCAGCATCGCCGTGAAGCTCCTTACTCCTGACTAGAGAGCCTCACTTCTAAGGCCACTGATTGGCTGCAATAGTCACCTGATGCCTGCTGGTTCTGTAAGACTGTAGTGCTGACCACCTCAAGCAAAACTGTGATCAGCTCAGGAATGTAGGCGGGGAAAGTAAAACAGTTTATTATTATTATTTTTTTAACCACTAAGGGACCCAGGGCATATAGGTACGCCCCAACGCCCTGGAACTTAAGGACCCAGCGCATACCTGTACGCCCATGGGAATTTTGATTCCCGCCACGCGGAACCCGGGCCGGGATGACTGCTGATATCTATCAGCAGGCACCCCGTGCAAACCCCTGGGGGGTCCTGTACCCCCCCCATGTGGTGATTCCGGGTCATACGGGTCTCTGGTTGCCCCGCTCTGCCCACCGACTGTTGTCCTGGCAGAATGGGGAAACTGTCCTGTGACCGGCGGCGATGGTGGAGGTAGCTTACCAGCGGTGATCCTCTCCCTGGTGCGGCAAACCTGCCACTACGGAAGCCAGTGAGTTGTTGCCTTGCAACATCTGGAGGGCTACAATTTGGAGACCACTATACAGTGGTCTCTAAACTGTAGCCCTCCAGATGTCGCAAAACTACAACTCCCAGCATGCCCAGACAGCTGTCTGGGCATGCTGGGATTTGTAGTTTTGCAACATCTGGAGGGCCACAGTTTGGAGATCACTGTGCAGTGGTTTCTAAACCGTGGCCCTCTAAATCTTGCAAAACTACAACTCCCAGCAGGCACAAGCAGCAAACTTCTGTCTCGCCATGCTGGGAGTTGTAGTTATGTACCTCCAGCTCTAGTATAACTACATCTCGCAGCATGCCCTTCGGCGATCAGTACATGCTGGGAGTTGTAGTTTTGCAACAGCTGGAGGCACACTGTTTGGAAAATACTGAGTTAGATAACAGAATCTAACTTAAGGTTTTCCAACCAGTGTGCCTCCAGCTGTTGCAGAAGTACAACTCCCAGCATGCACGGTCTGGGAGTTGTAGCTTTGTATTAGCTGGAGTTTCCTGCTTCAAGTTTGAGCTGTGGCAAATTTTCAGCAGCGCAAACTCCTAGCGGGAAACTCGCCATAAACCCGCCGGTGTGATTGTACCCAAAAAAACACTACACTACACTAACACATAATAAAGGGTAAAACACTTCATATACACCCCCTTACATTTTTAATTTTTATTGGGGGAGGGGGGAAGTGTATCGTACGGCAGTGTTTCCAAAACGGAGCCTCCAGCTGTTGCAAAACAATAACTCCCAGCATTTCTGGACAGCCACTGACTGCCCAGGCATGCTGGGAGTTTAGTAACAGCTGGAGGCACCCTGTTTGGGAATCACTGGCGTAGAATACCCCTATGTCCACCCCTATGCAATCCCTAATTTAGTCCTCAATTGCACATAGTGCTCTCTCACTTTGGAGCCACATATGGGGTATTTCCGTTCTCGGAAACAATTGTGTTACAAATTTTTGGGGTCTTTTTCTCCTTTTACGTCTTAGGAAAAGGTGGGGTCTACACCAGCCTGTTAGTGTAAAAAATAAACATTTTTACTCTAACCTGCTGGTGTTGCCCCATACTTTTTATTTTCACAAGAGGTAAAAGGGAAAAAAAAGACCCCCTAAATTTGTAACGCAATTTCTCCTAAGTACAGAAATACCCTATATGTGGGCATAAAATGCTCTACGGACGCACAACAAGGCTCAGGAGTGAGAGCGCACTATGTACATTTGAAGCCTAAGTTGGTGATTTGCACAGGGGTGGCTGATATTTCAGTGGTTCTAACTTAAACGCTGAAAAATAAATACCCACGTGTGACCCCATTTTGGAAACTACACCCCTCATGGAATATAACAAGGGGTATAGTGAGCCTTAACACCCCACAGGTGTTTGACGAATTTTCGTTAAAGTTGGATGGAAAAATGAAGACATTTTTTTTTTTTTACTAAAATGTTGGTGTTACCCTAAATTTTTTTTATTTTCACAAGAGAAAATAGGAGAAAAAATCCCCCCAAAATTTGTAACCACATTTCTCCTGAGTAAGAACATAGGGGGAGATTTATCAAAACTTGCCAGGTTGCCCATAGCAACCAATCAGATCGCTTCTTTCATTTTTCACAGGCCTTCATAAAAATGAAAGAAGCAAGCTGATTGGTTGCTATGGGCAACTGGGCAAGTTTTCCTCTGCACAGGTTTTGATAAATCTCCCCCACACCCCATATGTGGATGTAAAGTGCTCTGCAGGTGAATTACAATGCTCAGAAGAGAAGGAGCGCCATTGGGCTTTTGGACAGAAAATGTGTCCGTAATTTAATGCTACATGTGTTTACAAAGCCCCCATGGTGCCAGAACAATGCACCCCCCCCACATGTGACCCCATTTTGGAAACTACATCCCTTACGTAATGTAATAAGGGGTACAGTGAGCATTTACGCCCCACAGGTGTCTGGCATATTTTTGGAACAGTGATCCGTGAAAAGGAAAATGTAATTTTTCATTTGCTCAGCCCACTGTTCCAAAGATCTGTGCTCACTGCACCCCTTATTAAAGGGTTTATCCACCATAAGGTGATTTTAGTAAGTACCTGGCAGACAGTAATGGACATGCTTAGGAAGGATCTCTGCTTGTCTTGGGGCTAAATGGCTATGTTCTGAGATTACCATAATATTGTGGCTAGCTGTTTGTGAATTAGTATTTCCTGTTTGACTTTTCTTTTTTTGACTACAAATCCCACAATTCCATCTTGCTCCCTCCCACACATCAGCCACCCCACCCATTGAAACATAAATGAGCTGCATCCATTCAAATCAATGTGGTTTTCTATCAGGGTGCCTACAGCTGTTGCAGATTAATCTCTCTCCCACCCTCCACCCATTGAAGTAGACAGGCTCCCTGTCATCAGCAGACTAGTGAGTCAGGTCTCTGCTGCATTGTAACCTGGGAAAAATCTGAGACAATAGTCATTTTGTATGCTGTACACAGGTACAGACACTATATTATGAACTACACTAACTTAACAGCCTCTGTAGCATAGTCAAATAAAAAAAAATCCTGGAATACCCCTTTAAATTCTTTGAGGGGTGTAGTTTCCAAAGGGTCACATATTGGGGGGGGGTCCCCTGTTCTGGCACCACGCCCCCGTGCACAAGGCCCCCGACTTCTATTCCAATCAAATTCTCTCTCCAAAAGCTCAATGGTGCTCCTTCTCTTCTGAGCATTGTAGTGCGCCAGCAGAGCACTTGACGTCCACACATGGGGTATTTCCATACTCAGAAGAAATGGGGTTACAAATTTTGGGGGGCATTTTCTCCTGTTACCCCTTGTAAAAATGTAAAATTTGAAAAAACTGCATTTTAGTGAATTTTTTTTTTTCTCATTTACACATCCGACTTTATTGAAAAGTCATCAAACACCTGTGGGGTGTTAAGGCTTACTGTAGCCCTTGTTATGTTCCTTGAGGGGAGTAGTTTCCAAAATGCCATGTGTTATTTTATTTTTATTTTTTTTTGCTGTTCTGGCACTAAAGGGCTTCCTAAATGTGACATGCCCCCCAAAAACCATTTCAGCAAAATTTGCTTTCCAAAAGCCAAATGTGACTCCTTTTCTTCTGAGCATTGTAGTACACCCGCAGTGCACTTGATGTCCACACATGGGGTATTTCCATACTCAGAATAGATGGGGTCACAAATTTTGGGGGACATTTTCTACTATTACCCCTTGTAAATATGTAACATTTTGGGGAAAACCAGCATTTTAGTGGAAAAAAAATAGAAATTAATTTACACATACAAATTTAACAAAAAGTCGTCAAACACCTTTGGGGTGTTAAGGCTCACTGTACCCCTTGTTACATTCCTTGAGGGGTGTAGTTTCCAAAATAGTATGCCATGTGTTTTTTTTTTTTTTTGCTGTTCTGGCACCATAGGGGCTTCCTAAATGTGACTTGCCCCCCAAAAACCATTTCAGTAAAACTCCCTCTCCAAAATCTCATTGTTGCTCCTTCCCTTCTGAGCCTTGTAGTGCACCCACGGAGCTCTTGACATACACATATGAGGTATTTCCTTACTCGAGAGAAATTGGATTACACATTTTAGGGTGATTTCTCTCCAAAAACTTGGTCTACAAGAACCTGCGAGTGTAAAAAATGAAGAATTTTCTCCTTCATTTTGCTGCTATTCTTGTGAAACACCTAAAGGGTTAACACACTTACTGAATGTCATTTTGAATACTTTGAGGGGTGTAGTTTTTATAATGGGATCATTTATGGGGTATTTCTAATATGAAGGCCCCTCAAATCCACTTCAAAACTAAACTGCCCCTCGAAAATTCCGATTTTGAAAATTTTGTGAAAAATTGGAAAATTAGTGCTCAACTTTGAAGCCCTCTGATGCAAACATAAAATAGACATATTGGGGGAGATTTATCAAAACCTGTGCAGAGGAAGAGTGGTGCAGTTGCCCATAGCAACCAATCAGATTGCTTCTTTCATTTTCCACAGGCCTCTAAAGAGGCCTGTGGAAAATGAAAGAAGCAATCTGATTGGTTGCTATGGGCAACTGCACCACTCTTCCTCTGCACAGGTTTTGATAAATCTCCCCAATTGTATATGTGAATCAATGTATAATGTATTTAGGATGTCCATTTTCCTTATAAGCAGAGAGTTTCAAAGTTAAAACAAAGTAAAAAATGATGCAGGTATCAACAAAAATTTACCACTAACAGAGTAGAATATGTCACGAAAAAACATTCTCAGAATCAGAATGAAAAGTAAAAGCATTCCAAAGTTATTAATGCTTAAAGTGACAGTGGTCAGATGTGCAAAAAATGGCCTGGGTCCTGAAGGGGAAAATGGGCTGGGTCCTTAAAGAGTTAAGTATGGACAAGCCCTATTGGGAAAGGATGACGAAATCCTGGGTGCCACCATGAAATTCTTAGTCGCTGTGGTGATCTGGCACCTGGGATTTGTAAAGCCCTGGCATAAGGCACCTGGGGTTTGTAAAGCCCTGGCATAAGGTGCCATGCTGGATAGGTAGACACTATGCCATATACTTCCATAGAGGCAGTACTATGTAAATTGACCTTTAGCATAATGCTACAGTACTAGTGATAATAAAGACATTAATAATAATCAATGGTAACATAGAAGCAGCGCCTCATGAACAGCTGCCATTTGACAAAGGTTATTTAAGGAGTTCGGTTCAGTGAGGACAGTGGATGGCAGTAGAATTTACATTGTGTAATTGTATTAGTTCATCCTAATTTACTGGTGTAATTCATGGCTTCAAACACTCACGGGTGAGTTACCAGAGCACCAGAGATGCCTAACTCAGCAGGTGGGACCAGCTTTTATGTTCCCATAATAAGCAGTTAATATTTGATAAAGGCAGCAGGTAGCCACTAATGCCCAACTTGTAAATATTCTTGACTTGTATAATTGGTTACTGGAGTCCAGCTGTTCTTTCATATATCTGTGCTATCGGAAATATTACAGAGAAACATCTGGCTCACCTTTTCTTCAACCCTCTCCTACTTCCCAGAAAACATAACTGTAAATGTAATGTTAAGCATTTGGGATAATGTGCATATCTATTTGAGTCTGCATATGGCTAGTAAATTTTTTTGTGTGTTCATATTAGAGCTGTAGGGTACGTTTACATGTGCAGGATCTGCTGCATATTATTGCTGCATATTCACTGCAGCTGATTTTCCTACCCATTAAAGTTAATGGGTAGCTTAATCAGCTGCACAAAATATGCAGTGAAAATGTGCAGCAGATCCTGTACATGTGAACGTAACCTTAGGCTAAGTTTCTACTTGTTTTTTTTTGTGGCACAAAAAAAAAACGCATGAAAAAAATGCCACAGCATTCTCTTGTGTTTTTTTCTTCCGTTTTTTTCTGGTGTTTTTTTTTTTACTTTGAGTGGAAATTGCATTTTTGGCCTCTGACGTTTTTTCAAAATTTGTTGGGTACCAAAAAAGGATGCAGTAGTGATGGAAAAAAATTTATGTAACAAAATTTATATTTTTTATAATGAAATTTTAATACATTTTTAGTAAAGTGTGTGTGTGTGTGTATTTCACCTTTTTTTCCCCTATGTTTTTTACATTTTTAAGGTAGTACTATTACTCCCAGCATGGAACGGACTGTTCCATGATGGGAGTAGTAGTACCTGTACTAATAGACACATCACCCCAGGTGTCACTCCTGACACCCGATGCGATCGTCCATAATATAGCAGAGATGCAGAGCAGCTCTTTACAGCGCTCGCATCTCTGCTCTGTACTCCGGCCGGCCAGTGATGTGAATAGAAATTCACATCACTCATTCATGTTCTATTCATATCACTGGCCGACCCGGAGTATAGTGCAGAGATGCGAGCACTATATAGAGTGGGTCCACATCTCTGTAATAGATAGGACGATCGCACCGGGTGTCAGGAGTGACACCAGCTGTGATCTTTCCTTAACTGCAGGTACTACTACTCCCAACATGGAGCACACTCTGCTCCATGCTGGGAGCTGTAGTACCTGCATTAATAGACAGATCGCAGCGAGTGTAACTTCTGACACCTGTTGCGATCTGTCTATTAATGCAGGTATTACAGATCCCAGCATTGAGCAGACTCTGCTCCATGTTGGGAGCAGTAGTACCTGCAGTTAAGGAAAGATCACAGCGGATGTCACTCCTGACAACCGCTGTGATCGAATAAAGACAAAAAAGACAACCGGGAGGCAGCGCCTCGTGTATTACCCTTGGCAGGTGAGGGAACCAAAAAGTATGCTGAATGTACACCCAGGACTTAAGTCAGGGTGGCCGCTCACCTTAAAGTAGAAGAATTGCGCATATCACCTCTTGATTGGGGTACCAGATAAAGTTGGATGAGCTGCCGAGCCTGATGGTCACAGGAGCGTGTCAACGCCCTGTAGGAACTGGAATACTTGTGAGAAAAAAGACCAATGGATCCAGGCGCTGCTCTATCCAGGTATACACAGGATGCAGGTAAGTGTTCTTAATCAAGCAATTTTATTGTACACAAAACAACAAAAGGATCATGACGCGTTTCGGGTAAATTCCCCTTCCTCAGATGATCTAGCTAGATCATCTGAGGAAGGGGAATTTACCCCGAAACGCGTTATGATCCTTTTGTTGTTTTGTGTACAATAAAATTGCTTGATTAAGAACACTTACCTGCATGCTGTGCATACCTGGATAGAGCAGCGCCTGGATCCATTGGTCTTTTTTCTCACAAGTATTCCAACCGCTGTGATCCTCCTGTATAATGTATAGATGTGGCTGGCCGCTCTTCTATCGTCCCCTGCGATGACGTGTGTATATATATATATATATATATATATACACATACATATATACCTATTCATATTTTCCACAGAGAGTTGTGATTGGCTGGAACCATCTGGCCAATCACAGCTCTCTGCGGGAAATATGAATAGTTGTGTATATATACGGCAGTTCAGGGGACCAGAGAAGAGCGGCCGGCCGCATCTATAAATTATACAGAAGGATCGCAACAGACCCGCGGGATCTGTCAATTAGTACAAGTACTACTACTCCCATCATGGAACAGTACATACACTACATTTTTATTTATTGTTGGCTACATTTTTAGTGCCCTGCTCTCCCATATAGATTGATCCCTGTTTTAAAAATTACTAAAAATGTTGTTATGAAAAAGACCAAATTTGTGAGATACAATTTTTTCCATCACTACTGTATCTTTTTTTTTTTTTTTTTTTAATGGTACCCTACAAAATCTTATTAAAAAAAGGTATCTCCATCACTTTTTATGGATCGCTAAAGTCCGAAAAAGAATAAAAACCGTCTGCAAAAATGCCAAAGTTAAAACCCACATGTTGTTTTTCTTTGTGTTGTTTTACTCCCTTTGACTTTTAGGGTATGTTCACACTAGGGATCGACCGATATCGTTTTTTTTAGGGCCGATACCGATAATCGGTGGAGGTTAGGGCCGATAGCCGATAACTTATACCGATATTCCAGTATAAGTTATCGGCTATTTATCCCCCCGCGACACCGCTGCAGAACATTGATTTAAAGCGGGCGCTTTAAATCAATGCACTGCAGTGGCTTTTGCGGTGCCATAGGCCGCTGCCGCCACCCGCTTCTCTCCCCCTACCTGTCAGGGTGGTCCGGGCCATCCATCCTTCCTTCCTGTAGTGTCCGGCGGCATTCCGGGTGGAGGGTGAACCGGTCCGGGCTGTCCTTCTTCTCCGGGGGTCCTCTTCTCCACTCCCGGCAGGCTCCGGCCTAGTACACTGCATAGACGCTGCTGCGCAGTGACGCACGTGTGCAGCGACGCACCTGACGTCACAGCGTAGCGGCGTCTATGCAGCGTACTATGCCGGAGCCTGCCCGGAGTGGAGAAGATGACCCCCGGAGAAGGACAGCCCGGACCGGTTCACCCTCCACCCGGAATGCCGCCGGACATTACAGGAAGGAAGGATTGATGGCCCGGACCACCCCCATTACGGGTAAGTTTAATTTTTTTTATTGACTCGGAGGGTGGGGGAGGGGCCCGACCGGTATAGCGGTATGGGCAAAAATCCATACCGGTATACCGCCCAGCACTACGGTGGGGGGTGTGACGCGGTGCGGTGCAGTGCGGGGGGGCGGTCGCGGTGCGGTGGGGGCGGAACCGGGGCGGGGCATTATCGGCTTATCGGCAAGGTAATTGCCGATAATGCCCAAAATCGTGATTATCAGCCGATAATATCGGCCATACCGATAATCGGTCGATCCCTAGTTCACACTATGGAATTCCCCGTGGAATTCCGTGGTGTGAACTTAACATTAGTGTGCATGGGTCTCCGTGAGACCCGTTCACACTGCGAAATTTCAGCGGCGGACAATTCCGCCGTGGAAATTGTTCCGTGCAAAGAAAGAACATGTTCATTCTTTGCGCAGAAGTCCGCGAGCACTGCATAGCCGTCAATGGTGACGGCGCAATGCCGCACGGTCCTACCGCCGCTGCCGGCTGCCAGTCTGAATCTCTACTTGCTGAATTCAGAGAGCGGAGATTTCGTTCACACACTGTAGTGTGAACCATACCCTTATGGGGGAAAAACACCACGATTTCAGGGGAAAAAACACCATAGGCTCAACATGCTGCAACTTTGCAAAACCGCCAAGGAGCTGAAACGGCAAAAGGATTAAAAAAAACGCCAAACTAAAAAACGTGTTGCAATTTCTCATCTGGCCACAGCGTTTTCAATGAAAAATCGCCTTGCGGGCCATTTTGGCATTTTTTTGTGAAAAAATACTGAGGATTTCTTTTTGCTGTTGGTACTTAAACCGTATATACTAGAGTATTAGCCGTTCCCAATATAAGCCGAGGCCCCTAATTTTACCCCCAAAACCTAGGAAAAGTTATTGACTCAACTATAAGCCTAGGGTGGGAAAAATATCATCACCCCATGTCATCATCCAGACCCCTGTCATCATCACCCCCTTCATTATCACGCCGTCATTATCACCCCATCATCATCCCCCTCGTCATCATCCCCCCCTTCATCATCACCGCCTGTCAATCCCTTCAACATCATCCAGACCCCCCTTTTGTTTTCTACTTACCTCCCCAGTTGTGGAAGGGTGAGCTGGTCCGGGCCGTCCATCTATGCTGCAGGGACCGTCCGGTGGGGAGGGTTAGTCTTTCCGGGCTGTCCATCTTCACCGGGAGGCCCTCTTCTCCGGGCCGGCCACGGACTAGTGACGTTGCATTGACGACGCGTGGGGACATCCGTCACTTCCCTGCGCATGAACGTCCCTGCGCGGTGGCGTCAATGCAGCGTCACCAGTTCGGGGCCGGCACGGAGCGGAGAAGAGGGCTTCCAGGTGAAGATGGACAGCCCGGAATGACTAACCCTCCCCACCGGACGGTCCCTGCAGCATAGATGGCCTGGCCCATCCCCTCACAGCTAAGCCAGAAGGGTTTTTATTCTCTCAAGTATAAGCTGAGGGGGGGGGGGGGGTGTTTTCAGCACGAAAAATCATGCTGAAAAACTCGGCTTATACTCTAGTATATACGGTAGTTGTTTTTTAAAGGGGTGTCTGGCAGTAGACCATTTTTTCTTAAAGGACTCAGGCTTACTTAACCCCTTAAGGACCGGGCCATTTTTCATTTTTGCACTTTTGTTTTTTCCTCCTCACCTTCTAAAAATAATAACACTTAAAATTTTTCACCTACAGACCCATATGAGGGCTTGTTTTTGTGCCATCAATTTAACTTTGTAATGACATCATTCATTTCACCACAAAAAAAATATTTGTGTGGCAAAATTGGAAAAAAAAAAGTCGTTTTGTGACTTTTGGGGGCCTCCGATTCTACACAGTGCCCTTTTTGGTAAAAATGACACCTTATCTTTATTTTGTAGGTTCATACTGTTATAAGGATACCTAATTTATATAGGTTTTATTTCATTTTACTAAACAAAATTAGTCCTCTTCTGACCCCTATAACTTTTTTATTTCTCCGTATAGGGGGTTGTATGAGGGCTCATTTTTTGCGCTGTGATCTGAAGTATTTATCTATCCCATTTTTTATGGGACTTTTTGATCGCTTTTTTAAAAAAATTTGTAGGGTATACAAAGTGACCACAAATATGCAATTTTGGACTTTGATATTTTTTTTAACGTAAACATCATTAACCGTTAACATTTGCGTGCGTGGCAATACCATATGTTTATTTTTATTATGTTTACATATTTTTTGTATGAAATTTGGGTAAAGGGGGGGTGATTCAAACTTTTAATATGGATGTGGTTAATGGGTGTTTTTTTAAACTTTTATTCTAGGGGACTTTTAGGAGGAATTATTAGATTCCTTATACAGATCAATATATTTCCATAGAACCACATTGATCTGTGTACTCTGCGCCAGATTGATAAAGCCTGGTCCAACCAGGCTCTATCAATAACAGAACTGCAGCAGCCATGGAAGCAGAGGTAAGCCCTCCGGCTACCTCCAAAGTGGATTGCCTCCGAAAACCCCCCAATATCGCGCTGCGGAGGTGGGGTCCACCAGACTGGACCACCAGGGACTGGTTAAAGGTCCCTTTAGACGCCAATGTCAGCTTTGACTGCAGCGATCTAAAGGGTAAATAACCGGCTGCATTTCGGATATCAGCGGCGGCCCCAAGCTACAGGAATCAGCTGGGGGCTGGCCGGTATGGCGCGGGCTCAAGTCAGGAGCCTGCATCATACACTGCTTGCCAACTTAGAACGAGCCTGCTCGTCCTTAGATGGCAACCGGTTAAGGCTAGTAACAGACAAATCGTAGTTGTCCAAAAAATGCCATACTGGCCACCTAGTACTTTTTGAACCAGAAACACTGTGGGAGATTTATCTAGAGAAAAGTTAACCAGTTGCCCATAGCAACCAATCAGATCACTTCTTTTATTTTTAAAAAGGCATTTTGCACAGGTTTTCATATATCTCTCCCACTATGTCCAAATGTTAGCTGGGAGTCAATAGGGAAATACAAAACACCATACACAGATTGGGGGGGGGGGGGGGATTTATCAAAACCAGTGTAGAGGAAAAGTTGACCAGTTGCCCATAGCAAGCAATCAGATCGCTTCTTTAATTTTTTAAGAGGCCCTTTTCAAAATAAAGAAGCAATCTGACCGGTTGCTATGGGCAACTGGTGGGGTTTTGATAAATCTTCCCCATGGTGTTTTTGTTTTGGCACAGTGGCCGTTTTTAACCCATACTGTAAAGAGAAAAAAAAATGTTACGAAAATCACATGTACATGTATGTGGATTTAGAAATCCTTGGGTCACATAAAAGAATCACATAAAGGCCTGCTCCATGTCTCAACAAACTAAAAAGTGCCCGCTCAGCTAATCATTGGCCACAACAGTGACTTGCCTCAGCTAGCTATTGGCTAGGCAGACATTACCTAGGTATTTTCCTATGTGCTGAGAATTGGAGCATGATGCACTGATCAATGAGGACTAGGCACTGTCATAGCATCAGCGTCGGGGATTAGTTTTTTTTGTATTTTTAAACCAGCCCGAACCCTTTGAGAAAAAATTTCTATTGCCAGACAACTTAATTTTTTTTTTTTTTTTGTCCCTATTTCTAGATGGTAAAACTGCAGCATTTTGTTGCAACATGTAAATATAGTGAAGCCGCTGAGAAAGACCACCTCTTTGGGAAGACTATCTTTATCCAGGCAAAACTGATTTTTGGGACTAGAATATTTGTAAATGCATTGATGTTTTTAAAGAGTACCTGTCACCAAATAAAACTTTTAATATAGTGTTCCTTATGTCATTAGCAGACACTTTACCATTCACTTGCTTTTAAAATTGGCAACAAAAATGTTTAAACTGTAATAGAAAAAACGGCCACTAGGTGGCTCTGTTCTGTTCCCTGCCACAATTAATGCAGTGAGTTTGGTCTCCTCCCTGCCTGGCAGGAGACCAAACTCTGGAAGGGTCTCTCTGCTCTGAGCTGCACAGAGCCTCACTGAAAGCTGCAAAGAGCCTTGTTAAAAGCTGCAAAGAGCCTCACTGAAAGATGCACAGAGCTTGAGGTCTTCTATTCATCACAACACTGCATCAAAGTGGTCCCCCAGCAGGCTTCTGTGATGTCATGCCCGCTGGGAAACGACCACTTCTCCTGCTGGGAGATTGCACTATGTGATCAAGAAGAAAGGTATGATACAGAGCTTTAAAAAAAAAAATAAGGGTGGGAGGAGTGTTAGGAGTAGTTAGGGAATATAGCCTGAGTTAGTTTAGAACAGTTTATTTGGTGACAGGTACTCTTTAATTTAGCACTGGAACAAACAAAAATAGTTGGAAATTTTTATATAGCCTTTAGTATCTAACATGAATGTATTTGTTTTAGGTCAGTGTATTTCAGGTCAAGGTCAGAAAATAAGTAGTTAGAACAAAAAAGGTTGCTGACTATATTAGTGGAACAGTCATGAGTGGAAACTGAGGATACAGATGTCAGACTAGAAAACTGATTGGAAGATAAGTCTTCAGATATCAGTACATAAATATCACACCATTCCCCATATGAACATAGACTTGATCCATACACAAATATGGAAACACAAACACTGCTGGTTACAGTTTCTGTTCAGTACAAGAAGTGCATGTATTGTTGTTTTATAAGTGAGTGAGCCTGTCAGAACTAGTGGTCAACATTTCAATGTTTATTTGACAGCTATACCCTGTAAAGCTGATATTTATTCGGGGGTTTTGAAAATGTATCAGCACATTGCAATATAAGGTTACAGAAAGGAGTATGATTTTTACATGTAAGCAGAGCTTTTCACATGGAATTGCTAATTCTTAGAAAGAGAACTAAGGCAGAGTCTTGAAATACTATACATTGTCATGGTCATGCAGCTTATTTCCTTAACTCCTTCAGTTCACATACTTAACTATACTTTTACAGACATCTGGGCCCCTAAGTTCATATGAAGAAGTTGTGGCATCATAGTAGTAGACTTTACCTTAGCAAAAATAAAACCCTTGGCATTAACTAAATATAAAGGGGGAGTTTTATCAAAACCTGTCCAGAGGAAAAGTTCCTGAGTAGCCCATATCAACCAATAAGATTGCTTCTTTCATTTTTCAGAGGCCTTTTCAAAAATGAAAACGCGATCTGATTGGTTGCTATGGGTAACTCAGCAACTTTTCCTCTGGACAGGTATTAATAAATCCCCCTATCTGTTTTTTCAGCAGATAGGCTGATATCCTCCCTTCTCTTCACATGTTTTAAGGGACTTTCTGGTATAAAAATATTGTAATATTTGCTTGGGCTGGTATAAAAATGTTGTGTTGCCTTTCAAGCAGGGAGAAGAGATAAACAGCAGTAGGGAACCAATTAGAATACTGATGATAAAGGTACTTACCTTCCCCAATCCGTGTTCCCGTTCATCTGTTATTGTTGTCGCAGGCTTGGTACACGGCAGGAGCACGCTGATGTCAATGCTATTACTTCTCTGCTGGGCCCTGCTACGAGCAGACTTGGAGAAGCAGCAGCGATGACGTCACCATGCTCCAAGCCTGCTGGCGGAATACGAAATATAACATCAATGGGACCACTGGACGGTGGTAGGTAATAGGGATCGACCGATCATCGGTATGGCCGATATTATCGGCCGATAATCACGATTTTGTGCATTATCGTTATCGGCAATTACCTTGCCGATAAGCCGATAATGCCCCGCCCCCCGCACGGCCCCCACCGCACACGGCCCCCACAAATCATTTACACATCCAACTTTAACGAAAAGTCGTCAAACACCTGTGGGGTGTTAAGGCTCACTGTACCCCTTGTTACGTTCCTTGAGGGGTGTAGTTTCCAAAATAGTATGCCATGTGTTTTTTTTTTTTTTTTGCTGTCCTGGCACCATAAGGACTTCCTAAATGGGACATGCCCCCAAAAAAACATTTCAGCAAAATTTATTTTTCAAAAGCCAAATGTGACTCCTTCTCTTCTGAGCTTTGTAGTACGCCAACAGAGCACTTGACGTGCACATATTTATTTCCATACTCAGAAGAGATGGGGTTACAAATTTTGGGGGTCATTTTCTCCTATTAACCCTTGTAAAAATGGGCAAAGGCTGTCCGGGCATGCTGGTAGTTGTAGTTTCACAACAGCTGGAGGCCCCCTGGTTTTTAGTGTACAGTATTAGTTTTTACCTGCTCTGGCCGGCCCCCGCCTGCAGCCGCACACGGGAGCCGGCCCGGGCAGATAATCATAGGTTTTCCTATGCCGGACATCCCTGTGTCCGGAAAAATCTTTTCGGGACATAAGGATGTCCGCGGGTCACTAACCATTCCCCGCCCGCCGCGCGTCCTCCTCCGGTCCTCCTCCGGTCTTCCTGCGATCCTCCGCCTCTCTATGGTTGTACGCAGTGACGTCCCGTGCGTACAACCATAGAGGCGCAGCAGTACCAGGAGGACCGGAGGAAGACGCACGCCGGTCGGAGCCTGGTAAGTGACCGGCGGCACGTCATCTTCAGTGTTCCGTTCACCGCTCCTCCGGTCCCGGCACCTACTGCTATGGTCCATAGGCCATAGCAGTAGATGGTGACCCCGGGCCGAGGGGGGGTGACCGGAACACTGTGGGGGGCAGTATACAGCCTCCAGCCGTACACTGTATATGGCTTGAAGCTGTATGTCTGTGGGGGGGGGGGAGCTGCCTACCATTGTGGGGGGACTATACTGCCAACTATTGTGGGGGAACTATACTGCCAACTATTGTGGGGGGAACTATACTGCCAACTATTGTGGGGGGGAGCTGCCTACCATTGTGGGGGAACTATACTGCCAACTATTGTGGGGGAACTATACTGCCAACTATTGTGGGGGAACTATACTGCCAACTATTGTGGGGGGACTATACTGCCAACTATTGTGGGGGGGGGAGCTGCCTACCATTGTGGGGGAACTATACTGCCAACTATTGTGGGGGGGGGGAGCTGCCTACCATTGTGGGGGAACTATACTGCCAACTATTGTGGGGAGGAGCTGCCTACTATTGTGGGGGAACTTCCTAATATTGTGGGGGGGGGGGGGAGCTGCCAACTATTGTGGGGCAGCTGCCTACTATTGTGGGCGAGCTGCCTACTATTGTGGGGGATCTGCTGACCTAATGTGGGAGAGCTGCTGACCTAATGTGGGGGAGCTGTCTACTATTGTGGCGAAGCTGCTGACCTAATATGGGGGAGCTGCTGACCTAATGTGGGGGAACTGCTGACCTAATGTGGGGGAGCTGTCTACTATTGTGGGGGAACTGCTGACCTAATGTGGGGGTGCTGCCTACTATTGTGGGGGAACATGCTGCCTACCTAATGTGGGGGGAACTATACTGCCTACCTAATGGGGGGGTGCTACAAGGTACCGTACATCACGGTAGGAGGGGTAGTCTTATACTGCGAGTATATCCCAAACTCTATATTTTAACTGTGAAAGTTGGGGGTCGTCTTATACGCCGGCATATACGGTATATGTGAGGGGCACATGTCAGGGGGCATTATATGTGGGGGCACATGACAGGAGGCATTATAAGTGAGGGGCACATGTCAGGGGGGCATTATATTGTGATGGGCACAGGACATGGGGTATTATATATAAGGGGCACATGTCAGGGGGGCATTATATGTGAGGGGCACATGTCAGGGGGCATTATATGTGGGGGCACATGACAGGGGGCATTATAAGTGAGGGACACATGTCAGGGGGGCATTATATTGTGAGGGGCACAGGACATGGGGTATTATATATAAGGGGCACATGTCAGGGGGGGCATTATATATGAGGGACACATGGCAGGGGGGCATTTTATGTGGGGGAAAATGACAGGTCCCCCCCCCTGTCATGTGCCCCCACATATAATAAAAACTTATTGAAACTAAAAACAGTGTACCATCCTATGTATTTTCGGTTTTAAAAATGTGGCTCTCAAAATAAATTTCAATTGTGGTTTTGGCGAGATTTGGCTCAGTTGAAAAAAAGGTTGCCCACCACTAATAATATACAGTAATGGCTATAAATGTTGGCACCCCTAAATTTTTTCAAGAAAATTAAGTATTTCTCACAGAAAAGCATTGCAGTAACACATGTTTTGCTATACACATGTTTATTCCCTTTGTGTTTATTGGAACTAAGCCAAAAAAGGGAGGAAAAAAAGCTAATTGGACATAATGTCACACCAAACTCCAAAAATGGGCTGGACAAAATTATTGGCACCCTTAACTTAATATTTGGTTGCACACCCTTTGGAAAAAATAACTGAAATCAGTCGCTTCCTATAACCATCAATAAGCTTCTTACACCTCTCAGCCGGAATATTGAACCACTCTTCCTTTGCAAACTGCTCCAGGTCTCTCTTGTTGGAAGTGTGCCTTTTCCCAACAGCAATTTTAAGATCTCTCCACAGGTTCAATGGGATTTAGATCTGGACTCTCCAGCGCTTTGTTGCCATCCATTTTTGGGTGCTTTTTGATGTATGTTTGGGGTCATTGTCCTGCTGGAAGACCCAAAATCTTGTACGCAAACCCAGCTTTCTGACACTGGACTGTACAGTGCAACCCAAAATCTGTTGGTAATCCTCAGATTTCATGATGGCATGCACACATTCAAGGCACCCAGTGCCAGAGGCAGCAAAGCAACCCCAAATATAATTGAACCTCCACCATATTTCACTGTAGGTATTGTGTTCTTTTCTTTTTAGGCCTCATTCCATTTTTGGTAAACAGTAGAATGATGTGCTTTACCAAAAAGCTCTATCTTGTCTCATCTGTCCACAAGACGTTTTTTCAGAAGGATTTTTGCTTACTCAAGTTCATTTTGGCAAAATGTAGTCTTGCTTTTTTATATCTCTGTGTAAGCAGTGGGGTCCTCCTGCCATAGTGTTTCATTTTATTTAAATGTCAACAGATAGTTCGCACTGACACTGATGCTCCCTGAGCCTGCAGGACAGCTTGAATATCTTTGGAACTTGTTTGGGGCTGCTTATCCACCATCCGGACTATCATGCATTGACACCTTTCATCAATTTTTCTCTTCCATCCACGCCCAGGAAGATTAGCTACAGTGCCATGGGTTGCAAACTTCTTGATAATGTTGCGCACTGTGGACAAAGGAGATGGACTTGTAACCTTGAGATTGTTGATATTTTTCCCACAATTTTGGTTCTCAAGTCCTCAGACAGTACTCTTCTCCTCTTTCTGTTGTCCATGCTTAGTGTGGCACACACAGACACACAATGCAAAGACTAAGGGAACTTATCTCCTTTTTATCTGCTTTCAGGTGTGATTTTTATATTGCCCACACCTGTTACTTGCCCTAGGTGAGTTTCACATGCTTGAAACAATCTTATTTATCCACAATTTTGAAAGGGTGCCAATTATTTTGTCCAGACCATTTTTTTTAGTTTGATGTGACAGTATGCCCAATTAGCTCCCCCCCACCCCTTTTTTTGGTTTAGTTCCAATACACACAAAGGGAATAAACATGTGTATAGCAAAACATGTGTTCCTGCAATCCTTTTCTGTGAGAAATACCTAATTTTCTTGAAAAATGTCAGGGGTGCCAACATTTACGGCCATGACTGTATCTCTATTTCTCTACAAAAGAGGCATAGCCCTAAGGCTAAGTTTCCGCTTGTTTTTTTTTTCCCCCACCAGCATGGCATTTTTTTTCTGCTGTTTTTGCCAATGTGTGGAAAGCCAATTTTGTACCCTATGGCATTTTTTACTGCCTTCAGGGTACCACTACATGGATCAGTTGCAGAGCACCCGCCCAAGCAGTGTAAGGAGGTAAGAAGTGATGCATAGCATCACTACTCTCTTCTACTGGCTGTATAGTAGACAGAGGTGCATAATGCGCCCATGTATACTTTACAGGAGCCAAGAATCCTGCCACTATACTGATGGAACGCCATACTCCCAGCGGGGCTGAACTGATATACATCAGCATCATCATATATCTCCTGCCCAGCATGAATTTACAGTGAACCTGCAATGTATATACACTGTAACCCCTTGCTGGGCTGAACGTTATACACCGGCACAGCAAGGAAAGTGTTAACCAGCATTTTAGAGCAGTGCTGGTTAACCCTTTTGGGGGCTATATAGTATATCCAGCCATCTATATAGATCTATGGATGGCTGTAAATACTGTATACAGAAGCCAATATCCACTTACCCCATCCTAGCTTCACCTCCGGCCAGTGATTACGTCTTTAGAGGTGGGGCTACAGCCGGGAGCCTGGGGTGGTAGGTGTAGGGCTCTGTTCACAGACCCTCCTTGCAGTGTCTTCCAAAAAAGGAGACTCCAGCTTTTGCTAAACTACAACTCCTAGCATGCCTTGACAGCCTTATTTCATACACGGAAATGAAACAAGAAGTAAAGAAAAACACTAAAAATGGGTTAGAACATTTTTGGCGCTCTCTGCTGGGGAGAGCGCCCATAATGGGCTGTCCGGGCATGCTAGGAGTTGTAGATTAGCAACAACTGGAGTCTCCCTGTTTGGGACTACACTGCCGGAAGGGTCTGTTCACATTATACAAAACGTACAATGTGAACAAAGTCTTACACTTGCCACCTTTCTCCCAGCTGTAGCTCTGCCTCTAATGATGTCATCACTAGGAGGTGGAGCTACACTGACATGGCCAGAGCTGAAGCAAGGATGAGTAAGTGGATGTCCGCCTTTGTATACAGAAAAACGCTGTGTGGCTGTTTGGGTGTTTTATTTTGGAGCAAAACACCCCAAAAAATCCCAGTGGAAACACATATTAGAAAATGATGGTGTTAAAAGTTTTGCCTTCCCCATAGCGATCTAATTTTCTAAGGGTGGCCTTAGAACTGAAAAGCTGTTGCCAGGGTTCTGGTTTTTCTTCCAATTCCACACTTAGCTAAGCATCCTTATTAATTTCAGTGGCGATACGTATATTATTTATCCATTTCTTCATTCTTTTTATTCATTAATTTATTAATTCTTTCATTCATGTTTTTTCTATAGCAACAAGCATATTCCACTGTGCTGTAAATAGATTTATACTCACATCATTCTCTGTGCTAAATGCAGTTAACAATTGACATGCCTGGTCTGGTAGGAAGCCAATTAACCTACCAGTGCAGTATTACATTGGAGTACTTGGAGGAAACACATGTAAACAGGGACAGAATACATGGATATAAACAAAGAACCACAGTGCTGCAAGGCAAACAGTAATGTCCACTGAGTTCCCATGCTGCTCATTGAATAAAGCACTGCTAGATATCACTGGCAGCAGTCTATCACCAGAGATCCAACATAGCTGAACCATTTGTTCCCCGAAATCTGTCTATAAAAAAAGTTTAGAGATCCCATGCAAATGAGATTATAGGCCACTTTCACTGAAATCCTTTGGTTCAGCTCTCTTGGGCATGGCCAATTTATGTTTGTGACTTTCAGCCTTTTAACTGAGGCACCTTAGGGCCATGAGCCTTTTATTATAATCGTTTTTTTCTTCCTAATTTTATAATTTCCTTTGTTTTAGACCAAATAATAGCTGAATAAGCTTGTGGGTTAATGATGTGCATACATCTACACTTAGTAGATTATGCAGTATGTATGTAATAAACTGAGCAGTAAGCAGGAAGAGTTCTCTTGTCGTGTTTACAGGTCTTATGAACTATCAAAGGTCGGTCTGAATTTGTCTACTTTGTGCATATTTTTAGGTTAATAATTAAGGTACTAAATGGTCTAATGAGCCAAAAATACTTAGATTAGTAGCCAATATGGTTTGTGCCATACCCATTATCTCAGGCAACATGGATTAATATGCTTTATAGATAACTTTATAGATAACAGTTAGCATGCTTGATTACAGACTATTCATTATCTATACAACCCGCCTTCAGTTACTAGTGAATCTAGCCATCTGCTGCTGTGTGTTGTTGGGTCACTGTGTTTTTAGGACCGTGTGCAGTGCTTAGTGGAAATTTACTTGAGAGATAAGTAACAGTGAATGTAGACCTTCATATAAAATTGTGCAGCATGGCAGTTTTTTTAATTTACTTCTGTTTTATTAAAGTATATTTGATTGCTTGTATATTGCCCTTCAAGTTCTAAAGTACAGCCAAACTACTACACCACGGCTAATACCAATACATTCATACTACATATGCTCTGTCTCACAATTTTTACTATATTCTAATTTAAACTTGTACTCCCTGAAGTAACATCCCATGGACAAACCTTAGTTGAGGATCCATGTTGTATAGGTGCATAAAACAGCACCCATAGTCATATACAGGTCTTGAAAATTACCTCCATATGAGTGCCAACAGGTCTACAATTGTGACCCACAGGGTTCATACATGGCCCTTTCATATGGCTTTGGTGTGTACGTGAGCCATAGATTTTACTTGTCTTAACTTTTCACGTTGGGAATAAGATTTTATCTCCTATCTAGAAGGGATCATCACCAATCACGCACGGAACAAAGGAAATTTTCCCCTGAAAAAATGGAGCGCAGTGCGTGGCCAATGCTCTATTTATTTTCTATAGAAATTATGAACATTGCAGAGTGCTGAGCAGAGCACGCAATGATGGAAAGAATGAATAGAGCACTCTTTCAATTTGTTTGGGGGGGAATTTTCCTTTGTTCCCATGGAATGAGGGTCCCAGTGGTTAGATTTTTAAAACACTTTTAACTCATGTAAATAGGCATGCCAACTTACCTTATCAAAATTATGAATACACATAAACAGTGTAGATTCTTCCAATTTAAAAACCTAGCATGTTTCGACAGATCAAAAAACCATTCAGCCCATCTAGTCTGTCCAATAATCTGAATACTATGAATAGTCAGTCCCTGGCCCTATCTCATATCAAGAATAGCTCTATGCTTATCCCATGCATGCTTCAAATTTTTCACTGTATTTGCAGTTACCACTTTTACTGAATTTTGACATGGTTGGACTGTAAATATATTATGCTAGTTTAACATTTCCAGTGAAGAAGGGTGAGCAGGGGTGTTGAAATAAAAAAAAAAAACTACTTGTCCAAGTGACTAAAACGGAGCACAATCTACTTGTCCCTCATGACAATCCACTTGTCCTAGTACATAAAATAATTTCAACCAAAATAGTATGTAAATAAGGTCTTTATTAATAGAAACTTAATAGGCAGACCAGTATGTCATCCCATCAGGTCGATAGGGCCCCTGCTAAATAAGTCTGCCCCATTAAATATAATAGTCCCCTCTTCAGGTAGGTATGTCCCTTTATCAGGTAGGTATGTCCCCTCATCAGGTAGGCAGGCACATAGGGCTCCCCTAGTATATAAATAGGGCCCAAGATATATATGTCCCCCCCCCCCCCAGTTGGTAAAAAGGTAGAGCTCTCAGACAGAGCCCCAGATAGAAATTAACCCACTAGGTAGAGCTCCCACAGTAGGTAGACAGGCCCCAATTAGATATGACTCCCATCAGGTAGGCAGGTAGGGATCCCATTTAAACAATTATACCCCCCAAGTCAGAGCTTTCCAAACTTTTCATGGTGACGCCCTTGGATAGTTTGGTGACACACTCCTTGCTATACTGCCAGTTGCATGCATCACGTTACGCATCGACAATGTAGTACCAGTATCCGCATTAGAAATGTGGCTGCTACCATCCTGTGCCAGTTCATCCCCCCCCCCCTTTTATAACGCCCTGTGCCATATCTTCCCCCCCTGATCCTCTCCTGTGCCATTTTATCCCCCCCCCCACCCCCGATCCCCCTGTGCCATTACATTCCCCCCTCTGATGCTCCCTGTGCCATTACATTACCTCCCCCTGGGCCATTATATTTTAGCTCCCTCCCTCCCCCTGTGCCATTATATTTTAGCCCCCCACCTCCCCTCTGTGCCATAATATTTCAGCCCCCCTCCCCTCCGCCATTATATGTCAGCCCCCTTCCCCTCCGCTCCACCATTATATTTCACCCCCCCCCCTTCCCTCCGCCATTCTATTTCAGCCCCCCTCCCCTCTTGTGCTACATCATACACTGATTCACCAAACCCCCTCCCTTCCCTCTCTGATCCCCTGCTATTACCTGTCCTCCGCCCCCATGTGCACTCCGGCAGGCTCAGGGGCTCGGCGTTTTTTTTAAGTTGCTGGACCGCATCCTCAGTCTTGACGGAGGTGCGCGCGATGAGTGGCATCATTGCACGTGCCTACGCCTGGACGCCGACATCCTGCGTGACATGATATAGGCTGCAGCATACAGCTGCAGTCTCTAGGAATTTAGTGACATGGCAAGAATGATTTCCCCGTTATATGTGACTTCCTCAGGTATTTAGCCCTTCTTGCCTGAAGAATTCACCTGCCCGACACCTGGAGCTGCATGTCCTGGGCGTCGGGCGATACAATTTCCACATCCTGTATTGTGTTGCTTTATATGTACAAAATTACCCCATTATAGTATCATGAGCTTTCGGTCATATAAGATTCAGCTACAGTATACAGCCATATGAAATTTGACAGGTAACTTTGATATTTAGAAAATCCTTATTAGGTATGGCATGCTGATAACAACAAATGTCCTTAGGTTTAGCATGTACACTTAAAACCTCCTAATATATATGCTAAACTTTTCCCTAGGAGAACATTACCATACAGAGGTCAAACAAGTGTTGGTATACATTAGTATATAGCAAAAAAAAGAGTGTATGCAATAGTGTTGTAGACTAATTATTTTATAACTTTAGAAGAAGTATCGTGGAAAGAAGTATCATGGAAAAAAAACTTATCCCCTATACAAAGGATAGGGGATAAGTTTTATATCGCGGGGGGTCCGAGCGTGGGGGCCCCCCGCAATCTCCTGTTTGAAACCACGGCTCTCCTTCCCAGCGGCGCGTCACAATCCCCGCCTGAAGTGGGGGCCGCCATGCCTCCTCTATATATCGCTATGGGAGAGCCGAAGATTGCCGAATGGCTCTCCCATAGAGCTATATGAAGGAGGTGTGGCAGCCCCCGCTTCAGGCGAGGGTTGTGACGTGCCGCTGTGATGGAGAGCTGGGGCTCCAAACAGGAGATCGCAGGGGTCCGAGCGCTGATATATGATACTTCTCTTTTAAAACTCCTGACATACACCTCTGACCAAAGGCCAAACATGATGTGGCTGAATAGCCACAATATTCTGTAACACAGTAGGAAGCTTGGGCCATGATGGAAGGACCATGCCAGGCTCTACCTCTTCATAGTGATATGATACTGCAATGTTGTTTTGAAACTATATACAGTAAAAAAAAATACAGGCCTGGAATATAATTTTAGTGTGATTGCATTATTGTGCAATTATTCCTCCTCTGCTGTTGGTTACATCAAAGTTTGAGAGCACGACATGCCATAAGAGTAATTGCTGTTGAACTGAACTTGAGATATTGCATCTGGCAACAATGACTTTTCGCCATGTGAAATGCTATGAGCACAGCAGGAGAAAAGGAACAGAGAAACAAGCCCCTTAAAGACATCTGGGCGTCAAATGCTCAGCATGATGCAAATAGGCTGTTGTTGGAATACAAGAATGTTGTTCTTGTACATTTCTCTACAAAATGTAAGATCATCTGCTGACCAGCACACATTGTCAGTGATGGTTATGCTCAGTATAGAAAGGAATGCCATTATTTATACAAGTACAGCAGATAATGCATTTTCATACACATATTTATTACAGTGCATTAATACCCCTTTACTTTTTTACAGCTTGTTTTTCCTCATAAGTCTGCACTTAATACTCCACAGTGAGTGTGTGGGGGGGGGGGGGGGGTGGATAATCTTATTAAGGGGTTTGCAAAGGGACAAGCAGGATCAGATTATGATGTCTTTCTCTCACTCCCTGCATGTAAGTGACAGCTCAAAGATGGAAACTTCTCTATATAGCTAATGAATGATATTTAGACAAATAAGTTGGTGAGAGGGAAAAGATGCGCTATTGGTTTAGTTCCCCGGAATACCCCTTTAATGTTATCATTTTGGTATATTGAGTGCAGAGTGATTAAAAACATTGGTATTTTTATTTTTTTTAGCAGAGGACCGCAATATAACCAAATTTAAAAAAGTGTTCCATAACACATTTTGCTTTTTCATACATAACTACTTTCAAATGGATATGGAAAGTACATTTTAATTGGAAAATCCCACAAATTTTGATGTGTTGTACCGATAACTTATTGTCTATGTCAGACAAAAATGGAATTCTACAAAGCTACAAAGTGTATTGCAAGATCCTGACCCCCAAACATATCACAGAGCAAAAATGTCAATGAAAACAACCTATGAAAGTTATACGGGTGTGGAGAAAACATAAAAGGGTGTGCCCCGATAACCTGCTGGTTGACATGATTTGCCCATTTAGAACTGCTGTTAACATACAGTACATGGAATGTATAATGTGTTTAAGCTTTTGGACCCCCCGCAATCAGGCATATAGGATAGGGAATATTGGCTATGGCTGCAGTACTCCTTTAACTGTTGCCTGGGCAATTGTACAGCCAACAGTTATCTTATATGTATGGCTACCTTTACTTTACTATCCCTCTTATTAGATTTGTACCGTGGTAGGGATTTTGTCAATAACATTATATATCACAGTTCTGTAACCACAGTAATCTCTTTCTGATCAAGTTATCAAGACTAATGTCCTTATCATAAAAAAACTTGTCAGGTAAAGCGCATGGATGAGTGCTGCTCTCCCCAGCTCACTGCAGGAGATAGATTTTATAGTAAGTCTTTGGAACTTATCTCCTGCTGTAAACTTTTCCTGGCTCTTTCAATAACTGGTGTTGGTCCACTCAGACCCCAACCCATTAGAAAAAGTCTGTTAAATGACAGGACATCTTAAACTGTGAGGGCGCAATAATATTTGCATGCCAGTGTCTGATGTTTGCAATTGGGAGATCATGGGTGCCTATAACTTGCAGTTTCATGCACCCCCATTAACAGTTATGGCAATAACATTTTGATAATGCGAGGGGTGCTTTTTGTCATGTATAATATAGAGCCTGGGTATAATGGAGGTAAGGCTACATTCACATCACGATTTTGCAATCCGTTTTTCCCCAAGTGGCACCGAGTGGCCATTCAGGGATCTTGGTGGGGTTTTGAAAATTTCACAGTGCGGCTCAGGGTTTTTTATATAGTCAGCCGGCCGAGGATCGCGGCGCAATGCCACCCGCTTCCCCGGCAGGAGCCATCTCTTCTACTACAGCTCCCATCATGGAACAGACACTGTCCATGATGGGAGCAGTAGTAAGATGGACTGCTCCTGCTGGGGTAGCGGGCAGCATTGCGCTGCTATCCTTGGCTAGCCGGCTATATGAAAAACCCTGAGCTGCCCTGTAGAATTTTTTAAACCCCGCCGAGAGCCTTGAATGACTAGTCGGTGCTGGCCATTTAGGGCTCCAGGCGTGGTATTTGAATATAAAGTTGTGGACATGAAATATACATCGTTGGCGAGCAGAGCCTACCACCTGCTCCCCTGGTTAATAACTCATGATTGCAGCAGATCTCAGAAGTGAAACTCTATTCAATCAATCCCTCAGCCCCAACATGAAACACTCTGTTCCATGATGGGAGTAGTAGTACAAGTTCTGCTGTAGTCTCCCCAGCCGCCCGTAGACTCCCACAACACTACTGCTCCTATCATGGAAAAGAGGCTGTTCCATGATGAGAATAGCAGTAGTACTGCAGCACTATAGGAGTCCCTGGTGGCTGCGGAGTAAAATGTAAAAAAAAAAAAAAGTACAGGACCATGCACAAAACCATGGTAGACGCAAGAAAACTTAAAAAAAACTACACATACAAAATTTTACACAACTGGATACACCTAGTTGTGTACGTTTTTGTATGATAGGTCAATGTATACGTTTTTCTATATGGTTGCATATGGTTTTCAAATTGAAAATGTATACTGCAACAGTATAGCAAAACCGTGATATGAATGTACCCTAAGGCTAAGTTTCTACTAAGTTTCTACCACTTTGGTGTATTTTTTTTTTTTTTTTTTGGTACCCAAAATTTGTTGGGCACCAAAAAAAAAAAAAGGATGCAGTAGTGATGGAAAAATATATTATTTTACGAAATTTATATTTTTTATAACAAAATTTTAATACATTTTTAATAAAGTGTGTGTTTTACTTTTTTTTCTCTCTTTTTTGAATTTTTTTAGGTAGTACTACTACTCCCAGCATGGAACAGACGGGTCCATGATGGGAGTAGTAGTACCTGTACTAATAGACATATCGCCCCAGGTGTCAGCCGTGACACCCGATGCGATCATCCACAATGTAGCAGAGATGTAGAGCGGCTCTATACAGAGCTCGCATCTCTGCACTATACTCTGGCCAGTGATGTGAATAGAAATTCATATCGCTCATTCATATTTTCCGCCCAGAGTAGGGATTGGTCAGATGGTCGCAGCCAATCACCGCTCTCAGAGGGAAATATGTTCTATATTTCCGGAGTATAGTGCAGAGATGTGAGCGCTGTATAGAGCCGATCCACATCTTTGCAATAGAAAGGACGATCACAGCGGATGTCAGGAGTGACACCCGCTGTGATCTTTCCTTAACAGCAGGTACTACTACTTCCATCATAGAGCACTCTCTGTTTCATGTTGGGAGCAGTAGTTCCTGCAGTTAAGGAAAGATCACAGCTGATGTCACTTCTGACACCCGCAGTGATCCTCCTGTATAATGTATAGATGTGGCTTGCCGCTCTTCTATGGTCCCCTGCACTGATGTATATATACACCTTTTCATATTTCCCACAGAGTTTTGATTGGCTGGAACCATCTGGCCAATCACAGCTCTCTGCGGGAAATATGAATAGGTGTATATACACGTCAGTGCAGGGGACCATAGAAGAGCGGCCGGCCGCATCTATAAATTATACAGAAGGATCGCAACAGAACCCGAGGCGATCTGTCAGTTAGTACAGGTACTACTAATCCCATCATGGAACAGTGTGTGTTCCATGCTGGGAGAAGTAGTACCACCTAAAAAATTAAGAATAAAAAGTGAAAAACACACACACACACTACATTTTTCTTATTGTCGGCTATATTTTTAGTGCCCTGCGCGCCCTCATAAATTCATTCCTGTTTAAAAATGAATAAAAATTTTGTTGGAAAAAATTGTATTTAACAAAATGTATCTTTTTTATATCGCTACTGTATATTTTTTTATTATAATTTTTTTTTTAATGGTACCATACGAAATTTATTAAAAAAAGGTATCTCCATCACTTTTTTTGGATCGCTAAAGTACAAAAGAGAATAAAAACCACCTGAAAAAACGCTAAAGTTAAAACCCACATGGCGTTTTTCTTGGCGTGTTTTTACTCTCATAGACTTCTATGGGAGAAAAACGCCACGATTTCAGGGAAAAAAACGCCAGTGGCTCAACATGCTGCGATTTTGCAAAACCGCCAAGGAGCTGAAAAATGCCAAAAAAGAGTGAAAAAACACCAAAAGGATAAAAAAAATGTCAAACTGAAAAACGCCAAGTGGAAATTTTTTTTTACGATTTCTCATTGATTTACAGCTAACATCTGGCCGCAGCGTTTTTTGGCCGAAAAAATGCCAATGCGGCAGAATTGGCATTTTTCTTGGTGTTTTTCCCAAAAAAATAAAATAAAACAAGTAGAAACTTAGCCTAAGAGAGACTAGTGCATCTGTATTGTTTGCGCAAGGAGGAATGTTGTTACAGTTTCAGCAACTCATTCATGAGTTTCCTTCTCAGCTGTGAAGTTAGTCTGCCATCTTCTGGTGATGAAAAGCACAGACCTAGCATTGTTACAGCACATGGTTTTGTGATTTGTGTATACTGAGAATTAACTACATTTTTACATATTTTCCATTCTATACCAGTCAGTCTTCGGTCACTCCTGTTTTTTTTTTGTTTTTTTAAGGATAATCTTATAGTGGGACATTTATCAAGGGATTTAGAGTTCTTTTTTTTCTTACAAAAGTTGCACAAAAAGTCGTATGTGCGCTTAAGCAATTTTTTGTGCACCTTTTGTGGGTGTGCATAAAGTTACAAATAGCCCTTCCTAAGCAACCTACAGTTTTCACTTTGCAGTGGTTGGGAATTTATGAAGTGCAAATGTCGCACGTAAGCAAAAAAAAAAAGGTGCAAACCCCCTTCAAAAAGTCACATGTCAAAGCCAGGTCAGACCTGGCTTACAAAACTTGCTTTTCGCAGCATTTCTAAAAAGTGACACAAAAAGTTGCAGCTGTGACTTTTGTGCGACTTATTGTGAAGCTCCACTCCCCAGCCACCCGCCCGAATCTACCTCCCGCCCGCTAGCTGTTGCAAGACTACAAATCCCAGCATGTCATCTCTGTAAGGGCATGCTGGGAGTTGTAGTCTTAGCGGGCAGGTAGTATATGCAGGCGGGTGAGCAGGGAGCAGAGCTGGCTCACAGAAATGAGTCGGCCAGCTCTGCTCCCTGGCCACCCGCCTGCATCTCCCATCCGCCCACATCTCCCACCTGCCAGCATCTTCCACATGCCCTCTAGCTGTTGCAAGACTACAACTGCCAGCATGACCTTAGTGTGAGAACATGCTGGGAGTTGTAGTTGCAACTGTTAGCGGGCGGATGTCCGGCGAGCCATTTTAAATCCAGGATGCCTTCAGCTTTTGCTAAACTACAACTCCCATTACATTATGGGAGTTGAAGTTTAGGAACACGGTGCCTCCAGCTGTTACTTAATTATAACTCCCATCACGGGAGTTGTAGTTTAGGAACAACGAGACTCCAGCTGGTTCTTAAAACTTAAAAACCTATTCCAAAAAACACTCCCCCACAACCATTTTATTAATAGTAAACAAAACAAATGCAGGTCATTTTCATAGTCCACCGAATCCGAAGTAGTAGTTTGCATACACGGATCTGAAATAAAATGGAGAAAAAAAAGCACTAAAAATTAGACAGTACATTTATGGCACTCTCCCCTGAGGAGAATGCCTGTAAAGCAGGTTTTGCAAATAGGGAGCCTCCAGCTGTTGTAAATTACAACTCCCATCATTCCCAAACAGCCAAACACAGAACTCGCTTACCAAAGCAACAATGATAAATGTCCCCCATAAAGTTTCTGTACAGCTAATATAAACTTGTGATGGAACCGAGGTAAATTTATTAAGTTTGGTGTATAAATAATATGACTCATGAACTAATATGTATAATGCTCCATGTTCTGGCACACAGAGGAGGTCAAGTACCCCATTAGTAGGCTCTAATAGGACGTATGAACAGGGGTTGTCATGGCAAGACAACCCTGTGATATGTTACTGCCAGCTCATCTTCAGTGTCCATATTTCTTTTTATTATGTTTTTTACCTATAAATAGAAGTAATATAGAATTTCTTATTTCATTCACAGTTTTTATTGGACTTATGTTGTGATCACCACGAGTTCAACATTCCTTTTTATCTTTTCTGAATGTCCTTTCAGTCATCAGAACTCTATAGAACACCCTCCAGGCTAAACTATTGTTTTTCAGTAGGTCAGCATGACTGGTAAAAAAAATATTGCTTGATGTGACCAACAAGTGGCTATCATGTGACCAGACAGTTGCGTTTTTACTCAGTGGCCTCCAGCACTGTCATACATTAAAATGCACTAGTAAATAGTAACATAGAGGCTTTAAAACAAGTCTCATGTGATCAATGGAATTTCCATACAAAGCATAATTATATTTTTAGTTGTCTTGCTGCTTATAAAACAGTGTATACAAATTTTAAAAAGAAATTTATTTATGCTTTTCATAAGTTTTCTAACTTACTGTATTTCACTGTTACTGCATAGCAGCATTGCTGTATATTTGTTAATAAAATTGGTTCTTTTTTCCCACAGCATTGGTGAACTCCTTATCAATGGGAATGATATTCTTCTGTTCCCCTGTTGTCAGCATATTTACGGACATGTTCGGATGTCGAAAGACCGCAGTTGTTGGTGCTGGAATTGCGATTATTGGCCTTCTTTCAAGTTCTTTTGTCAAGTAAGCTCTTTGTTGTTTGTCAGCCAAACAGATCATAGCTGTCATGTTTTAGTAAACATAATAGAATAAGTCATTTGATTGACTGGAAGCACATCAATATTCTGTTTGCAATGGTTTTCAGGGAAAAGATGGGAATCCCTGTATAGTTACTGTGATTTCTCCTGACTTCTAAGATTTCACCTCAGTCACCATATTGAAAATTAAAATGCTAGATTGGTTCTTACAAGCTTCATAAGGCTAGGTTTCCAATAAAAACGCCCATTCTGCCGCATGGTGTTTTTTTGTGCAAGTCAATAGTTAACTGCAAAATTCCGGATGCACTTGGCGTCTTTCAGTTTGGCGTTTTTTTTTTTTTCCTTTTGGCGTTTTTGGGCTCCTTGTCAGTTTTTAACCCCTTCCCGCTATTGGACGTATGCATACGTCCAGGCGAACTACACGTTACTGCAAATGGACGTATGCATACGTCCAAGCGATCTCCTGCTCTGCCGCGGGCAGCGCAGGAGATCGCGGGTGGGACTCAGCTGTCAATCACAGCCGGAGTCCCACCGCAGCTGCCGGGGCCGCGATCGCGCCGGTCCCGGCAGCATTAACCCCATAGATGCCGTGATCAGTTCTGATCACGGCATCTATGGTGTTTGCAGGGGGAGCGCTCTCCCCCTGCCCATCAACGGCGGCACCGCGATAAAATAAGGGGGATCGGGGGTGTCCAAGACACCCTCGATCCCCCTTGAAGAGATAGGAGTGAGGTGGCAGGGTTGCCACCCCTCCAATCCCTGCTATTGATCGGCGGAGCGACCGACCAATAGCAGACTGGGGGCGGGGGGGTTAAAGTTCGGTTCCCCCCGCTATGCCCACCCATCGGTGTCCGGGCACAGCGGGGGGAACCGTGTAATAGCGGCGGCAGCGGTGGTCACTTACCCGGCGGAGGCTGTGATCATGGCGGCGGTGGAGGTGAGTATGGCGCCGCGTGTCCGGGAGTCTGTTGCCTAGCAACATCTGCAGGGCGACAGTTTAGAGAGAGGTCTCTAAACTGTGGCCCTCCAGATGTTGCAAAACTACAACTCCCACCATGCCTTGACAGCTGTTTGCTGTGCTGGCATGCTGGGACTTGTAGTTTTGCAAGACGGGGCTCAGGCTAGAGATCACTGACAGTGGTCTCTAAACTGTAGCCCTCCAGATGTTACAAAACTACAACTCCCAGCATGCCCAGACAGCAGTTTGGTGTCTTAGCATGCTGAGATTTGTAGTTTTGCAACATCTGGAGGGCCACAGTTTAGAGACCACTGTCAGTGATCTCTAGCCTGAACCCCTCTAAATCTTGCAAAACTACAACTCCCAGCATTCAGGAACCGCAAATGGCTGTCTCGGCATGCTGAGAGTTGTACTTGCGTGCCTCCAGCTGTTGCATAACTACATCTCCCAGCATTCCCTTTGGCAATCAGTACATGCTGAGAGTTGTAGTTCTGCAACAGCTGGAGGCACACTGGTTGGGAAATACCGAGTTAGGTAATAGGTTCTATTACCTAACTCAGTATTTTCCAACCAGTGTGCCTCCAGCTGTTGCAAAACTACAACTCCCAGCATGCACGTTCTGTCAGTGCATGCTGGGAGTTGTAGTTTTGCCCCCCCCCCCCCCCCCCCCCTCCCATGTGAATGTACAGGTTACATTCACACTGGTGGCGGATTACAGTGAGTTCCCCGCTTCAAGTTTGAGCTGCAGCCGCAGCTCAAACTCCTAGCGGGAGACTCAGTGTAATCCGCCGTCAGTGTGAATGTAACCTAAAAACACTACACTACACTAACATAAAATAAAGAGTAAAGCACTACATATACACACGTACACTGCCCCCCCCTACCACCCCCCCTTCCCCCCCAAGAAAAATTAAAAACGTATCCTACAGCAGTGTTTCCAAAACGGAGCCTCCAGCTGTAGCAAAACAAAAACTCCCAGCATTTCCGGACAGCCATTGACTGTCCAAGCATGCTGGGAGTTTAGCAACAGCTGGAGGCACCCTGTTTGGGAATCACTGGTGTAGAATACCCCTATGTCCACCCCTATGCAAATCCCTAATTTAGGCCTCAAATGCGCATGGCGCTCTCACTTTGGAGCCCTGTCGTATTTCAAGGCAACAGAATAGGGCCACATATGGGGTATCGCCGTACTCGGGAGAAATTGCCTAACAAATTTTGGGGGGCTTTTTCTCCTTTTACCCCTTATGAAAAGGTAAAGTTGGGGTCTACACCAGCATGTTAGTGTAAAAAAAAACATTTTTGTACACTAACATACTGGTGTTGCCCCATACTTTAAAATTTCACAAGCGGTAAAAGAAAAAAAGCCTCCAAAATTTGTAACGCAATTTCTCCTGAGTACGGAGATACCCCATATGTGGGCGCAAAGTGTTCTGGGGGCGCACAACAAGGCTCAGAAGGGAGAGTGCACCATGTAAATTTGAGGTCTAAATTGGTGATTTGCACAGGGGTGGCTGATTTTACAGCGGTTCTGACATAAGTGCAAAACAATAAATACCCACATGTGACCCCATTTTGGAAACTACACCCCTCACAGAATGTAATAAAGCGTGCAGTGATCATTTACACCCCACAGGTGTCTGACAGATCTTTGAAACAGGGGTCTGTGAAAATGAAAAATAAAATTTTTAATTTGCACAGCCCACTGTTCCAAAGATCCGTCAAATGCCAGTGGGGTGTAAATTCTCCCTGCACCCCTTATTACCTTCCGTGAGGGGTGTAGTTTTAAAAATGGGGTCACATGTGGGGGGGTCCACTGTTCTGGCACCACAGGGGGCTTTGGAAATGCACATGGCCAAATTCTCTCTCCAAAAGCTCAATTATGCTCCTTCTCTTCTGAGCATTGTAGTTCGTCCCCAGTGCAATTCACGTCCACTTATGGGGTATTTCCATACTCAGAAGAGATGGGGTGACAAATTTTGGGGAGTATTTTCTGCTATTATCCCTTGTAAAAATGTAAAATTTGGGGGAAAACAAGCATTTTAGTGTAAAAAAAAAAAATTTTTTTTTACATATGCAAAAGTCGTGAAACACCTGTGGGGTATTAAGGTTCACTTTACCCCTTGTTACGTTCCCCAAGGGGTCTAGTTTCCAAAATGGTATGCCATGTGGGTTTTTATTCTGTCCTGGCACCATAGGGGCTTCCTAAATGCGGCATGCCCCCAGAGCAAAATTTGCTTCCAAAAAGCCAAATGTGACTCCTTCTTTTCTGAGACCTGTAGTGCGCCAGCAGAGCACTTTTCATCCCCATATTGGGTGTTTTCTGAATCGGGAGAAATTGGGCTTCAAATTTTGGGGGGTATTTTCTGCTATTATCTTTTTTAAAAATGTAAAATTTTTGCTAAACCAAGCATTTTTGGTAAAAAAAAACATTTTTTTTTTACATATGCAAAAGTCGTGAAACACCTGTGGGGTATTAAGGTTCACTTTATCCCTTGTTACGTTCCTCAAGGGGTCTAGTTTCCAAAATGGTATGCCATGTGTTTTTTTTTTGCTGTCCTGGCACCATAGGGGCTTCCTAAATGCAACATGCCCCCCGAGTAAAATTTGCTCTCAAAAAGCCAAATATGACTCCTTCTCTTCTGAGCATTGTAGTTCGCTCGTAGTGCACTTCAGGTCAACTTATGGGGTACTTCCATACTCAGAAGAGATGGGGTTACAAATTTTGGGGGGTATTTTCTGCTATTAACCCTTGCAAAAATGTGAATTATTATCATTTTTTTACATATGCAAAAGTCATGAAACACCTGTGGGGTAATAAGGCTCACTTAATTCCTTGTTACGTTCCCCAAGGGATCTAGTTTCCAAAATGGTATGGCATGTGTTTTTTTTTTTTTTTTTGCTGTTTTGGCACCATAGGGGCTTCCTAAATGCAACATGCCCCACAAAAACCATTTCAGAAAAACATACTCTCCAAAATCCCCTTGTTGCTCCTTCGCTTCTGAGCCCTCTACTGCGCCCGCCGAACAATTTACATAGACATATGAGGTATTTCCTTACTCGAGAGAAATTGGGCTACAAATTTAAGTATAAATTTTATCCTTTTACCCCTTGTAAAAATTCAAAAATTGGGTCTACAAGAACATGCGAGTGTAAAAAATGAAGATTTTGAATTTTCTCCTTCACTTTGCTGCTTTTCCTGTGAAACACCTAAAGGGTTAAAACACTTACTGAATGTCATTTTGAATACTTTGGGGGGTGCAGTTTTTGTAATGGGGTCATTTACTAATATGAAGACCCTTCAAATCCACTTCAAACCTGAACTGGTCCATGAAAAATAGCGAGTTTGAAAATTTTGTGAAAAATTGTAAAATTGCTGCTGAACTTTGAAGCCCTCTGGTGTCTTCCAAAAGTAAAAACACGTACATTTTATGATGCAAACATAAAGTAGACATATTATATATGTGAATCCCAAAAAAAAGAATACAGCAGAGAGCTTCAAAGTTAGAAAAATGCAAAAATGCTAAATTTTCAATTTTTTCATCAAATTTGGGGATTTTTCACCAAGAAAGGATGCAAGTTACCACAAAAATTTACCACTATGTTAAAGTAGAATATGTCACGAAAAAACAATCTCGGAATCAGATTGATAAGTAAAAGCATTCCAGAGTTATTAATGTTTAAAGTGACAGTGGTCAGATGTGCAAAAAAGGGCTGCGTCCTAGAAGTGAAAATGGGCTGTGTCCTTAAGGGGTTAAAAACGACCGCTTGTTGAGACTTTGGCGTTTTTTCGGGAAAATCTTGGTGTTTTCCTCCCATAGAAGTCTATGGGAGTGAAAAAACGCCAATAACAACGCCATGTGAGTTTTAAAGGAGTAGTCCGGCGTGCACTTTTTTCATTTTATCCCATCCGGGCTGCAAAATAAAAGAAAACACACTTTCTCTTACCTGCCAATGAGCCCCCGGAGCTCCGGTACACTCTGGTACAGGCGTTCGGTCCCCGGGCTGTATTCTTCTTACTTCCTGTTAGCACAGCACGTCACACGGAGCTTCAGCCTATCACCGGCCGCAGCGATGTCCTGCCTTGGCCAGTGATAGGCTGAAGCTCCGTGCGACGTGCCAGGCTAACAGGAAGTAAGAAGAATTGAGCCCGGGGACCGAACACCTGTACCGGAGCTCCGGGGCTTGTTGGCAGGTAAGAGAAAGTGTGTTTTCTTTTATTTTGCAGCCCGGACGGGATAAAATGAAAAAAGTGCGCGCCGGACTACTCCTTTATAACCCACATGGCGTTGTTATTGGCGTTTTTTCACTCCCATAGACTGGTTTTTATTCTTTTTTTTTTTGGACTTTAGCGATCCAAAAAAGTGATGGAGATACCTTTTTAATTAACATTTCGTAGGGTACCATTAAAAAAATAATAATAAAAAAGATACAGTAGTGATGGAAAAAATTGTATTTAACGAAATGTATCTTTCTTATAACAAAATTTTTATTAATTTTTAAAAAGGGATCAATTTATGTGGGCGGCAGGGCACAAAAAATGTAGCCGACAATAATAAAAATGTAGTAATAAAAAAGTGTGTGTGTTTTTCACTTTTTTTTTAAGCATTTTTAGGTAGTACTACTACTCCTAGCATGGAACACACCGTTCCATGATGGGAGTAGTAGTACCTGTACTAATTGACAGATCGCCCATTGCAATCCTCCTGTATAATGTATAGATGCGGCCGGCCGCTCTTCTATGGTCCGTCCCCTGCACTGCCGTATATATACACCTATTCATATTTCCCGCAAAGAGCTGTGATTGGTCAGATGGTTCCAGCCAATCACAACTCTGTGTGGTAAATATGAATAGGTGTATATATACATCAGTGCAGGGGACACTAGAAGGGCGGCCAGCCACATATATACATTATACAGGAGGATCACAGCAGGTGTCAGGAGTGACACTCGCTGTGATCTGTCTATTAATGCAGATACTACAGCTCCGAGCATGGAGCAGAATGTGCTCCATGTTGGGAGCAGTAGTACCTGCAGTAAGGGACAGATCACAACAGATGTCACTTCTCCTGACACCCGCTGCGATCCTTCTGAAGTGAATGTCGGGACTCAGCTGTGCTCATGGCTACAAAGCCGGGAGAACAGCTGATGCTGAGCAGTAGATATACATCGTATATCTGTGTCAAACGCTCGCATGCGAGCATGCTAGCGAGCGTTTCCACACCCCCTCAGAATTAGCGTCCACATGGCCAGGAACACACCGTCCAGCAAGCAGAAAGTCTGGGATGGAAGGTTCTGAAGACACCGAGTGGAATAACCTCTGAGCAGTCTATTGAGCACCGGGTGATTATGTTCTGTATATCTCTCTACTGTTTTGTACATGGATAAATTTGGAGATAAAGAAGTGCAATTCCCAGTCTATGTCTTTTTCTATATATATGAAAAAGAAAACATAACATCATTTTGTAACTTTTGGGGGCTTCAGTTTCTACACAATACAAATTGTCTTCTTCTGACCCCTATAACTCTTTAAATTTTCTGTACACAGGGTTGTATGAAAGCTTATTTTTTGCACTTTGATCTGTAGTCTTAATCGGTACTGTTTTTGTTTTGTTGGAACTTTTTGATCGCTTTTATACATTTTTTGTTGTAAATAAAGTGACCAAAAATTCTGAGCTTTGGTACTTTTTTGCATATACACCATTGATCGTGTGGTTTAATAAATGTTATTTTTTAATAGTTCAGACATTTACGCACTTGGCGATACCACATATGTTTGCTTATTTTTGTTTACATTATTTTATTTAAAAAAAAAATGGTAAAAGGCGGTATATCAAACGTTTATTAAGGAAGAGGCTTATTTACATTTATTAACTTTTTTTTTTACTTTTTATTCCCAATTTTTTGGTACCCATAGGGGACTATTACATGCAGTCTTTTGATTGCATGCTGTGCCATAGCACAGTGTTGATTAGTGTTAGAGACACTATTGCTTCAGGCTGCTGTATCTGCCTGCAGGACAGTAGTGTCGATCGGATGGCGTGGAGCGAGGTAAGGGACCTCTACCTCTCCTCTCAGCTAATCAGGACCCCACCGATTTTTACATCAGGTGGTCCTGATCATCTCCACTGTTTTTTGCCATTTGGCGTTTAAAGAGTTAATGCCAGACATCACCCTGATCAGTGAGTTCTGGCATTAGCCATGGTGTCCCGACTGCTGATAGCCACTATGACGCTCGCTCAGCTCCAGAGTGTGCTTCATCGACCGGGAGCAGGCGGAGGGTGTCCATTAATGCCTGCATCCTTAAGCGGTTCAGGTTGCAGTCTGAACACTAAAAGGCAAAAGTTCTTTTTAAGATGATAGTGCCTATTTAAGCAGTGTCCAGCAGGCTTTATTTAACATACTTATTCTGGCCCATATATTTAATGGATCTATAGACCCCAATATACCCAACTGAAGCTAAAAGTGTGTCATTTTGCCCATCGTATGGGATGAGGCATGCTGGATGAAATAGTGTGGACTTTTGTGGTGTTTCATTGAGCTGGATCCCATAAAAAACACTGTATGGTACAATTATTTTTTTGTTTGATTTATGTATGACAGATAAGTGGCATCTGTCATAGGTATACATTGGATGTGTACGTCAGGTTCTTCCCCCAGTGTATACGTCTGATGGACACTGCTTATGCAGGGTGAAATAAGCCCAAGTCTATGAGGCACAAAATGTCATGCATGTAAAGTTTGCAAATTCTCTTTCCCTGTTTACTACAATTGTGGGTAACATCAAAGGTGATTTTGTGCTGTGATCATACTACAAAACGATCAATATATTGGTTTAGAGCACTAGCATTATAAGTATATTTTTATATTGTCTGAGGAAAATAAAGCACTTACACAAGCTCTAAAAAATGAGTCTACACACAAGGGCTAGGTGAGGATTGATTTATTGATGCTATACTAGGTATAAGCACTGACAGTAGGCTTCACTTTTGCTTCTGGCATATTTTCCTCAACTAGCGTGAGCTTACAAGGTAACCAGAAATCATACTTATATAGAGTCAATGCTATTGTTGTCAGTAGTAACTAGGCTTTTATCAATTCCTGACTTTGTCTAGCTAAATAAAATCATTTTTGAAGTGCTTATTATTTTTACTTGATTTACTTAACTTCTTATTTATTTATATTTTTTTCTTTAGGAGCCTGGGGCCTCTTTATTTTACTTATGGAATATTATTTGCCTGTGGCTGTTCATTTGCTTACCAACCATCACTGGTAATCTTGGGACACTACTTTAAGAAACGTTTGGGTATAGTAAATGGTATTGTCACAGCAGGCAGCAGCCTATTTACTGTGTCACTACCCTTTTTGCTTAGCTTTTTGCTTGAAGAAATTGGACTTTATCATACCCTGCGTGTATTATGTATTCTCATGTTTGTACTCTTTTTGGCTGGATTCACCTACAAGCCATTGTTGCCTAAGAACAGCAACAGGCGTAAAAAGATCTTCAATTTCTCCATCTTCAAATCCAAGAGTTATTGCATATGGGCATTTGGCATCCCTGCAGCACTATTTGGATATTTTGTGCCTTACGTTCATTTGGTAAGTTATGGATTATACAACAGCATTGCTTTTAACCTTTTGTCCTGGACATTTGATGGAAATTGTCAATTAAAGGCCATAGACATTAAAGGGGTACTCCCGTGGAAAACTTTTTTTTTTAAATCAACTGGTGCCAGAAAGTTAAACAGATTTGTAAATTACTTCTATAAAAACATTTTTAATCCTTCCATTAAATTTGATGGGCTGTATATTACAGAGGAAATGCTTTTCTTTTGGATTTCTCTGATGTCATGACCACATTGCTCTCTGCTGACGTCTGCTGTCCATTTTAGGAACTGTCCAGAGCAGCAAATGTTTGCTATGGGGATTTTCTCCTGCTCTGGACAGTTCCAAAAATGGACAGTAGAGAGCATTGTGGTCATGACATCAGAGAAATCCAAAAAGAAAAGCATTTCTTCTGTAGTATACAGCCCCTAAAAAGTACTGGAAGGATTAAGATTTTTTAATAGAAGTAATTTACAAATCTGTTTAACTTTCTGGCACCAGTTGATTTAAAAAAAAAAAAAAAAAAAAGTTTTCCACTGGAGTACCCCTTTAATGGTCAAATCTGCAAAGCAGATGTAAAATACGCACATGTGACTAGCCACATAGATTAGCATTAGTTCCTTATTACGGTCCACAAAATTGGCATGCTAAATAATCTTGTGTGAAAGCAGGCAGTATTTTGGGCCAGTTTTCAATTCAATCTTATTTTTCTAGGAGAAACAATGGCACTGCTTAACGTTCTATAAAAAACATGATTCAGAATTAATATTTCATTAAGAATTATTCATTGAGAAGAGGTTTGTTACATGGGTTTTCAAACAAGAATTTAATTGGAGGGTGCTCACCATAGAGGAAATTATTCATGACACAGTTGTCATTGAAATCAAAAGGCTGTGTATGTAATGCTGCCTTCTCTAAACAGAATTCCCTAATAAGAAGTTTAAAATATATTAATAACGTAATTTATTTGGACTTACTGGTATATACCACTTTATAACATCTATGATATTGAGATTAGAAAGCTTTCCCAGCCATTTTGCTTTAGTAGTGAATATCACAATGTTGATCACTTATATCCTTTTCCACCTTGGGGAACCTCTCTGAAAATCTTTTTTTATTTTAATTTTTTTATTTTTTTTTATCTTTATCAAAATAATTTTCTACAAAAGACAAAAAATGGCTAAAAATAAGCAATTTACAATACCTATCTATTTCTTCCATCCACAACTTATCTTTGAAGGTTGTTTGTCCCTTGAAGGTTGGACCCCCTTAAGTTAGTTTGTCCCCCCTAAAGCTAACTTGCCCCCTGTAGGTAGGTAGGACCCCTCCCCCACCCCTAAGTTAGTCTGATCGACATGTCAGAAGTTGTTTTTAATGACACTTATGCTTTAAGTGGTAGTAATGTTAAGTTTTCTTTTGACAATTTCAATTTTTTAGATGAAACATGTTAAGGAACGTCTGGGACCTGATGTCAGGGAAGAGGTTTTGTTGCTATGCCTTGGTGTTACCTCTGGAGTTGGAAGGCTTGTTTTTGGCAGAGTTGCGGATTACATTCCAGGTGTCAAAAAAGTCTACTTACAGGTACTGCAGGACTTCCTTCTGTGCCAATTCTGACCATGAAACATATTTATTAGATGCTTTTGTCAATTTTGATCTTACATATCACATAATTTTCTGAATAATTCCCTAAAATATTCTTATTGTTGCAATGACTCCTGTAGAGGTAAAAAAAAATACAAAAAACTTTGTGATAATAGTGTGGTAACTTCAGAAAATAGAACTTCCTTGTTAGCTTGTTTTACAACAGCCTTGGTCTGCTGCATGTTATACACATCCATATTTGTGTGATGACTTTGCAGTGGAAAGAAACTAAATCCTCTATGACTTTACATTGTGTTTGTACAGCAGCTGCTGCAGTCATGTGAAAAAGAACAGATAATGCATGTTCATTTTTTACTAGTTGATTTTGCAATAATTTAAAAAAATATATATAATAATCACAGATGTGCCATTGTCTTCTGTGGAAGAAGAAAGGGTTTCTTATACCCGGTATTGCCCCCTTTGGCAGAAACAGCCACCAGTAGGCAATTGTTATAAATGTCTACTAGTCTGGAACTGCTGGGCTGCTCATGCCCTGGTCACTGCAGTGCACACAGTTTTAATGACAAAGTGTTTTTCCTGGTGTATAGTATATTCTGATCCATTTTAGTTAGATCAACACTTCTACTTTTGAAGGCACTCTGCAAAAAAAGGGAGGTTGTCCAGCGCAAGAAATAATCTTTATATGGTGTCAAAAACTAATAAAGCGACCTACTAATATAATGTTATTAGCTATACAGCACAGCTCCTCCATTATCAGCTATATGAGCTGTTTGGCTTGTATATGTGACATAACGTCACACTCTCTGAAAGCAAAGCTCCTGCCCTCTTCCTCCTCCCCTTCCGTCTGCACAGTACGAGGCCAGCAATGTGAAGAAAGGAGCTCATACTGCTTTCTTAGATTTTAAGGCAGCATGGAGCCTTTCTTAATTACAGTAGTTTTTATCAGAACAGGCTCACTGCTGCGTTATCTGAAAAAAAGCTTCCTGCTGCCTTAAAATGTAGTGAGCAGTAACAGGAGCTCCCCTCTTCAGATCACTGGTCTTGTCTTCAGCAGACAGGAGGGTAGGAGGGAGCTCGCTTTCCGAAAGTGGGAGGTGATTTCACAGCTGTAAGTCAGACAACTCATCTGTGAGTTCCCTCCCCTAATCAGCAATGACCCCACCCCTCAGTTGACAGCCTAGTTAGCATGAATGGACAGCACCAACAGCTAAAAAATGGGGATGTGGGTTAGAAAGACAAATTAAAAGCATAACAATCTGTGAAGCGGTGATTACACGATGTCTGAGTACACTGCGCATGCATGCGGCAAACTTGCTCGTCCCTGTGTGGCTGCTTGTATTGGCGGATTGCCACTGCGAGCAGCCACACGGGGGGTGTTGGCAGAACAGCTGGAGGGACACTATAGGGTCGAGTAACTGGTGGATATTACGTTGCGAAACCGTTATGTGTGACCCTACCCTTAGGGTGTATTCACACGCACAGAATAATGCCCATTTTTGCTTTGCAGCATTTGAAGCTGCAGATGTTATGCTGCAGAGTTAAGTGTAAACTAAACGACTGAACACCGTTTCAAATCCTTCCCATCAAATATGCACAGGATATTGTACTTATTAATAGACCCTTAAAGGGGAGGACTGGCGATTGTGGCGGAGGAACGGCGGGACCGGAGGCACAAAGCAGGTGGCAGAGGCAGCAGTGGAGGCAGCAGTAAAGATCAGTGGTAAGTGATCTTCACTACTGCCATCTAGGAGTTGCCAAACTACAACTCCCAGCATGCCCAGACAGCCAAAGGCTGTCTGGGCATGCTGCGAGTTGTAGTTTTGCAACATCTGGAGAGCGACAGTTTGAAGAACACTATATAGTGGTGCCCAAGCTGTAGCCCTCCAGAAGTTGCAAAACTACAACTCCAAGCATGCTCAGGCATGCTGGAAGTTGTAGTTCTGTAACATCTGGCCCTTCAGTGCCTGGACAGTCTCAGCATTGTGGGAGTTTTAGTTTTGCAACATCTGGAAGAGCACAGTTTGGACACCACAACACAGTGGTCTCCAAACTGTTCTCCAGTTGTTTCATAACTACAACTCTCAACATGCCCTTCGGCTGTCTGGGCATGCTGGGAGTTGTAGTTCTGTCACAAATGGAGGCACACTGATTGGGAAACATTGTCTGTTTCCTAACTCAGTGTTTCCCAACCTGTGTGCCTCCAGCTGTTGCAAAACTATAACTCCCAGCATGCACTGACAGACCATGCATGCTGGGAGTTGTAGTTTTGGGGAACACTGAGTTAAGTAACAAACTCTCAGTGTTTTGCAACCAGTGTGCCTCCAACTGTTGTATAACTACAACCCCCAGCATGCACGGACAGCCAAAGGGCATGCTGGAAGTTGTAGTAGTATGCCTCCAGCTGTTGCATAACTACAAGTCCCAGCATGCCCTTCAGCTTTCACTGCATGCTGAGAGTTGTAGTTTTTGCAACAGCTGAAGGCACACTGGTTGCGAAACACAGAGTTTGTTACTTAACTCAGTGTTTCGCAACCAGTGTGCCTCCAGCTGTTGCAAACTACAACTTCCATCATGCCCTTTGGCTGTCCGTACATGCTGGGAGTTGTGCTTTTGCAACAGCTGGAGGCACAGTGTTTGCGGAACTTTTAGTTAAGTAACAAACTCTGTGTTTTGCAGCCAATGTACCTCCAGCAGTTGCATAACTACAACCCCCAGCATGCACGGACAGACAAAGGGCGTGCTGGGAGTTTTAGTTTTGCAACAGCTGGAGGTTTGCCTCCCCCCCCCCCCCCCCCATGTGAATGTACAGGGTACATTCACACGGGCGGGTTTACAGTGAGTTTCTCGATGCAAGTTTGAGATGCAGCAAATTTTCCGCTGCAACTCAAACTCCCAGCAGGAAACTCGATGTGAACCCGCCCATGTGAATGTACCCTAAAAACACTACACTACACTACACATAATAAAAAGTAAAACACTACACATACCAATAAAAATGAGAAATGTCTGGTACGGCACGGTTTCTAAAATGGAGCCTCCAGCTCTTGCAAAACAACAACTCCCAGTATTGCCGGACAGCCATTGACTGTCCAGGCATACTGGGAGTTTTGCAACAGCTGGAGGCACCCTGTTTGGGAAACACTGCCGTAGCATCATTTTGGTATTGAAGGTAAGTGTAATTGTTGCATCCGGGTCTGTCCCTATGCAAATCCCTAATTTAGTCCTCAAATGCGCATAGTGCTCTCTCACTTCAGAGCCCTGTCGTATTTCAAGCAACAGTTTAGGGCCACTTATGGGGTATTTCCGTACTCGGGAGAAATTACCTAACAAATTTTGGGGGGCTTTTTCTCCTTTTACCCCTTTTGAAAAGGTAAAGTTGGGGTCTACTCCAGCATGTTATTGTAAAAATGTTTTATTTTTTACACTATTATGCTGGTGTTGCTTCATACTTTTCATTTTCACAAGAAGTAAAAGCAAAAAAAGACCCCCAAAAATTTGTAACGCAATTTCTCCTGAGTACGGAAATACCCCATATGTGGCCGTAAAATGCTCTGCGGACACAAAACAAGGCTCAGGAGTGAGAGAACCATGTACATTTGAGGTGATTTGCAAAGGGGTGGCTGATCGTTACAGCGGTTCTGACATAAACACAAAAAATAAAAAATAAACACCCACATGTGACCCCATTTTGGAAACTACACCCCTCACGGGGGTATAGTAAGGGGTATAGTGAGCCTTAACACTCCACAGGGGTTTTCGTTAAAGTTGGACGTGGAAATGAAAAAATTTGTATTTTTTTTTATTAAAATGCTGGTGTTATCCCAAATTTTTCATTTTCACAAGGGGTAATAGGAAAAAAGTTCCCCATAAGGCCCTTTGACACTATAAAATTAATCAGTTTTAAAGATCCGTTCAATGTTCTGTTATAAAAACCCTTAGCATCAGCCGTTAAATGGCCGTTACAAAATCCCATTATAGTCTGTGGGCTTTTTAGATTATCCGTTTTAACCCATTATAGCCCGTTATTAACCCCTTAAGGGTGTTTTTCAGTTTTTGCATTTTAGTTTTTTCCTCTTACCTTTTAAAAATCATAACCCTTTCAATTTTCCACCTAAAATCCATATTATGGCTTATTTTTTGCGCCACCAATTCTACTTTGCAGTGACATTAGTCATTTTACCCAAAAATCCACAGCAAAACTGAGAAAAAAATCATTGTGCAACAAAATTGAAGTAAAAACTAAATTTTGTAACTTTTGGGGACTTCTGATTCTACGCAGTACATTTTTTGGTAAAAATGACACCTTATCTTTATTCTGTAGGTCCATACGATTAAAATGATACCCTACTTATATAGGTTTGATTTTGTCATACTTCTGCAACAAATCATAACTACATGCAGGAAAATGTATACGTTTAAAAATGTCCTCTTCTGTCCTCTGTATGAGGGTTAATTTTTTGCGCCATGATCTGAAGTTTTTATCGGTATAATTTTTAGTTTTGATTGGACTTTTTGATCACTTTATATTCATTTTTTAAATTTGCTATTTTGGACTTTTGAATTTTTTTACGTGTATGCCATTGACCGTGCGGTATAATTAACAATATATTTTTATAGTTTGGACATTTACGCACGCGGCGATACCACATTTCTTTATATTTATTTTTATTTACATAGTTGTTTTATTTTTTTTTTATGGGAAAAGGGGGGTGATTCTGACTTTTATTAGGGAAGGGGTTAAATCACATTTATTAACACTTTTTTTTTTTTTTGCAATGTTATAGCCCCCATAGGGGACTATAACATTGCACACTCTGATCTCTTACACTGTTCACTGCCATGCATTAACATGGCATTGATCAGTGTTATCGCGGCTCGACTGCTCCTGCCTGGATCTCAGGCACGGAGCAGTCATTCAGCGATTGGACACGCGGGAAGCAGGTTGCGATGTCCTGGGACACCGCGATCTCACCGTGGTGGTCGTGAACAGCTCGACTGAGCTGCCGGGCTGCTTTCGGTTTCACTTCAGACGCGGCGGTCAACTTTGATCGCAGCGTCTGAAGGGTTAATACCGGGCATCACTATGATCGGTGATGTCTGGTATTAGCCACGGGTCCCAGCCATTGATGGCCGCCGGGACCGACCTGATATGACGCGGGGTCACCGCATGACCCCGTGTTATATCGCAGGAGCCGGAGCAGGACGAAAATATATGTCCTGCGTCGTTAAGGAGTTAATAACAGATGTTATTTTGTGACGGAAGAAATAGTGCATGCATATTTCTTCCGTTCTTTCTCCCGTCACAAAATTATGTCTGTTATTAATAACGTGCTATAACTGGTTAAAACGGATAATGTAAACATCCCATAGACTATAATGGGATTTTGTAACAGACGATTTCAAAGGGGTACTCTGGTGGAATTTATTTATTTATTTATTTTTAAATCAACTGGTGCCAGAAAGTTAAACTGATTTGTAAATTACTTAATTTCTTTTTGAATTTCTTTTCTGTCTTTCCACGGTGCTCTCTGCTGACACCTCTGTCCATGTCAGGAACTGCCCAGAGCAGGAGAGGTTTGCTATGGGGAATTGTTCCTGCTCTGGACAGTTCCTGACATGGACAGAGGTGTCAGCAGAGAGGAACGTGGACAGAATTTACAATTCTATTTAACTTTCTGGCACTAGTTGATTTAAAAAGTTTTTTTCCACCGTAGTACCGCTTTAAGGGTTTTTATAAGAGAACATTAAACTTTAAAACGGATTAATTTTATAGTGTGGAAGGGACCTAATTTGTAACCCCATTTCTTCTGAGTATTGAAATACCCCATATGTGGATGTAAAGTGCTCTGCGGGCGCACTACAATGCTCAGAAGAGAAGGAGCGCCATTGGGCTTTTGGAGAGAGAATGTGTCTGGAATTGAAGGCCATGTGCGTTTACAAAGCCCCCATGGCACCAGAAGAGTTCACTGTACCCCTTGTTACATTCCTTGAGGGGTGTAGTTTCCAAAATGTGTTTTTTTTTTTTTCTGTTCTGGCACCATAGGGGCTTCTTAAATGCGACATGCCCCCCAAAAACCATTTCAGCAATATTTGCTTTCCAAAAGCCAAATGTGACTCCTTCTCTTCTGAGCAATGTAGTGCGCCCACAGTGTACTTGACATCCACACATGGGGTATTTCCTTACTCAGAAGAGATGGGGTTACAATTTTTTTTTTTGGGGGGGGGGCATTTTCTTCTACTACCCCTTGTAAAAATTTAAAATTTGGGGGGAAAACTGCATTTTAGTGAAAAAATTTAAATGTATTTACACATCCGACTTCAACGAAAAATTATCAAACATGTGGAGTGTTAAGGTTCACTGTACCCCTTTTTACATTCCTTGAGGGGTATAGTTTCCATAATAGTATGCCATGAGTTTGTTTGTTTTTGTTATTTTTTTTTTCTGTTATTTCTAATATGAAGGCCCTTCAAATCCACTTCAAAACTGAACTGGTCCCTGAAAAATTCAGATTTTGAAAATTTTGTGGAAAATTGCTGCTGAACTTAGCCCTCTGATGTCTTCCAAAAGTAAAAACATGTCAACTTTATGATGGAAACATAAAGTAGACATATATGTGAATCAATATATATTTTTCATCAAATTTTGGAATTTTTTTACCAAGAAATTAGGTATTTTATTGTATTTTACCACTAACATAAAGTAGAATATGTCACGAAAAAACTATCTCGGAATCGGAATGAAAAGTAAAAGCATGCCAGAGTAATTAATGCTTAAAGTGACAGTGGTAAGATGTGCAAAAAGTGCCTGGGTCCTTAAGGTGAAAATGGGCTGAGTCCTTAAGGGGTTAACACAACATTAAAGGAGAACTCCGGAATATAAAAATTGTCGCCCATACTGCCGGCAGTAAAAAAATAAAGATGTACATACCTTCCTCCGCTTCCCCGGGGCCTCCGGTAACCGGCTCCGGTCTCCGCCGTGATCCACTTCCTGGTTGCCGGTGGACGGATGAATCATACTGCGCTCAGTCAATCACCAGCCGCAGCGAAGTCAGACTCGGCCGGCGATAGGCTGAGCGGCAGTGTGAAAACGCTTCAAGACACAAAATCCTTCACTACACCGGCACCTGCTGCAGGGGCCGAAAACGTCACACTGCCGCTCAGCCTATCGCCGGCCGAGTCGGGACTTCGCTGCGGCCAGTGATTGGCTGAGCGCAGTAAGACTCTCCGACCACCAGCAACCTGGAAGTGGATCACGGCGTTAAGTAGGGCAGTTAATAGGCAGTTAAGACAGGGCACGCCCACATCATATGCACCAAGTGAGCCTCCAACTCACCACACCTAGGGCAGGCAGAGTCAGACCTAACACCAATGTTATGTAAGAACAAAGGGGTTTTATATAATACCCTGTGCAAAAAGAACAATTGCGACAGCCTGTTAGACTCAGACAAGGACAGGGACGGGGTAAGCGACAAGACTATAGCCCATTCCTCGTCACTCAACCCACCAAGGTCTCTCTCCCACTTAGTTCCGACTGTTAAGGGGAAGCATTCGTGTTAAGAACCCAATAACTCACCATAGAGCCAAGGAATAACTCCCGCAGACTCCCTTTTCATAATTACAGATTCTAGGACCCTGTTAGATTGTACCTCCAGCATCCGCAACCGATTCTGAGTTTCATACACATGACGGAGCTGCAGGTAATGGGAGTTCTCCTTTAATATTAAAATTTTGTGGGTACGCCAGCATGTACGTGTCCTAAAATTAACAAGGTGTGCAGTCTGTATTTTCAACCTTAAAATTAAGAGTTATTAGTTATATAATACATTTTTTCTATAATTAACATTAACATTAATGTAGTAGTTTTGTTTCATGATGCAGAACAAGAACAGTTGTTAAAGTGGGTGTTAATGTCATTTTCTGCTGATGTATGCACTTTCTGTAAGCCAGGTTGGACCTGGAATACATATGTGACTTTTAAATGGAGATGCAACTTTTTTTCTTCATAAATAGCATTTGATAAATACATGACCACTGCAAAGAAAAAAAAAGAAAAATACTACGTGGGCAGATTTCAGAAATGTGCTTTGGAATAAGCAAAAATCTAAAAGTCGCAGCAAGTATAGAAAAGTCGCAAAATAAAAAATCTACTTCGGAGCTTGATAAAACTCCTTCATTGTGTTTATGATGAATGTAATTGATTCATTTCATTTATTTCCACACTGTATTATTTTTTTTCTGCAGGTGATATCTTTTTTTTTAATTGGACTGATGTCTATGATGATTCCATTGTGCAATAATTTTGGTAGTCTGATCGCTGTCTGTCTCTTCATGGGCCTGTTTGATGGCTGCTTCATATGTATTATGGCTCCCATTGCATTTGAGCTTGTTGGCCCAGAGAATGTATCTCAGGCCATTGGATTTTTGCTTGGATTTATGTCTGTTCCTATGACTGCTGGTCCACCTTTTGCAGGTAAATTTGAATGGTATTTCATATATTACTATAATAACATAGCTTTATTATGTTAGTTTCTTTCTTTATATGTGTAGATGTTCAATGTCGATATATACTATGAACTTTGCTCAAGTCTGTAACAACTAGAGGATAAATCTAGGAGGCGCTGACGTCAGTGCCAGTTAACCGGCAGAAGCCCCGCCCGTGCCACTTACAGCAAGATATACACATAGAATAAAACTACAATTGCGGGCGAACGGCCGGGCGGATCCGGGCAAGGTAGGGCTCGTTGGAATCAGCGTCTCCCGCACTATCCACCAGTACTGTGGATAGTGCGGGAGAAAATATTTGACAGTTTTCTTTTAAGTTGCGAGCTGGAAGCTGTCACCTCCCCCTGCAAGCGCTAAAAGCCAGGCTTTTAGCGCTTGCAGAGGGAGGTGACAGCTTGCCGTGGCTCACATCTCATTCATTTAAAGCGCGGCACACAAGTCATTCATTTAAAGCGCGGCCCGCAAGTCATTCATTTAAAGCGTGGCCCACAAGTCATTCATTTAAAACGTGGCCCGCAAGTCATTCATCAAAAGTAGTTGAGTAGCCCTGACCATTGAGTAATGACTTTGCTGTGGTTGATATGTGATAGGTTTACAATGTTATACTAAGGCATGAAGTTCCTGTATTTCTATGAACGTATGTGAAAGTAAATTTGATGTTGGTGACTGATAGCACATAAATTGTACTGTCTCCTCCAGGCTTTTTGCGTGACCAACTTGGATCTTACGATGTAGCATTTTATTTGGCGGGTGTCCCCCCTATCATTGGTGGAATTATCCTTTGTCTTATCCCCTGGATCCATGAAAGGACTATAAATAAGAAGGAAAAAGCTTTGGACAATGAAGCTGAAGAGAAAATGATGGATACTGTGGCCAGTGCATTGACACCTGGCACAGCTGAGAATTCTAAAAAGGAAGATGTCTCCGTTATATAATTTCTATTATTTTACAAAAACTAATTTTGTATGACTTTTATATAACAGTGACTGAATTTTGTATTGGTGCTACAAAACCAAAGCTGTATGATCACAATAGGCTGTTTGCTTGCATATGCAACTGCCATGTCAGATTCCTTTATTATGCCTATAGATACTCCGCACCCATGTGTGGGTATCATGCCAGGACTATAGAGCAACCTCATGAATGCCACAAAAAACAGATACATATTCAGAACTAGCTTTAAAGCAATGCAGGGATTTGTTTTTATAGCGTCCTCTCTATTAATATTCAGTCATAGTGGCTGAACAATTTTCTTCTTTGTTTACCAAATATGTGCACAAAAAATTATCTGATTTACAACCACATAAGACTGCTGGAGTTATAGTGCTTGAAGGCTTTACAATATGTATTTCAGTGTATTTTATTTTGTAGCCTGCTGGACTTTTTTTGCAGTTAATGCTGGGTATTCTTACAGTTCTTAATTGTTTCTAGATTACCAAAAGCAATCAATAATTTACAAAGTCATCCACAATCAATCTGTGTTCACACATGGGCTATGTTCACATATGCTGTTTTTACCATGACAATTTTAGGCTAGATTAGTGGGCATACTTTTCCCTGAAATACATTACATTTGCATTGTATAGGCATTATTCTGTGTTTATGGAAATGCATTTTTTTTTACTTCATGCTGTTTGTAGAGGCAGGACAGTATCATTCTGCAAATGATAGTTGATGGGTGCATAAACATGTTTGTCCATATAAACAGCTTTTTTTTTTTTTAACGAGACCGATCAGAAATATATCCAATGTTCTAGTGATTATAGATGCTCAGGAAAAATTAGTAAATTGCATCCTTCCCCTTTTAGGCAAGGCAGGAAGTACAGCGGTTTGTTATATATATTAAGCTATACATTCCTGTAAGAAGAAGTTTTAAAGTATCCTTTTTGTGCATGACAACATCTCTCTTCCATTTTGGATTGATACATAACCTTTGAGTTGTTTTGGAAAATTACCATTCCATATGTAGTGTCCATTTCCATTTTAATTGTTATATTCTTTATCACCAGTGTGCAACTTTGTGTTTTCTGTTTATGCACTTTATGACCTAATTGTTTACAGGTTACCTCCTGTGAATAATTTCCTATAATCCAAAGACTTTGAAGGTGTCTATACTATCTGTTAATGGTGCAGCTGTAAGGTTTCGCCATGAATATGTGCCTTATGAGCATGCCATCTTATTTGATAACTATGCAAGAAATTTTGCTTAAAAGGGGTACTCCGCTGCTCAGCGTTTGGAAAAAACTGTTCCGAACACTGGAGCCGGGATCGGGAGCTCGTGACGTCATAGCCCCGCCCCCTCATGATGTCACGCCCCACCCCCTCAATGCAAGTCTATGGGAGGGGGCGTGATGGCTGTTGCCACGAGCTCCCGGCGCCAACTCCAGCATTCGTAACAGTTTGTTCCGAACGCTGAGCAGCGGAGTACCCCTGTGTCATGCACTTCCACCTCAGTTATAACACAGTGTATAACACTTTGTATGGGCTTTGAGTGTTCCTCTAATAGTAACCAGTAAAGAATAAATATTCCAAAGATTTATTAGAAACGACAAACAAGTTCAACCTATTATATTGTATTATGATGAATTTTACAGTGTTTAAAATTGACTATTAGGTTGACAATGAATATAAATGAGAAGTATATTAATACAGTGTTTCCCAACCAGGGTGCCTCAAGCTGTTGCAAAGCTACAACTCTCAGCATGCCTGGACAGCCTTTGGCTGTCCGGGCATGCTGGGAGTTGTAGCTTTGCAACAGCTGGAGGCACTCTGGTTGGGAAACATTGATGTTAATAGGTACAGGTGAGGAATGATTTGTGTGCTACAGGTTAATACAGTGTTGCATTTTGTAGCCAATTAGATACCTAGTTTGTGTGAATGTTGTGTCAGTGTATATTTCTGACCTGATTACTATTCAAAAGAAAGATGTAAAACGGGTGTTATGAATATACTTTTATATTTCTTTACAAGAAATGCTTTGTTTGGTTTTGATTAAGTATTTAACAACCCATTAAAACTACAGTGGCCCCTCAAGTTACAATATTAATTGGTTCCAGGACGACCATTGTATGTTGAAACCATTGTATCTTGAGACTATAACTCTATGGATACCTGGTAATTGGTTCTGAAGCCACCAAAATGTCATAAAAAAATAGGAAAAAGTGAGGAATAAAGAAAAATGAGTAGATAACTAATACAGATAAAGCAAGTCCTTACATATAAATGTAAGAAAGATCTGCTGGGAGCTGTAAATCACTGTATATGTAGAGGACAGGAGCTTCTTCAGGGTCCTAAGAATTTTTTTTTTTAAATGGAGCCGCCCATACTTGGTGTCCTTAGGAGCAGATAACCCTGGCACAGGTAAAGAGTAGTATAGAACATCTAGTACCACCCTGTACTGCAGGGAGGCGCTACCAGACAGCCAGTCAGTGCATGCACTTCAGAAATACAGGTGTTTTACCAGTGAATGCCCATTCTGATTGGTCGGTTCTTCCAGCCATTGACACGTTTCACAGATCTGGACTGTCCGTGCATTGCATGTTGAGTCTGGTTTCAAGTTACAATGGTCCAGAAAAGACCATTTTATGCTGAGACTATTGGATGTTGAGGCCATTGTATGTTGAGGGATCACAGTATATGTAAATCAATACAGTTGTTTATTATTAAAACTCATACATTAAAATTAATAATAATATTTACATCCCTCCCTGAGGCTAGATTTTTACTGACCAGCCATAACATTAGTTATGGAATCATTTTGATAGGTGAATTGAATAATATTGACAAATGCACCTACCAAGGAGTAGTGTCCACCAAATTGTGATGGATAGAAGAATGGGTCAGAGCACCTCCAAAACAATCATGAGTAGTGTTCCTTGTGGTTAGTAACTACAAAAAGTTATTAAGGGAAGAGCAACAAGAGAACTGGAGACAGGGTCATAAGCACCCAAATGGCACTAATGCACATGGGGGGGGGGGGGGGGGCAAGGACTGATCGTCCTGAATCAACCTGCTGTTCTGAAAATAATTATGTTTACCAGTGACTGCATGCAAAGATCTTAAAAACTCTGTGGAATTTTCACAAGAGTAGAATAATATAGCACACTGCCCTGCAAACATAAATGCTAAATTTAAATGAAATCAAAATAAAATGCCAGACCCAATGCTTCCTCTCTCTATTCTTAAAAGCCTGTTTGTGAGAGGGTTAACAGTCAACTGGGTCAGTCAACTGAGTGGCTCATAAAACTAATTGGCATCATGAAGGTAATCCAATGCCGTCATGTACACAGCAGAAGTATTGAAGCACTGGCATCATGATGACCCTGTGCTGCATGCCATCATGCCTTCTCTGCAGGCAGCTTTACAGTTCAGACCTTAAATAGGAAGGAAAAAAAATGATACGGTGTTATCCAGTTGAAAAAGTTTTATTGTTCCCAGTGAGAAAAACAAAATAGGAATCTTGCGGCTCTACTTTTTAATGGCCACAGAAAATGACATAAATAATGTTAAATATTAAGCTTTTGCAACAACTTAGGTCTCTTTATCAGGCAAGGCATGAGATAAAGTAAATTTTATATAGATATAAGGGATGTCCCGATACCATTATTTTTAATACCAAGTATGAGTACCGATACTTTAATTCTAGTACTCATTGATACCAATTACGAGTACGTTTTATTTTAAAGGGAATCTGATACCAGGATGACCCGGTTTCTGGTGTTGCTTAACATGCTGATATGTAGGTTCCTTGTTGTGTGCAATGGAGGCTGCTGCTGTAATATGAGCAAAGATTTCTCTCCTCCATTGGGCAGAACAGGGAATTTGCACTGGCGGCGAGACCGATGTCTCCGGAGCGATTGCGCTGATGTTCACATGGTGAGCAGTGCCTTTAATAGTAGGTAATATCCCCTTGTAGGTAGTACAGATAGTTACAGACATTACCAGCAGTCCCTGTAGACAGCTGCTCGCCCCTGCAGACATTAGTAGCAGCCCCCCGTAGACAGCAGCCCCCCCCCTTGTAGACAGCAGGCCCCCCCTCCATGTAGACAGCGCCCCCCTTGTAGACAGGTAGTGCCCCTGCCAGTTGCTTACCTGTGGCTGTCCTCTGTCGGGTGTTGCCACTCTGCTGCCCCGTTCTCCCATCCACATCATGGCGTCCTATGGAGGAGCATGTGACATACACGTCACTCTGCTTCCTCCATAGCGTTACACTGGGCGCAGTGGAGGAGGTCAAGTGATTTGTGTGTCACATGCTCCTCCATGGGACGCCATGATGCGGATGGGAGAACGGGGCAGCGGAGCAGGGCATTAAAGGAGTAGTCCAGTGCTGAAAAACGTATCCCCTATTCCTAAGGATAGGGGATAAGTTTCAGATGGCGGGGGGTCCGACCGCTGGGGCCCCCCACGTTGTCCTGTACGGGGCCCCGGCTCGCTGGCCAAATAGCGCGTGTTGACAGGTGACACGCCCCCTCAATACAACTCTATGGCAGAGCTGGAGATTGCCGAAGGCAGCTCTCGGACTCTGCCATAGAGTTGTATTGAGGGGGCGTGTCAGCCGCCACTTTGTGCGGTGCTCAACACGCCCCTTTCCCACGGGCTGCCAGGGCCCCGTACAGGAGATCGTGGAGTGCCCCAGCGGTCGGACCCCCCGCGATCAGAAACTTATCCCCTATCCTTAGGATAGGGGATAAGTTTTTCAGCACTGGACTGCTCCTTTAAGGAGAGGATGGCCACACTGCAGAACATGGTATCGGGGACATTAAACGAGTCCCCGATACCATGTAAATGCCCAACTGTGTCAACAGAGCAAGTTGACTATAGCAGATGTCAGTTTAATGCTTATGTTCAGTTTTATACAGGTAGTGAAACTTGTTTTCTCTTTCCATCGATTTGTGCTTCTCATTTTGGTAAAAAAAAAAATTGCCTTAAATACATTTCAGATTACTGGCTGCTACAGTGTAAAATACATTTTTGGTGTCATGCACATGGCTGTATTACAGCTTCATATGGACAGAGATGTATCACAGCATTCACAGAAGTCTGTGGGAGAAATTTATTAAGATTGACATTTCACACGCCAGTCTTAAGTAAACCCCCTCCGATGTAGGATCGCACTTGATAAATCTAGGCATGTGTAAGTCTGCCTGTGTGCCAGCCCCAGAAATCTACGCTAGCTCGAAGCTGGCGTTGATTTACACTTGTAAATATGGTGCATCCATATGGTGCGCCCCCTCAGTGGCAACCCTCGCCCACTTGGAAAGAGAGACATAGGCCAAAACTTGCAAATTATGCACAAGCTAGACTATCAAAAGTTTTCACTGGTGGGGGGCTGGGTGCTGAGACTGCCAGCAGAAAGAAGTGTGCAGCTGAGCATTGTTTCTCCAACTTTCGCAAACCATTGCTGTTTTTAGCGATCTGTGGTTGTCTTAGCACTCAGACCCGACAAATAAAAAATTTCTGGAAGGACAGTTACACTGTAATGCAGTGATGATACACTTTCATACTTTGTCCAGACAGATTTTTTTCACATTTTCACTTGTCATGCACATTTTTCATTCTGCCATAGCTCAGGTTGTAACTTTAAGGTTTCCTTCACACCTACTTTTTGCACTGTGTTTTTGGGGCTAACATAATGTCACAGAAACCAGGCCATACTCCATGATGCACTGTTCGTGGTGTTTCTTCCCCCAAAAGAGTGAATATCAGTATAGGCTTTTTCTTATAGGGCGTTTTTTTCTTTTATTGCAATGTTGTAAGTGCAACAAAAAAATTGTGAGGCTGACAAGAGACACTGCATTTTGTAAAATATTCAGAGGCCACATGTTAGTTGGGAGTCTATAGGGAAATAGCAAATGCAATACCCACATGGCATTTTTTCCCCATTGTTATGGCGTATTTTTTTTTTTTTTCGTTTGTTTTTTTATATATAAAAGAAAATGTGGTGTTTTCTTCCCATAGAATTCTATAGGTAAAAAAAAGAAAACATGCCATGTGAGCTTGTATGTTAGTGTATTTTCTGGCTTCTCCCCCATCCTTCAATAGAAATCTGTGAATTACGTGATGAAAGAAACACATGACTTGTAGGCAGGGGATAAAACACCTTTACTAACATATGCTATTTTTTTTTAATTCTTTTATTTATTTCTTTTTTTATGTTTCCAACAAAAGTTGTGTCTTGAAGGAGAAAAATAAAGGGGAAGTTTTTTTTGTGGCATGTTTGTAACCTAAGACATGCCCTAAGTGTTAACTGCACTACCTGTCTGTACCAACACTGATGACAGATTTCCTTTAAAGCTATATTACTGCAGAACATGAGGATCAGAATTAAGATAAGGAGATTATTTTCTAAGATGCTTTTTTGTTTCATATTGTCATAGAAAACATTTATAAAGAAATGTTTGAATTGTTTATTTAGCAATAATCATCATTTGGATGTTTTGTACATATGTAAAAATATCAATTCCTACAGAATCTTTTTCTGTATGTTGGCCTTTTCTGTGAATATGTGACTTTCTATGCTAAATCTGAATGAATCAATATGAATAGTATGAATGTTCTTTTTTTTAGAATTGCAAAATATTTGTATAATCAGCACAGAGTAAGTGATCATTTCTACAGAACATCATATATAGTTAATGTGGCCAAAATATTTTAAAAAATAAAAGGTCTGTATTTCCAGAGAATGTTAATAATTTTTAACAGCATGTAATTTTTTCAGTTTGATGATTGTTGCTTAAGAGAAATAAGTCACCAGTTGTAAAGGCTGTGGGGAGGTGGATCTACTGACCTGTGAGGATGATGGCGTGTGCCATCCAAGGTGCCGCTGGTTTTCACCAGAGCCTGCCGCAAAGCAGGATGGACTTGCTGCGGCAGGGGGCATCCAGGTCGCTACCCCTAATACGACTCGTCCCCACAGACAGCCGAGGTATAACGTGGCACAGGAAGGATGAGGCACAGAGGAAGTCAGGACAGGCAGGAGGTCAGGGCTGGTGGCAATGAAGCAAGGTCAGGTCACGTAGGAAGAGGTCAAAACGCAGGCGGCACAGGAGCAAGGTCAGGATACATAGCAATGGGTCAGATACACGGCTAGGCAAGACACAAGTAAATGCTTTCTCTTAGGCAACAAGGGCACAAAGATCCAGCAAGTATTATAGGAAGAGCTATCATGGAAAAACGATCAACAACCACCCAAATGACTGTGTTGTGGCAGGAGGGAGGCAGATCGGTGACAAAGTCCATGGCAATGTGAGACCAAGGGCACTCCGGGATAGGCAAAGGAAGTAAAAGACCCGCAGGCTTGAGCAAAGGAGTCTTGTCATGGGCACAGGTAGTACAGGAACATACAAAATCAGTGACATCATGCTCCAGATTCGGCCACCAGAATTGTCAGCTGATCAATAGAATAGACTTCCGTACTTCAGCATGACCGGCTAGTAAAGAAGAATGGGCCTTACTCAGACGAGAAGGCACAAAAGACTTCCCTAGAGGAACTTGCTGAAGAACAACAGGCACTACCGTAATCAGTCGTTCAGGAGGAACAATATACCAAGGAGTACAGTCCAGACCTTTTACATCAGAAGCTCTAGAGAGAGCATCAGCTTTGATATTGTTGTCTGCAGGTCGAAAATTAATAAAGAAATTAAACCGGGAAAAGAAAAAGGGTTCATCTGGCCTGCCAGGGGTTCAGACACTGTGCGGACTGAAGATATAAAAGATTTTTATGGTATGTGTAGATACTGACTGGATGAGTTGATCCTTCCAATAAGTGACACCACTCTTCTAAGGCAAGCTTAATGGCCAAGAGTTCCCAATCTCCAATAGAATAGTTCCTCTCAGCAGGTGAGAAGGTCTTAGAAAAGAAGCCACAAGTCAACGTTTTACCCCTGGAGGTCTTTTCAGTTAAGATGGCATCGGTTTTTACGGATGAGGCATCTACTTCAAGAAAGAACGGCTTTTCTGGATCGGGTCTACACAGAACAGGTGCAGAAACAAAGGCAGATTTCAAATGGGTAAAAGACTTCTGCTTCTGGGGAACAGGATTTAGGATTACTGTTTTTCGTGAACCACAATCGGAGCAATCAAGGAGGAGAAATGTGGAATGAACTGTCTATAATAATTAGCAAATCCAAGAAAACGCTGTATGGCCTGTAAGTCAGAAGGTCGTGGCCAACTGAATACTGAAGACAATTTGACTGGATCCATCTAGAGGCAGCCTTGGCTAGAGAGAATGTAACCCAGGAACGGAAGACTCGACTTCTCAAAGAGGCATTTCTCGAGTTTGGCATAAAGATGATTATTCCGCAGGCGACGTAAGACCTGACGCACACGAGTGTGATGCACCTCCAGGTTGGGAGAGAAGATCAAGATGTCATCTAAATAGACCACGACACAAGTGTAAAGATGATCCCGGTAGATGTCATTTACAAATTCTTGGAAGACTGCCGGGGCGTTACAGAGTCCAAATAGCATCACTAAGTACTCAAAGTACCCATCATGTGTATTAAAAGCCATCTTCCATTCGTCTCCTTCTCGAATGCTGATTAATTAAATGCTCCTTGCAGATCCAATTTAGTGAAGACCTTGCCGCCCCGCAGACAGTTGAAGAGCTCAGAAATGAGAGGTAAAAGGATACTGATTCTTGATGGTAATTTTATTGAGACCATGGTAGTCAATGCAAGGGCAAAGAGAGACGTCCTCCACAAAAAAGAATCCAGCTCAAGCAGGAGAGGTGGATTTCCAGATAAAACCCTTCTGGAGGTTCTCCTTTTACTGAGACATGCCTTGCGTTTCAGGCACCGACGGGGTAGATTCTCCCTCGGGGAGGAATGGTACCAGGCAGAAGCTCAATAGGACAATCATAGTGTCGATGTGGAGGAAGACTTTTGGCCTGTTTCTCATAAAACTCATCAGTAAAGTCCTGATAAGGAGAGGGCAGACCCGGCAGAGGAGAAGGAAGAGAGCGCTTCAGTTGCGGTGCCAACAAGCAGATTCTGACAGCCTTGACCCAAGCGAGAGACTTCACCAGTTTGCCAATTGAGAACCGGTGCGTGTAGTTGTAAACCCAAGAGAACCGCAGAAGTACAGAAAGGAAGCACATAGAACATGATCTTCTCTTTGTGTAAAACTCCCACGTGCATCGTCAGAGGATCCATGCGGAATTGTACCACAAAGTTCAAACTTTCACAGTTGATGGAGGAAATGTAAAGGTGTTTGCTGAGCAGTGTCACCTTAGACGATGCTTGTGGACCAGGAATGCATTGATGAAATTCCCTGCAGAACCAGAGTCCAAGAAAGCAGAGGCATGAAACAAAGTGCCGGAAGGGGTGCAGATTTGGACTGGCATTGACAAAAGAGGAGAGGAGACATCCTCACCTACGGATGCCTCTCCAACATGCCCTAAGTGCGTGCGCTTTCCGGACTTGAAGGACAAAGGAAATGTTCCGGATTGGCACAATAGAGGCAAAGATTTTCCTCATGTCGGCGGGACCTCTCATGCTGTGACAGGTGAGCACGGTCCACTTGCGTAGCTTCTTCAGCAGGAGGTAAGGTAGGCGACAGAGGAGTCCGCTGGAACACCGGTGCAAGACGAGGAAAATGACAAGTACGAGCAGGTTCACGCTCGAGACGAAGTTTCTCTTGCCTCTCGGCGAAGCGCATGTCAATACGAGTAGACAGTAGAATGAGTTCACTTAAGGTAGAAGAAGGATCCCGTGCAGCCAAAGCATCTTTGACCATTCTGGAAAGGCCTTTTTTTTTAATTGGCACAAAGAGCTGCATTATTAGAAGCCAGGGTGCGAAACTTGACCACCTACTCACCAACAGAAGAATCCCCTTGGCGCAGGTTCAGAAGCGCAGTCTCTGCAGAGGAAGACCGAGCAGGCTCTTCAAAGATGCTGCGTAATTCTGAGAGGAAAACTTGCAGGTTGGTAGTCATCGGGTCGCTTCTGTCCCAAGGAGGAGTGGCCCAGGCCAGAGCCTAACCAGAAAAGCAGACTAACCACAAAGGCCACCTTGGCACCCTCCGTCGGGAACTGATCGGCCATCAGTTCGACATGCATGGAGCCCTATTTCACGAATCCCCCGCACAATTTAGGATCCCCTTCATACTTCGTCTGCAGGGATAAGCAAAGTTTGGGACCGACTGATGCTGCAGAAACCGGAGGAACCACAGGAGCTGGTTGCTGCTGTTGTTGCTGCTGCTGGACCGTGAGGAGCTGCTGCATCATCTTGGACAGTTGATTCAACTGCTGTGCTTATTGCGCAATTTGCTGGGACTGCACGGTCACAATAGAAGTGAGGTCAGAAACATCCGGCAGAGTCAACCCGGCAGGATCCATGGCCAAGTCTTACTGTAAAGGCTGTGGTGAGGTGGATCCACTGACCTGTGAGGATGATGGCGTGGGCCATACTATGGCTTGGAGTCTAAGGTGCTGCTGGTTTTCACCAGAGCCTGCCGCAAAGCGGGATGGACCCGCAGGGAGCCGAGGTATAACGTGGCACAGGAAGGATGAGGCACAGACAAAGTCAGGACAGGCAGGAGGTCAGGGCTGGTGGCAATGAAGCAAGGTCAGGTCACGTAGCAAGAGGTCAGAAGGCAGGTGGCACAGGAGCAAGGGGTCGGATACACAGCAAGGCAAGACACAAGTAAAACCTTTCTCTTAGGCAACAAGGGCACAAAGATCCAGCAAGGATTAAAGGTAGTGCAGGGTTATATAGGGTCAAATCACACTAGCACCAATTAATGGTGCGCTGGCCCTTCAAATTTTAAAGAGCCGGCGCGTGCGTCCCCGCGGGCTCTTTAAAATTTGGACACAGAGCAGAGGAGGTAGAGCGGCGAAGCGGTGAGGGGAGCAGAGAAAGGGATGCGATTGCGGTCAGCAAGTCTGACCGCAGCACTAACTGTAACACCATTTGTGGCCTTTTATCTGTGATTTTTTTAAAGAGAAATTAACAGAACCTTGAGTGCTTCTGTGGGAGCCATGCTTGAATAAAACAAAAAATATTGCAGTCTCTTAAGGGACGACTATGATGCTTTTTATTATTACTCCTCTGTGCCCGGGCTGCAAAACGAAAAAAAAATACAAAACTTCAACTCACCTTCCTACGTTCCCCTGTTTCGCTGATATCGGTGTCCTGTTCTCTGGTCCCTGCTTTCTGCGGGACGGTGAGTTAAGCTGTGTCAGCGGGACATTGCTGCGTCCGGCGATATGCTGAAAGCAGTGTGACTCACTGTCCCGCAGAAGTCAGAAGAAGACAGGGACCAGAGAACGGCACACTGATATCGGCACAACGGGGAAACAGGAATGCGAGTTCAAATTTGTTTTGTTTCATTTTGCAGCCCGGCACAGAGGGTTAATAAAAAAAAAGCACCACAGTACTCTTTTAACTAGTCAATGCATAATGTTAAAGAGTAAATAAAAAAAATGTATCTGTTTTATTTTTTATTGATTGTGCCAAACATGTAGGGTGACCATAGGTCTCGTTTTGAACGAAACAGTCACTTTCTTTTTTTTCCCCCCTTTTCAAACTGATCAGTCTTTTTTATAATATGTTAATTTTTTCCTACTTTTATTTATTTTTTTAACAAAATGGGACAAAATATAAATTTCTGTTGTTCTTGTGCTGTAGAAGCTGCCGGTTATTGTTCTTAAAATGGCCATGGCCTGTGCTGCCTGGACCCTGGCATAGACCCTTGAGTAGGCATCGGGATGGTCCTGGGACCTACTACATCGGAGGAGCAGCAGGGCAGTAAAAGTGGGTCGCTGGGGGCAGTATGTAGGTGAGGGCAGCATACATTTTACTATATATAGGGGCATAGAGGAAATGGGGCCTACAACAATCTGGGGGCACAGAGGGGGCCTATAACTATATATGTGACAGTATGGGCGCCTACAAAATATATAGAACTGTCCTGATCTCAACGAAATGTGGTCAGCCTACAAATATGTAACCTCTATCATGATATTGGTGGCATATGTGCTGTGTTCAACCTGCATGCAATACAGTCAAAGGGGTAATCGAATATTACAAAAAAATATGTTCCTGGGCCTGGGATAAAAAAGAAAAAAAAGAATATTTACCCCAGTTTGCCACAGTTACTTCCGGACCCTGGCTGCTCATCTCTTTTATTTTCTCCTATGACAAGATGTCGGAGCAGGACCTGCCTCTTTAGCCAATGGCAAAAGCAGTGTCGCCTCTCAGATGACTTTTAATACTCAGCATTCCATTTATGCTCAGTGTCTGTAGAGAGCTTGCTGTGGTCTTGAGGTATTTTGTTTACAAGAGGCACTCCACTGTACAGTAAATTAAAGGGGTATTCTGCAGAGATAACATCATAGTTAAAATAAGTCATATGCCCAAAGGTATTATACTGTGTAATACACTTGTATAAAAAATACACTGTGTAATACACTGTGCATAAGAAAAAGAATGTGACCCAATTGTAAACCTATTGTATGCAAACTTACCCTAGTCTTAATGTTCCATTAGGGCTTTGGGTTGACACTTATGTTAGTTTCCATTGTATTTAATGGGAAGACTATTGCAGCATGCAGCACTGTTTGTTTCATTGCAGAAAGAGGAAATGGAAAGGAATCGCACTCCCCTATAACAGCAGCAGGTGTTGCACTGGCAGTCCATTTACTTGGTTGCATAAGCAGGTTCTTATTGCTCAGCAGTGCCTAGGAGCTATGTGTCTTTCTTCCTTATGTGTTTATGATACTGTTTGTTTCATGAAAACAAAAACTGCAGTAGAACCCAGCTGACCCCATTGTAAGTCAGTGGGGGGTCTTCTGGTCGCCATTTGTGTCTATGATCTGCAGATCCAGCACTGCATCATGGTGTCTGTCTATGATGGAAATGAAGATACAAATGTGAAGCTATTCAGGGGTGCCTGTTGCCAAATGATTAACTTGTTGACTAGAAACCAGCATTATGTTGAATGCAGCTCTACATTGTGTATTTGTAGTGTTACTCAACTGTATATGATTATCATACTTTATATGATGCTGACTAATTGCTATCTTTGCTGTTAGGCCACGTTTCCGCTTGGTTTTTTTTCTGGCAGTTTTTGGATATCTGTCACTGCAGTTTTTGAGCCAAAGCCAGAAATGTATTCAAAAGGAATAGGACATATAAAGGAAGCACTTATACTTAACCTCCCAAATGGATCCACTTCTGACTTTGGCTCAAAAACTGCAGTGGCAGATATCCAAAAACTGCCAGAAAAAAACCCAAGAGGAAACTTAGCCTAATGTAGGATTGCAGACTTTTGGTATTACAAAGCTCTAGAAGCCATATTTATCTCCCCTTGCACTCTGTAGGATTTTTTTCAGACATGACTAATGCTGTGCTATTATTATAACTGTATGCCTTATACTGACCTTTGCAAAGGTCCTTCCAAGTACCAATTCTTTCAAATATTTTATATGTATTATATAATTGTCCTCAAAATGAAGAAATATTACTTAACAATTATATGCTTTAATAACAACTTTTTTTTTGTAATGAAATGAAACAAAAACAGTATTTTATGTTGCTATCTTTGTTATTTACAAGATTTATGCTAAAGTGTAACTATGCAACCAATGTGAAAGGAAGGCAGAAGTGCTGTAACAACTGCCAATATATGAATACATAATAAATATGAAAGATTTTACCAATATGTATTCATTTCTTTTAGTCTTCATGTTCAATCAATAGTTAAAAAGGGGTACTCCCACCCTAGACATCTTATCCCCTATCCAAAGGATAGGGGATAAGATGTCTGATCGCGGGGGTCCCGCCGCTGGGGACCCCCGCATTATTGCATGCGGCACCCACCTGTGTTCTCACCGGAACCGCTTGGGGGTCTGAGTCGCGACTCTGGGAACGGAAGTCCGTGACATCAGGATAGGGGATAAGATGTCTAGGGTAGGAGTACCCCTTTAAACATTAATATTGTGCACCTGAGACCAAAGTTTAGTTTCTGATCTATAGTTTATTGTTCATAATAAGCATATTATACTTGTCAATGCACAGAGACGAATTAGTAACTCAATGCTCATGTACATTATTTAATTATAATAACCTTAAAATAGCCGATAATATTTCACTACAAAAGTGTAAAATGTGTCTTTGCGAATGATCAGCAATGCTAGCGTGCAAGTTATGTCAAGTTATAACAATGTTTGAAACGACATATAAAAGCCAATATGTCTATATTAAAAAATGACAGTAAAAACTGTTGAACATCTGATATCAAGAACATAAATAAAGGAACACATAACATTTTAACACTGTAATTTTCACTAACACAGCTCAGCAGCTATCATAGGCTTCTAAACAAATTTCCATCACTAGGAAAGGAAGTAACTCCCACACCAAGTGTAAGGGAAAGTGTCATTTCATAGATGGCATATCACATTCAATTATGTGGTGAATATGTCTTGTGCCAAACTCACTATGTATTAGGTGCAGCATTCTCATTGATTCCCCCCATAATTACTAACATCATGAAATCTTGGCAAACAATGGTGCTTATTTATTAGCTATTGATTGTGCTATGATCACATGATACCTGGTAACCAGCTTTCGTACCATATTGTGTACAGAACTTATTTTATTATTATAAAGATATTTTCAAATGAAAATAGTAATTTAAATAGTATTCTGGGATTTTCCTTTCAACCAAATCTAATCTAAAAATAAAGATTCTGACCTTTTAGTACTGCCTTCATGCATAACCACATTTTAGAGAACATGGGTAACAATAATAATGGTGAAAAAATCGAGATTTTCCTAGCTAATGTGACGGAAAATATAAGTTATATGAAGACAGGAGGCGAGTATCTTGCATTAATCTTTCTTTATTAATGCCCATAGCAGAAAAATTAAAACTTTTATTTTAATGTATTCAAAGAAAACTTTCTCGAAACTACAACTCCCAGCAGTCCCTTTGAGGTCTCAATAGCCAATCATAGCCAAGTGGCTCATATAAAGGGGCTGCAGTGTCATAACTCCTCCTCTTTCTTGACTCGACGCCATAGCCGACACAGGATAACCGGACATGGACTTCCTCTTGACTCCACGACGGACCTCTGGAACCGGAACGCCAATGCATGAGCAGTCTCCAGACCGCTGGCTCCCAGATAACCGAACTGAAGAAAGAACGTCCCAACGGGGACAACAGGAACAACTCAGCCGCTGTCACATAGACACAGGCCATCGTCAGTATCCTGAAACAGAGAAGAAAAGAACACCGTGATAGGGTTGGGTTGGGAGGGAAGATACTCGCCTCCTGTCTTCATATAACTTATATTTTCCGTCACATTAGCTAGGAAAATCTCGATTTATATATCAGACAGGAGGCTCGTATCTTGCAAGTTCAAAGCTAACAATATTTCAATACGATATAAAACAGCAGGTGGGTTTAACCCACGTTAGACAGGACCGACATGGATACATGAGACTCCGGTCTGAAGTAAAACTGGCGAAAAGTCGTCTCCGACAACCAATCCGCAGCTAAGAGCAGATCCGCCAGAGAGCCCCCTGAAGTAACCACCTTAGTGGCCATGGCACCCCTGGAGGAGTGCGCACCGAACAGGGAGACGTCTATCCCCGCCATATCCATGGCGGACCGAACCCATCGGGCTAAAGTAGCCGATGACACCGGTGAATGGGGCCGGACATAGGAAATAAGGAGCTGAGAGGAATCTGGAGACCGCAAGCCCGACGTCAGAGTTTCGTATGCCTGTAGGCAACGAACAACACAGAGCCGGGGATGATCAGGGAAGAAAGGATAAAAGACCGTGTGAATCCCGGTCTTGGTCCTACGAACGACGGAGAATCGAACGCCATCCGGCGAGAACTGACGCCTGGAGACATCCAACGCCTTCACATCTGATACCCGTTTTATGGAGACCAAACATAAAAGACAATCAGCTTAAAGGATAGTAATCGTAAAGGAAGGGCATCGTTCTCCGCCCATGCGGAGAACAAGGCTAGAATTTTAGAGACGTCCCAAGTGGCCTGGTATTTGGGACGCGGGGGCCGTTTAAACTTAATGCCCCTCAGGAGTCGACAAACCAGAGGATGTTTGCCGATGGGTAAAGTGTCTACTGGACAATGGTACGCTGAGATGGCCGAGCAGTAGACATTGATAGAACTAAAGGATGTTCCCGACTCAAAGGAGTCCGCTAGGTAATTGATCACTACGGACACAGGAGCGTGAACTGGATCAACCTGTCGTTGATCACACCAACGAACCCAGAGTCCCCAGGCTGATCGATATGCCGATCGTGTCCCGGGGGCCCAGGCCAGGGCGAGGAGATCCCTAGCCGATCTTGAAAGTTCGTTATCTGATTCTGAGACCCCGAAACCAACCACGCAAGGAGAGGCAGGTTGCCCTGCCGTACCAGAGGATGGAGATCCTTGGTTGGATTGGTGAGGAGATGAGGGAAGTGCGGGAGCAACCGTGGATAATCGATCGCCATCCCAAGTAGAAGAGGGAACCACGGTTGAGTCGGCCACCAGGGGGTGATCAGCACGATTGTCGCTCTCTGGTTCATCACATGAAGGAGAACCTTGGGAATCATTGGAAACGGTGGAAACGCATAGTGTGTCCCTGCCGGCCAGTGTTGTCGAAACGCGTCGACTGCGCGAGCTTCTGGGTCCGGCCTCCAGCTGTAGAATTGGGGCAGCTGGTGGTTGAGGCGTGAGGCGAATAGGTCCAACCGAAATGGACCCCAAATCCGCTGTAACGCCAGGAAAACCAAGCGATCCAGCTTCCAATCGCTTGCATCGATCAGGTAGCGGGAATTCCAATCCGCCACCGAGTTGGAAACTCCCGGGATGTATTCCGCCACTGGTACGATGTCTCGGAGAAGGCAGAAGTGCCAAAAATCCTTCGCAAGAGTTCCAGCGCGTTGATGTGTAACAGAGACTCTTCTGTGGACCACGTCCCTCCTGTGGAGGATTCTCCGCACCGAGCACCCCAGCCCTGTCGGCTCGCATCCGACTCTATGATGACGTCCGGGCTGGAGTTGAATATGGTCTTGCCATTCCACTCGACGGCATGACGAAGCCACCATTGTAATTCTTCCGCGGCTTCTGGACAGAGGGGTACCTCGTCTGCTTATTTGAGGCCCTGTTGAAGGTGCAGTGTTTTTAGCCTCTGGAGGGCCCGATAGTGGAGTGGGGCCGGAAAGATAGCCTGGATGGAGGCCGAAAGTAGACCCACCAGACGCGCAAGGACACGTAGTGATACGTGACCCTTCCGAAGTACAGCCCTGATCTCCTTGCGAATAAGGGCTAGCTTGGACTTGGGGAGGCGGAGAACCGCTTGTTTGGTATCTACCAAAAAGCCAAGGAACTCCATTTCCTGAGCCGGGGTGAGCACAGATTTTTCGTGATTGATCAGGAAACCCAAGCCTTCTAATAGAGAAATCGTCCAATCCATATGAGTAATGGCTTGAGTCCTGGATCGAGCCATGATAAGTAGGTCGTCCAGATATATGATCATCCTCACTCCCCTGCTGCGCAGGGATGCAACCACGGGCTTCAGGAGTTTGGTGAAGCACCATGGGGCGGATGATAGGCCGAAGGGAAGGCAAGTGAATTGCCACATTCGACCTCTCCAAAGGAAGCGGAGAAAATGTTGAGATGAGGGATGAATGGGTACGGTAAGGTAGGCATCTTTTAAGTCTACCTTTATCAGCCAATCCCCTGGCCACAGGAGGTCCCGAAGGAAGTGGATCCCCTCCATTTTGAAGTGTCAATACACTACATGTTGGTTCAGATTGCGAAGGTTTATAACTGGGCGGAATCCGCCACCTTTCTTCTTGACTAAGAAGAGGTTGCTGATGAACCCCTGGGATGGCGGGTTGACCTCTATCACTGCTCGCTTGGACAGGAGATCCTGTAATTCGTTGTCTATGAGGGCAGTGTTTAGATTTGAGAATCTTATGGGGGGTGGGATTATGCCCAACTCCGGAGGAGAGTGGAATTCTATTTGATACCCTGCTACGGTGTTGAGAATCCATGAGTCTGCCGTAATCGCAGACCAGGCGTGGGTAAAAGACTGCAGTCTGCCCCCCACAGGGATATGCGAGTGTGTGTGAAGAGGAGTACTCACCGGTATATGGACGGGAACGGGGATAGCCTCTGGCACCACGTCCTCTCCAAGGTCTACCTCTGGGAGGGAAGAACGGCGCGGGTTGCGCCACAGGGAGCGGGTAGGATGGAGGAGCCTGGGCGTATTGAGCTGTGGCTCTAGGTGGTGGCCTGTAGGCATTAGACCGGCCGGCAGATCGGCCCTTATTTCTGCCGGCCTTAGCAAAAACCTTATTTGAGGATCCGGATTTCCTTAAGGACGTTTGGGCCTTGTCCAGAGAGGTAAATAAACCCACAAATTTATTGATATCCTTTATAAGAGTATCACCAAAAAGCATGCCCTCGGCTGAGGGACCTGGTTCGGATTCAGCCAGATGTGATAGTTGAGGATACAGCCTCATCAGTATGGATCTCCGCCTTTCAGTTGAACAAGTAGTATTGGCGGATCCAAGCATACAAATGGCCCTCTGGGCCCAACCTCGAAGTTCAGAAAGGTTTAGGATCTTCGTTAAAGGTCCCAGGAGGTCCAGGATACGGTCTTGTATTGATCTAAAGGACCGTTCAATGCCTTTCTTAGGGAATTTACCATTTTTTGTGAGATATTTCACGAGGACAGGATCTACCTCAGGGGTAGCGGTCACTTTCCTCGGGATAGAGGGTCTAGGGCATTCTGCCTTAAGTTTGTTTCTATTCGACTTCTCCAGGGACCTACGGGTCCAATGTTCAATGAAATTAGAAACTTGTGGAAGAGGAGCCCAATCTCCGGAGCGGGGGTGAGAAATCGCATCCGGGTCGAAGAATGGCTCTCCGAGAGAGTCAAGTATGGTTTCGCCCTGGGTCTCAGGGGTAGCGTTGCTGGGCAACGCTGTAGTCCCACCTTCCTCCTCATGGGATTCAGACTCTGCAGAGGATTCAGACTCATCGGACGTATCCTCATCAGACGAGTCCACATAGGAGTCTGGTTTTGCCCGCCTGGCAGACCTATGCCTCTTAGTTGTATTCTCCTCGAGGCCCGAGGGTCGGTGAGAGTCTGGAGGTAGTGTGGGTTGGCAGGCCGTGGTAGAGGCTGCCCGGAGCATGGGTGTATCTTCCCCTGCCGGGGAGTCGTAAGCGGGCACTGTGTGCTTACGCTTGTGTGAGGCTTTCCCTCTTTTAGTCACCGGATCATTAGTGAGTGACAACGGAATTGGTGGTAAAGGTTGATGAGACCCTGATGGTAGTACAGCGGATGCAAGAGCCGCTTGGACCGATTTGCTGATCAGGTCTTGAATTTGCGCAGCTGTCATAAACTGCGTGTTCTCAGGTTGGGAGCTCAGCCCCGGTAGGGAACTGGCATTGGCTTCCTCAGACATGATAATGAGTTTGTCTAAAAATCAGATTATAGGTAAATAGATATATATAGTATATGTATATATAACTCTGAACTGCAGAGAGAGAGGGCAGGAGAGGGTTAACCTGCACTAAGAGGCTTAACCTGCACTAAGAGGCTATAGCCTGTAGTCGCTGTAATAAAAGAGGGGAAAAACCTGTATTTGAATATATATATAAATGCTCAGTGACGTTCAGGCTCCTATTCTCCTCACCGCTGGCGCTGAACTGAGCACTTCGGTGGGAGGTACAGTGGAGCCTGTGAGCCCAGAGACGAAATCTCGCGAGATTACGTCTCTCCGGGTCTCTGATTGGTAGATAGGTGCCGCTCCTAGAACGCGCCGCCCCCTCCGCGCGCGTCAGCTGCGCGGGAAGGCCGCGAGCGGCGGGAACGGCAACCTGAGGGGAAGAAGAAAGCAATATGGCACCGAAAAGACGGCGCCAATGGAAAAGGTTAGATGGGGAAAGAGGGCGCAGAGAGCGACCGCGAGGCCGACGTGCGCAGGGATAAGGAAGGGAAAAACACTGTCGCAACAAGTGCCGTGTCAGAAAAAAGCTGACCTCAGATTGACCCCAGCCAATGAACGCAGGTGCAATCACTAGCAGGGAGAGAGGTCAGGAGAGTAAGTTAGTATATACCTGAACAATAAGATGAGGTAATAATAGATAAAATGTACACCTATATAAGAGAGTGAAAATCTATACTTATCTGTCGCTATGAGCAGAAAGAAAGAGGAGGAGTTATGACACTGCAGCCCCTTTATATGAGCCACTTGGCTATGATTGGCTATTGAGACCTCAAAGGGACTGCTGGGAGTTGTAGTTTCGAGAAAGTTTTCTTTGAATACATTAAAATAAAAGTTTTAATTTTTCTGCTATGGGCATTAATAAAGAAAGATTAATGCAAGATACGAGCCTCCTGTCTGATATATAATTAATATTATTGTATAATGGTATGACCACACACACAACATAAATTTTTCATGGCAGAGAAGCTGCAGCATTTCTGCACCAAAATACACAATAGGAAGGGGGAGATTTATTAAAACCTGTGAAGAGAAAGATTGGGGCAGTTTCCCATAGCAACCAAATTGCTTCTCTCATTTATAGACGCAATCTAACGGGATAATCCCGCTACACATGTTTTTATAAATCTTATAACCCTGAGCATTGGATTTAACCTGTTAAGGACCATGGACGTACGCACACGTCCTAGCTCCCTGGTACTTAAAGACCAAGGACGTACGCGTACGAGAATTTCGGGGGGGGGGTTCCTTTAGTTTTCCCCGTTCTGGCCACCCACAATAGGCGGGGTAGAACGGGGAAACGACTGAGGACCGGGGCCGAAGTCCACTTACCGACGATGGCAGCGGGACGCGATCGGCGGTGGCAGCAGGCGGCAGAAGAGGACAGCTATGCGGCTCCCTGGATCATACGGAAGCCGTTGAGTTGCCTAGCAACATCTGGAGGGCTACAGTCTGAGATCACTATACAGTTGTCTCTAACCTCTTAGAGACAGCTCTTTGGGCATGCTGGGAGTTGTAGTTTTGCAACAGCTGGAGTGCCACAGTTTGGAGATCACTTTGCAGTGAGATCTATACTGTAACACTCTAGATCTTGCAAAACTACAACTCCCAGCATGCCCACATAGTTTGCTGCCTGGGCATGCTGGGATTTGTAGTTTTGCAACAGCTGGAGGACCACAGTTTGGAGATCACTGTGCAGTGGTCTCTAAACTGTAGCCCTCTAGATGTTGCAAAACTGCAAATCCCAGCATGCCCAAACAGCTGTCTCGGCATGCCGGAAGTTGTAGTTGCGTACCTCCAGCTGTTGCATAACTACATCTCCCAACATGCCCTTCGGGGATCAGTACATGCTGGGAGTTGTAGTTTTGCAACAGCTGGAGGTACACTGGTTGGAAAATACTGAGTTATGTAACAGAACCTAACTGAAGGTTTTCCAACCAGTGTGCCTCCAGCTGTTGCAAAAGTGCAACTCCCAGCATGCACGGTCTGTCAGTAACATGCTGGGAGTTGTAGTTTTGAAACAGCTGGAGGTTTGCCCCCCCCCCCCCCCCATGTGAACGTACAGCGTACATTCACACAGGCAGGTTTACAGTAAGTTTCCTGCTTCAAGTTTGGGCTGCGGCAAATTTTTCGCCCGATACTCACCGTAACCCTCCAGTGTGAATGTACCCTAAAAACACTACACTACACTAACACATAATAAAGGGTAAAACACTACATATACACCCCTTACACTGTCGCCCCCAATAAAAACGTATTGTACGGCAGTGTTTTCAAAACGGAGCCTCCAGCTGTTGCAAAACAACAACTCCCAGCATTTCCGGACAGCCACTGACTGTCCAGGCATGCTGGGAGTTTAGCAACAGCTGGAGGCACCCTGTTTGGGAATCACTAGTGTAGAATACCCCTATGTCCACCCCTATGCAATCCCTAATTTAGTCCTCAAATGTGCATGGCGCTCTCTCACTTCAGAGCCCTGTCGTATTTCAAGGAAACAGTTTAGTGCCACATATGGGGTATCTCCGTACTCAGGAAAAATTGCATTACAAATTTTGGGGGTCTTTTTCTCCTTTTACCCCTTATGAAAAAGAAAAGTTGGGGTCTACACCAGCCTGTTTGTGTAAAAAAATTAAAATTTTTACACTAACATGCTGATGTTGCCCCATACTTTATATTTTCACAAGCGGTAAAAGCAAAAAAAGACCCCCAAAATTTGTGACGCAATTTCTCCCGAATACGGAAATACCCCATATGTGGGTGTAAAATGCTCTGCGGACGCACAACAAGGCTTAGGAGTGAGAGCGCACTATGTACATTTTGAGGCCTAAATTGGTGATTTGCACAGTGATGGCTGATTTTACAGCGGTTCTGACAAATGCAAAAAAATAAATACCCACATGTGAACCTATTTTGGAAACTACACCCCTCACGGAGCGTAACAAGGGGTATAGTGAGCCTTAACACCCCACAGATGTTTGAAGAATTTTCATTAAAGTTGGATGGGAAAAAAAAAAAAATTCTCACTAAAATGCTGGTGTTACCCTAAATTTAAAGGGAAAATAGGAAAAAAGCCCCCCAAAATTCGTGACCTCATTTCTTCTGAGTAAGAACATACTCCATATGTGGATATAAAGTGCTCTACTGGCGCACTACAATGCTCAGAAGAGAAGGAGCGCCATTGGGATTTTGGAGAGAGAGTGGGGGACATTTACTAATCTAGTCTATTCTGAGTATGCTTATAGACCAGCGTATGTAGTAGTCTCCTGTCTATTGTGCTCCTAATTTATCAAAGGTCTCACAGCCCTTGATAAATTCTGTGCTCAGACTTCAGGGCCTACAGCTTAAACTGCATTTAGACCTGCTCCAACATGGTCTGACATTTCAGCGTATTTTGGGCAGATGCGACTTGTCGCATAAAAGTCGCACTTGATAAATTCAGCACCAATGCATTTTCCAATGCATTTCTGTCTAAAATAGACTTGCATGCATCATGTTCTTAAAATCCTCTAGAGCAAAAGTGCCAGAACAATGCCCCCATTTTGGAAACTACACCCCTCATGTAATGTAATAAGGGGTATAGTGAGCATTTACGCCCCACAGGTGTCTGACAGATTTTTGGAACAGTCATCCGTGAAAATGAAAAATTTAATTTTTCATTTGTACAGCCCACTATTCCAAAGATCTGTCAAACGCCAGTGGGGTGTAAATACTCACTGCACCCCTCATTGAATTCTGTGAGGGGTGTAGTTTCAAAAATGGGGTCACATGTGTGGGAGGTCCACTGTTCTCAATAACCTAACCCCAGGGCAAAAGCCCGGGGTAAAAAAAAACCTAAGAATCAACCCCTTAAAATGTAACCTTTATTGTGTTTCAGTTGTAACCTTTATTGTGCCATCAATATTTGGGTCCGTGCTGAAGTATTAAAAACACTCAATTGTCAGCCTCTACATGTTTCGCCGTCTCCACAGCGTTTTCAAGAGGCAAGAGTGATTGCTACTCTTGCCTCTTGAAAACGCTGTGGAGACGGCGAAACATGTAGAGGTGGGCAATTGAGTGTTTTTAATACTTCAGCACGGACCCAAATATTGATGGCACTGCAGAGCCATACTATATAGGGAAATGGAGTGTTAACTCCACATATACTGATAGAACACAGGGTCCGTCCTGGGATTATTTTATTTCATATTAGGGGCTTACAACATTGTTTTAACTGAAACACAATAAAGGTTACATTTTTAGGGGTTGATTCTTAGGGATTTTTTACCCCGGGCTTTTGCCCTGGGGTTAGGTTATTGAGATTGATAAGGGCCCCTTACAGCCCTAGGGTCATTTAGGATCGGTCCACTGTTCTGGCACTACAGGGGGCTTTGTAAACACACATGGCCCCTGACTCCCATTCCAAACAAATTCACTCTCCGAAAGCTCAATGGCGCTCCTTCTCTTCTGAGCATTGTAGTGCACCCGCAGTGCACTTGACGTCCGCACATGGGGTATTTCCATTCTCAGAAGAGATGGTGTTACAAATTTTGGGGGACATTTTCTACTGTTACCCCTTGTAAAAATGTAAAATTTGGGGGGAAAGCAGCATTTTAGTGAAATTTTTTTTAATTTACACATCCAACTTTAACGAAAAGTCGGCAAACACCTGTGGGGTGTTAAGGCTCACTGTACCCATAGTTACGTTCCTTGAGGGGTGTAGTTTCCGAAATAGTATGCCATGTGTTTTTTTTTTTTTTGCTGTCCTGGCACCATAGAGGCTTCTTAAATGTGACGTGCCCCCCAAAAACCATTTCAGAAAAACTCACTCTCCAAAATCCCATTGTCACTCCTTCCCTTATGAGACCTCTACTGCGCCCGCCAAACACTTTACATACACATATGAGGTATTTCCTTACTCGAGAGAAATTGGGTTACAAATTTTAGGAAGATTTCTCTCCTTTTACCCCTTGTAAAAATTCAAAAACTGGGTCTACAAGAACATGCCAGTGTAAAAAATGAAGATTTAGAATTTTCTCCTTCACTTTGCTGCTATTCCTGTGAAACACCTAAAGGGTTAACACACTTTCTGAATGTTATTTTGAATACTTGGAGGGTTGCAGTTTTTATAATGGGGTCATTTATTGGGTATTTCTAATATGACTCAACTGGTCCCTGAAAAATTCTGATTTTGAAATTTTTTTGAAAAATTGCTGCTGTACTTTGAAGCCCTCTGATGTCTTCCAAAAGTAAAAACATGTCAACTTTATGATGGAAACATAAATTAGACATATTGTATATGTGAATCAATATATAATTTATTTGGAATGTCAAAGTTAGAAAAATGCAAAATTTTCAATTTTTTCATAACATTTTTGAATTTTTCACCAAGAAATGATGCAAGAATCAACAAAATTTTACCACTAACATAAAGTAGAATATGTCACGAAAAAACTATCTCGGAATCAGAATGAAAGGTAAAAGCATTCCAAAGTTATTAATGCTTAAAGTGACAATGGTCAGATGTGCAAAAAATGCTCTGGTCCTTAAGGCCAAAATGGGCCTGGTCCTTAAGGGGTCACTTCCCAAATTCCATCCAGTGGCTCCTGTGATATTGCTCTACGAAAGTCTTGTGCTCAATTCGGTTACATGCGAGCAGGAGGCGGGCCCCGATGGCTGTCCGCCCCCTGCTTCTTTCTACCTCCTGAAACCATCTGCCTCTATTAGCATATTCAAATTCTGCTCTGCGCTCTGAGGCAGGAGTGCAAGCGCAGTTAGTTTACAGACAGCTCGGAGCGCAGTGCTCATGTCACATGCGACTCACGTCACTAAGACGTGAAAGCTGTTTGTAAACTAACTGCGCTTTTTGGTCAGAAAATGCTGCGGCCAGATGTTAGCTGTAAGTCAATGAGAAATCGCAAATTTCGAACTCCACTTTGCGTTTTTTCACTTTGGCGTTTTTTTTAGTCCTTTTGGCGTTTTTTCACTTTTTCTGCGTTTTTTTCTGCTCTTTGACGTTTTGAAAAAAGCGATGTAGTTCCCTCAAACCGGCGTTTTTTGTCAAAATCGTGGCGTTTTGCTCCAATAGAAGTCTATGGGAGTGAGAAAACGGTAAGAAAAACGCTATGTGGATTTAAACTTTGGCGTTTTTGCAGGCGGTTAATCTTTTTTGGACTTTAGCAATCCAAAAAAGTGATGTAGATAGCTGTTTTTAATAAAATTTCGTAGGGTACCATTAAAAATTTTTTATCAAAAATATACAGTAGTGAAGGAAAAAATTGTATCTAACAAAATGTATATTATTGAAAAAAAGACTATTACTTTTTAAACAGGGATCAATTTATGTGTGCGGGGAAATAAAAATGTAGCCGACAATTATAAAAATGTATTGTGTTTGTGTTTTTCACTTTTTTGCTTTATTTTTTATTAGTTAGTACTACTACTCCCAGCATGGAACACACTGTTCCATGATGGGAGTAGTACTAACTGTACTAATAGACAGATCGTCCGCTGCGATCTTTCTGTATAATATATAGATGCGGTGGCCGCTCTTCTATGGTCCCCAGCCCTGACGTATATATACACTTATTCATATTTCCCGCAGGGCTGTGATTGGCCAGATGGTTCCAGCCAATCACAGCTCTCTGTGAGAAATAGGAACATGTGTATATATACGGCCGTGCAGGGGACCATAGGAGAGCGGCCGCTGCAACTATACATTATACAGGAGCATCACAGCGGGTGTCAGGAGTGATACCCGCTGTGATCTTTCCATAACTGCAGGTAATACTACTCCCAACATGGAGTACACTCTGCCTCATGCTGGGAGCTGTAGTACCTGCATTAATAGACAGATTGCAGCGGGTGTCAGAAGTTACACTCACTGCGATCTGTCTATTAATACAGGTACTACAGCTCCCAGCATGGAGCAGAGTGTGCTCCATGTTGGGAGTAGTAGTGCCTGCTTAAGGACACATCACAGTGGATGTCACTACTGACACCCTCTGTGATCGTCCTGTCTATAGCAGAGATGGAGCGGCTGTATACATCGCTCGCATCCCTGCTCTGCACTATACTCCAGGCCGGCCACTCATTCATTCATTCATCTTTTTCTCAAAGCTGTGATTGGCTGCAACCATCCAGCCAATCACAGCTCTGGGTGGAAAATATGAATTTCTGTTGACATCAGTGCCCGGAGTATAGTGCAGAGAGGCGAGCGATGTATAGACCCGCTCGCTTCTCTGCTATATTATGGACGATATATGTCTATAGTACAGGTACTATAACTCCCAGCATGGAACAGTCTGTTCCATGCTGGGAGTAGTAGTACTACATAAAAAAAATGTATAAAAAAACTAAAAAGTGAAACACACACTTTATTAAAAAATAATAAAAATTGGGTTATAAAATTGCGTTTAATAAAAAAAAATTTCCATCACTGCTGCATCCTTTTTTTTTTTTTTTTGGTACCCAAGAAATTTTGGATACAAAAAAAAACCGCCAAGGTGCAATTTCCACAAAAATGAAAAATACGCTGGAAAAACGCAAGAAAAAACACATGATGACGTGTCACTTGCACTGGCGATTTTTCAGGCGTTTTTTTAGTGGAGACTTAGCCTGAGGCTGGAACTCCACTGGATATCTGCCACTGCAGTTTTTGAATCAAAGTCAGAAGTGGATCCATAAGGGAGGAGAAGTGTAAGTCCTTCCTTTATATGTCCTATTCCTTTTGAATACACTTCTGGCTTTGGCTCAAAAACTGCCAGAAAAAAAAAACAAGTGGAAACTTAGCCTAAGGTTTGTGTCACACACTGCAGTTTTTGAGCAAAAGCCAGTAGTGGATTTAATGAGAAGAAAAATATGGGAAATATACTTTTCCTTCCTGCTGGATCCCCATCTGGCTTCGGCTCAAAAATGTTAGTGGCAGTTTTCCCAAAAACTTCCAAGTATGACAACAGCTTAAAAATACTGTCGATTTTTTGCACTGAAAATTTGCAGCAAATACACATGGGGAAAGGAGGCATGGTCCTCACTTTTCTGCTGTAGTTTTTTGCCTGTTGGCTCTCTCAGGCCCCTCTCAGCCCTGGAAAATTCTTCAAGTGTAAAACAGTTAATAGAGAAGAATGAGAGGAAATCTGCAGTTTCTTATTCAGTGTTTCACTAAACAAGCATGACTAGAGGGAATGAGAATGAGAGATATTGCTTGAACATATGTCTGATTGTCTAGAGCACACAACACATCTGCAACATTACTTTAGGAAAAGCCACCCACTCATTCAGGAAAAAAAATCATCATTTACAGAAACCAGCAGAGGGAAGATTAAAATAAGAAATGGATATTCAGGTTAATTCTGGGTGTTTCAGAACTTATAAAATATAGATATACGGATGATAATAATAAACTATTGCTGAATAGACCACTGTGATTGGTATTGTGAATGTGGTATATTATGTGCACCATTTCATACTTTTAGATTCTTTTTCTTACACTCCTTGCAACACTAAGAAGGAAAAATCATGGACTTGGCATGGTATCAATGACATTATTAATGGTTGTTTGAGAAATGTTCTGCCATGCTGAATGCACTTAGGCATGTTGATCATCAAGATCTGCTGCTGTCAGCTATCTTTGCAATTGCCGATAAAGGCTAAGTCTCCACTTGTTTTTTTGCACTGCGTTTTTAGGGATTAAAAAAAACGCCTGAAAAATCACCAGTGCAAGTGACGTCATCATGCGTTTTTTCTTGCGTTTTTTCTGGCGGTTTTTTCGGCGTTTTTTTTTTCATTTGTGTGGAAATTGCACCTTGGTGTTTTTTTTTTGGTACCTAAAATTTCTTGGGTACCAAAAAAAAAAAAAAAAAGGATGCAGCAGTGATGGAAAATGTTTTATTAAACGCAATGTATATATTTTATAACCCAATTTTTATTCTTTTTTAATAAAGTGTGTGTTTCACTTTTTTTTATTTTTTATAAATTTTTAACATTTTTTAATGTAGTACTACTACTCCCAGCATGGAACAGACTGTTCCATGCTGGGAGTGATAGTACCTGTACTATAGACATATATCGTCCATAATATAGCAGAGAAGCGAACGGGTCTATACAGCGCTCGCCTCTCTGCACTATACTCCGGCCACTGATGTCAACAGAAATTCATATTTCCCACCCAGAGCTGTGATTGACCGGATGGTTGCAGCCAATCACAGCTCTGAGGAAAAGATGAATGAATGAGTGGCCGGCCCGGAGTATAGTGCAGAGCAGGGATGTGAGAGATGTATACAGCCGCTCCATCTCTGCTATAGACAGGACAATCACATCGGGTGTCAGTAGTGACATCCACTGTGATGTGTCCTTAAGCAGACACTACTACTCCCAACATGGAGCACACTCTGCTCCATGCTGGCAGCTGTAGTACCTGTATTAATAGACAGATCGCAGTGAGTGTAACTTCTGACACCCGCTGCGATCTGTCTATTAATGCAGGTACTACAGCTCCCAGCATGAGGTAGAGTGTACTCCATGTTGGGAGTAGTAGTAGCTGCAGTTATGGAAAGATCACTGCGGGTATCACTCCTGACACCCGCTGTGATGCTCCTGTATAATGTATAGATGCAGCGGCCGCTCTCCTATGGTCCCCTGCACGGCCGTATATATACACATGTTCCTATTTCTCACAGAGAGCTGTGATTGGCTGGAACCATCTGGCCAATCACAGCTCTGCAGGAAATATGAATAAGTGTATATATACGTCAGGGCAGGGGACCATAGAAGAGCGGCCGCCGCATCTATATATTATACAGAAAGATCGCAGCGGGCGATCTGTCTATTAGTACAGGTAGTACTACTCCCATCATGGAACAGTGTGTTCCATGCTGGGAGTAGTAGTACTAACTAAAAAAAATGTAAAAAATAAAGCAAAAAAGTGAAAAACACACACACAATACATTTTTATAATTGTCGGCTACATTTTTATTTCCCCGCACACATAAATTGATCCCTGTTTAAAAAGTAATACTTTTTTTTTCAATAATATACATTTCGTTTGATACAATTTTTTCCTTCACTACTGTATATTTTTTTTAAAAAAATTTAATGGTACCCTACGAAATTTTATTAAAAACAGCTATCTACATCACTTTTTTGGATCGCTAAAGTCCAAAAAAGATTAAAAACCGCTTTCGTTTTCTCACTCCCATAGACTTCTATTGGAGCAAAGCGCCACGATTTTGACAAAAAACGCCAGTTTGAGGGAACTACAGCGTTTTTTTCAAAACGCCAAAGAGCGGAAAAAAACGCAGAAAAAGTGAAAAAATGCCAAAAGGATTAAAAAAACGCCAAAGTGAAAAAAACGCAAAGTGGAATTCGAAATTTGAGATTTCTTATTGACTTACAGCTAACATCTGGCCACAGCGTTTTTTGACAAAAAAAACGCCATGCGGCAGAATTGGCGTTTTTCTTTGCGTTTTGCAGTGGAAACTTAGCCAAATGGTATCCCATTTGTGCTCGATGGGAGACAAGCCTGGATGCTGAAGGCCATGGAATCATGTTTAAGGCTAGGTTTCCACTTGTTTTTTTTTTTTGCACACCTAAAAAAACGCCAGCAAAAACACCAGAAAAACTGCCACAGGTTTTTCCTGAGTTTTGGCAGTTTTTCTGGCGATTTTTCCCTGGTGTGTGGAAACAGCCAAATTTGTCCCCTGTTGCAGTTTTTTCACTGCCTTATGGGTACCACTCTGTGGGTCGGATGCTGAGCGCCCGGTCCACAGTGTGTAAGGAGATGAGGAGGAATGTATAGCACCACTATTCACCTCCTCCGGCCATATAGTATACGGGGGCATAGTGTACCTGTGTATGCTATACAGGAGCCGGGAATCCTGTCTCCAGACTGACAGGACTCCCTGCTCCTATAGCCCCTTTAGGCAGTATACAGAATATACAGCTATCTATAGATAGCTGTATATAGTGTATACAGAACAGGAGGTCCACTTACCTCCCTCGTTTCTGTCACCGCCGGTCCATGTAGCCCCGCCCCCTAGTGATTACATAATTAGGGGCGGAGCTACAGACGTATTCAGGCTAGTCTGAAGCTCTGTTAACATTGTCTGTTTTGTATAATGGGAACAGACCCTTCTGCCAGTGTCTACCCAGATATGGAGACTCCAGCTGTTGCTAAACTACAACTCCCAGCATGCCCAGGCAGCCAAAGGCTGTCTGGGCATGCTGGGAGTTGTAGTTTTGCACCAATTGGAGGCTCACTGTTTAGGTAGACATTGCATTATGGGCGCTCTCCCCTGCAGAGAGTGCAAAAAATGTCCTAACCAATTTTTTGTGTTTTTTTTTTTCTTTTTGTTTCAGATCCGTGTATGCAGAGGATTACGACGGATTCGAAGGATTACGACGGATGAACTTTATTTTTTTAATTTTAACGAGGGCTGTGTTTTTTAAAACAAAATATTTTTTCCAATGTGTTGTGTCTTTTTTTAATTGAATATTCAGGCTTAGTTATGGAGGCTGTCTAATAGACTGAATCCATTACTAAGCCGGGGCTTAGTGTTAGCCCCAAAAACAGCTGGCGCTAACCCCCAATTATTACCCTGGTACCCACCGCCACAGGGGTGCCAGGAAGAGCCGGTACCAACAGGCCCGGAGCGTCAAAAATGGCGCTCCTTGGCCTAGGCGGTAACAGGCTGGCGTTATTTAGGCTGGGGTGGGCCAGTAACAATGGTCCTCGCCCACCCTGGTAACGTCAGGCTGTTGCTGCTTTGTTGGTATCGTGCTGATACTGAATATACAGGGAACCATATGCGTTTTTTTTTTCCATAAATAAAAAACAAAACAAAAAAAATACATAGGGTTCCCCCTATTTTCAGTATCAACCAGATACCAACCAAGCAGCAACAGCCTGACATTACCAGGGTGGGCGAGGACCATTGTTACTGGCCCTCCCCAGCCTAAATAATGCCAGCCTGTTATCGCCTAGGCCAAGGAGTGCCATTTTTGACGCTCCGGGCCTGTTGGTACCAGCTCTTCCCAGGACCCCTGTGGCGGTGGGTACCGAGGTAATAATTGGGGGTTAGCGCCAGCTGTTTTTGGGGCTAACGCTAAGCCCTGACTTAGTAATGGATTCCGTCTATTACACAGCCTCCATAACTAAGCCTGAATATTCAATAAAAAAGAAAACACAACACATTGAAAAATTATTTTATTTTAAAAAACACCCCCCACAGCCCTCGTTAACCATTTTATTAAAATTAAAAAAAAAACTGTTCATCCGTGGTAATCCTCTGCATACACGGATCTGAAACGAGAAGAAAGAAAAAAAAACACAAAAAAGTAGGTTAGGACATTTTTTGTGCTCTCTGCAGGGGAGAGCGCTCATAATGCAATGTCTACATAAACAGGGAGCCTACAATTGGTGCAAAACTACAACTCCCAGCATGCCCAGACAGCCTTTGGCTGTCTGGGCATGATGGGAGTTGTACTTTAGCAACAGCTGGAGTCTCCCTGTCTGGGTAGACACTGGCAGAAGGGTCTGTTCCCATTATCCAATACGGACAATGTTAACAGAGCCTTATACCCTTGCCAGCCTGGATTGCGTCTGTAGCTCCGCCCCTAATGATGTCATCACTAGGGGGCGGAGCTACACGGCCTTTTGGGGATTGGACGGAGGTAAGGGGACTTTTCCATCTTCTGTATACACTATATACAGCTATCTATAGATAGCTGTATATAGTGTATACCGCCCAAAGGGTTAACCTACACTGTCCAGCTCTTTCCTTGCCGGGCTGGCTTAGCGCACAGCTCAGCAAGGGGTTAAGTGAGCCAGCAATGTGTATACTGTATACACATTGCAGGCTCACTGTTAGTTCTTGCTGGGCAGTATGTATACGATGTATATATACTGCTCAGCTCAGGATCAGCTGTTCTCCCGGCTCTGTAGCCTTGAGAACAGCTGATCCCGACAGTTACTTCAGGAGGATCGCAGCGGGTGTCAGGAGAAGTGACATCCAGTGTGATCTGTCCCTTACTGCAGGTACTAATACTTCCAACATGGAGCACACTCTGCTGGGAGCTGTAGTACCTGCATTAATAGACATATCGCAGCGAGTGTCACTCCTCCTGACACCCGTTGTGATCCTCCTGTATAATGTATGGATGCGGCAGCAGCTCTTCTATGGTCCATTCACTGCAGTATATATGCACATATTCCTATTTCCCACAGAGTTGTGATTGGCTGGAACCATCTGACCAATCACAGCTCTCTGCGGTAAATACAAATATGTGTATATATACGGCAGTGCAGGGACCATAGAAGAGCGGCCGCCGCATCTATACATTATACAGAAGGATCGCAACGAACCCCGGCGATCTGTCAATTAGTACAGGTAACTACTACTCCTATCATGGAACAGTGTGTTCATGCTGGGAGTAGTAGTACTACATAAAAAATTTAAAAAAAATAAGTGAAACACACACACACACACTACATGTTTATTATTGTCGGCTACATTTTTAGTGCCCTACCTGCGCACATAAATTGATCCCTGTTTAAAAATTAATTAAAATTTTGTGATAAAAAAAAGATACATTTCGTTAAATACAATTTTTTCCATCACTACTGTATCTTTTTTATTATTATTTTTTAATGGTACCCTACTAAATTTTTATAAAAAAAGGTATCTCCAACACTTTTTTGGATCGCTAAAGTCCAAAAGAGAATAAAAACCGCCTGAAAAAACGCCAAATTTAAAACCCACATGGTGTTTTTCTTGGCGTTTTTTCACTCCCATAGACTTCTATGAGAGAAAAACGCCAAGATTTTACCGAAAAAACGCCAAAGCCTTGACAAGAGGTCGTTTTTTAAAAACTGCCAAGGAGCCCAAAAACGCCAAAAGCATTACAAAAACCCCAAACTGAAAAACGCCAAGTGGATTTGGCATTTTGCAGTTTGCTATTGACTTGCAGCTAACATCTGGCCGCAGCGTTTTTTCACAAAAAAACAACATGCGGCAGAATGGGCGTTTTTATTAGCGTTTTTGTAATAAAAAAAACAAGTGGAAACCTAGCTTAAAGGGGTACTCCGCTGCTCAGTGCCCGGTGCCAACTCCAGCGTTCAGAGCAGTTTGTTCCAAACACTGAGCAGCGGAGCACCCCTTTAAAGGGGTACTCCGGTGGTCAACGTGTTTTTCCGTTTGTGACTCACCCTATTTGTTTTGTTTCATTTTTATTCTTGTTGTTTAGCCTACTCTATTTCCGTTCTTTGTTGTCTTTTTATCCCCCACTTTGTTTTCCTATCTTTGCTTCTATTTCCTGTTTCTTGCTGGGCTGAAAGCTACAAATCCCAGCATGCCACATGCCTTGCTGGTTTGGGGTGGCTCCTTTTTTTTTTTTTTGTTCCGCCCTTTACCCATCCTACTATTTTCCCAGGTCAGCCTCCTTATACACAGCACACTAATATAATCAGCCTTGGTTGGGATACACTGGCATACACATACAAAAGGGACTACAACTCCCAGCATGTGTCATTCAGGAGTCTTCAGTCTGTGGTATAACACCAGCATGCTGCCTCTGTAGTCTCCTGGGGGTTGTAGTTCACCACACCTCTGTAGGGCATACACCAGTGTTTCCCAACCAGGGTGCCTCTAGGTGTTGCAAAACTACTACTACCAGCATGGCCAAAAAGGGCAGGGAATGCTGGGAGTAGTAGTTTTACAACAGTTGGAGGCACACTGGTTTGTAAACACTGGTGTAATATGATGTGTATGCTGAAAAGGCTAGGACAGTGTTTTCCAACCAACAGCTGGAGGCACACTGGTTGGGTACACACACAACAGGGACTACAACTCCCAGCATGTGTCATTCAGGAGTCTTCAGTCTGTGGTATAACACCAGCATGCTGCCTCTGTAGTCTCCTGGGGGTTGTAGTTCACCACACCTCTGTAGGGCATACACCAGTGTTTCCCAACCAAGGTGCCTCCAGGTGTTGCAAAACTACAACTCCCAGCATGCCCTGACAGCCTTAAGGCATGCTAGAAGTTGTAGTTTTGCAACAGCTGGAGGCACACTGGTTGGGAAACACTGGTGTAACATGATGTGTATGCCGAATAGGCTAGAACAGTGTTTCCCAACCAGTGTGCCTCCAGCTGTTGCAAATGTACAACTCCCAGCATGCCCAAAGTCTGTCAGGGCATGCTGGGAGTTGCAGTTTTGCAACAGCTGGAGGCACACTGGTTTGGAAACACTAGCATACACACACATAACAGGGACTACAACCTACAACTCCCAGCATGTGTCATTCAGGAGTCCCCCTCCCCTCCCCCTTCACATATAGAGATCCAGTATGAGATTTCTTCCCCTGCAGTCTGTACATCCCCGGCCTGTGCACCTTGTAATCCTTCCCTTCAGATAACACATTTATCTTCTGTGTTCCGTTCTCCTGTGCAGACCTGCGTCCTCAGGAGCAGAGCAGGGGGGGGAGATAAGGAGCTGTGTACTATGTCTTCTCATGCAGAACTCCGGGAGGGGGGAGATGAGGGGGCGTGGCTTATTCCTGTCATGCAGACAGAGAAAAAAAGTTCTGACATCTTGTCCACAAGAGATTCAGAAGATTCAGAACATGGTGGACGACAGTAAAAGAAAATCCTCTGAACTACAGAACTTCCTGCCCAACAATCAGGTAAGAAAAACACACACATGCTGCCAAAACATATAACACATGTATAGTGCAAAAAAACTAAAAACTTACAAAGAAGATGCCATATAGTCAAAAAAAATTAACCACCGGAGTACCCCTTTAAGGCTATGCAGGCTACTCAAGTAGCACAAGCAACATGTTCAAAAACAGCGCCTAATCATTGGTTCTACAACCAAATAAATGCCCAGCTGTAAGTGTACCTGGAATGAAGACTAGAAGGGTCTGTCTACTATACATTATGCCACACCATAATCCTGGGAGAAGTACCAGAGTAACATCCCCTCATGAAGGCCTCTTTGTGGCATTGCCTACACCGATGGTTTCAAGGTAAAAGTGGGACTTATTGCTGAAAAGGATAGACCTTCATTGCCATCTTGCACTGCACTAGGATAACCTTTGAGAGTGATGGTGTTAAGTCAATGGAACACCTGTAGTCAGACGTCTGGCTTATATCTCAATGTTGGGCAAGCTCCTTCTGATGGTTTGCATAGATACTGCAATGCTCTAGGTTTTTTTTCTAGCCCCTTGTTTTCCAGATTTAAAGCTATGACACAGTACCATTAAGCTCTATCTAGCTGGCATTCAACATTTCCTATATTTAGATGACCCTAAGACTGTCATTATTTTCAGCTCACCCAATCAAAACCATTCTAAAAAAGGAAATAGAAAAACTAAGGCTACTAGTTTGGTGATGTTCGTGACAAAATCCTTGAATCGAGAGACCTTAGTTTATTACTCCGGAAGATGGCTACGCGTGTAAGCCTAAACATCAGCACTGTTTAACATTGCATATCCCAGCAGTTAGGAGGCCAACAACAAACTGGCATGACAGCAAGAGGTGACACATTTACTTTACGGGAGTTTAGCCAAGCCTAGGTCAGCACAAAACCAAAATACATCACTGCATATAAAGTTACGTTGAGAAGAGAGTGACATAGTAATGAATTCCTATTTTTGTTTTCCCCTTTTTCCTGGCCCTTGTTTTTCAGTTTGTTTACTTGCTTTGTTACTGATGGCAGTGCGGCTATTGCTCATCTAATAAAATCATCCCTTTTCCTGCAACTGCATGAGAAGTTTAATTATACCGCTTGTTAGTGTTCAAGGCACCAGTCAGGAAAATGTATCGATGCAGACTATCCAAATCTCCTTGGTGCAGCTCCACACCATAATTAATAACATGCCCACTTCTATTTCAGATATTCAGGCTAGACTGGAAAGTAAAATAGGAACACTTCTGTAAGCACTACCATGTAGAATGGCACCTATGGCCTCCACATCTCAGGCCAGCATGGCAAGTAGGATCTTGAACGTTCCTAACGTTACATGGGCACACTTCTTACCAGCTTATCAGCTTATACTTCTTACCAGCTTACCAGCTTATATTAACCTCTAGAGGACGAGGGCATATATGTACGCCCTGCACCTGCTCCCCTTCTATGATGCGCTCTCAGGTGCTGAGTGCACACCTGACAGACATCACTGAGCGCGGTGATCCCCAGTATGAATCCTTTAGACACCACAATCAAAGTTGATCGTAGTATCTAAAATATAAAAAAACTAATCCCGGCTGCTGATCAGGACCACCGCGAGGAAATTGTGTTGTTCAGTGTTTGCAATCTAAGGATTGCATGTTCCCACATGGGGACAAAAAAAATAAATAAAAAATAAAAATGTAAAAAATATAGAAAAAAGTTTTAATAAATGAATTACCCCTTCCCTAATAAAAGTTTGAATCACCCCTCTTTTCCCTTTTAAACATTTTAAAATCAAAAGATCAAACAGATCGCGGCACAAAAAGTGAGCCCTCAAACATGCCAGAAGAGAACAATTTTAAAAATGCAAATTTTCATACAAAAAGTTATAATTTTTTAAAAGTAAAACAAAATAAAACCTATATAATTTTTTTTTCCCCCACAAATAAATAGTTTTTGGTTTTGCCGTAGATTTTGTGGTGAAAAGATTGATGTCATTAGAAAGTCAAATAAGTGGTGCAAAAAACAAGCCCTCATATAGGTCTGTAGTTGGAAAATTGAAAGCATTCTGATTTTTAGAAGGTGAGGAACAAAAAACGAAAGTGCAAGAATTAAAAAACCCTGAGTCCTCAAGGGGTTACGAAAGACAAACTGGATGGGAAAGACATTAATTTAGTTTATTCATAGTTAGCCATGAAGTACCAGGGAACAGGAAAATTGTTGATGAATCAGTCAATTTAAAAAGTAAGAACATAAGGCACTCCTCCACTTATTAAAGAGGAGTGTTTATTGCAAAAAGGTTTGAAATTTGCACCCACCTGCACACTAAACAAATTTGAAGCATATATTGGTTTGAAAAGAATTATGAAAAAGTGGTTTAAAAAAAAAATAATAATATTAATAACCTTATAAAATCCAAAACCCAAACTCTTCTAAATTCAAACATACAGCTCTAAAAAAAATTGGTCCACATTTTTCCCCGAAATTAGTTTTCTGAAGGGTACTGCACCTGAAAAAATGAATTAAGATTCAATGTCAACAACATAACTTAAAACAAAAAGGGGAACAAATGTCAATAAGGTCCATCCAAGCAATAATAATATCATTTTAAGGCCAGCAGATATTGGGGGGCAGTAGATTCATCCAAAATCAGGATGACTATGTATCTCCTGGATGATACAAAATCCTATAATAACTTTCAGGTTAACCAATAGGAAATTTTAAAGGAGGAGATCCCTGACCCAAATAGAAGTCAATAAAGGCATTTTGAATAATCAGGAAAAAAAAATAAAAAATTTCTTCACAAACCTAAGTTATCCGTTTTTTTTATTTTTGTTTTTTTTAATCATATCTCTAAGGGTCACAAATCCCTTGAAAACCCATCAGGGAGATCTATTTTATCAGGGATAGATTGTATACCATCTAGTCTGTCCAGATATCTGGACACTTATTTATCGCATTTTGTACAACTGCCTGCGTACCTCAAGGAAACAAAGCATATTCTTCAAATTCTAAAAGAAGTTGAATGAAAAGTAAATGACTTCCTGGGCACATTAGGTGGGATTAGGCACAATCCTGAAAAATACGCCCAGATCAATTTATTTTTTTTATTATTGGTTATTGCATTACTTTTCTATCAACACAGAATTTTTCTATGTACAATGAGCAATTTTACCTACAGCAATGGGGCACCTCCATGGGGACGAAATCCATGCCCAGCTATTCTAATCTTTACGTAGGCCAAGCTGGTAGCGGGTCTGGTCATCTGGCAGTGCTTTATAGATGATATCTTTTTTATATGGGAGGGCTGAAAGTATTTTTAAAGGTATAATAAAAAATTACTTTTATCTTGAATTTACCCCTACATACAGTCATGACCATGTACATTTTTTAGATTTGAAAACAATGCCCTTTTTATCAAAACTTACCAGAAACCTACAGAAAAGATACCGATAACCTGTGAACTTTCAGGCCAATAACCGATAACTTATACAGATATTCCGTGCATATTTTCTGATGTCTACTGAGGACAAGCAGGGCTCTGTACAACTAGGACAAGCGGGGCTCTATACACCGAGGACAAGCGGGGCTCTGTACACTGAGGACAAGCGGGGCTCTGTACACTACGGACAAGCGGGGGTCTGTACACTACGGACAAGCGGGGCTCTGTACACTACGGACAAGCGGGGCTCTGTACACTGAGTCAAGCGGGGCTCTGTACACTGAGGTCAAGCGGGGCTCTGTACACTGAGGTCAAGCGGGGCTCTGTACACTGAGGTCAAGCGGGGCTCTGTGCACTGAGGACAAGCGGGGCTCTGTGCACTGAGGACAAGCGGGGCTCTGTGCACTGAGGACAAGCAGGGCTCTGTGCACTGAGGACCAGCAGGGCTCTGTGCACTGAGGACCAGCAGGGCTCTGTGCACTGAGGACAAGCAGGGCTCTGTGCACTGAGGACAAGCAGGGCTCTGTACACTGAGGACCAGCAGGGCTCTGTGCACTGAGGACCAGCAGGGCTCTGTGCACTGAGGACCAGCAGGGCTCTGTGCACTGAGGACAAGCAGGGCTCTGTGCACTGAGGACAAGCAGGGCTCTGTACACTGAGGACAAGCAGGGCTCTGTACATTGAGGACAAGCAGGGCTCTGTACACTGAGACCCAGCAGGGCTCTGTGCACTTAGAACAAGCAGGGCTCTGTACACTGAGGACCAGCAGGGTTCTGTACACTGAGGACAAGCTGGGCCCTGTACGAGAGAGAGAGAGAGCAGGGCGGCGGGTGCACTGATCAGTGGCAAAGTCAACTCAGACGTTGCGCTACTGCTCTTAGACGTGAGATCACGTCACCCCCACGGTGACGCCACACCGGAGTTCAAAGTGCCTCTCCCAGGCAGCCACTGCGGTTCTCTTACAGGGCTGCCGTGGCTTTGTGGGAGATGCAAAAAAGCAGCCAGCAGCACCGTTCTCCAGGCCCAGGTGTCACGGGCAAGGCGCATTATCGGCAGCTCTGTAGGAACTATAGTGGTGTTGAGGAGTATAGCGAAGAAACAGAAAGGTTACAACTAAAATTTCAACAAAAAGGCTATGATAAATACAAACTAGATGCCACAAAAATAGAAATGAAACAAGACAAAGAAACACTATTGAAACACCCTTCATAAGAAGAAAACTGTGAAAAAGAATAAATAAATTTCCTTCAACATTATTAGAACATTCTTCAAACAGAGCTATGTGTTTAACCCCTTAAGGACGCGGGTTTTTTCAGTTTTTGCATTTTCGTTTTTTCCTCCTTACCTTTTAAAAATCATAACCCTTTCAATTTTCCACATAAAAATCCATATTATGGCTTATTTTTTGCGTCACCAATTCTACTTTGCAGTGACATTAGTCATTTTACCCAAAAATCCACGGCGAAATGGAGAAAAAAATAATTGTGCGACAAAATCGAAGAAAAAACGCCATTTTGTAACTTTTGGTGGCTTCCGTTTCTACGTAGTGCATATTTCAGTATATATGACACCTTATTTTTCTGTAGGTCCATACGGTTAAAATGGTACCCTACTTATATAGGTTTCATTTTGTCGCACTTCTGGAAAAAATCATAACTACATGCAGGAAAATGTATACGTTTAAAAATGTCCTTTTCTGACCCCTATAACTTTTTTTTCTTCCACGTACAGGGCGGTATGAGGGCTCATTTTTTGCGCTGTGATCTGAAGTTTTTATCAGTACCATTTTTATTTTGATCGAACTTTTTGATCACTTTTTATTCATTTTTTAATGGTGTAAAAAGTGAAAAAAAATATGCTTTTTTGGACTTTGGATTTTTTTTACATGTACGCCACTGACCGTGCGGTTTAATTAACGATATATTTTTATGGTTCGGACATTTACGCACGCGGCGATACCACATATGTTTATTTTTATTTACACTGTTTATTTTTTTATGGGAAAAGAGGGGCGATTCAAACTTTTATTAGGGAAGGGGTTAAATGATCTTTATTAACCCTTTTTTTAAACTTTTTTTTTTTGCAGCGTTATAGCTCCCATAGGGACCTACAACACTGCACACACTGATCTTTTACACAGATCACTGGCGTGTATTAACACGCCTGTGATCAGTGTTATCGGCGCTTGACTGCTCCTGCCTGGATCTCAGGCACGGAGCAGTCATTCGCCAATCGGATACCAAGGAGGCAGGTAAGGGCCCTACCGGTGTCCTGTAAGCTGTTCGGGATGCCGTGATTTCACCGCGGTGGTCCCGAACAGCCTGACTGAGCAGCCCGGATACCTTCACTTTCGCTTCAGACGCTGCGGCCAGCTTTGATCGCCGCGTCTGAAGGGTTAATACAGGGCATCACCACGATCGGTGTTGTCCTGTATTAGCCGCGGGTCCCGGCCGTTGATAGCGTGACCCCGCGGCATATCACGGGAGCCGGCGGAGGACGTAAATATACGTCCTTCGTCGTTAAGGGGTTAAACGCATTGTAAAAAAAAAAAAAGTATTGGGGGGTACTCAGGGAAGGACAAAATTGTCCCAATCAGCCCGACTGAGCTGCCGGGAAGCATTTACTTTCACTTTTAGACGCGGCGGTCAACTTTGACCGCCGCGTATGTAGGGTTAATAGCGCGCGGCACAACGATCGGTGCTACGCGTTGTTAGCCCAGGGTCCCGGCTATGACTAGCAGCTGGGACCCACTCTGTGTGATGCGGGGTCACGGCGTGACCCCGTTTTAAACACCGGGACCGGGCTCAGGGCTTACAGGTACGCCCTGAGTCCTTAAGGATCGGGGATGCAGGGCGTATGCATACGCCCTGCGTCCCCAAGAGGTTAAGCCACGTGGAATCATATTTTTTTCTGTGTTTTGCTTTAATGTAGTTATGTCCCACCAAGTATATAATTGTTTGGATTTTAGATGTTCTAAGTCCCAAGAGTAGAATTGCCTTGGACCGAAAATAGATTATCAACACGTGTAAGGCGTTCCACATTTTTCAGACTAACATTGAAAGACGCATCTGCAGTGCATATAGTATTGGTATCACTTGCTTGTGAGTGCATCATGTTGAGATCTTAGTTGAAATATACCGAAAATATATAGATTAAGTCCTCAAAGATAAATATCCTTAATGTAGTTAAAATATTTAGTGGGAAGCACGGTTATATGCGGTTACGTATACAAAAAATGAGAAAGGAAAAAACAGCTCACTGGCAGTCACTGGTTGAAGTCCGGAGGATCTGGGGAGGATTTGTGAAGCAAGGAGCAAATAGCCAAGCCGCATCCTGGTGTGAAATGATCAAAAAAAATTGTGCGATACTCCAGCTACCAAAAAATTCAACAACTTACAGGCAGATTACTTCAGATCCTACCAATGTCATCAAATACAAGTTGATTAAACTACTGGATGAGGGCGACACATCCGGTTTTATAACACAGCAACAAAAAATTTTTTGTGTCCAACTCACCCTGTATGTCCTGTATTTCATGCCCTTCCGAAGACACATAAACAGTGTTTCCCATCCCCTCTCTGCCCAATAGTTGCGGGGATAGGGTCACTGTTGGAGCGTCTAGGGCAGGGGTCTCAAACTCATTATCTGGGGGCCACTGGAGGTAGAGGCTGGGTGTGGCTGGGCCGCATGCGCCCCTCACATATAATGCCCCCATCATGCGCCCCTCACATATAATGCCCCCATCATGCGCCCCTCACATATAATGCCCCATACAGGCCCCCAGATAGATATGACCCCCATCAGGTAGGGCTCCCCAGTAGGTATACAGGCCCCCAAATAGATATGACCCCCATCAGGTAGGGCTCCCAAGTAGATATAGAGGCCCCAGATAGATATGACCCCCATCACTGATGGGAGTAATATCTATCTGGGGGCCTGTCTACCTACTGGGGAGCTCTACCTGATGATCAGGTAGGGGTTCCCAGTAGGTGTTCAAGCCCCCAGATAGATATTACCCCCCGGCAGGTTGGGCTCCTATTTAAACAATTATGCCCCCTAAGAAGATAGCTTAGCCACTGGTGATAAGCATGTCCTCCCTAATTAGGCAAGTTAAGTCATGTTTCACAGCTACAGTACTTACATCTCCCTGCTGCAGCCTAAAACAAGCTTTCTTTGAGGGGATGCACACGTTAGGTGACGTCATCAAATGCGCCGCACAGGACGTCAGCGTCCCAGCGTCCTGTGCTGCGCATGCGATGACGTCACCAATCGTGCGCCTCCCTCCAGGAAGGCTCATTATAGGCTGCAGCAGATAGATATAGGTATAGTAGCAATGTGTGCCTACGTGTGTGAAGTCTTCCGGCATTTAGCGCTGCTTGCCTGAAGCAGGGCTAAATGCCTGAAGAAATCACCTGACCGGTGCACGTTTGAGACCCCTGGTCTAGGGTCATAGATAGACTCATTACTACAACCACTAGTATGCCGCACTTTGGGATACATAAAGCATACTAAATCATTGTTAAATGCTGTGAGTAAGCTACCATGGCATGAAAGGGATGCTTTCATTTCATGCAATGTCGTATCATTGTATTCGTGCATCCTGTACAAAAAAGCTATAGCAGCAATAGAGTATAATTTGGGCAAATACATTGTATACAGTCGGGACTTAAGTTAATTTCATACAGGTTCTTGATTTTCTGCTAAAATAAAATTTCTTTCATTTTCACCAACAGTATTATTTACTGGTTACAGGTTGCCCAATGGGTGCGAAGTTCTCCCCCACTTTAGCCAATCTTTACATGGCTTTCTGGGAAGAAACACATCTGTATGCGGCCATTATATAGATGATCTTCTATTGATCTGGCTGAAATAAAAACAGGAGGCCTCCTGTTTTTTGCATGACAATGATCTGAGTCTAAATAACAATGATCTGGGTCTAAAATTTACACTTGAACGGGGTCGCAGCTCCATTAATTTCCTAGATGTTACACTAACAGGTGATTTGATTAACTATAAAATACAAACTCCATTATACAGAAAACAGACGTCGGGAAATAACATCTTACACTATAGTAGCTGCCACCCCAAGCATGTTGTAGATAACCTCCCAGTGGGAGAATTTGTTAGGGCCAAAAGAGCCTCTACAAATGATGAAACATACGGTAATACATGTACAGATATTAAACAAAGACTCCACAAAAGAGGTTATCCTAAATACATTTTAACCCCTTAAGGACTGAGCCCTTTTTCACCTTAAGGACTCGGCCATTTTTTGCAAATCTGACCACTGTCACTTTAAACATTAATAACTCTGGAATGCTTTTAGTTATCATTCTGATTCCGAGATTGTTTTTTCGTGACATATTCTACTTTAACTTAGTGGTAAAATTTTTTGGTAACTTGCATCCTTTCTTGGTGAAAAATCCCAAAATTTGATGAAAAATTTGAAAATTTTGCATTTTTCTAACTTTGAAGCTCTCTGCTTGTAAGGAAAATGGATATTCCAAATAATTTTTTTTTTATTCACATATACAATATGTCTACTTTATATTTGCATCATAAAATTGATGAGTTTTTACTTTTGGAAGACACCAGAGGGCTTCAAAGTTCCGCAGCAATTTTCCAATTTTTCACAAAATTTTGAAACTCGCTTTTTTTCAGGGACCAGTTCAGGTTTGAAGTGGATTTGAAGGGTATTCATATTAGAAATACCCCATAAATGACCCCATTATAAAAACTGCACCCCCCAAAGTATTCAAAATGACATTCAGTCAGCGTTTTAACCCTTTACGGGTTTCACAGGAATAGCAGCAAAGAAAATTCACAATCTTCATTTTTTACACTCGCATGTTCTTGTAGACCCAATTTTTGAATTTTTGCAAGGGGTAAAAAAGGAGAAAATTTTTACTTGTATTTGAAACCCAATTTCTCTCGAGTAAGCACATACCTCATATGTCTATGTAAAGTGTTCGGCGGGCGCAGTAGAGGGCTCAGAAGGGAAGGAGCGTCAAATGGTTTTTGGGGGGCATGTCACCTTTAGGAAGCCCCTATGGTGCCAGAACAGCAAAAACCCCCACATGGCATACCATTTTGGAAACTAGACCCCTCGGGGAACGTAACAAGGGGTAATGTGAACCTTAATACCCCACAGGTGATTCACGACTTTTGCATATGTAAAAAATAAATAAAATGTTTTTATCTAAAATGCTTGGTTTCCCTAAAGTTTTACATTTTTAAAAAGGGTAATAGCAGAAAATACCCCCCAAAATTTGAAGCCCAATTTCTCCCGATTCAGAAAACACCCCATATGGGGGTGAAAAGTGCTCTGCTGGCGCACTACAGGTCTCAGAAGAGAAGGAGTCACATTTGGCTTTTTTGAAGGAAATTTTGCTCTGGGGGCATGCCGCATTTAGGAAGCCCCTATGGTGCCAGGACAGCAAAAAAAAAACACATGGCATACCATTTTGGAAACTAGACCCCTCGGGGAACGTAACAAGGGGTAAAGTGAACCTTAATACCCTACAGGTGTTTCACGACTTTTGCATATGTAAAAAAAAATAAAAAAATTTACCTAAAATGCTTGGTTTCCCAAAAAATTTACATTTATACAAAGGGTTAAAGCAAAAAATACCCCCCAAAATTTGAAGCCCAATTTCTCCCGATTCAGAAAACACCCCATATGGGGGTGAAAAGTGCTCTGCTGGCGCACTACAGGTCTCAGAAGAGAAGGAGTCACATTTGGCTTTTTTGAAGGAAATTTTGCTCTGGGGGCATGCCGCATTTAGGAAGCCCCTATGGTGCCAGGACAGCAAAAAAAAAACACATGGCATACCATTTTGGAAACTAGACCCCTCGGGGAACGTAACAAGGGGTAAAGTGAACCTTAATACCCTACAGGTGTTTCACGACTTTTGCATATGTAAAAAAAAATAAAAAAATGTACCTAAAATGCTTGGTTTCCCAAAAAATTTACATTTATACAAAGGGTTAAAGCAGAAAATACCCCCCAAAATTTGAAGCCCAATTTCTCCCGATTCAGAAAACACCCCATATGGGGGTGAAAAGTGCTCTGCTGGCGCACTACAGGTCTCAGAAGAGAAGGAGTCACATTTGGCTTTTTGAAAGCAAATTTTGCTCTGGGGGCATGCCGCATTTAGGAAGCCCCTATGGTGCCAGGACCACAAAAAAAGCCCACATGGCATACCATTTTGGAAACTAGACCCCTCGGGGAATGTAAAAAGGGGTTAAGTGAACCTTAATACCCCACAGGCGTTTCACGACTATTGCATATGTAAAAAAAATAAAAACATTTTTACCTAAAATGCTTCTTTTCCCAAAAACTTTACATTTTTAAAAAGGGTAAAAGCAGAAAATACCCCCCAAAATTTGAAGTCCAATTTCTCCCGAGTACGGCGATACCCCATATGTGACCCTTAACTGTTGCCTTGAAATACGACAGGGCTCCAAAGTGAGAGCGCCATGCGCATTTGAGGCCTAAATTAGGGACTTGCATAGGGGTGGACATAGGGGTATTCTACGCCAGTGATTCCCAAACAGGGTGCCTCCAGCTGTTGCAAAACTCCCAGCATGCCTGGACAGTCAACGGCTGTCCGACAATACTGGGAGTTGTTGTTTTGCAACAGCTGGAGGCTCCGTTTTGGAAACCGTGGCGTACCAGACGTTTTTCATTTTTATTGGGGAGGGGAGGGGGGCTGTATAGGGGTATGTGTATATGTAGTGTTTTTTTACTTTTTATTTTATTTTTTGTGTTAGTGTAGTGTAGTGTTTTCAGGGTACAGTCGCACGGGCGGGGGGTTCACAGTAGTTTCTCGCTGGCAGTTTGAGCTGTTGCAGAAAATTTGCTGCAGCTCAAACTTGCAGCCCGATACTTACTGTAAGCATCCGCCCATGTGAGTGTACCCTGTACGTTCACATTGGGGGGTACATCCAGCTGTTGCAAAACTACAACTCCCAGCATGCGCTGACAGACTGTACATGCTGAGAGTTTTAGTTTTGCAACAGCTGTAGGCACACTGGTTATGTATCACGGAATTTGTGACCTTACTCAGTGTTTCAAAACCAGTGTGCCTCCAGCTGTTGCAAAACTACAACTCCCAGCATGTAAGGTGCATGGTGTAAGGTGACTGCTGGGAGTTGTAGTTTGCAACAGCTGGAGGCACACCGGTCGTGAAACACTGAGTTAGGTAAAAAAAAAAAAAACTCTAAGTTTCACAACCAGTGTGCCTTCAGCTGTTGCAAAACTACAACTCTCAGCAGTCACCGACAGCCAACGGGCATGCTGAGAGTTGTAGTTATGCAACCAGCAGATGCACCACTACAACTCCCAGCATGCACTTTAGCTGTTTGTGCAAGCTGGGAGTTGTAGTTATACAACAGCTGAAGGTACACTTTTCCATAGAAAAAATGTGCCTCCAGCTGTTGCAAAACCATAAGTCCCAGCATGCCCATAAGGGAATGCTGGGAGTTGTGGTGGTCTGCCTCCTGCTGTTGCATAACTACAGCTCCCAGCATGCCCTTTTTTGCATGCTGGGAGCTGTTGCTAAGCAACAGCAGGAGGCTGTAACTCACCTCCTGCTGCTGCTTCATCACAGGACTGTCCCTCGCCGCCGCCGTCGCTCCTGGGGCCCCGATCCCAACATTGACGCCGGGGATAGGGGTCCCCAGCACCCGGGGTCGTCTTCCCGCACCCGCTCACGCCCTCCGGAAGAGGGGCGGAGCGGGTGCGGGAGTGACACCCGCAGCAGGCGCCCTGATTGGTCGGCCGGTAATCTGGCCGACGAATCAGGGCGATCGTGAGGTGGCACCAGTGCCACCTCACCCCTGCAGGCTCTGGCTGTTCGGGGCCGTCAGAGACGGCCCCGAACACCCAGTAATTCCGGGTCACCGGGTCACTGGAGACCCGATTGACCCGGAATCGCCGTAGATCGCTGGACTGAATTGTCCAGCGATCTGCGGCGATCGCCGACATGGGGGGGCATAATGACCCCCCTGGGCGATATGCCGGGATGCCTGCTGAACGATTTCAGCAGGCATCCGGTTCCGGTCCCCAACCGGCTAGCGGTGGGGGCCGGAATTCCCACGGGCGTATGGATACGCCCTGCGTCCTTAAGGACTCGGGATGCAGGGCGTATCCATACGCCCTGCGTCCTTAAGAGGTTAAATAGAGCGGTTAACATAGTAGCATCTTAAACAAGAGAACAATATTTACAATAACAAAAAGTGGATCAAAAATCCACAACATCTAAAACTTTTAACCCCTTAAGGACTATGGGTTTTTCCGTTTTTGCACTTTCGTTTTTTCCTCCTTACCTTTTAAAAATCATAACCCTTTCAATTTTCCACCTAAAAATCCATATTATGGCTTATTTTTTGTGTTGCCAATTCTACTTTGCAGTGACATTAGTAATTTTACCCAAAAATGCACGGCGAAACGGAAAAAAAAATCATTGTGCGACAAAATCGGAAAAAAATACACCATTTTGTAACTTTTGGGGGCTTCCGTTTCTACGCAGTGCATATTTCGGTAAAAATTACACTTTATCATTATTCTGTAGGTCCATACGGTTAAAATGAGTTTGATTTTGTCGCACTTCTGGAAAAAATCATAACTACATGCAGGAACATTTATACGTTTAAAAATGTCATCTTCTGACCTCTATAACTTTTTTATTTTTCCACGTACAGGGCGGTATGAGGACAAATTTTTTGCGCCGTGATCTGAAGTTTTTATCGGTATGATTTTTGTTTTGATCGGGCTTTTTGATCACTTTTTATTCATTTTTTTAATGGGAAAAAAAGTGACCAAAATACGCTTTTTTGGCCTTTGGAATTTTTTTGCGCATACGCCATTAACCATGCGGTTTAATTAATTATATATTTTTATAGTTCGGACATTTACGCACGCGGCGATACCACATATGTTTATTTATTTATTTTTTTACACTGTTTTATTTTTTTTATGGGAAAAGGGGGGTGATTCAAACTTTTATTAGGGAAAGGGTTAAATGACCTTTATTAACACTTTTTTTTTACATTTTTTTTTGCAGTGTTATAGGTCCCATAGGGACCTATAACACTGCACACACTGATCTCCTATGCTGATCACTGGCGTGTATTAACACGCCTGTGATCAGCATTATCGGCGCTTGACTGCTCCTGCCTGCATCTCAGGCACGGAGCAGTCATTCGTCGATCGGACACCGAGGAGGCAGTTAAGGGCCCTCCCGGTGTCCGATCAGCTGTTCGGGACGCCGCGATTTCACCGCGGTGGTCCCGAACAGCCCGACTGAGCAGCCGGGTCACTTTCAGTTTCACTTTAGAAGCGGCGGTCAGCTTTGACCGCCGCTTCTAAAGGGTTAGTACCGCACATCGCCGCGATCGGCGATGTGTGGTATTAGCCGCGGGTCCCGGCCGTTGATGAGCGCCGGGACCGACGCGATATGATGCAGGATCGCGGCGCGATCCCACTTCATATCGCGGGAGCTGGCGCAGGACGTAAATATACGTCCTGCGTCGTCCACAGCATGGAAATCTCTGAAATTAAAAATATAATCCTTAAACATTTACCAGTTCTTCATGATAATGAAATCCTGTCGGAAATTTTACAACAGGGTGTAAAATGTGTTGCCAAAAGGGGCTGCACATTGTCTAATCGATTATGTCCTAGTGATCAAACACTATGTAAGGCTAAGTCTCCACTTGTTTTTTTGCACTGCGTTTTTAGGGATTAAAAAAACGCCTGAAAAATCGCCAGTGCAAGTGACGTCATCATGCGTTTTTTCTTGCGTTTTTTCTTGCGTTTTTTCTGGTGTTTTTTTTCATTTGTGTGGAAATTGCACCTTGGCGTTTTTTTTTTTGGTACCTAAAATTTCTTGGGTACCAAAAAAAAAAAAGGATGCAGCAGCGATGGAAAATGTTTTGTTAAACGCAATGTATATATTTTATAACCCAATTTTTATTATTTTCTAATAAAGTGTGTGTTTCACTTTTTTTTTTAATACATTTTTAACATTTTTTATGTAGTACTACTACTCCCAGCATGGAACAGACTGTTCCATCTGGGAGTTATAGTACCTGCACTATAGACATATATCGTCCATAATATAGCAGAGAAGCGAGCGGGTCTATACATCGCTCGCCTCTCTGCACTATACTCCGGCCACTGATGTCAACAGAAATTCATATTTCCCACCCAGAGCTGTGATTGGCCGGATGGTTTCAGCCAATCACAGCTCTGAGGAAAAGATGAATGAATGAGCAGCCGGCCCGGAGTATAGTGCAGAGCAGGGATGTGAGCGATGTATACAGCCGCTCCATCTCTGCTATAGACAGGACGATCACAGAGGGTGTCAGTAGTGATATCCACTGTGATGTGTCCTTAAGCAGGCACTACTACTCCCAACATGGAGCACACTCTGCTCCATGCTGGCAGCTGTAGTACCTGTATTAATAGACAGATCGCAGCAAGTGTAACTTCTGACACCCGCTGCGATCTGTCTATTAATGCAGGTACTACAGCTCCCAGCATGAGGCAGAGTGTGCTCCATGTTGAGAGTAGTATTACCTGCAGTTATGGAAAGATCACTGCGGGTATCACTCCTGACACCCGCTGTGATGCTCCTGTATAATGTATAGATGCAGCGGCCGCTCTCCTATGGTCCCCTGCACGGCCGTATATACACATGTTCCTATTTCTCACAGAGAGCTGTGATTGGCTGGAACCATCTGGCCAATCACAGCCCTGCGGGAAATCTAAATAAGTGTAAATATACGTCAGTGCAGGGGACCATAGAAGAGCGGCCGTCGCATCTATACATTATACAGAAAGATCGCAGCGGGCTATCTGTCTATTAGTACAGGTAGTACTACTCCCATCATGGAACAGTGTGTTCCATGCTGGGAGTAGTAGTACTAACTAAAAAAAATGTAAAAAATAAAGCAAAAAAGTGAAAAACACACACACAATACATTTTTATAATTGTCGGCTACATTTTTATTTACCCGCACACATAAATTGATCCCTGTTAAAAAGTAATCGGTTTTTTTTCAATAATATACATTTCGTTAGATACAATTTTTTCCTTCACTACTGTATATTTTTGGAAAAATTTTTTTTTAATGGTACCCTACGGAATTTCATTAAAAACAGCTATCTACATCACTTTTTTGGATCGCTAAAGTCCAAAAAAGATTAAAAACCTCCTGCAAAAACGCCAAAGTTAAAATCCACATAGCGTTTTTCTTGGTGTTTTCTCACTCCCATAGACTTCTATTGGAGCCACGATATTGACAAAAAACGCCGGTTTGAGGGAACTACAGCGTTTTTTTCAAAACGCCAAAGAGCGGAAAAAAACACCGAAAAAGTGAAAAAAACGCCAAAAGGATTAAAAAAAAGACAAAGTGAAAAAATGCAAAGTGGAATTCGAAATTTGCAATTTCTCATTGACTTACAGCTAACATCTGGCGGCAGCTTTTTTATTACCAAAAAAACGCCATGCGGCAGAATTGGCGATTTTCTTTGCGTTTTGCAAAAAAAAAAAAACAAGTGGAGACTTAGCCTAAAAGTAACAGCCAAACATGGCTTCAAACTCGAGGTAATTTTTAAATGCTCTCAGAATAGATGCTTCCTATGTCTGCTGATGTCCAAATCTGAAACTTTTAATCAGTCACCACACAATGTACTTACCATATCAACTCTTTCATAAACTGTAATACAACACACTTGGTGTTGGTTGTGTGCGAATCTTGCAATCTACAGTATATTGATTGTACGATAAGAAAATGTAAACGCTGAATATATGAACATCTACATGTATCATCGTTGACCCCTATTCACACCAGCAGAATTTCTGGTTTATCCAGACACATTCTGGAAGCACACCAGGGTGACTGTTCAAATTTGAAAGTTATGGGAATTAAAAGGGTTTCAAGCCCACCGAGAGGTTGAGATTGGCCACGGAAAGTACTAATGAGAGAGGCTTTCTGGAAATTAAGATTGCGAACACGATTCTGCCAGGGTCTAAATCATCATCATGATTTATATATATATATATTATATATATATATTTTATTATAGTACATCGTCAGTCGTCAGACGCAACTCCGTCCTCCGTCAGGTGAAACGGCGTCCTGCCTCCTCCCTCGGGCCATTCTCTGTCAGGCGTCAGCCGCAACTCCCTCCTCCCTCCTTTGTCATCCTAAAGTCTCCCATCCGTCATCCCTCAGACAAAAAACTTTCCTGTCGTATAGCAGAGCCGAAACAGTGTCAGCTCTCTGCTATTCGGGTTCTGCTGTACACGCTATTCAATGTCGGCTCCGCTATACAGACTCTGTAGCACATGTAGTGTTTGTAGTACCCATGTGCAAGTTTCACAGTTTCGACTCTGCTATACAATGCTGTGCAGCGTTGGCTCTGCTATGCGGCAGGAAGTTGAGTCTGAGGGAGAACCGTCTGAGGCATAATAATGTTTTGGATGACAGAGTTTTGGATGAGGGAGGATGGAGTTGTGGCTGAAGGAGGACGGCGATTGGTCCAAGGGAGGAGGAGCGACACCGTTTCACCTGAAGGAGGACGGAGTTGTGGCTGACGACTGACAGCGATTGGTCCGAGGGAGGAGGCGGGATGCCGTTTCACCTGACGGAGGCTGGAGTTACGTCTGACGATGTCCTAAAATGGACACTAATATATATATATATATATATATATATATACACACACACACACACATACTAACACATATGTTTATCTATGTCTATCACTATTATTTTCATAAAATTTTTTCCTTGGTTACCTTTTAGAGATGAACGAAGGTACAGTAATTCGATTCGTCACGAACTTCTCGGCTCGACGGTTGCTGACTTTAGCCTACATAAAAAAGTTCAGCTTTCAGGTGCTCCGGTGGGCTGGAGACTCTCTCCTAGGACTGTATCCACCTTTCCAGTCCACCGGAGCACCTGAAAGCTGAACTAATTTATGCAGGCTAAAGTCAGCAACCGCCGAGCCGAGAAGTTCGTGACACACTCTATTGCCTTTATTAACGCACTGTGTGCACAGTTCTCTGTTTTCCATTTATTGAAATCTCTATAATTTACACAGTATTATCGGCATTTAAGTTACATCTTGTGTAGAAATAATGTCATCTTGTTTGATTATGTTTGTTGCCATCATCTGTGTTATGATATATTTTTGTGGGCAACACGTTTTATAGAAAATCATGCATCATTTACAGGCATCTCACCGGAGTATATAAATGAAACAAATTACGTTGAGTGCTAGATTGTGATATGGTGTTTTATGTCCATATATTTATCATATTCAGTAAGACTAACATTGAATACCTGTATTATTAACACACCTGTGAAACTACGTCATTTGTTCCATCCCAGGAAAGGTCGTCAGTAGGGGGTGTTCCCTTAAAAACATCTCCTTTCTTGCTCATTTACCATTGGGAATTTAAGACATATAGGTAGCACATGTATTGAGCCATGACTAAGAACCTGTCGGTTCGAAACGTGTCAGATTTTAAATCACTAACTTGGATTGTTTTTTCCTTTTAACCATGTGAAATAAATTTTGGACTTTTATCGTATATTTTTTGGGAGCTGGAGTATCACACTATTCTTTTGGATCAGTCCACACCAGAAAGCGGCTTGGCTATTTGCTCCGTGCTTCACAAATCATCCCCGGATCCTCCGGACATCAGCCAATGAATGGCGGTGAGCTGTTTTTTTCCTTTCTTTTTTGTACTACCAGAGAACCTATCTTTTGTTTTTAAAAAGGCCCAAAATTTGGGCAATCTCTTGGCTCCAACAAACAAATGCCCTTCCAAAAATAACAAAAACAATTTTTTTACACCTTACTTCTGTTCATGTAAGCAATGCAAACCATGCAAATTCAGCTGTCAGTAAGGGCTATAGAGAATGAGGATCTATCCTTTTATACCAAAATTAAACCACCTGCTTTGCCATCACTACACAGAGAAGCACAATGCTAACTTTAGGGATTGCACTTCTTTGCAGTGGAAAAAAAATAATACGACATTTGCGAGGCGGTTACTTTATTTACCAAATATCTAGGGCAGAAAGTCAGTGGATTTTTTACCTGAACACCATGGCACCCAAAGGCCATTGAAATGTTTTTGCTTTTATTTCTGGGTAAAAGATTTTATTTTTGCAGTTTTCAAGTAAAACATTGAACAACAAAAAAAAAGTAGTCCCAGCTGTGCCAGCCAGAACATGACCAGCATAACACAAATTTCTGAATCAGCGCCAAAGGGAAGTAGAAGAAGCAGACACAGTGCGGCCACCATAACCAGCAACCGCCTGATTTATTTTTAAAAGATTGCTTTCTGTTTAAACAATTATGTTCACCCTTGAAATTAATAAAATAAAAACCATGATCTGGCAAACAGTATATTTCTACTTAGGTCACAGTTCAGAATGTGTGCGGTTTTTGAGGGGATTTTTTTCGCTGCTGCATTTCTTTTTGTATCTTGTGTGAATTTGAAGGGATTTTGTTATTTTATGGGGGATTCCAATTTTATTTTTATTTTTTTAAATCTAACAGAATGTCTCTATGTGTATTGCATTTATTAACGACTGCAGATGGTCCGTGTATCCAACATTGCCAGAGCCTGGTTCCCTTGTAGTTAATTAAGACCAGGTTAATTACAGGTTACCAGCCCTGTATCGAGTAGGCTTTTTGGTCCTTTTTGCTTACCATAGTGACATCACTATTTTCAGTAACTAGGCTCTTACAAGCTTTACATCCGCACTGGGTTGAGATGCTGCCAGCCAGGGCGCTCTCCCGTACAGTTGGATAATACGATCCCCCCCTAAAACAAGTATGGAGTGTGGTACGTTGTTTCCAAGAACACTTTTACACACATAAGACCTGCATATAAAGACATTTTAAAGGGAACCTATTGGTATGGTCAGTATTAGCAGTGCTTGCTGATTCAGAGTGTATATATTTGGGCAGGGATAGTACACGGACACACATGGCATAGATGGTGAACGTTGCTGTATTCACAGAGATCATAGATAGGTACCATTGTCTGTTCATCGTATGCATATTTGTGATTGGCGGCAATGCTGTATTTGATAGTAATGTGCATGGGTCCTTATCTGGGCACTTACTGTATCCATTAGCAGGATCTCTTTTACTCATATACCCACTTCTTACAGAAAACTAACAATTCTAAAGTTTGTGATGCCATTCAGTCCCCTCCCCCCCCCCCATTTTTAACCCCCAATAATAATTTTGTAACACCCCAAAGGGTGTGGACCCAATGTGCCACCCACCACAGGTTTGGCTTAGGGTAAGTGGCAGCTGGCCAGGCTTACCAAAAGCGCCCGAAATACAGGCAAGAGGGGCAAACTGGCACTATAGACAGCAGCAGAGCAGACTTAGTGTTAAAAGAATTTTATTTAATTTTGCAAATAATAACATCGCCAACATGGCGAAATAACAAAAACAGAGAGAACAGCACTCCCCAGAGGTCCAGTGAGCCTCAGTAAGCGATAATAAGGAGATAAAGCATACCAAAAGGACCACCAATGTACACAGAGGGCAACCCTGAGACCGAGAAGAGTCCCAACACAGACAACCAGACACACAAGCATACACACTTCCCGGCACCCCCCCCCCCCCCCCCCCCCCACTCCAGCCCCGTCACTAACCGGACAGTTACATCCCATAGTGACCTACAGACTTAGTCCGACCGGCGGGTCAGCCGACTCCGCCAACAACCACACCTTATCAGACTTCCTAGGGCACTTACGACTAACATAAAGAGCCTGATACAACGGAACATATTTATTCACCAAGGTTATCCAACGAGACAGCGGGGGAGTGTATGTATCCTTCCAGGTCATCACTACGACCTTACGGCCACAAAACAACAAGAAACGAATCAAAAACCGAGTACTAGAAATCAAGTCATTAATAACCCCCAATAAGCACACCGTAGGGCTAAATACAAAAGGAAAGTCCAGGTGATCAGCCAAAAACCCCATCACCTCCCTCCAGAAGGCTGCAATAACAGGACACTCCCATACTGCATGCAAGAAGATACCAACTTCCATGGAGCATCTAAAACAGAGGTCAGATGGAGACAGTCCAAAATGCTTAAGCTTAGCAGGAGTATAATACAACCTCAAAACATATCTAGATTGGATTAGCATATCTCTGCTGCTGACCACAGTAGCATAATATGAGCCCTCCACCTCCTTCCACTGACACTCCGACAGGTCCGGGATATCAACCACCCATTTAGAAAAGGCCAGAGAGAAGGGGCAGTGACTGGAGAAGGGCATAAGACTGGATGAGAGGTTTAGAGAGATCCCTGTTGCCCAGGAGAAGCTCCACCTCCGAAAACACCGGGTAAACGTCAGGGAGCCAAACTGTGCACGAACGGCATGCCTAAGCTGAAAATACTTAAACACGGCATTCACAGGGATGCCATAGTGTTCCTTAATTTCCACAAAGGATAGGAAAACCTGATCCTCCTGGAACAAGTGGGTCACAAATTTGATTCCATGAGCACCCCAAAAACTGGCCTTCTGTATCCCATGCAGATGAGGCAAATGAACATTCCCCCACAGGGGTGCACTAGGAGATACCAGAGACAGCGGAAATTTACTCGACACCATGGACCAAACTTTAGCTACAGTCAACAGAGGGGTAGGGAAGGAAGAGCTAGAGTGACACCTGTAGAGTGTATTGGTCAGAGCTTCATAAGATCCCATAATCGCGCCAGCTAGGGCTGTCGCTGAGTTCAACAAATCCAAGTCAATCCACCATGCTGCATAGACCAACTGGGAGGCAAGAAAATAGTTATAGACATCAGGGACAGCTAAGCCACCACGCCGCTTGGGGGCCTGGAGAAGGGCCCGACCGAGTCTGGGAGGCCTTCCCTGCCAAAGAAGGTTCCCAAAGCACATTAAAATACCTCTTGGGGGGGGAATGACAGGGGACAGGTGAAATAGATATAGAAATTTAGGGAGGAAAATCATTTTAAAGATATTGATTCTGCCAGCCAGGGAGAGAGGGAGTGCAGACCATGCGAGCAGTCGCTCCACAGTGGAGTGCAGTAGTGGCTCCAAGTTAAGAGGTGTATAGTCTAACAGGGACGGAGTAACCTCCACTCCGAAGTATCGAAAACGAGGAACCACCTGCACCCCAGCCGGAAGAGAGGACGGGAGGAGGACCCCAGATGAAAGTGCCATCAGGGAGGCTTTAGCCCAGTTAACCTGCAGGCCTGAAATTGCACCAAATCGGGTAAGTAAGTCCACAAAGGATCCACTATATATACACCAGAGTATAATCAGCGTAAAGGGAAACCTTTTCCACAACAGACCCCCTGGGAATACCACATATATCCGGGTATTCTCCGCATGGCATCCGCCAATGGCTCTAAATGGCACCCCTGCCTTGTCCCCCGACCCAGGGAAAATGGGGCGGAAACATCTAAGTTAGTGCGGATCCGGGCCCTATGCTTATCATACAGCAGGCAAACCCATGCACAAAATCGGGGACCAAACCCAAACAACCCCAGCACCTCCCAGAGATAAGGCCACAAAACAGAGTGAAAGGCTTTATAGATGTCCAGGCTCACTACCACACCCATGGGAAAGCCCGTGTCTACCGCCACAGACGGTTTCACATTTACATCTGTAGCTCTACCTGGCATAAACCCTGTTTGGTAAGGATGAATGATAGCACCGACAACTCCATACAATCGAGTAGCCAGGACTCTAGCCAGAATTTTGATATCAACATTCAGAATGGAAATAGGTCTATAGGAGCCAGGGAGCACTGGAAGGGAAGGGTTTAGGAAGCACAACGATGAGCGCTTCCCTCATAGAATCCGGTAGGGCGTCAGCAATGGCTATGGAGTGAAACAATTTACACAGAATAGGGGCCAGACGTTCCTCATTTATCCTGTACCAATCACCTACCATCCCATCTAAGCCCGGAGTCTTCCCACTGGGGAGATCCTTAATAGCCTGAGCCACATCCTCCACTGTAAAAGGGGCATCCAAAGCCTCCGCCTGAGCCCGACCAAGCAAGGGGAGAGACAAATCATGCAAGAAGGAGAGAATCTCCCCCTGGCAGGGCATAGAGGGGGCAACATATAGGGATGAGTAGAATTCCTGGAAAACAGCATTTATCCCCTGAGGATCCGTAACTACCACCCCATCCCTTCCCATGATGCAAGGAATAGAGGCCTTAGCTAAATATGCCAACAATTTACCATTCTTATCTCCAAATTCGAACAGGGCAGCCTCCCTATCCGCTAACTTCAATTGGACCCTATCTTTCTGGACAACTAGCAAAGATCTCTGAGCCTTAGCCCATGCCCTCTCATTCTCAGGGGACAGATTCCTAACATACTCAGCCTCCAAAACCCCTACCCTCTGTAACAGTGCGCTCTCCATGGCCGACCTAAGCCTTCGCTGACCAGCAACTCCCGCTATGAAAGCTCCTCTAATTGTGGCTGTGTACGCATCCCACTGCACTAAAGGGTCAGGATAGTCAGTATTATGTTCCCAGTATTCAGTGTGAGCCACCCCTAAAGCCTCCACAACTGCCTCAGCCTGTAGCCAGCCAGGGTGCATGGGCCATATGCGGGAAGGGGGGGGGGGTAGGGCTGAGGTGCAGAACCACCACTATGACAGAGTGGTCTGAGATCCCCCTAGAGGTGTAGGAAACTTCTCTTACTGCCAGAAGAAGATCCTCAGATGCCAGAGACAGATCTATGCAAGAAAACGACCTATAGGCCGCAGAGTAAAAGCAGAAGGAGGACCCAGTAGGGTATTTCCGCCTCCAGAGGTAAGTTAAGCCCAACGCCAACCGCCAGGTATTGAACGTAGAGGAGCCATGGTCAGCAGCCGTGGTGCGGTAGAGGACTGGATCAGGAACCACGTTGAAATCTTCTACAAACAGGACAGTGTCAGAGGGAAAATAAAGCAGTTCATTAGTAATGAGCTCCAGGACTGAGACTTGAAAGGGGGGGGGGGGGGCAGCACATACACAGCAACAAGAACAAAAGAGATGGAACCCAAAGAGCAATGTAAAAGGACAAACCTCCCGAATTGGTCACAGGCAACCTGAGATAATCTAACAGCAGGGTTTTGGTAATCAGCACAGAGACCCCCCCCCAACATATGCGGAATAAGTAGCATGGTAACCCCTCGCAATCCAGGCCCTTTTAAGGATCTTCTGGCCTGTAACATGAGTCTCTTGTAGGCAGACAATGCTTAACAAAACTTGGAATTGAGCCCCCTGACATTCCAACTAACCACCTTCAAAGTCCCCATCTGGATACAGTACACTATCAAGAAATAGGAGGGACCAACTCAGGACCAGAGAGGATAGAGCACCAGGACCACACACACCCCACTCACCCAACGGACAGACAAAACACAGACATGGCACCGACACAGAACATAAAAACAAATGCAACATAGCAGAAATTAAACAACCCCATGAAGACCCTGTCTAACACTAACCGGGACATCCTAAACCGTTAATCCCTAACACAGTGCAGACCTATACCCAAAACTTAAACCATTACAGGCACCCGAGGACGCTGAGGAAGACTAGTCTAATAAACCCCCAATCCCTCCCACCACCCCAGCAAGAACTAATATAGCCGGTAACTAAAAACTATCCCAAGAGAACCTAGGGCTACAGGAATCTATGGAGGCCCTACACAAGGAGCTGACTCCCTAACAACTAGCTACAAACTTTCATGGAGGACAGTCATCAGCAGGCCAGAACAGAGCAGCTCAGTCTGGTGGTCCGGCAGGGGGGGCAGCATCAATCCAATGAAGAGCTTCAGACGGAGAAGTAAAGGACTTAGTGGAAGTCCCATCTACACGTGCAGGATACAGCATTGAATAACTATAGCCCTTGGCTTGCAGCTTTGCCCAAACCTCCATGAACTTCACCTGCTGCTTGCGAAGTTCAACCAAGAAATCAGGGTAAAAAGGAAACTCTGCCTCCATCACAAATAATTTCTCCTTTGATGTGCACAGCCCTGAGGATGGCATCTCTATCCTTGAAATGGAGAAGCTTGGTCAGGAATGGACAAGGAGGGCCTCCAGGTGGAGGAGGCCGGGCCAGAACCCGGTGTGCCTGCTCAACAGAAAAGTAAGGAGAAAAAGAAGAATCTCCTTTAGCCAGGTTTCTAAGAACAGCACAGGATCCTGCCCCTCAACTTTTTCAGCAAGGCCCACAAGGCGGATATTATTTCGCCTCAGGCTGTTCTCCATGTCATCCCGACGGCTCAGCACCCGGTGACTTGTCGCTGCAGCGAGTCAACCCGCTCCGGGAGCAGGGTATCTTCCACCGTAGAAACTCTACGCTCCACCTCCTCAGTGCGCTCACAAATCTTTTGTGTTTCATGCCGGAAAATAACAAACTCCTGCCTCAGTTCATCAACCTTGGTTACCATGATGGACTGACAGGTTGTAAAAGCGTCCAGAAGTTCAGAAAACGGCTGATCCAGCGCCACGGCATCATACATTGGACGAGCATGAGACTGTTGCTGCTGAGGAGACAGAGAGCCCTCAAAGAAAGAGCGGAGGGTCAGGAGATTCCCCCCAGGGCGATCCAGATCCCAGGAGAACTGACTCAGCACCTTTGCCGCTTGCACAGAAACCTTAGCAGCAAACGGAGTTTGAGCGCCAGGACCCAGGTGCGAGGGTCCCCCAGAACGGGAGGACCCCTCATCAGAGGAGGCATCCTCATCAGAGGTCAGTCTCGGAGCTTCCACATTCAGTTTAGATTTTTTATACATATCAGTTATGGAGTCGGCGCTCGTGTAAAAGTCATGGTGCACGCAGACAATAAAGTCAATAGTATAAAGGATAGGTCTCGGCACTCACTGTTCTTTGCAATTCTTTGTGTTTATTCACACATGTAAACGGTTTACAGGACGCGTTTCGGCTAGCACGCCGTTATCAACTGTTATACTCACAGGTCGATATACAAAGTAATTTATACAGGTAGAGGCCAGCCCCTTCCGGTTGGCTACTCATTAGTCCTAATGCTATACAGGTGAATCTCTATTCTAGGTGAGAGATAAAGGATAGACACCCTATCTACTGATATATGTAAAGCAACTAAATAGAACGTGAAAACCTGTACTCCAGGTCACTGCATCTTGACTGTATTTTCTTATATTATTCTCTACGTTGTATCTAAAAATAAAGGATACATTCAATATTAATGACTAAACCATCATAAATTCATCATGTTTACAGTATATTGTATTAAAGAAAACTACACCACTCAAGGAGAGAAGAGGAAATATTTAATGGTTTAATTTATATTAACTGGGTTAACTCGTAACTACGGTTCATACCCCTTGTTTCCACCGTATCCAGCTTGTGAATCCAATAAGCTTCTTTTTTTAGAAGAAATTTCTTTAGGTCTCCGCCCCTCCTCAGGAGCTCCACCTTATCTATAAGTATGGTATTTTAATTGGGAGATGTTATGCCCTGCTTTCTCAAAATGATGGGGGAATCGGATATAATAAATTTCTGCACCGTATTCTTGACTTATGTTGATTTATGCGGTCTCCTACACGTTGGGTGGTCTCCCCAACGTATAGGAGACCGCACGGGCACTTGATTACATAGACTACGTTCTTAGAGTCACAGGTAGCAAAATGTTTTATTTTAATTTCCTCTCCGGTATGTGGATGAAACAAAGTATCTCCACGAGTCACATTGCTGCATTGTGCACAATGCAGACACGGGAAGGTGCCATTCTTTTTACTTTTTAATGTCATCTGCCTCAAACTGCTTTTAGATGAGCCCACATCTGCATGGACCAATCTGTCCCGTAAATTGGGTGCCCGTTTATTACATATTAGAGGGGCTGATTTAATTTCCTGTATTTCCGGGTAGGATCTCCTCAGCAGACCCCAGTGACGTTTTACAATATTATCTATCTTGTGAGAAAGAGGATGATAATTCCTAACAAACAGGATCCGCATTACCCCTTCCTGTCTCCGCCCTGTATTTGCTATTTTTGCATCCTCTAGCACAATCTGGGGGTATCCACTTTCGTAGAATTTATCATCCAATTCTTTTAATCTTTCTTCCCTCAGCTGGGGATTCGACACTATTTGCTGTACCTGCTGTCTCTGAGCTCGCGGAATAGAGATCTTTACTGATCTCGGGTGACAACTTGTAAAGTGCAACAAACTGTTGCGATCTGTTTCCTTTCTAAAGAGGTCAGTTGTTAAGCCCCCTTGCCCATCTTTAGACATCATCGTGTCTAAAAAAACTCACACGGTCCTGACTTTGGACCATTCTAAATTTCAATTCATCCCTTACCGAATTTAAATTCATAAGAAATTCCTGTAATTTCTCTTGTGGCCCCTCCCATACACAAAACACGTCATCAATAAACCTTTTCCAGTTTCTTATATACCTTTTAAAGAGATCTTGTGTATAAACATATTGTTCCTCAAAAAATGACATGTAGCCATTTGCGTATGGGGGGGGGGGGGCACGTTCGCCCCCATCGCCGATCCTTGGCGCTGCAGGAAAAAAATCATCCTCAAACATAAAATAATTTTCGTACAATACCAGGTGGAGCAAGCCCAGAAGGAACTCTCTTTCTGTTGATCACTATACTCACTGAAGTTCAATAGCCATCTTGTAGATTTCATCCCCTTCTCGTGCTCAATCGACGTGTACAAACTTACGACATCGATAGACACGAGCCAGGTATCCTCTTTAACATCTTTAACCCCTTGTAATACTCTCAAAAAATCTGACACTAATATTGAATGTATCCTTTATTTTTAGACACAACGTAGAGATTATAAGAAAAATAATAATAATAATAACATAAGAAAAATACAGTCAAGATGCAGTGACCTGGAGTACAGGTTTGCATGTTCTATTTAGTTGCTTTATATATATCAGTAGATAGGGTGTCTATCCTTTTTCTCTCACCTAGAATAGAGATTCACCTGTATAGCATTAGGACTAATGAGTAGCCAACCGGAAGGGGCTGGCCTCTACCTGTATAAATTACTTTGTATATCAACCTGTGAGTATAACAGTTGATAACGGCGTGCTAGCCGAAACGCGTCCTGTAAACCGTTTACATGTGTGAATAAACACAAAGAATTGCAAAGAACAGTGAGTGCCGAGACCTATCCTTTATACTATAGATTTTTTATACCTCTGGCTGCCTCGGGAGCCACCCATGGTCAGTAGGGCCAAACAGAGAGCAGGTAGAAAGTCACTAGGGCCCACTTCAAGAAATGCAGCAGAGGCGGGGCACAGGGCTAGAAACGGGGTATTGGCCCCAAGCAGAGCACCAAAAGTCCCAGCAACACACCCTCCAGTCAGTCCCGGAGCACTCACAGACAGTAGTAATTGCAGGCACAAGCAGCAGAAGTGTCCCCAGGTAGAGAAGCAGTCCAGGTTTGCAGAGCAGCCAGGCACCTTGGAGACAGGCCAAAGAGGAGTAGAGCCCACAGCTTCGGAACAGGAGCCTCAGCCAGGAGCACAGCAGAGCCCGGGAGTCTCCTGGGCAATGGGGAAGCCACGCCCACAAAGCCCTCAATGGTGGCGCCCCGCTCTCAGACTTCAGCCCACGACTACAGGGACGAGGAGAGCCACCCGGACCACAGCCGACCCACAGGAGCACTTCACCGTAGCCTCCGCCAGCCACAGGATGCACCTCTCAACCCGGACTTCCACACAGCACACCTCCGGAAGGGTCGCCCGGTCCTCAGCCAGCGCCAGGGAGCAGCAGAGGTATGTACCGGCCGCCCGGCAGAGTATTTTTACAGGGTGTTTATCACTGAGTGGCGGGAGCTCCAGCTCATGCGTTCACTCAGCTCAGCATCCAAGCCACGCCTCCATTAGTCACTATCTTTGATATTTGGGGCAAGTACACGCACATAGAGGGGCATTTACTAAGGGGTTTAGTCATTTTTTTCTGACTATTTTTGGGGCAAAATTGTCGCAATTTTTTCCCGCTTAATTTACGCTAGTTTTCAGTTTTTACTTGCAGTGGTCAGGAATTTATTGACTGAGACAGTCGCAGTTGCGCAATAAACTGTCGCAACGGCCGTAAAAAATGACAAAATTTACTCCAGCTCCAACATGGAGCAGGAAAAGCTACTGCCACCCGGGCTCCGACATACTTTCTCCCCGCTACCCTCACTGCGCTACCGGGACACTACAGTGATTTATATCCCATCCCTCTCACCTGCCAGCACCACACAACTTCCATCTGTCTGCTGTTGCAAGACTACAAGTCCCAGCATGCCATTACAGTGAGGACACGCTGGGAGTTGTAGTCTTGTACCAGCGGGAGCTGAGCGGCGTGGGCGGGAGACAAGGGGGGGGGTAGCGGGGAGGCCGTATGAGGAGCCCGGACGGCTGCACTGTAATCTCAGCCCGGGCTCCTGCCCTGAGAGCCAAAGGCTTTGGCTGTCAGGGCATGCTGGGTGTTGTAGTTTTGCAACAGCTGGAGGGCCACAGTTTGCAGACCACTGGTTTGTGGTCTGTAAACTGTAGTCCTCCAGCTGTTGCAAAACTAAACAGCTGAAGGGGACCGGCGAAGACGTTCACTTACCCTTCTGAGGCTCCAGCGCGATCGGTGACGGAGATCGTCGTGCGGCGCTGGATCCTACGGAAGCCGGTAAGTTGCCCAAGCTTCCCAACCAGGGTGGGAGTTGTAGTTGTGTGGTGCAGGAGATGTGTGGGCAAGTGACAAGCTTGTCCCCTGCCCCCAGCTGCAGGACTACAACTCCCAGCATGCCCTTACAGTAAGGTGGGGCGGAGGCCGGGCACAGTGTTTCCCAACCTGGGACTTGTAGTTTTGCAACATCTGGAGGCACCCTGGTTGGGAAACACTGGCCTAAAACAGTGTTTCCCAACCAGGGTGCCTCCAGATGTTGCAAGACTACAACTCCCAGCATGCCTAGACAGCCTTTGACTGTCCAGGCATGCTGGGAGTTGTAGTTTTGCAACATCTGGAGGCACCCTGGTTGGGAAACACTGTTTTAGGCCAGTGTTTCCCAACCAGGGTGCCTCCAGATGTTGCAAAACTACAAGTTCCAGGTTGGGAAACACTGTGCCCGGCCTCCGCCCCACCTTACTGTAAGGGCATGCTGGGAGTTGTAGTCCTGCAGCTGGGGGCAGGGGACAAGCTTGTCACTTGCCCACACATCTCCTGCACCACACAACTACAACTCCCAGCATGTCCTTACTGTAATGGCATGCTGGCAGTTGTAGTCGTGCGGGGCGGGAGATGTGTGAGCAGGTGATAATAAATGTACTAACCCATTTTTTCTTCTCATTTCAGATCCGTGTATCCTGTGGACTCCTTCGGATTCGGTGGACTACTTCGATGACCAGCGTTTTTCTTTGTTTGATTTTAATAAAATGGTTAATGAGGGCTTGTGGGGGAGTGTTTTTTGTAATAAATTTTTTTTAAAACCTGTTGTGTTTTTTCCTTACTTTACTAGACAGGCTTAATAGTGGAAGCTGTCTTATAGACGGAGTCCATTACTAAGCTGGGCTTAGCGTTAGCCACAAAAAACGCTAGCGCTAACCCCCTATTATTACCCCGGTACCAAATGCCACAGGGGTGCCGGGAAGAGCCGGTACCAACAGGCCTGGAGCATCAAAAATGGCGCTCCTGGGCCTAGGTGGTAAATATTTAAAAAAAACGCATAGGGTCCCCCCTATTTTTATTCTCAGCCAAATACCAACCAAACAGTAACAGCCTGACGTTACCAGGGTGGGCGAGGACCATTCTTACTGGCCCTCCCCAGTCTAAATAACGCCAGCCTGTTACCGCCTAGGCCCAGGAGCGCCATTTTTGACGCTCCGGGCCTGTTGGTACCGGCTCTTCCCGGCACCCCTGTGGTATTGGGTACCGTGGTAATAATAGGGGGTTAGCGCTAGCTGTTTTTGTGGCTAACGCTAAGCCCGGCTTAGTAATGGACTCCGTCTATAAGACAGCTTCCACTACTAAGCCTGTCTAGTAAAGTTAAAAAAAACACAACAGGTTTAAAAAAAAAAAATTATTAAAAAAAAAACACTCCCCCACAAGCCCTCGTTAACCATTTTATTAACATCAAGCAAAGAAAAACGCTGGTCGTAGAAGTAGTCCACCGAATCCGAAGGAGTCCACAGGATACACGGATCTGTAGAAGTAACCAAAAAAAAAAAATGTAAGTACATTTAGGGAGAAAAAAAACTGTGTTAAAAAAAATTATATAAACACACAGACACACACACACACTAAACGCCGTTTACCACTATTCTGAGCCATGACTACAATTTAGTTATTGAATTAGTTAGATGTGGTGAAAAAGCTAAAAAAAAAACTCAAAAACAAAAGATCCAGAAGGAAACCTAGCAGCCAAACCTATTCAGACAGCAGGAAAGGGGAACAGACTATTTTTTCTACTACATGAAGTAAATTTCCCACTTTTGCCTATGTGTGCCAAATTTATTAACACCGTGCAACAATTTAGTAAATTTGTCGCACATAGTCAAAAATGAAGTAGAAAAAAACAGGGTAAAAACCAGACTACATAGTAAAAGATTAGTAAATGCCCCTCATAGTTCCTTGAGTTGTGCTTGTGTATTTCAACTTTACTTTGGTAAACCTCTGTACCTGGACCCTTTAAGATAAAGACTGGCTTGGATATTGCACTAGCTGTTGTCCTATTTATCTGAACAAGTTGACAATGGTCTTCACAGGGTTTTTCCTGTGGTATATGCAGAGGCATACCTAGTGCCCCTTGTGCCTCTGGCGGGGTGCTGTATTGGCACCCCCCAACAGGTCATGTTTTTAGGATGCATCAGGCATCACCACATGTATATTATCTGTAAAAGACTAAGGAAATCTTTAAAAAATGACCTGTTTGGGGTTCTGGGAATACTGCTCAAAAGAGCACACAAAGTACATGTACGCTGATGTACCCAAGTGCACAGCAACATATATGTACGCTGCGTTCTGCGATCACAGTATCTCCCAACATGGTGATAGGAACAAGCTGGGTGCTGTTATCAGTAGCCATGACCTCATGGAAGACAGTGGACATCAGCAATCATGTTGATGTCTGCCATTAACTCTTTAGATGCTGTGATCGATATAGATTATGGCTTGCAAAAAAAGAAGGTTGCAGCAGCACTCTGTCAAAAAAATGGAGGCTCTTAGCGCACGCTTTGTTCAAAACGTGGCCCCCATCCACCATGCGGAGGTGTTCTCACTTCGAATGGGACCCTAACACGCTCATTCCACTCACCTGTGCTGGGCATATAGCCTCTGACTGGATGACATGCAGGATCCACTATCAATTTAAAAAACCTCCTGTGAACAGGGAGTGGTGCATGGCTAGAGAGGGTGCCACTTCCCCTAACTTGCATAGCAAAAAAAGGGAAAAATAGCCAGCAAAACTACCTAATACACAGGTGCACTCTGCTGTGGAAAATACAAAGTATACAAAAAAGAAGGTTGCAGCAGCACTCTTGGTCAAAAAAATGGAAGCTCATAGCGCACATTTGGATCAAAAGGTGTCCCCCATCCACCACGCGGAAGTGGCTTCACTTCTGATGGGACCCTAACACGCTTATTCCACTCACCTCTGCTGGGCATAGAGCCCCTTGGTGACATGCAGGATCCATTGTCAATTATATAAAAAAAAACTCCTGTGAGCAGAGAGGGGTGCACGGCTAGAGAGGGTGCCATTCCCCCTAAGTTGGATAGCATAGATAGATTATGGCATCTGAAGCATTAGGGAAGTTTTGTGAGATTCATTGCAACACACTCAGCTCAGTAGGGACTCATTAGGGTTATAGGTTGAACTTGATGGACTCTGGTCTTTTTTCAACCTTATGAACTATGTTACTATGTTACCCTCAGCACAATTGTAATAATAACATTCAATAGATTACAGTAAAAAGTTCCCTGCAGGGAACCCCTTAATGACCTGGTCAATTTTTCCTCCTTGCCCATAATTTTTCATTTTTCCTTTTTTCTCCTTGCCCTCTAATAGCCATAACGCTTCAATTTCACACCTACAGACCTACATGAGGGCTTGTTTTTTATGCCACCAATTGTACTTTGTAATGACATCACTCATTTTACCACCAAGTCTACAGTGAAACAAAAAAAAAAAGTATTTGTATATATTATTTTTTTATTTTAGAAGAAGAGCAGCACAACCACATCAGGATTAGTAGATGCAACAGGGTGTGCGCAGAATCTCAGCCTTGGTTAGGGGCTCCTGGTGTATTAAAAAGAAGCTCTCCGCAGAACTCCAGTATTCAAAAAAAGTTGGAAATGTATTCCATAAAAAAAGGTGTCTTACAAAAGCGACGTTTCAACCAGCTCTACCTAGTCTTTCTCAGCTTTTAAAAAGACCAGGTAGAGCTGGTTGAAACGTCGCTTCTGTAAGACACTTTTTTAATGGAATACATTCACACTTTTTTTGAATACACACATATATATTTTTTTTGGCTGGAACATGGACCTGTGACCAAGGTTGGCAGGCTGCTTGCACCAACACCACTTTATTTAGTTGTGCTGCTACTCCATACTCAATTATCCTATGTATATATATATATATATATATATATATATATTCAAAAACAATGCAGCACTACTTCACCATTAGATGTCCGGTGCCAGCGCCCTGACTCGATCAAAGTCCATGTAATAGAAAACAATGGCGCAGCACTCCAAAATTGCAAAAAAGTGTAAAAAAATTTTTATTCCTTCATGTCAAAATTCAAAGCGACGTTTCAGCTCCTCAATGGAGCTTTTTTCAAGCATGCTTGAAAAAAGCTCCATTGAGGAGCTGAAACGTCGCTTTGAATTTTGACATGAAGGAATAAAAAATTTTTTACACTTTTTTGCAATTTTGGAGTGCTGCGCCATTGTTTTCTATATATATATATATATATATATATATATATATATATATATACACACACATATTTGTGAGGTGAAATTGAAAAACCATTTTGGTGGTTTCTGTTTCTACACAGTGCACTTTTTGGTAAAAATTACACATTATCTTTATTAAAGGAGTACTGTAGTAGAATATAATTTATCCCATGTCTGAAGGAAAGGGGATAAGTTATAGATCGCAGGGGGTCTGACCCCTGGGACCCCCCGCCCCCCACCAACTCCTGTACAGGGCCGCAGCAGTCCACAGGAAGTCCACAGTGGTAAGCTACAATTTTAGGTAGGAGAAAAAAAAACTGGACAAAACTGTACAAGAAGCAAAAAGTACACAACCAGATGCATTGTTTGGCATACGGTTTTCAATACGGTTCCGTACTGTTTTCAAATTAAAAACATACATGGGAACTATAGTGCAAAAACGTGGTGTGAATGCAGCCTTAATCATATCCCTTGGTATCTCGACGAAAACTGGATGCAGACATATACTGTTACTGAGAGCAGAAGACCCCATTCACTGCCCTCCATCCATGACCGAACCGAGTTACCTATTTAAAGCAGATTAAAAACAGTGCTGCACTTTTGAAAGGCGACTAGGTAACTCATTTCAGCCATAGAAATTAATTAAGTCCACTGCTCTGTTAGGCTGCATTCACACCACGTTGTTGCAATACAGTTCCCGTATACGTTTTCAATTTGAAAACCGTACAGAACGGTATTGAAAACTGTATGCCAAAAGATGCATCCGGTTGTGTCCGTTTTGCATCCTGTACGGTTTTGTCAGTTTTTTTCCCGTACGCAAAACCGTAGCCTACCACGGATTTTGGTCCGGGTGAAAAACAGTGTTGAAACGTATACTTTTTTTTTTTTAACATGGTAGTCAATGGGAACCGTACAGAACCATATGTGTGTACGGTTCCATACGGTTTTTGGCTTTGCAGTTTTTTTTCTGGGAGTTTCAATCAAACAAGTGGAACTTTATTCATAATGGAGTGAAAAGTTAAAAACTTTTACTTTTTTTTATTCTTAAAAAACTGATGCAACCGGACATTTTTCAAACCGAATACAGATTAAAATTTTTACACACTTTTTGATACAGTTTAGTCAGGTTTTGAGGAATCCGATTTTTTTAAAAAAATTTTTAACCAAAAACCTGATACGATAACTGTATTGCAAAAACGTGGTGAGAACATAGCCTAATGGGGGCTGAAACACAGTGTGGACCTACCCTGAGGGATGCCAACGATATGTTCACATTGTTGTCGTGCTCTGGTAAATGGAGCTCTGTCAGCTAGTCTGGGGGGAGTTGAGCAGAGAAAAGAAGAGTGCATGTCCTATTTTTTTTTTCGCTCCGGAAAAATACAGGATCTGAGGGAGCCCATTCATATCACCTAGTTTCTTTACAGCTGAAAAGAAATAAGATAAAAATGATAGTAAGGGTGGGTTCACACCATGATTTTGCTATACGGTTTCGGCATATGGTTCCATAAAAAAAAACGTATGCAACCGTACAGAAAACCGTGCCCATAGACTTCTCATTCAAAACTGTATGCACCATAATGTATACGTTGTCTCCATTTTTCAAACCATATGTTTTTTTACCGGACAGAAAACCCTGGCCTACCACGGTTTTTGGTCCGGGTGAAAAACCGTATACTTTGTTTTATTTTTTTTAACATGGGAGTCAATGGAAACCGTACAGAACCATATGTGCGTACTGTTCCATCCGGTTTTCACCATACGGTTTTTGACTTTGCACAGTTTTTTTTTCTTGGAATTTCAACCAAACAAGTGAAACGTTATTCATAATGGAGTGAAAAGTTTTAAATATATACGTTCTTTTTCTTATAAAAACTGATGCAACCGGACATAATTTTTAAAACCGTATACAGTTTTCAACCGTATACAGATAAAAATGTGTACACGTTTTGATACAGTTTAGCCCCTTAACGACCACGAACGTAAATGTACATCCTGGTTTGGCGGTACTTCGCGCACCAGGACATACATTTACATCCTGTGTATGACTGCAAGCATCGAGCAGTGCTTGCGTCATACACGGCAGGACCCGCCGGTAATGGCAGACATCCGCGATCACGCAGATGTCCGCCATTAACCCCTCAGATGTCGTGATCTGTACAGTTCACGGCATCTGCGGCAATGCGCATGATAAAATAGATGATCGGATTGCCTGCAGCGATCCGATCATCTGTAATGGCGGACAGAGGTCCCCTCACCTGCCTCCGTCCGTCTCCTGCTCTGGTCTGAGATCGAGCAGACCAGAGCAGGTGATAGCCAATAATACTGATCAGTGCTATGTCTTATGCATAGCACTGACCAGTATTAGCAATCAAGTGATTGCTATAAATAGTCCCCTATGGGGGACATAAAAAGTGTTAAAAAAGAAGTTGAGAAATAAAAAAAAAATAAGTAAAAATAAAAAAGTGAAAAAATTGTCAGTTTTTCCCATTTTACCCCCAAAAAGCGTAATTTTTTTCCCATAAACATATTTGGTATCGCCGCATGCGTAAATGTCCGAACTTTCAAAATATAATGTTAATGATCCCGTACAGTGAATGGTGTAAACATAAAAAAAATTAAAAAGTCCAAATATGCTGCTTTTTTTGTCACATTTTATTAAAAAATATATGCAAATGTGGTATCGATAAAAAGTACAGATGATGGCGCAAAAAATTAGCCCTCCTACCGCCCTATATTCGGAAAAATGAAAAAAGTTATAGGTGGTCAAAATATGGGGAATTTAGATTACTGATTTTGTACAAAAAGTTTTAGATTTTTTTTTTAAGCGGTACAAAAACATAAAAGTATCTAGCCATGGGTATCATTTTAATAGAATTGACCCACAGAATAAAGAACACATGTCATGTTTACTGTAAATTGTACAGTGTGAAAACAAAACCCTGCAAAATGTGCAAAATTGTGGTTTTCATTTAAATTTCCTCCCTAAAAGATTTTTTGGGGGGGTTCCTCGTGCATTTTATGGTAAAATTAGAGATTTCATTACAAAGTACAATTGGTCACACAAAAAACAAGCCCTTATATGGGTCTGTAGATGGAAATATATGGATTTTAAGGCGAGGAGGAAAAAACGAAAATGCAAAAATAAAATTGGCCTGGTCCTTAAGGTTAAAATGGGCTTGGTCCTTAACCCCTTAAGGACCGGGGTTTTTTCCGTTTTTTGCATTTTCGTTTTTTGTTCCTTGCCTTTAAAAAATCATAACTCTTTCAATTTTGCACCTAAAAATCCATATGATGGCTTATTTTTTGCGCCACCAATTCTACTTTGTAATGACGTCAGTCATTTTGCCCAAAAATCTACGGTGAAACGGAAAAAAAAAACATTGTGCAACAAAATTGAAAAAAAACGCTGTTTTGTAACTTTTGGGGGCTTCCGTTTCTACGTAGTACATTTTTCGGTAAAAATGACACCTTATCTTTATTCTGTTGGTCCATACGATTAAAATGATACCCTACTTATATAGGTTTGATTTTGTCGGACTTCTGGAAAAAATCATAACTATATGCAGGAAAATTAATACGTTTAAAATTGTCATCTTCTGACCCCTATAACTTTTTTATTTTTCCGTGTATGGGGCGGTATGAGGGCTCATTTTTTGCGCCGTGATCTGAAGTTTTTAACGGTACCATTTTTGCATTGATATGACGATTATTGGTCGCTTTTTATTCATTTTTAAATTATATAAAAAGTGACCAAAAAAGCACTATTTTGGACTTTGGAATTTTTTTGCGTGCACGCCATTGACCAAGCGGTTTAATTAATGATATATTTTTATAATTCGGACATTTCCGCACGCGGTGATACCATATATGTTTATTTTTATTTACACTGTGTTTTTTTTTTTTTATTGGAAAAGGGGGGTGATTCAAACTTTTAATAGGGGAGGAGTTAAATGATCTTTATTCACTTTTTTTTTGCAGTGTTATAGGTCCCCTAGGGACCTATAACACTGCACAAACTGATCTTCATCATTGATCACTGATTTCTCATAAGAAACCAGTGATCAACGATTCTGCCACATGACTGCTCATGCCTGGATCTCAGGCACTGAGCAGTCATTCGGCGATCGGACAGCGAGGAGGCAGGTAGGGGCCCTCCCGCTGTCCTGTCAGCTGTTCGGGATGCCGCGATTAGCCGCGGCTATCCCGAACAGCCCGACTGAGCTAGCCGGCCACTTTCGGTTTCGCTTTTAGCCGCGCGGCTCAGCTCTGAGCGCGTGGCTAAAGGTTTAATAGCGCGCGGCGCCGCGATCGGCGCTGCGCGCTATTAGAGGCGGGTCCCGGCTTCACTATGACGCTGGGCCCGCCGTGATATGACGCGGGGTTACTGTGTAACCCCGCGTTATATCAGGAGAGCAGGACCAAGGACGTACCTGTACGCCCTTGGTCCTTAAGGGGTTAAGGACTGAGCCCTTTTTCACCTTAAGGACCAGAGCATTTTTTGCACATCTGACCACTGTCACTTTAAACATTAATAACTCTTAAATGCTTTTACTTATTCTGATTCCGAGATTGTTTTTTCGTGACATATTCTACTTTAACATAGTGGTAACATTTTGTGGTAACTTGCATCCTTTCTTGGTGAAAAATCCCCAAATTTGTAAGGAAAATGGATATTCAAAATACTTTTTTTTTTGATTCACATATACAATATGTCCACTTTATGTTTGCATCATAAAATTGACATGTTTTTACTTTTGGAAGACACCAGAGGGTTTAAAAGTTCAGCAGCAATTTTGATATTTTTCACAAAATTTTCAAACTCACTATTTTTCCAGTGACCAGTTCAGTTTTGAAGTGGATTTGAAGGGTCTTCATATTAGAAATACCCCACAAATGACCCCATTATAAAAACTGCACCCCCCAAAGTATTCAAAATGACATTCAGTAAGTGTTTTAACTCTTTAGATGTTTCAGAGGAATAGCAGCAAAGTGAAGGAGAAGATTCAAAATCTTCATTTTTTATACTCGCATGTTTTTGCAAATGGTTTTTGGGGGGCATGTCACCTTTAGGAAGCCCCTATGGTGCCAGAACAGCAAAAAAAAATGGCATACCATTTTGGAAACTAGACCCCTCGGGGAACATAACAAGGGATGAAGTGAACCTTAATACCCCACAGGTGTTTCACGACTTTTGTATATGTATAAAAAAAAAAAAAAAAAAAATTTTACCTAAAATGCTTGGTTTCCCAAAAATGTTACATTTTTAAAAAGGGTAATAGCAGAAAATACCCCCCAAAATTTGAAGCCCAATTTCTCCCGATTCAGAAAACACCCCATATGGGGGTGAAAAGTGCTCTGCTGGCGCACTACAGGTCTCAGAAGAGAAGGAGTCACATTTGGCTTTTTGAAAGCAAATTTTACTCTGGGGGCATGCCGCATTTAGGAAGCCCCTATGGTGCCAGAACAGCAAAAAAAAAAAACACATGGTATACCATTTTGGACACTAGACCCCTCGGGGAACGTAACAAGGGGTAAAGTGAACCTTACTACCCCACAGTTGATTCACGACTTTTGCATATGTAAAAATAAATTATTTTTTTTTACCTAAAATGCTTCTTTTCCAAAAAAGTTAAAATGTTTAAAAAGGGTAAAAGCAGAAAATACCCCCCAAAATTTGTAACACAATTTCTCCCGAGTACGGCGATACCCCATATGTGACCCTAAACTGTTGCCTTGAAATACGACAGGGCTCCAAAGTGAGAGCGCCATGCGCATTTGAGGCCTAAATTAGGGATTTGCATAGGGGTATTCTACGCCAGTGATTCCCAAACAGGGTGTCTCCAGCTGTTGTAAAACTCCCAGCATGCCTGGACAGTCAGTGGCTATCTGGCAATACTGGGAGTAGTTGTTTTGCAACAGCTGTAGGCTCCGTTTTGGAAACAGTGCAGTACCAGACGTTTTTTCATTTTTATTGGGGAGGGGGGCTGTGTATGGGTATGTGTATATGTAGTGTTTTTTACTTTTACTTTTTATTTTATTGTGTATTAGTGTAGTGTTTTTAGGGTACAGTCACATGGGCGGAGGTTCACAGTAGTTTCTCGCTGGCAGTTTGAGCTGCGGCAGAAAATTTGCCGCAGCTCAAACTTGCAGCCGAATACTTACTGTAAACCTCCGCCCATGTGAGTGTATCCTGTACATTCACATTGGGGGGGGGGTGCCTCCAGCTGTTGCAAAACTACAACTCCCAGCATGTACAGTCTATCAGAGCATGCTGTGAGTTGTAGTTTTGCAACAGCTGGAGGCACACTGGTTGTGAAACACAGAGTTTGGTAACAAACTCAGTGTTTTGCAACCAGTGTGCCTTCAGCTGTTGCAAAAGCTACAACCCCCAGCATGTACGAACAGCGGAAGGGCATGCTGGGACTTGTAGTTATGAAACAGCTGGAGGCATACTACTTTGGCTGGGGATTGTATTTATGCAACAGCTGGAGACACACTGGTTTGCTACTTAACTCAGTGTTTCACAACCAGTGTGCCTCCAGCTGTTGCAAAGCTACAACTCTCAGCAGTCACCGACAGACAACGGGCATGCTGGGAGTTGTTGTTATGCAACCAGCAGATGCACCACTACAACTCCCAGCATGCACTTTAGCGGTTTGTGCAAGCTGGGAGTTGTAGTTATACAACAGCTGAAGGTACACTTTTCCATAGAAAAAGTGTGCCTCCAGCTGTTGCAAAACTATAAGTCCCAGCATGCCCATAAGGGAATGCTGGGAGTTGTGGTGGTCTGCCTCCTGCTGTTGCATAACTACAGCTCCCAGCATGCCCTTTTTGCATGCTGGGAGCTGTTGCTAAGCAACAGCAGGAGGCTGTCACTCACCTCCAACTGCAGATCCACGCCGCCGCTCCTGGGGCCCCGATCCCAACAGGGACGCTGGGGATCGGGGTCCCCAGCTCCCGGGGTCTTCTTCCCGCACCCGCTCTCCGGAAGAGGGGCGGAGCGGGTTGCGGAAGTGACACCCGCAGCAGGTTCCCGGATTGGTCGGCCGGTAAAACGGCCGACGAATCGGGGCGATCGTGAGGTGGCACCAGTGCCACCTCACCCCTGCTGGCTCTGGCTGTTCGGGGCCATCAGAGACGGTCCCGATCAGCTAGTAATTCCAGGTCACCGGAGACCCGATTGACCCGGAATCCACCGCATATCGCTGGGCTGAATTGTTCAGCGATCTGCGGCCATCGCCGACATGGGGGGGGGGGGGTCATCATGACACCCCTGGGCGATATGCCGGGATGCCTGGTGAACGATTTCAGCAGGCATCCGGCACTGGCTCCCCTCCGGCTAGCGGCAGGAGCCGGAAATGCGCAGGGCATATGGATACGCCCTGTGTCCTTAAGGACTTGGAAACGGGGGCGTATGGATACGCCGTGTCCTTAAGAGGTTAAAGGAGTAGTCTGGCACACACTTTTCTTATTTATCCGGTCCGGGCTCCAAAAAAAAAAAAGGAAAACAAACTTTCTCTTGCCTGCCTACGCGCCCCAGGAGCTCCGGTACAGGTGTTCGGTCACCGGGCTGTTTGCCCCGCACGTCACACGGAGCTTCAGCCTTTCACCGGCCGCAGAGATGTCCCGCCTTGGCCGGTGATAGCCCCGCGCGTCACACGCAGCTTCAGCCTAACAGGAAGTAAGAAGCAAACAGCCCGGCGACCGAACACCTGTACCAGAGAAAGTTTTTTTTCTTTTTTTGCAGCCCGGACCAGATAAAATAAGAAAAGTACGTGCCGGACTACTCCTTTAAGGGGTTAGTCAGGTTTTGAGAAATCCGTTTGTTTGTTTTTTTAATCAAAAACCTGATAGGGGAACTGTATTGCAAAAATGTGGTGAGAACCCAGCCTAAGTAAAATTTTGGGACTGAAAACGAGGAACAAGGCGAGACTGAGAACATAGCGCACTGGGTCCACTTCTAATGTCCCGCCATGTACCCTACGGGAAGAAGGAAATCCCGGGGAAGTGAGGGCTGCGGGAAGAAGGAAATCCCGGGGAAGTGAGGGCTGCGGGAAGAAGGAAATCCCGGGGAAGCGAGGGCTGCGGGAAGAAGGAAATCCCGGGGAAGCGAGGGCTGCGGGAAGAAGGAAATCCCGGGGAAGCGAGGGCTGCGGGAAGAAGGAAATCCCGGGGAAGTGAGGGCTGCGGGAAGAAGGAAATCCCGGGGAAGTGAGGGCTGCGGGAAGAAGGAAATCCCGGGGAAGTGAGGGCTGCGGGAAGAAGGAAATCCCGGGGAAGTGAGGGCTGCGGGAAGAAGGAAATCCCGGGGAAGTGAGGGCTGTGGGAAGAAGGAAATCCCGGGGACCGGGCCGGGGAAGTGAGGGCTGCGGGAAGAAGGCAATCCCGGGGACCGGGCCGGGGAAGTGAGGGCTGCGGGAAGAAGGCAATCCCGGGGAAGTGAGGGCTGCGGGAAGAAGGCAATCCCGGGGAAGTGAGGGCTGCGGGAAGAAGGCAATCCCGGGGAAGTGAGGGCTGCGGGAAGAAGGCAATCCCGGGGACCGGGCCGGGGAAGTGAGGGCTGCGGGAAGAAGGCAATCCCGGGGAAGTGAGGGCTGCGGGAAGAAGGCAATCCCGGGGACCGGGGAAGTGAGGGCTGTGGGAAGAAGGAAATCCCGGGGAAGTGAGGGCTGCGGGAAGAAGGAAATCCCGGGGAAGTGAGGGCTGCGGGAAGAAGGAAATCCCGGGGAAGTGAGGGCTGCGGGAAGAAGGAAATCCCGGGGAAGTGAGGGCTGCGGGAAGAAGGAAATCCCGGGGAAGTGAGGGCTGCGGGAAGAAGGAAATCCCGGGGAAGTGAGGGCTGCGGGAAGAAGGAAATCCCGGGGAAGTGAGGGCTGCGGGAAGAAGGAAATCCCGGGGAAGTGAGGGCTGTGGGAAGAAGGAAATCCCGGGGACCGGGCCGGGGAAGTGAGGGCTGCGGGAAGAAGGCAATCCCGGGGACCGGGCCGGGGAAGTGAGGGCTGCGGGAAGAAGGCAATCCCGGGGAAGTGAGGGCTGCGGGAAGAAGGCAATCCCGGGGAAGTGAGGGCTGCGGGAAGAAGGCAATCCCGGGGACCGGGCCGGGGAAGTGAGGGCTGCGGGAAGAAGGCAATCCCGGGGAAGTGAGGGCTGCGGGAAGAAGGAAATCCCGGGGAAGTGAGGGCTGCGGGAAGAAGGAAATCCCGGGGAAGTGAGGGCTGCGGGAAGAAGGAAATCCCGGGGAAGTGAGGGCTGCGGGAAGAAGGAAATCCCGGGGAAGTGAGGGCTGCGGGAAGAAGGAAATCCCGGGGAAGTGAGGGCTGTGGGAAGAAGGAAATCCCGGGGACCGGGCCGGGGAAGTGAGGGCTGCGGGAAGAAGGCAATCCCGGGGACCGGGCCGGGGAAGTGAGGGCTGCGGGAAGAAGGCAATCCCGGGGAAGTGAGGGCTGCGGGAAGAAGGCAATCCCGGGGACCGGGGAAGTGAGGGCTGCGGGAAGAAGGCAATCCCGGGGACCGGGGAAGTGAGGGCTGCGGGAAGAAGGCAATCCCGGGGACCGGGGAAGTGAGGGCTGCGGGAAGAAGGAAATCCCGGGGACCGGGGAAGTGAGGCTGCGGGAAGAAGGGGACGGCTCTTTCCGCTCCTCCCACCCAGGTAACACCCGGCCTGTCACCGCTCGGCTGGGGCTGCTACATCCGGGTTGTCCCCGTGAAAGGGCCAGAGCCGGATCCTGTGGGAAATATGAGGCCGGGGCTCTAAGTGACGGCAGAATACAGGGCACATGGCGGGGAACGGTAAAAAAAAGAAGCAAGTGCGCTTCGCCCGGGCGGAGGACGAAGAGGCCGGTGACGAGGAGGAGGAAGAAGACACTTTGTTTGAGAAGCGGTCGGCAAGTGTGAGAGGCAACCGGGAGGATGAGGAAGGCGGGAGTCGGCGGAGGAGAGCGGAGGATGACGTGCGGCTGGTGCCCGGAGGCCTGAGGGACAGGAGCGGGCAGCAGTGCGGGGGCCTGAAGTGCGCTGTGACCACCGTCATGTGCGCCGCTTTCCTGGGGCTGGTAAGGGCTTATATCAGCTGCAGCCTGTCATGTGTCTCTACCCTGCTAATGGTCTCATTACACGGCGCAATCTCCTGTCTCCTCTCAGGGTCCGGGTCTAGTGCAGGGCAGTGACCCTGGGGAGAGGCTGCACTATTATAACAGAGAGTAGGGAATGGATCACATGATGCTACACTATAATATACAGGATGTGTAGAGATCAATAGTTCAGGGCAGTGACCCTGGGGAGAGGCTGCACTACTGTAACAGAGAGTAGGGAATGGATCACATGATGCTACACTATAATATACAGGATGTGTAGAGATCAATAGTTCAGGGCAGTGACCCTGGGGAGAGGCTGCACTACTGTAACAGAGAGTACGGAATGGATCACATGATGCAAAACTACACTATAATATACGAGGTGTGTAGAGATCAATAGTTCAGGGCAGGTGAACCTGGGGAGAGGCTGCACTATTATAACAGAGAGTAGGGAATGGATCACATGATGCTACACTATAATATACAGGATGTGTAGAGATCAATAGTTCAGGGCAGTGACCCTGGGGAGAGGCTGCACTATTATAACAGAGAGTAGGGAATGGATCACATGATGCTACACTATAATATACAGGGTGGGTAGAGATCAATAGTTCAGGGCAGTGAACCTGGGGAGAGGCTGCACTATTATAACAGAGAGTAGGGAATGGATCACATGATGCTACACTATAATATACAGGATGTGTAGAGATCAATAGTTCATGGCAGGTGAACCTGGGGAGAGGCTGCACTATTATAACAGAGAGTAGGGAATGGATCACATGATGCTACACTATAATATACAGGGTGTGTAGAGATCAATAGTTCAGGGCAGTGAACCTGGGGAGAGGCTGCACTATTATAAGAGAGTAGGGAATGGATCACATGATGCTACACTATAATATACGAGGTGTGTCGAGATCAATAGTTCAGGGCAGGTGAACCTGGGGAGAGGCTGCACTATTATAACAGAGAGTAGGGAATGGATCACATGATGCTACACTATAATATACAGGGTGTGTAGAGATCAATAGTTCAGGGCAGGTGAACCTGGGGAGAGGCTGCACTATTATAACAGAGAGTAGGGAATGGATCACATGATGCTACACTATAATATACAGGATGTGTAGAGATCAATAGTTCATGGCAGGTGAACCTGGGGAGAGGCTGCATTATTATAACAGAGAGTAGGGAATGGATCACATGATGCTACACTATAATATACAGGGTGTGTAGAGATCAATAGTTCAGGGCAGTGAACCTGGGGAGAGGCTGCACTATTATAACAGAGAGTAGGGAATGGATCACATGATGCTACACTATAATATACGAGGTGTGTCGAGATCAATAGTTCAGGGCAGGTGAACCTGGGGAGAGGCTGCACTATTATAACAGAGAGTAGGGAATGGATCACATGATGCTACACTATAATATACAGGGTGTGTAGAGATCAATAGTTCAGGGCAGTGAACCTGGGGAGAGGCTGCACTATTATAAGAGAGTAGGGAATGGATCACATGATGCTACACTATAATATACGAGGTGTGTCGAGATCAATAGTTCAGGGCAGGTGAACCTGGGGAGAGGCTGCACTATTATAACAGAGAGTAGGGAATGGATCACATGATGCTACACTATAATATACAGGATGTGTAGAGATCAATAGTTCATGGCAGGTGAACCTGGGGAGAGGCTGCACTATTATAACAGAGAGTAGGGAATGGATCACATGATGCTACACTATAATATACAGGGTGTGTAGAGATCAATAGTTCAGGGCAGTGAACCTGGGGAGAGGCTGCACTATTATAAGAGAGTAGGGAATGGATCACATGATGCTACACTATAATATACGAGGTGTGTCGAGATCAATAGTTCAGGGCAGTGAACCTGGGGAGAGGCTGCACTATTATAACAGAGAGTAGGGAATGGATCACATGATGCTACACTATAATATACAGGATGTGTAGAGATCAATAGTTCAGGGCAGTGACCCTGGGGAGAGGCTGCACTATTATAACAGAGAGTAGGGAATGGATCACATGATGCAAAACTACACTATAATATACGGGATGTGTAGAGATCAATAGTTCAGGGCAGGTGATCCTGGGGGAAGACAACACTATTATAAAAAGGGTGTATAGGGATCAATGTGCAGGGCAGGTGCAACTCTGGGCAAAGCTACTAGGGGAGATTTATCAAAACTATGAAATGTTGACCAGTTGCCCATAGCAACTAATAAGACTGCTTTTGTTTTTGAAAATGCCTGTGAAAAATAAAAGCAATCGAATTGGTTATGGGCAACTTGTCAACTTTTCCTCAGCACAGGTCTTTCTGAATCTCCCCCGATGTGTAGGGAATGGATCCCCTGATGCAGAGAGACACTCAATAATATACAGGATGGGAACTCTAGTGCCCTAGTTACTAGTTTACCTATATCACCTGTAGCCCTATGCTGACACCACCAAAAATGTATTATGATATCTACAATATTGCAAAATAAGTAAACAAACTAGTATTTAATGCCATTAACACATTGAAGAGAATCTGACAGTTAGTTCATCAGTACTAATTCCAGTGGTGTGGGTGAAGAGCTGTAAAATGAGGGGTTACTCACTGAAATCCATTGGGTAGGTGCTGTTATGCTTGTAAATAGTTTTATTTCTAATGTGCCCCAGCACACATTGGAGGCTGGAAGCTGGCTGGCAGAGCTCCCCTGTCTCTTTTATATTGCCCCGTCCCCATCATTATTATGCTAATGAAGGCCGAAGGTGAGCACACAGAGCAGAGCGCTCACATGCGGCCTTCATTTGCATAATAATGAAGGGGACGGGAATATGGATGAGACGGGAGCTTGGCCAGCTGGCTCCCCACCTCCAGTGTGCTAGGGCACATTGGGGGGCATTTACTAAGGGGTTTAGTCATTTTTTTCTGACTATTTTTGGCGCAAAATTGTCGCAATTGCGCCTACCCTATAAATTGTGCGACTTTCTCTAGCAAGAGCTAGAAAGTCAAAAAAAAATTTCCCGCTTAATTTACGCTAGTTTTCAGTTTTTACTTGCAGTGGTCAGGAATTTATTAACTGAGACAGTCGCAGTTGCGCAATAAACTGTCGCAACGGCCATAAAAATTGACTAAATTTACTCCAGCTCCAACATGGAGCAGGAAAAGCTACTGCCGCCCGGGCTCCGACATACTTTCTCCCTGCTACCCTCACTGCGCTACCGGGACACTGCAGTGATTTACATCCCCCCCTCTCACCTGCCAGCGCCACACAACTACCATCTGTCTGCTGTTGCAAGACTACAAGTCCCAGCATGCCCTTACAGTGAGGACACGCTGGGAGTTGTAGTCTTGTAGCAGCGGGAGCTGAGCGGCGCGGGCGGGAGACAAGGGGGGGGGGGAGCGGGGAGGCCGTATGAGGAGCCCGGGCGGGAGACAAGGGGGGTAGCGGGGAGACCGTATGAGGAGCCCGGGCGGCTGCACTGTAATGTCAGCCCGGGCTCCTGCCCTGAGAGCCATAGGCTTTGGCTGTCAGGGCATGCTGGGTGTTATAGTTTTGCAACAGCTGGAGGGCCACAGTTTGCAGACCACTGGTGTGTGGTCTGTAAACTGTAGTCCTCCAGCTGTTGCAAAACTAAACAGCTGAAGGGGACCGGCGAAAACGTTCACTTACCCTTCCGAGGCTCCAGCGACGATCGCTGACGGAGATCGTCGCGCGGCAGTGTCGTGCAGCGCTGGATCCTACGGAAGCCGGTAAGTTGCGCAAGCTTCCCAACCAGGGTGCCTCCAAATGTTGCAAGACTACAACTCCCAGCATGCCTGGACACCCTTTGGCTGTCCGGGCATGCTGGGAGTTGTAGTTTTGCCTGGAGGCACCCTTGTTGGGAAACACTGGCCTAAAACAGTGTTTCCCAACCAGGGTGCCTCCAGATGTTGCAAGACTACAACTCCCAGCATGCCTGGACAGCCATTGGCTGTCCGGGCATGCTGGGAGTTGTAGTTTTGCAACAGCTGGAGGCACCCTTGTTGGGAAACACTGGCCTAAAACAGTGTTTCCCAACCAGGGTGCCTCCAGATGTTGCAAGACTACAACTCCCAGCATGACTGGACAGCCATTGGCTGTCCAGGCATGCTGGGAGTTGTAGTTTTGCAACAGCTGGAGGGCCACAGTTTGCAGACCACTGGTGTGTGGTCTGTAAACTGTAGTCCTCCAGCTGTTGCAAAACTAAACAGCTGAAGGGGACCGGCGAAAACGTTCACTTACCCTTCCGAGGCTCCAGCGACGATCGCTGACGGAGATCGTCGCGCGGCAGTGTCGCGCGGCAGTGTCGTGCAGCGCTGGATCCTACGGAAGCCGGTAAGTTGCGCAAGCTTCCCAACCAGGGTGCCTCCAAATGTTGCAAGACTACAACTCCCAGCATGCCTGGACACCCTTTGGCTGTCCGGGCATGCTGGGAGTTGTAGTTTTGCCTGGAGGCACCCTTGTTGGGAAACACTGGCCTAAAACAGTTGGGAAACACTGGCCTAAAACAGTCACCCTGGTTGGGAAACACTGTTTTAGGCCAGTGTTTCCCAGCCAGGTTGCCTCCAGATGTTGCAAAACTACAACTCCCAGCATGCCTAGACAGCCTTTGACTGTCCAGGCATGCTGGGACTTGTAGTTTTGCAACATCTGGAGGCACCCTGGTTGGGAAACACTGTTTTAGGCCAGTGTTTCCCAGCCAGGTTGCCTCCAGATGTTGCAAAACTACAACTCCCAGCATGCCTAGACAGCCTTTGACTGTCCAGGCATGCTGGGACTTGTAGTTTTGCAACATCTGGAGGCACCTTGGTTGGGAAACACTGTTTTAGGCCAGTGTTTCCCAGCCAGGTTGCCTCCAGATGTTGCAAAACTACAACTCCCAGCATACCTAGACAGCCTTTGACTGTCCAGGCATGCTGGGGCTTGTAGTTTTGCAACATCTGGAGGCACCCTGGTTGGGAAACACTGGCCTAAAACAGTGTTTCCCAACCAGGGTGCCTCCAGATGTTGCAAAACTACAAGTCCCAGGTTGGGAAACACTGTGCCCGGCCTCCGCCCCACCTTACTGTAAGGGCATGCTGGGAGTTGTAGTCCTGCAGCTGGGGGCAGGGGACAAGCTTGTCACTTGCCCACACATCTCCTGCACCACACAACTACAACTCCCAGCATGTCCTTACTGTAAGGGCATGCTGGCAGTTGTAGTCGTGCGGGGCGGGAGATGTGTGAGCAGGTGATAATAAATGTACTAACCCATTTTTTTTGTTTTCTTCTCATTTCAGATCCGTTTATCCTGTGGACTCCTTCGGATTCGGTGGACTACTTCGATGACCAGCGTTTTTCTTTGTTTGATTTTAATAAAATGGTTAACGAGGGCTTGTGGGGGAGTGTTTTTTGTAATAAAAAATTTTTTAAAACCTGTTGTGTTTTTTTCTTACTTTACTAGACAGGCTTAGTAGTGGAAGCTGTCTTATAGACAGAGTCCATTACTAACCTGGGCTTAGCGCTAGCCACAAAAACAGCTAGCGCTAACCCCCTATTATTACCCCTTTACCCAACGCCACAGGGATGCCGGGAAGAGCCGGTACCAACAGGCCTGGAGCGTCAAAAATGGCGCTCCTGGGCCTAGGCGGTAACAGGCTGGCGTTATTTAGGCTGGGGAGGGCCAGTAACAATGGTCCTCGCCCACCCTGGGAACGTCAGGCTGTTACTGTTTGGTTGGTATTTGGCTGAGAATGAAAATAGGGGGGACCCTATGCGTTTTTTTTTTTTTTTTAAATAAATAATTAAATATATTAAAAAAACGCATAGGGTCCCCCTATTTTTATTCTCAACCAAATACCAACCAAACAGTAGCAGCCTGACGTTCCCAGGGTGGGCGAGGACCATTGTTACTGGCCCTCCCCAACCTAAATAACGCCAGCCTGTTACCGCCTAGGCCCAGGAGCGCCATTTTTGACTCTCCGGGCCTGTTGGTACCGGCTCTTCCCGGCACCCCTGTGGTGTTGGGTGCCGGGGTAATAATTGGGGGTTAGCGCTAGCTGTTTTTGTGGCTAACGCTAAGCCCGGCTTAGTAATGGACTCAGTCTATAAGACAGCTTCCACTACTAAGCCTGTCTAGTAAAGTAAAATAAAAATAAAACACAACAGGTTTTAAAAAAAATTTATTACAAAAAACACTCCCCCACAAGCCCTCGTTAACCATTTTATTAACATCAAGCAAAGAAAAACGCTGGTCATCGAAGTAGTCCACCGAATCCGAAGGAGTCCACAGGATACACAGATCTGTAGAAGAAGTAACCAAAAAAAAAAAAAGTGTAAGTACATTTAGGGAGAAAAAAACTGTGTTAAAAAAATGTAATAAACACACACACACTAAACGCCGTTTACCACTTCTGAGCCATGACTACAATTTACAGTGATCCCTCAACTTACAATGGCCTCAACATACAATAGTTTCAACATACAATGGTCTTTTCTGGACCATCGTAAGTTGAAACCAGACTCAACATACAATGCTACAGACAGTCCAGATCTGTAAAACGTGTCAATGGCTGGAAGAACTGACCAATCAAAATGGGCATTCACTGGTAAAACCCCTGTATTACTGAAGTGTATGCACTGACTGGTGTCTGGTATTACATGTTCTGTACACTTTACCTGTATCAGGGTTAGCTGCTCTTTTGGACACCAGGTGAGGGCGACTCCATTACTTGTTTGGGACATTGCCTGTACTGTACAGGACCCCTGAAGAAGCTCCTGTCCTCTACATAGACCAGTGTTTGCCAAGCAGGGTGGCCCCATCTTTTGCAAAACTACAACTCCCAGCATGCCCGGACAGCCTTTGGCTGTCCATGCATGCTGGGAGTTATAGTTTTGCAACAGCTGGAGGCTCCCTGCTTGGGAAACACTGACATAGACAGTGATTTACAGCTCCCAGCAGATCTTTATTACTTTTATATGGAAGGATTTGCTTTATCTATATCAGTTATCTACTTATTTTTCTTTGTCACTTTTTCCTATTTTGGATGACATTTTGGTGCCTTTAGAACCAATTACCACGTTTCCATAGAGTTATGGTCTCAACATACAATGGTTTCAACTTACAATGGTTTTCCTGGAACCAATTAATATTGTAACTTGAGGGACCACTGTAGTTATTGAATTATTTAGATGTGGTGAAAAAGCTAAAAAAAAAAACTCAAAAACAAAAGATCCAGAAGGAAACCAGCAGCCAAACCTATTCAGACAGCAGGAAAAAGGAACAGACAATTTTTTCTACTACATGAAGTAAATTTCCCACTTTTGCCTATGTGTGCCAAATTTATTAATGCCGTGCAGCAATTTAGTAAATTTGTCGCATAGTCAAAAATGAAGTAGAAAAAAACAGGGTAAAAACCAGACTACATAGTAAAAGATTAGTAAATGCCCCTCATTAAGAATAAAACTATTTACAAGCATAACGCAGTACCTAATCAACAGATTTCAGTAAGTAACCCCTCATTTTACAGCTCTTCAACCACACTATAACAGGGTATACTGGGTTTAGTGCGGGTGAACTAGCTGTCAGATTTTCTTTCTGGTTAACAAAAAGCTGCTGTTCCTGTTCCCAGGGAAAATAGAGCTAGATACCAAAACAATGGCTAAAAAAACGGATTACTGGCGCTCTGTTCAAAATGGATACAGAATAAATACAACTAGATTTTATTGATGAGACCGTACAGGATAAAAGTAGGACACCCACAGGGCCCTTGTGGTGACCAGTACCAATTCTATAAAGACAAAGCTAAAAAATATAAGTGTACACCACGGCGGGCATAGATAAATAATCTAAAAAAATAAATATATATTGCTCAAAACTGCTCAGTCCTTAATAGATGCGGTTTGGTACTGTGGCATAAATGTAATAAACATCCTGTATAGGTGGAAAAGGACCTGTGAAAAAAGTCTTATATGGCAGATTGGAACCTATAAGTAGGAATTTCCTGCAAATATAGTTGGAAGTAAGGTTTCTAAAGGAAGAGAAAACATGCACCATCCACTGTGTGAGGCTGGGTTCACACTACGTTTTGTCCCATACGGGAGCGCATACGGCAGGGGGGAGCTAAAACCTTGCGCTCCCGTATGTGACCGTATGCGCTCCCGTATGTCATTCATTTCAATGAGCCGACCGGAGTGAAACGTTCGGTCCGGTCGGCTCATTTTTGCGCCGTATGCGCTTTTATAACCGGACCTAAAACTGTGGTCAACCACGGTTTTAGGTCCGGTTGTAAAAGCGCATACAACGCAAAAATGAGCCGACCGGACCGAACGTTTCACTCCGGTCGGCTCATTGAAATGAATGACATATCGGAGCGCATACGGTCACATACGGGAGCGCAATGTTTTAGCTCCCCCCTGCCGTATGCGCTCCCGTATGGGACAAAACTTGAACCCAGCCTGATACTGTTTCTCAATAGTCCTGCAAATAAAGATTGCGATGTATCAGTCTTAATTACATTGGTGAAACAAGTCCTGCAAATTAAACTTGTGGTACGAAGTACCGCTCACCCTTCTTGTGCGTGAACTTTCTGGTTCTTGCATCGGGCACAGCTGCAAGCTTGCATAAGCGACTGTTAATTTCTACTGTTTTGGCGCAAGTTTAAGGCTAAGTTTCCACTTGTTTTTTTTCTGGCAGTTTTTGGAGATCTGCCACTGCAGTTTTTGAGCCGAAACCAGAAGTTTATTCAGAAGGAATAGGACATATAAAGGAAGGACTTACACTTCTCCTCCCTTATGGATCCACTTCTGACTTTGGCTCAAAAACTGCAGTGGCAGATATCCAAAAACTGCCAGAAAATAAACCAAGTGGAAACTTAGCTTAAGGGGTGTGGACAAAAAATGTTTGCAGATCAACATTTGCTCCTGATACTGTTAGAGATACAGCAAGCCTTCTCCTAACAGCAAGTATGTGCCACCTGGAGGTGCTGAACTATTTGTTTGGGGTGGTCTTTCTATTGCGTCTCCAGTACACATGGTGTCACTTTAAAGGGGTACTCCAGTGGAAATTATTAGGTGCAAGAAAGTTTTATATATAGATTTGTAAATTACTTAAGCCTTCCACTATTTATTAGCTGCTGTATGCTCCAGAGGAAGTTATGTAGTTCTTTCCAGTCTGACTACAGTGCTCTCTGCTGACATCTCTGGCTATGTCAGGAACTGTCCAGATCATGAAAATCCTCCTAGCAAACCCCTCCTTCTCTGGACAGTTCCTGACAGGGACTGAGGTGTCAGCAGAGAGCACTGTGGTCCAACTGGAAAGAACTACACAACTTCATCGGGAGTATACAGAAGCTGATAAGTACTTGAAGGATTGAGATTTTTAAATAGAAATAAATTACAAATCTATATAACTTTCTGGCACCTGTTGATTTGAAAACCCCTTAATGACATGTGTACTGAAGAAGCAACAGAAAGACCACCCCCGAACAAGTAGTCCAGCCTCTCCAGGTGGCACGTACTTGCTGTTGGGAGAAGGTATGCCGTGTCTCTTTACACAGTATCAGGAGCATTGAGCGTGTACCATAACACAGGCTGTTATACAAGAAAAGCTGGACAGAGTCATAGACTTTTAAAAATAGAAACAGACATAAATAGAAACCTCAACAAACGGCGGTACGCACAACCCCCAAACAGCAATGAGTAGATAACAACCGAGGTAAACAGGAGCATCTATAAACTACAATGGCAGTCACCTGGCAGTCACACAGTATCAGGTGCATGGAGCATATACCACGACACAGGCTGTTACACAAGAAAGCTGGGCAGGGTCGTAGAAGGGCATTAACCCTGCAGCAGGACTGGTATGTTCCTCCCTTCCAGAAATAATACTCTGAGGGTGGTATAAGTGTGGTATCCTCTAGCTGATTTTGCACTCAGCCCAGCACTGAGCAGCTCATTTGGCATATGAGAACACAGGAATTGGTAGGTCCACCATTGGCACCCTGTTTAGCAGATTATAGTAGGTTTACATTGAGCATGTATCTTAGATGTGAGAGAGTTTGGAGACAATGCAGGGCGTAAATGTAAGCCGTTGTCATCTGGAACTTAACACATCAGGGTGTAAATGTATGCCCTGAAGCGTTAAATGACTTAGGCGAGCGCAGGAGCTTTGCTTGCATCATATGCGGTGAGTGTTGACCACTTACAGTAGCAGTACACTCACCGCAAATGATAGAGCCACAATCTCTCCGGTCCCCATCATTAACCCTTTAGATGCTGCGATCAGTGCAGATCATGGCATTTAAAGGCATAAATGAATATTGACTGTTAGCTCAGGGGGCTCATCGGACCCCCTGTGATATGATCGTCGCTGAAAACAGAAGAGCCCGCACGTGCAGGATTCTTACATTTCACTTCTTAAGGAGTTCTAAGAGCAACAAAGCACCTTTTCCTTTCCAAAAGCCACTTCAAGTTGTACTGCCATGTGCCTTCTTATGCCACTGTCTTCTTCGCTAGCCAGGTTTATAACACAGTGGTCCCTCAACTTACAGTGGCCTCAACATACAATGGTCTTTTCTGGACCATAGTAACTTGAAACAAGTCTCAACATAGATAAAGACAAGAAAAGTCCAGCTCACCCCTTTTTGCCCTTTGCATCATGGACCAGTGCAGACCTCACCGCATGCAATAGCCTAGAGGGAAACTATGTCCAGCGTGGTAGCTCTAATGTAGATGCGATGCTGTAGATGCTGTTATCAATAAAGATCGGATCTACATTAGAGCTGCCGCGCTGGACATCGTTTCTTTCTGGCCATACTCAACAAACCATGCTATGAACAGTCCAGATCTGCAAAGCGTGTCAATGGCTGGAGGTTCAGTATGTGCCCACAGACTTTTATGACTGCAGTATTATGGATTTATGCAATACTAATCCATATTATGGCTATACGCCTTTTATTAGAGGGCTTCATTTTAACATTGCTGCTTCCTTTAACCGCTTAACGACACAGGACGTAAATTACGTCCTTGTGCCCTGGTACTTAATGCACCAGAACGTACATTTACGTCCTGTACATGACCGCGAGCACCGGAGTGGTCCACCGGTAATGGCGCAAATCGGCGCTCACTATGATGTGTGTCATTAACCCCTCAGATGCCATTATCAATACAGATCACGGCCTCTGTGGCCACTAAAATGGATGATCGGATCACCCACGGCGCTGGAGGTCCCCTCACCTTCCTTCGTCAGTCTCCTGGGGTCTTCTGATGTGGTCTGAGATTGAGCAGAAGATAGGCGATAACAATGCATAGCACTGGACAGTAATGCCAATCAAATACCGTATTTATCGGCGTATAACACGCACTTTTTAGGCAAAAATTTTAGCCTAAAGTCTACCTGCGTGTTATACGCCTATAAGCCGCTGCAGTTCAATGATTTAAAGCGGGCGCTTTAAATCGATGAACTGCAGCGGCTTTGCAGGTGCAGAGACCTGCTGTCGCTGCCGGCTTCTCTGCCCCTGCCTGTCCTGGAGTCTAGAGCCCTGCTGCCGGCCCTTCTCTCCCCCTGGCTATCGGTGCCGCTGCCCGTTCTCTCCCCCTGGCTATCGGTGCCGCTGCCCGTTCTCTCCCCCTGGCTATTGGTGCCGCTGCCCCATTGCCGACGCCGATAGCCAGAGGGAGAGAAGCGGTGCTGGCAATGGGGCAGCGGCGCCGACAGACAGGGGGAGAGAAGGGGCAGCAGCACCCATTGCTGGCGCCGTTGCCTCCCCCATCCCCGGTTGTATAATTACCTGTTGCCGGGGTGGGGTCCGCGCTGCTTCAGGCCTCAGGTGTGCGTCCCCTGCGTCGTTGATATGCGCTGCGAGACGCAATGACGTCACTCGTCATTGCGCCGTGCAGTGCATAGCAATGACGCATGGGACGCACACCGGAGGCCTGAAGCAGCGCGGACCCGACCCTGGCAACAGGTAATTATACAACCGGGGATGGGGGAGGCAACGGGGCAGCGGCGCTGGCAATGGGTGCCGCTGCCCCTTCTTTCCCCCTGGCTATGGGCGCCGCTGCCCCATTGCCGGCGCCGCTTCTCTCCCCCTGGCTATCGGCATCGGCAATTGGACGCCGGCACCGATAGTCAGGGGGAGAGAATGGGCAGCGGTGCAGATAGCAAGCGGGAGACAAGCTGTGGCAGCAGGGCTCTAGACCCCAGGACAGACAGGGGCAGAGAAGTGGGCAGCAACGGCCTCTCTCCCCCTGCCTTTCCTGGGGGTGTATCGGGGTATACGCACGCACACACACGCACCCTCATTTTACCAAGGATATTTGGGTAAAAAACTTTTTTTACCCAAATATCCTTGGTAAAATGAGGGTGCGTGTTATAGGCCAGTGTGTGGTATACACCGATAAATACGGTAATTGTTATTAAGAGTCCTCTATGGGGACTATTAAAGTGTAAAACAAATGTAAAAAAAAAAAGTGAAAAATCCCCTCCCCCAATAAAAATGTAAATCGCCACTTTTTCCCATTTTACCCCCAGAAAGTGTCCAAAAATTTATAAATAAATACATTTAATAAACCTATTTGATATTGCCGCGTGCGTAAATGTCCGAACTATCAAAATATAATGTTAATGATCCCATAGGATGAACAGCGTAAACGTAAAGAAACAAAGTGTAAAATTGCTGCTTTTTTTTATCACATAATATCCCCCCCCCCCCCAAAAAAAAAAAAATAATAATAATAATTACGTTTCATATATGCAAATGGCGTTTAAGAAAAAAACTGATCACGGTGCAAAAAATGAGCCCTCATACCGCCGCTTATACGGAAAAATGGAAAAGTTATAGGTCTTCAAAATAGAGGGATTTTAAATGCACTAATTTGGTTAAAAGGTTTCAGATTTTTTTTAAAGCCGGACAGTAATAGAAAAGTAGGTTATCATGGGTATCATTTTAATCATGCAAGGGGAGAAAATACACTGGCACCAAAGCCTCGAAATTGAGCAGATCTTGAGACATAAATTCTTAGGTATATCACACACCTGGATATGTCCTGGCTGAATGGCTCGTGTCACCTTGACTAGGGGGTGCTCACAAAAAAGTGCAACAGTTCACTAAATAATCTTCTGAGAGATATGAAAAGAATTGGAGCACTCACCCCAAATGTCGTCTTGAAAAGTGTTTATTCCATCACAAGGAGATCATGACACAATAGGGAGCAGGGTAGACGGGTGCGGACAAGAGGCTGGGGAGCACGAACAGGTGGGGGAGCAACAAATGTTTCACGCTGTGTAGTGCTTCCTCTGGCTCCAACCTGACGTCAGTACGTAGTAGCACGTTTTTATTCACGATAGGTAAACGTCACTTGTAATTAACATAGGTGAGTATAAAAACATATAAAGTAGTGATTGATGTGAAAAAAGTAAAAACTGCTAAAACCAATTACTAATACAGCATGTGTGTATATTATATAAAGACTCTATCATTTTTATCATTGAAGCCTAAGTCAGTGGATGAAAATATAAAAGTTATGATTTTTAGAAGTCGAGGAGGAAAAAAACGAAAATGCAAAAATAAAATTGACTGTGTCCTTAACCCCTTAAGGACACATGACGTACTGGAACGTCATGTGTCCGCTCCCGATCTAGAACGCGGGGCCACGGCGTGGCGCCGCGTCATAGCAGGTCGGGCCCGGCATCTAACAACGGCCGGGACCCGTGGCTAATAGCGCGCGGCATTGATTGCTATGCCGCGCGCTATTAACCCTTTAGACGTGGCGTTCAAAGTTGAACGCCGCGTCTAAAGTGAAACTGAAACCATGCCGGTTAGCTCAGTGGGCTGTTCGGGATAGCCGCAGCGAAATCGCGGCATCCCGAACAGCTTACAGGACAGCAGGAGGGTCCCTACCTGCCTCCATGCTGTCCGATCGCCGAATGACTGCTCAGTGCCTGAGATCCAGGCATGAGCAGTCAAGCGGCAGAATCAACGATCACTGGTTTCCTATGAGAAACCAGTGATCAATGTAATAGATCAGTGTGTGCAGTGTTATAGGTCCCTATGGGAGGTATAACACTGCAAAAAAAAAGTGAATAAATACCATTTAACCCCTTCCCTATTAAAAGTTTGAATCACCCCCCTTTTCCCATTAAAAAAAGCACAGTGTAAATAAAAATAAACATATATGGTATCGCCGCGTGCGGAAATGTCCGAATTATAAAAATATATCGTTAATTAAACCGTATGGTCAATGGCGTGCGCGCAAAAAAATTCCAAAGTCCAAAATAGTGCATTTTTGGTCACTTTTTATATCATGAAAAAATGAATAAAAAGCGATCAATAAGTCCAATCAATGCAAAATTGGTACCGTTAAAAACTTCAGATCACGGCGCAAAAAATGAGCCCTCATACCGCCCCATGACACGGAAAAATAAAAGTTATAGGGGTCAGAAATGACAATTTTAAACGTATTCATTTTCCTGCATGAAGTTATGATTTTTTCAGAAGTCCGACAAAATCAAACCTATATCATTTTAACCGTATGGACCTACAGAATAAATATCAGGTGTAATTTTTACCAAAAAATGTACTGTGTAGAAACGGAAGCCCCCAAAAGTTACAAAACTGCGTTTTTTTCAATTTTGTCTCACAATTATAATTTTTTTCCGTTTCACCGTAGATTTTTGGGCACAATGACTGATGACATTACAAAGTAGAATTGGTGGCGCAAAAAAATAAGCCATCATATGGATTTTTAGGTGCAAATTGAGAGTTATGATTTTTTAAAGGGAAGGAGCAAAAAACGAAAATGCAAAAATGGAAAAAACCCCGGTCCTTAAGGGGTTAAAGGGGTACTCCACAGGTGAGTGTTCAGAAGTAAATGTTCCGAATGCTGTTTTGCGCTGCGGGGGTGCAGCCACGGCCCCTCGTAACATCACGACCATGCCCCCTCAATGCAAGTCTGAGGGAGGGGGCATGACAGTCTGTATAGTATCACCCAGTAAAGACTGAAAGCAGAGGTTGCTGACATGCCCTACCAAAAAAGGACCGATTAGGTAGATACAGAACAAAATTGCCTGTCCTTAAAGGGGTACTCCAGTGGAAAACTTATTTATTTTTTATTTTTTTTAAATAAAACTGGTCCCAGAAAGTTAAAGATTTGTATATTCCTTCTATTAAAAAATCTTAATCCTTCCAGTACTTATTAGCAGCTGAATACTACAGAGGAAATTCATTTTTTTTTTTCTTTTTGGAACACAGTGCTCTCTGCTGACATCTCTGTCCGTTTTGGGAATTGTCCAGAGCAGCATATGTTAGCTATGGAGATTCTCTCCTACTCTGGACAGTTCTTAAAATGGATAGAGATGTCAGCAGAGAGCACTGTGCTTGTGATGTCAGCAGAGAGCTCTGTGTTCCAAAAAGAAAAGAATTTCCTCTGTATTATTCAGCAGCTAATAAGTACTGGAAGGGTTACAATTTTTATTATAGAAGTAATTTACAAATCTGTTTAACTTTCTGGCACCAGTTGATTTAAAAAATAAATAAATAAGTTTTCCACCGGAGTACCCAGTTTATGGAAAAATATCTCTCTTCCTAGTGAGATTATTTATCTATCGAATTTTTCCTTTTTTTTTTTTAAATTTTAAATTTTTGTTTTTTAATCCTATTTGCACGCTACAATTTCAGAATGGAATCCAGCAGACAAATTGCTTTCGATGGGATTTTGCCTGCACCAGGCACACAGTGGAACTTTTGCTGTGGAAATCCATATTCTGGCCCTCACCAAAAGAATTGACATGGCAATTCTTACAGCGGAATCAGCTCGGAAATGCCCAAATTAATTTCCGAGCCGTCCTAGTGCCAGCATTTTTTTCCCCTCGTCTGCTATTTGAAATTTTCGCTGTGTGAACATGGCCTAATACTTTATTATTGAGGACTGACAGTGTTTTTTTTATTTATTTTTTTTGCTATTCAAAAATCAAACAGTTTTCACAAAAAGACACCATGAATACTGACTGAGTTTAGGTGTTGATGGGATCTGATTCTGTTCTAACTAGCATTTAAGTTTGGGTTCTCTTGACCATGTAGGACCGATCTGAAGCCTATCCTTGGCTGTAAATATACAGGGCCTAATACAATTATAGAATTTATTTATATATTTATTTTGTTCAAAGAAGAAAAATCTTTGTACAACTGCTAGAAAAATTTTTTATTTACCGGTAATTTTTTTTTTTTTTTTTTATAAATAAAGGGAATGGCTATTTCAGTGTTAGGTCCAACGTTCCCTGACCTGCTGCTAATGTGGAAAGCACTGTTGGAAACATTTCCTATATTTTCGTAGGAAGATCCTTAGGATATCTTTGTGGCTCTGTCTTGGGAGGTATCCTTTTTGACCGCATAAATCAGCACCTTCTCCTAGGTATGTGATATTTATAGTATATTGTGTCTTTTACGCATTGTGAGGAGTTTAACCACATCATTTTTAATGTAGCCTATTACTTAGATAAGGCCCTTCATCTTTCAGATCAGCTTTATGTCTTTCTCTCTAAATATTGATGTTAGATGATTAAGACTAGTATTCAGTTCACTAAAGTTTAATATAGAAAACATGTGAACTACATTGTTCATATTAAACAGCCAGGCCAATGCTCCACTTCTCAGTGGCTTCATTTCCTGGCTGCAACGCCGTTTCGGTCCTGCTGCTTGGCCACATGGCAATGTTTGACAGCCCGATTCTCACAGCTGCTGCCTTGTGGATCAGACGAGTGTCATAGAGCTGCTTAGAGAAAGAAATGTCTGATCCAAATAGCTGTAGCCATGAAAATTAGGCAGCCACAAACCTGGCCAAGTGGGCAAGCAGTGGGACCAGAATGGTGTCTTATTCAGAATATGAAGCCACCTGGGAAGAGGACACATCAGCCCAGCGGTTTTGGTATGGTATGCTACAGCTGGACAGGGAAAAATGTTTTGTTGTTTATCTTCTTAATGTATTTTTCTAATTTCATAAAGGATTGTCAATGCTGGCAACTTGTGCTGGACTTTCTGTCTTGCCATGGTGTAAGAAGGCATTTTTTTCTTTTGGAGTTATGACTGTTGTGGGAACTTCCATGGGATTCTTAGATACTGGTAAGCATAATGTTTAATGTAAGTTTTGAAGATGTAATGTACACAGTCAGACTACAGTTTGGAGCCATGATATCTCATCCATAGATGGGCCCCTACTGTAATATTTCATAGGCTACATACAAAGTTCTTTTATTTTTTCTCTCTCTCTCTCATATTTATATGAAATTAAAGGGTAGGGTCACATGCCATATTTTGCTGTGTATTTCCTGCTGCGTATTGGTTAGCAAAATATCCAGCTGATTTTTCTATCCATTGACTTACCGTATTTTTCGGCATATAAGACGCACCTAATTTTATAGGATAAAAATCTAGAAAATAAAGATTCTGAACCAACTACAATGCAAAGTATAGGGCTGTCCGGGCATGCTGGGAGTTGTAGTTTGCAACATCTGGAGGTCAGCAGGTTGAAGACCACTGGTATAGGAGGTAATACTCACGTGTCCCCGGCGCTCCGGACCCGTCACCGCTGCCCTGGATGTCGCCCTCCATCGCTGTCCCCGTCGCTCCGGAACATCTCTGCTGCCGGGTATCCTCGCTCTCCGTCGTCGCCATGACGTCGCTACGCATGCCGCTACGCACGCCGCTCCTATTGGATGACGGGGTGGCTGTGAGCGATGACATGATGACGACGAAGGAGAGCACCGGCCATGCAGGGGATCTCGGCACAGAGCAGACACCGAGGAGGCAGGTAAGGTCCCTCCCGGTGTCATGTAAGCTGTTCGAGATGCTGCGATTTCACCGCGGCGGTCCCGAACAGCCGACTGAGCAGCCGGGTTAGTGTTATTTTCGCTTCATACGCTGCGGTCAGTTTTGATCGCCACGTCTGAAGGGTTAATACAGGGCATCACCGCGATCAGGGATGTCCTGTAATTAACCGGCGGGGTCCCGGCCATTGATGGCCGCAGGGATCGCCGAGATAGGTGTGTATTCGCCTTATAAGACGCACCAACTTTTCCCCCACAGTTTTTGGGAAGAAAAAGTGCGTCTTATAACGGCGAAAAATACGGTAAATGGATAGGAAAATACACAGCAGCAAATATGCATCAAAATACGACACCTAAAAAAGGACTTTTGTTCTGTTGCATAAATAGATAAGGACTGGCTCTGTGGCACAATACTTTTCTGGGGGCAAAATCTGTGTGTTTATGTAAATAAGGTTCTTTGTCAAAACATTTATTAAAGGAGTAGTCCAGTGGTGACTCAGTGGGTGAGCAACTTATCCCCTATCCTAAGGATAGGGGATAAGTTGCAGGATCGCGGGGGGTCCGATCGCTGGGGCCCCCTGCGATCTCCTGTACGGAGCCCCGACAGCCCGGGGGAAGGGGGCGTGTCGACCTCCGCACGAAGCGGCGGCCGACACGCCCCCTCAATACAACTCTATGGCAGAGCCGAAGCGCTGCCTTCGGCAATCTCCGGCTCTTTGCCATAGAGATGTATTGAGGGGGCGTGTCGGCCGCTTCTTCGTGCGGGGGTCGACACCCGCTATCTGGGGCCGAGAGCCGGGGCCCCGTACAGAGAGATCGCAGGGGGCCCCAGCGGTCGGACCCCCCCTCGATCTCAAACTTATCCCCTATCCTTAGGATAGGGGATACGTTTTTCACCACTGGACTACCCCTTTAAGGAGGTTTTTGTCTTTCAGAAATGTCAAAGTAGCTTAGATGTAGACAAAATATTGGCAACAGTTGATAAACCACCTCCCCACTGCAAAAAACTAAACACAATGCCATACTACACAAGTTGTTTTCTTGAATGAGTCTAAATGACTTTCCCAAAAGTTTGCTTTTTGATTAATTGTGCAAAAATGTGTGGCTTGTCACCACCAAACAAAGGGTAATACCAATGATGAGGGACATTTATCAATGTTTGCTTATGTATTCTTTTTTTTAGTAATTTTTTCCTTACTTTTTTTTTGCTTATGTGCGACTTATTTATCAACTGGTTTCAGCCTGTTGATAATTTTCTTTCACGTAAGCAATTTTTCCTTTTTTACTTTGGTAGTAGCTTTTTCTGCTCCATGTTTGAGCTGGAGTAAATTTTTAACCTTGTTGCGACTTTTTTTTGCGCAGTTGCGACTGTCGCAGTTAATAAATACCAGACTACCCGTAGTCCATTTTAAAATTATTACTACGTAGTTATGTTTTGGAAAACTTGCTTTTCTCGCTTTCCAGTCAAAATGTTGCACGAAAAATCGCGTAGTCGCAGGTGCGAAAGTTTTGCGCCATTTTTATTAAAGAAAAATTAACTAAATCGCTTGATAAATGCCTGTCGATAAGTCTCCTTCAATTACTGCATTCTGAACAAATCCTTGCTCTAATAGAAAGCAAATTGCTGAAACGAATTAACCAAATGACTTAGAGAGTATATGAACATGAAAGGCAATTTGGTTGATTGTTTTATTATGAACAATTTAATAATGTGTGCATTAAAAGGGTTATTCAGTCTTTAAAAAAATGACAACCTATCCCCAGTGTAGGCCATCAATATTAGATTATTGACCGTGGATCAGATGTCTGAACAGCCTGTGGCACTTGTGAAAGTGCTGTACTGTAGCCCCTTTAGTGCTTACCAGGTCTGCAAGCTTGTATGTACTTAAACCCTGTACTATTTCTAGTGACTGCACAAAGTATTACAGTGCTGTCTTGTTTACTATTTGAACTATTTCCCTTTTCTATTGGTCTAAGTAGGACTGTACACTTCCATAAATATCATACAATCCACTTGCATCTGGTTTTTAATGTTTGAGAACTCCCCCCCCCCCCCCCCCCCCCATAAGTTCAATGAAATCAGAATCAGAAAAAAAATAAAAAAAAATTCTTGTTTGTTTTTTTTATAAATAAAAATAAGTTAAGCATTTATTTTACATTGAATGTTTGTCCAACAATTTTTTTTTCTTTCTAAACACGTTGTTGATGTCTCATGATCATAGTAATTAGTTGTACATTCCTGTCCATCAGGTGGAAATGTGGTCATTCTGAACACCTGGGGAGATGAAGCTGGACCTCATGTGCAAGCACTCCACTTCAGTTTTGCTTTAGGGGCTCTCTTGGCTCCAATATTAGCAAAACTAATCCCAAAAATTCTGCCACTTGATAAAATTCACTTTCAATTCCAAGATTTGCTGGGTGTCAACCAAACATCTCAAGAATCACATGATATGCCTCTGGGAATAAGAAAAGCAATGTTATCCTATATTGTTATCGCAACATATATTTTGCTAGTTTCGTTATTTTTATTTATCTTGTACAGCAAAACCCAATCAAACCAATCGGCCGCCAAGAGTACAGAAGAGAAAGTACGGACAGCCAAGTACCACAATGCTCTTATATTTCTCCTTTTCTTGTTTTTTTTCTGCTATGTTGGTGCAGAAGTTGCTTATGGTTCTTATATCTTCACCTATGCCATCACTACAGTAGAAATGGACCATGATGAGGCAGCAGGGCTGAACTCAATATTTTGGGGAGTGTTTGCTGCAGTAAGAGGTCTGGCAATCTGTTTTGCAACATGTTTATATCCTGGCACAATGCTGCTACTAAGTGTTATTGGCTGTGCTGTCGCATCTTTGTTTTTACTCCTTTTTCATACCCATCCCATTGTGCTTTGGGTTGGTAGCGCATTGTATGGTGGCTCAATGGCTACCACATTTCCTAGTGGCTTTTCTTGGGCACAGCAGTACACAACCATAGGAGGAAAGTCTGCCTCCTTATTTGTTGTCGGGGCAGCACTAGGTGAAATGGCTATTCCTGCTTCTGTAGGTTACCTTCAGGGAATGTTTCCCACCTATCCAGTACTTATGTACACAATCTTGGCCTCTTCTGTATTGACTTCAATTCTGTTTCCAGTTATGTACAAACTGGCTACTTGTCCAAGAGACAAGACACGCTGGAATGGAATTGAAAGTGAGGATCGTCGGGCTTTACTTTCGGGTTCTGGAATAGAAGAGGAGGAAGAGGAAGAGGATGCCCAGCACTGGAATGAAGCAGATTTTGAATCTATTGAAATGAACGATCGAGGTAAAAACTACAACACTGTGATACAAGAGAGCACATCAGAAGTTACTTTAGCTTCAGATGTCAACAGCCTACTGGTATCAAAAAATGGGACAGTAAGTGATGTGATTGCTAGTAGATCTCCCTCCAAAAAACTGGATGCGGACAGAGAAAAAAAAGACTAGAAATGTCTTGACAAAACATGCTGGCACTTCAGGCTAAATTTGCCTACGATTATTCGCTTGAAGGATTTATATGTTGCTTTAATGTGTACTTAAAAATGAAAGAGCTGTCCTGTTATAATTATCATCTCATTAAAGGGTAACTCTAATTTTTGCTATTGCACTACTTAAAATATTTCTAATATACTTTGTTTAAAAAAATGAAGTTTTCTATGTTTTTATTTGTGCGTAAAAAAAGCACAAGAGCACATTTTCCCCCACTTCATACACAGACTTTGGACAGAAGCCCAAACACAGGAAGGGCAGCCTGGAGTGCTGGAGGGGGGGGGGGGGGGGGGTGCGGGGTGTCCAGCCTCATCCAATCATAGCTTCTCACACTTAACTGCCATATGCTGTTGGTTGGACACCTCCCCCCCCCCCCCCCCAGCACTCCAGGCTGCACTTCCTGTGTTTGGGCTTTTGTCCAAAGTCTGTGTATGAGATGGGGATAATGTGCTCTTGAGCTTTTTTAAGCACAAATAGAACATAGAAAACTTCAATTTTTTTAAACAAAGTAAATTAGAAATATTTTTTATTTACCATAAGGAGTGCAATAGCAAACAATTTTTTAATGAGTGCCCATTTAAGCAAAAGTGTTAAAAGCAATTGTTTGTCTGTGTTAATACGGTTGAATGTCTTAAGATTGAATTGATTGAATTGTGACTGCATCTCAAATCCCCCTAAATCATTCTACAAACAATTGCAGTTGCATATTAGACAATATTTGTTGTCATTCTGGTACATATGTGTTAAATGAAGTGGTACCACTGTAAAGATTTGTTTTATGGAATAAAGAGCTGGACTTGTTGTTCACTGCAATGCTGTTTTAAAGGAAATCTGTCATGTATCAATAGAGGCTTTGCTGTGCCTCCTCCTTACTTTGGCTGATTGATGTGCATGGCTCAGTGCTGAAATCCAAGGCTGGAGGGAGGAGGCATGTATCCTGCAGCTCAGTACAGCACTGACACCTGAGCAGGGTCTAGAGCTGACAGATTTCCTTCAAAAAGGAACTTATTTAATTTTTTCATTTTGTAGCCTCTGATGCTTTTATTCCAGCTCTGTGTTTATTTGGTTCCTAAGCCCCTCTATTTACGAGATATAAACATTTTACTTTTGGGTTGGCTGTCTGTAGGACAGGACCTTATTTTTATATAGTGCACATGCTAGTCTTGGGTGTGTAAGGTGGATTTACCTCTTAAGCCACATATTCACACCCCCTTTAGACTATATAACTTTCAGTCAGCCTCATGTTCTGACACAGATTCAATCGCCCACATGCCTTTTTGAAAAAAAAATTCCTGCCCATCTGACAATTTAGGGAACATATAGTCGATCAAATTGTAAAATCCTAATATCTCAGAAAGCAATGGAAAAAGCAACAAAATAAAAACAGTGTTGGAATTGAGTACCTAGGGTCTTGTTTAACGTGGACCTACTGGGGTGTTCCCCAGTATAGCAAGTTCCCAGGGTTATGCTTACCCTCTCTAGTGAATAAAAGGAGATGGGCAGCACTACGCCCGTCCTTATGTGATATTACAACTTTGCTCAATTCAATTAAGCTGATCTACAACACCACATACAACCTGAGGAAAGCTATTGTGCTGTCTCTTTTTGGAAAAAAAATGTACTCTCTTCTTTTCCGGGTAACCCCTTTTTAAGTCAAGGTGGTTCAAAGAATATGTTTAGTAATGAGTGGAGGATGTCCAACCTGTGGCTTGGACAAAGAAGTTCCTTTTGGAGTATGACAGGCTTGCACATGGCAATGAATGGACCTTCACGCAGTGCATAATCAAGCAAGCTGATGTTTATTTTTCATCGTGCAATGCAGGGCTCAAGTCCTGCAGGAACGCATGGGAACGGTGATCCTGCACCTTTTTTTTTCCACAGCATTAACACTGATCCCATTAGCAGGAGTCCTGCAGGACTAGTACTGGAGTGAAAATCTTGGGTGAGTTCCTACTAGGGATCAACCGACCGATATCGTGTTTTTTTTTTTTTTTTTTTTTCCTTTTAGGGCTTTAAATCAATGAACTGAAGTGGCTTTTGCGGGGCCAGAGACCACCACCGGTGCCTGCTTCTCTCCCCCTGCCTGTCCTGGGGTCCTCCCTAGTCCAACCACCAGCGCCGCTGCCCCATTGCCTCCCCCATCCCGGTTTTATAATTACCTGGGCCCGGGGTCCGCGCTACTTCTGGTCTGGCACTGGCGGCGTCCGGAGCTGTCACTGTACGCACTGACGGTGACGTCGTGTTGAGGATGTCACTCCTCATTGGGCTGCGCAGCGCACTGCAATAGCGCAGGACGCCGCAGGAGCCAGAAGTAGCGCGGGCCCGGGAACAGGTAATTAAAACCGGGGATGGGGGAGGCAATGGGGCAGCGGCGGTGGTCTCTGGCCGAGGGGCAGGGCATTATCGGCAAGGTAATTGCCGATACCGATAATGTCCAAAATCGTGAATATCGGCCCATAATATCAGCCAAACCGATAATTGGTCGACCCCTAGTTCCTACACTTTTTTTTTTTTCCAGGATTTGACCCCTGATGCAATGTGTTTCACAATATTATACTATCTAATATCTATTATGTTATCTAATACTTTGAAACGCATTGCACGATGGGGAAATAAACCTAAGCCTGCTTCGTTATTCACTGTTTGAAGGTCCATACAGTGCCATGTGCAAACCTGTCATACTCCTGAGGAATTAATTTGTTCACTTGTTTTATCCTGGGCAGGAATGGATGCAGTTAGACACCATTTTATTAAGAACGCTATTCCCAGTGTTGTGTCTGGACTGTGCAGCGACGTCTGGTAAGCGCATAGCTACACGCGGAGGGATTTTTTTCAAAACCTGTGTAGAGGAAAGGTTGACCAGTAGCCCATAGCAACCAGTCAGATCGCTACTTTTATTTTTCAGAGGCCTATTTTATAATAAAAGTAATCTGGTTGCTATGGCAACTGGTCAACCTTCCCTTTGCACAGCTTATGACGAATTACCCTCTGTTTACCTTGTTGTGTTGTAATCTCTACACAGTGGAGTGCTTTCTATCTCTTTTGTAGTAACCACGTTTTTGACTTGACCAATGTAAACCAATGGTAAAATATGACCCATTTTTGAGTATGGACTTCAAAAAGTATGAAAACTTTCTCTTCTGGCAGGTGGAACCCCTATAACTTTCTTGCACATGCATTTTTATATAGTGCTGATTTTTTTGTATTTCTTTTAGGGCCTATTGTATTGTTGTTTTGCATTGTTTTTTTGAAGTTGTTTTAATTCTGCCTCTGCATGGGAAGCGAGCAGTTTAAGCACTTGGTGAGAAATGGTCTTAAAGTGACGATAACATTTTATGTGGGTTAAAGGGGTCCTCCCTTGTGTTTGTTATTTTTGGATATTATGTTTGTGTGTTATGTGTGTGTAAGTGTTTTTTTTTTTGTGTGTGTTGTGATTATGTATATATGTATTTTCTTACCTTTGTGAAGATCCGGAAGCTGGTACCTTTATCTTCTCGTTGCTTGCTGTGTACCTCGGGTCTTGGGAGTTTCGCCGCCATCTTGTGTTCGGTAGGTGGGCTGTCAGGGTGGGTCCTTCCTCTTTTTTCTTTGCTTTCAGCCTCCTCCTTCCGAAGCTTGTGACGTCCGACTTGCTGTTCGTCTTCCTGGTTCTTCTGCTTCTTGATTGGTAGGTCCTCGACGAATCTTCGGCCTCTTCCGGCGCCTGCGCAGATAGTTTGTCTTTTTTTCTGTTCAATAAAGTTTGTTGGTCTAATTGACAAACTATCTGCGCATGCGTGAAGTTACGCTCTTAGCATAGGCCTTACGTACGCTACGCTCTTAGCGTACCACTTTTGTATGGTCGCGCATGCGCAGTAGTTTTAAATTGTGACCTTTCGGCCAAAACTATCTGCGCATGCGCGAGAGTACGCAAGTGCTACGCTGATAGCGTAGACTCGCGCAGATAGTTTTTCACCCAATGGTGAAAAACTATGTAATACTACGCAGGCGCGAACTTACGCAAGTTCGACGCTCTTAGCGTAGCGCACGTAAGGAGACCTTACGAAAGTGGTACGCTGAGAGCGTAGCGTACGTAAGGCCTATGCTAAGAGCGTAACTTCGCGCATGCGCAGATAGTTTGTCAATTAGACCAACAAACTTTATTGAACATAATAAAGACAAACTATCTGGTCAGGCGCCGGAAGAGGCTGAAGATTCGTCGAGGACCTACCAATCAAGAAGCAGAAGAACCAGGAAGACTAACAGCAAGTCGGACGTCGCAAGCTTCGGAAGAAGGAGGCGGAAAGCAAAGAAAAAAGAGGAAGGACGGACGCAAGAACCCACCCCGACAGCCCACCTACCGAACACAAGATGGCGGCGAAACTCCCAAGCCCCGAGGTACACAGCAAGCAACGAGAAGATAAAGGTACCAGCTTCAGGATCTTCACAAAGGTAAGAAAATACATATATACATAATCACAACACACATAAAAACAACACATACTTACACACAAACATAATATCCAAAAATAACAAACACAAGAGAGAACCACTTTAAGCCTCTTACATGGTCAATGCATAGATGACTTGGCATGGGCATTTTTTTTCTCATTATTTTAAATTTGCGTATTTCTCCAAAGAACTTGTAACTGGGCATTTTTGGGGTTTCTGTTAATAGATAATTGCATGGGTTTATTTAGAATTATTATAATTTGTTTTTAGATGAGGCACTTTGGAATAGTGGATGCACATTACATCTACTAATTATAATTTATGTTAGACTTACACATCCTTGGATGAAAGGATATGAAAGCACTTGTATCGATCTGTCTCGTGGAGGTATATGTATTGGGAAATATCAATCAATTAAACTTTGCTTTTTTTTTTTTGCTTTTTTTGTAGTTAAGACACTTAACTTATTACACAAATTAATTGTTAAAAAATTAACATGCATAAAGGTTAACTGAGTTTTAATGAAAGATTTTAAGTGCTGAGCTTCATTGTCTAAGGATTAGATGCTGGTTAACTGTTGTATGCAGATGCATCATTTGTATTTCATGTACTTCTTCCCCTTTGTCTGCAACTCGGCAATTTGCTTTTTTCCCCTCCATTGCAGGGAACGGGTCCCTTATTTGCTAGTCTGCCTATACACAAAGTACTATGGATCAGTAGGCTGCCATCCATGATCTGAATGCCTGTCCCTCTGTACAGGTTCTTCTCAAAAAATTAGCATATTGTGCTAAAGTTCATTATTTTCCATAATGTAATGATAAAAATTAAACTTTCATATATTTTAGATTCATTGCACACCAACTGAAGTATTTCAGGTCTTTTATTGTTTTAATACTGATGATTTTGGCATACAGCTCATTAAAACCCCAAATTCCTATCTCAAAAAATTAGCATATCATGAAAAGGTTCTCTAAACGAGTTATTAACCTAATCATCTGAATCAACTAATTAACTCTAAACACCTGTAAAAGATTCCTGAGGCTTTTAAAAACTCCCAGCCTGGTTCATTACTCAAAACCACAATCATGGGTAAGACTGCCGACCTGACTGCTGTCCAGAAGGCCATCGTTGACACCCTCAAGCAAGAGGGTAAGACACAGAAAGAAATTTCTGAACAAATAGGCTGTTCCCAGAGTGCTTTATCAAGGCACCTCAATGGGAAGTCTGTGGGAAGGAAAAAATGTGGCAGAAAACGCGAAGAGGTGACCGGACCCTGAGGAAGATTGTGGAGAAGGACCGATTCCAGACCTTGGGGGACCTGTGGAAGCAATGACTGAGTCTGGAGTGGAAACATCCAGAGCCACCGTGCACAGGCGTGTGCAGGAAATGGGCTACAGGTGCCGCATTCCCCAGGTTAAGCCACTTTTGAACCAGAAACATGTCAGCTGCCACTTTTGAACATGCCATGTCAGCTGCTGGTGTTGGTCCACTGTGTTTTATCAAGGGCAGGGTCAATGCAGCTAGCTATCAGGAGATTATGGAGCACTTCATGCTTCCATCTGCTGAAAAGCTTTATGGAGATGAAGATTTCATTTTTCAGCACGACCTGGCACCTGCTCACAGTGCCAAAACCACTGGTAAATGGTTTACTGACCATGGTATTACTGTGCTCAATTGGCCTGCCAACTCTCCTGACCTGAACCCCATAGAGAATCTGTGGGATATTGTGAAGAGAAAGTTGAGAGACGCAAGACCCAACACTCTGGATGAGCTTAAGGCCGCTATCGAAGCATCCTGGGCCTCCATAACACCTCAGCAGTGCCACAGGCTGATTGCCTCCATGCCACGCCGCATTGAAGCAGTCATTTCTGCAAAAGGATTCCCGACCAAGTATTGAGTGCATAACTGAACATAATTATTTGAAGGTTGACTTTTTTGTTTTAAAAACCCTTTTCTTTTTTTGGTCTAATGAAATATGCAAATTTTTTGAGCTAGGAATTTTGGGTTTTCATGAGCTGTATGCCAAAATCATCAGTATTAAAACAATAAAAGACCTGAAATATTTCAGTTGGTGTGCAATGAATCTAAAATATATGAAAGTTTAATTTTTATCATTACATTATGGAAAATAATGAACTTTAGCACAATATGCTATTTTTTTTTAGACGAACCTGTATATGCTGAATGGGTTAACAGAGCAGACTAGCATTCATCATCCTAGAAGCAAATGCCACAAATGCAAACAGATCCACTAAAATGTATGCTTTACCCCAGTATCCTTCTGCTACATGTTCTAGCAACACCTACTGTACAGTATCTGCTCTGCATTTTATAGCCACATTATAGTGGTAATGACTTTACCAAAATAATTCTGCAGTGATGCTAAAGGAACAAGCCTTTTAAGTGTTGAGAAGCCAGCAAGATCAATTTCGTACACAGATTGTAATACATCTTATTACCAAGACAAACGTCAGCTAGTTCAAACTCTGGTAGCTTGTGGATGCTTGAAGAGGACCTGTGATCACTCTGAAAAAATTAGTTGGGAGGGGTCTGATCACATAAGTTTACAGCATGATGATCTGATGAACGGAAAAATTCATATAGTACAGAAAAAAAAAAAACGGTATTGGGTATGAACCGGTATACCGCCCAGCACTACTGGTCGTCTCATTTTTGCCCTGTATGCGGTTTTCCCACCGCATCTAAAACCGTAGTACACTACGGTTTTAGGTCCGGTGGGAAAACCGCATAAGGGGCAAAAATTAGCTGACCAAAGTGAGCTTTTCACTCCGGTCGGCTCTTTGAAATTAATTACATACGGGCCGGATACAGGAGCTCCTGGGTTTTGCTCCCCCCCCAGCCGTTTACGGTCCTGTATTGCTGAAAACGTTATGTGAACCAGCCTAAGTCAGCAACAGGGAGGGAGATAATCATGCTGTAAACACCCCCCAAGCTATCTATTGGTTACTGCAACTCATTTTATTCAGAGTGACCACAGGTCCTCTTTAGGTTCAGAAAAGGTAGAATCAGGTACATTTACTTTAGTGCAGCAATCCTATGGAGTCAGAAGAATGGCAATAAAATGGTCAAAAGCAGAAGCAGGCTCTCATGGTATACACTGCAGTAAAATTGTGAAGATAGTTCCGTTTCCAGCAGTCCATCTTGGAGACTAACGGAGCCGAACAGGTAGTGAACAGCAAATTCAGTGAGAGGGAGACCATTTTTGATTAAATATTTAGCTAGATTTTTTGGAAGTAAATTGCACCTAATATGCTCATGTTACTGAGTCTATGTTGTATTAAAAGTGAGTGACCGTTAAACATTAGGCTAGACCTGTCATGTAATATATGCTTCCCTTGAAGCTTTTAAAATGAAAATAGCACCACCTTTAGGCCAGCTTCTCTCACTGCGGCTGCTGCATGATTTTACTGTGTGAGCTGTTGGTAGCTGTTTAAACTAATCACAAATAGGACTTAATGCTGAAGCCATATAAGCTGTAAAGTGTACATGATTTATGTATGTCAACTATGGATGATGTGATCATTTCTGGCATCGGCTTTAGGAAATATGCTGGTGTCACCATACCAGAGACAGAAGGCTGCACAGGGTAGTCCTGTGTGTCTGCTCATAGCAGAATCTGCAGCAGATTTCCTGCAGCGTGATATATGGGGTGGATACACTTTGTGACCCTATCCTTGAGGTACAATTTACAACTTTAATTTACTGTTAGAATAAGCCCTTAGTGCCCCATTACACTGGCCCCAGGAGGCTGGAGGGTAGTGGATCTAAATAACAATGGTGGATTTGGAGCAGTGGACAGCAGCAGGATAAGGCTTAAAGGGGTACTCCACTGGAAAACTTTTTTTTTTTTTTTTTTTTTTTAAATCAGTTGGTGCCAGAAAGTTAAACAGATTTGTAAATGTACTTCTATTTTCTTTTTGAATTTTCTTTCAGTCTGACCACAGTGCTCTCTGACACCTCTGTCCATTTTAGGAACTGTCCAGAGTAGGAGAGGTTTGCTATGGGGATTTTCTCCTATTCTGGACAGTTCCTGTAATGGACAGAGGTGTCTGCAGAGAGCACTGTGGTCAGACAAAGGAAATTAAAAAAAATGTGAACTTCCTCTGGAGCATACAGCAGCTAAGTACTGGAAGGAATAAGACTTTTAAATCGAAGTAATTTACAAATCTGTTTAACTTTAATTTGACCCAAAATATAATTTGAATATTGGTTTACTTAGCATCAAGAGGAATGCAACCTATATAATGCTATCCACCCACAGCCAATCAATACTTTTCTACACGAGCTACTATTGTTATTGCTGCCTTAAAAAAAAATAATAATAATAAACTGTACCAGACTGCCTTGTGTAAACCTGGAAGGTCTCCACTTCCATCTGTTTGTAAAAATGTATTACTATAAGGGTCACACGTACAGGATCTGCTGCATATTTTGAGCAGTTGCTTTTGCTTTCCATTGAAGTTAAAATATCAAAATATGTAGCAGATCCTGTACGTGTTCACACTGAGGAGTTCAAAAGGAATAATTTTGGTCAGGAAATTGACTTTTATATCATTTCATCAATCGCATGTGAATGAAGGAAGGGGCTATTTAATTCTGCTTTTGTTGATTCCATGCGAAACGGATTTTGTTAGGAAAAAACAATCCCATTGACTTCAATTGGCTTTTACTAGAGGATTCCTCCTGAAGAATGAACATGTTCTATCTTCAGGTGGAACAGAATTCAGAGTCAGAATTCTGCCAGCGGAAATTCCTCAGTGTGAACAGAGCAGCGGAAAGTCCATTAAAGTCAATGAAAAATGACTTGATGAATAAATTGGAGCTGAAAAAGCAAGCGCAATTACTCTAGTAATTTCCAATAGAATTCCTCAGTGTGAATGTTCACACTGCGGAATTCTGCGAGTGGAATTCTGTGCAATGAACGTTACCATCAGTGTGAATGGGTCTTCTGCAAGACCCGTTCACACTGCGGAATTTCAGCGGCAGACAAGTCCGCGAGCACTGCATAGCTGTCCATGGTGACTGCGCAGTGCCGCCAGACGGGATCTCCGCTCGCTGAATACAGCGAGCAGAGATTCCACAGTGTGATTGCGGAGAGCAAAAGGAACAGATTTATTTATTTTTTTTAATTTTTTTTTTAGGACTGGTGGTACACTTAAAAACACAGGATTTATTATGTCAGAAGTAGGACATAGCTGTTAAGCTAGGCAGATAGGGTGTTATTCTCATGGGTTATTTATGTAAATGTATATTTACAATGACATTTAAAGTACATGTGCATAGGTAAAACGCCATCCATATAGCACACAAATTTGTAAAAAATAAAATCCACAAAAAAAATCTGTGTACTACATGCAGAACTTTCCTCAATTCTGTGGTCAAATCTGTTTAAAATATCAGTCAATTACATGTACTGTATATGCTGCAGATTTTATGTTAGAAAGGTTGTTTAAAAATAAGCATTTTTGATTATTTAAAAAACAAAACAAAAGTATCAAATGGAAAAATAAATATATGTATATGCTGCCTCTCTCAATTGAACTGTAAAACAGCATTCATGTTTGGATGACTACAATGCCACTTTTTTGCAATCTGGATAATTCCTTAGGGGGAATCCCATCAAAATATTAAATTTTTTTATTTTATTTTTATTTTTTTATCCTGCATAGGTTGCAAAGTCAATTGTGCTTTTATTTTGGTGTTTCATTGTGTTTTAAATTGCACTGCTAAAAAAAACACTTAAACAACACAATGTAACTCCAAGTCAATCACACTTCTGTGAAATCACACTGTCCACTCAGGAAGCAACACTGATTGACAATCAATTTCACATGTTGTGCAAATGGAACAGACAACAGGTGGAAATTATAGGTAATTAGCAAGACACCCCCAATAAAGGAGTGGTTCTGCAGGTGAACACAGACCACTTCTCAGTTCCTATGCTTCCTGGCTGATGTTTTGGTCCCTTTTTGAATCCTGGCGGTGCTTTCACTCTAGTGGTAGCATGAGATGGAATCTACAACCCACACAAGTGGCTCAGGTTGTGAAGCTCATCCAGGATGGCACATCAATGCGAGCTGTGGCAAGAAGGTTTGCTGTGTCTGTCAGTGTAGTGTCCAGAGCATGGAGGCGCTACCAGGAGACAGGCCAGTACATCAGGAGATGTGTAGGAGGGCAACAACCCAGCAGCAGAACCGCCACCTCTGCCTTTGTGCAAGGAGGAGCCAGAGCCCTGCAAAATGACCTCTAGTAGCCCTTTGGCTCTCCGGGCATGTTGGGAGTTGTAGTTTTGCAACAACTGGGGGCACACTGGTTGGGAAACACTGCCTGTTTCCTAACTCAGTGTTTCCCAACCTGTGTGCCTCCAGCTGTTGCATAACTACAACTCCCAGCATGTACTGTCTGTCAGTGCATGCTGGGAGTTGTAGTTTGCAACAGCTGGAGGTTTGCCCCCCCCCCCCCAATGTGAATGTACAGGGTACATTCACACGTGCGGGTTTACGGCGAGTTTCCCGCTTTAAGTTTGAGCTGCAGCAAATTTTCCGCCGCAGCTTAAACTCCTAGTGAGAAATTCTGTGAATCCCCGCCCGTATGAATTTACTCTAAAATACACTACACCTACACAAAATAAAGGGTAAAACACTACATATACACCCCCCTACACAACCCCCCCAATAAAAATTTAAAACGTCTCATATGGCAGTGTTTCCAAAACGGAGCCTCCAGCTGTTGCAAAATAACTCCCAGTATTGCCGGACAGCCATTGAGTGTTCAGGCATGCTGGGAGTTTTGAAACAGCTGGAGGCACCCTGTTTGGGGAACACTGCCGTGTCCGTCCCTATGCAAATCCCTAATTTATGCCACAAATGCACATGGCGCTCTCTCACTTCGGAGCCCTGTTGTATTTCGGGAGAAATTGGCTAACAAATTTTGGGTGGACTTTTCTCCTTTTACCCCATATGAAAAGGTAAAGTTGGGGTCTACACCAGCATGTTAGTGTAAAAAAAAAAAAAATGTTACACTAACATGCTGGTGTTGCCCCATACTTTTCATTTTTACAAGAGGTAAAAGGAAAAAAAAAAAATTTGTAACGTAATTTCTCCTGAGTACAGAAATACCCCATATGTGGGTGTAAAATGCTCTGCAGGCACACAACATGGCTCAGAAGTGAGAGCGCACTATGTACATTTGAGGTCTAAATTGATGATTTGCACAGGGGTGGCAGATAGTTACAGCAGTTCTGACATGAAAGCAAAAAAAAATAAAAAAATCGCCCATATGTGACCCCATTTTGAAAACTTCACTCCCTCACGGAACTTAACAAGGATATAGTGAGCCTTAACACCCCACAGGTGTTTGACAAATTTTTGTTAAAGTTGGACGTGAAAATGAAATATATTTTTTTTTTTCACTAAAATGCTGGTGTTATCCCAAAGTTTTTATTTTCACAAGGGGTAATAGGAGAAAAAGCCCCCCAAAATTTGTAACATTTTTTTCTGGCATGGTGCCAGAACAGCGGAACCCCCCCCCCCCCCCATGCGACCCCATTTTGGAAACTACACCCCTCATGTAATGTAATAAGGGGTACAGTGAGCATTTACACCCCACAGGTGTCTGACTTACAGATTTTTGGAACAGTGGTCCCCGAAAATGTAATTTTTCATTTGCACAGCCCACTGTTCAAAAAATCTGTCACACGCCAGTGGGGTGTAAATGCTAACTGCACCCCTTATTAAATTCTGTGAGGGGTTTAGTTTCCAAAATGGGGTCACATGGGGGGGTTTCACTGTTCTGGTAGCAAAGGGGGCTTTGTAAATGCACAAGGCCCCCAAATTTATTCCAACCAAATTCTTTCCAAAAGCGCTCCTTCTCTTCTGAGCATTGTAGTTCACCAGCAGAGCACTTTACATCCACATGGGGTATTTCCATACTCAGAAGAAATTGTGTTACAAATTTTGGATTTTTTTTTCTATTACCCCTGGTAGAAATGAAAAATTTGGGATAACGCCAGCATTTTTGTGAAAAAAATTAAATTTTTCATTCTCACATCCAACTTAAGCGAAAATTCGTCAATCACCTGTGGGGTGTTAAAGGGGTACTCCCGTGGAAACCTTTTTTTTTTCTTTTTTAAATGAACTGGTGCCAGAAAGTTAAACAGATTTGTAAATCATTTCTATTAAAAAATCTTAATCCTTCCAGTACTTTTTAGGGGCTGTATACTAAAGAGAAATCCAAAAAAGAAATGCATTTCCTCTGATGTCATAACCACAGTGCTCTCAGCTGACCTCTGCTGTCCATTTTAAGAACTGTCCAGAGCAGGAGAAAATCTCCATAGCAAACATATGCTGCTCTGGACAGTTCCTAAAATGGACAGCAGAGAGCACCGTGGTCGTGACATCAGAGGAAATGCATTTCTTTTTTGGATTTCTCTTTAGTATACAGCCCCTAAAAAGTACTGGAAGGATTAAGATTTTTTTACTAGAAGTGATTTACAAATCTGTTTAACTTTCTGGCACCAGTTGATTTAAAAAAAAGTTTTCCACGGGTGTACCCCTTTAAGGCTCACTATACCCCTTGTTACGTTCCTTGAGGGTGGTGTAGTTTCCAAAATAGTGTGCCATGTTTTTTTTTTTTTTTTGCTGTTATGGCACCATTTAGGAAGCACCATGGTGGCTTCCTAAATTATGTCTCAACAACCATTTCAGCAAAATTCGCTCTCCAAAATCCCATTGTCGCTCCTTCCCCTCTGAGCCCTCTAGTGCACCCACAGAGCACTTTATATCCACATATGAGGTATTTCCTTACTCAAGAAAAATGGGTTTACAAATTTTGGGGGACATTTTTACCTATTACCCCTTCTAAATAAAATGTTAGTGTAAAAAATGAAGATTTTCTCCTCCACTTTCCTGCTATTCCTGTGAAACACCTAAAGGGTTAACAAACTTTTTGAATGCCATTTTGAATACTTTAAGGGGTGCAGTTTTCATAATGGGGTCCATTATAGGGTATTTCTCACATAAATACCCTCAAATTCACTTCGAAACAGAACTGGTCCCTGAAAAATTCTGATTTTGAAATTTTCATGAAAAATTGCTGCTAAACTAAAAAGCCCTCTAATATCTTCAAAAAGTAAAAACATGTCAACTTTATGATGCAAACACAAACTAGACATATTGGGGGAAATGTATCTATGTTGGTGTAGGTAGACGTCTTTTTTAGATCATTTTGGTTGGTCTAAATGTGGTGCAGTTGCACCAAATGTACCATACTTGTACAAGGCCCATGATAAATTTCGTGCAAAGTTCTAAATTTACACAAAGTTCTATTTGTACACCTGAGCTGCACCTCACAGGAAAAGTCGACACAGGGATTTTGCTCTATTGCTTTGAGGCTCGGATTCCATTGATGTTTTTGTCCACCAGCAAAATGCCAGAAAAACTGTCCCAGCTTTTTCTTGTGTTTTTTCTTGCATTTTTGCTGGTGTGCGGAAACAATCATTTTTTTTACCCTGTGGTGATTTTTTTCACTGCCTTCAGGTACCGCTCTGTGGGTCAGATGCAGAGCGCCTGGTCGACAGATTGTAAGGAGGTGAGGAGTGATGTATAGCATATACATATACAGGGTGCAGAGCATCACTGCTCACCTCCGCCAGCTGTATAGTATATACATATACAGGGTGCAGAGCATCACTACTTACCTCTGCCAGCTGTATAGTATATACATATACAGGGTGCAGAGCATCACTACTCACCTCCGCCAGCTGTATAGTATACAGGGGTGCATAGTGTACCCATGTATACTATACAGGAGCCCAGCAAGGAAAGCGTTAACCCACGCTGCTGCTGAACAGTTCTGGGTTAAGTATTTGTGCGCTATCCTGTATATACACCCATCTATAGATGACTGTATTTACAGGATACAGTAGGTAGACATCAACAATTGGGGGCTCCCTGTTACACTGCAGTATGGGCGCACTCCCCAGGGGAGTGCAACAAAAATGTACTAACCTTTTTTTTTTCTTTTCTTCTTATTTCAGATACGTGAATGCGGAGGGGTACGTTAGATTCGGTGGATTGCGACAATGACCAATGTTTTTTTTAATGTCAAAGGGTTAATGAGGGCTGTGGGGGAGTGGTTTAAAAAAATTTTTTTTTTTCAATTAGTCGTGTTTTTTATAATGACATTTTCAGGCTTAGTAGTGGAAGGCGTCTTGTAGACAGAATCCATTACTAAGCCGGGGCTTAGTGTTAGCCACAAACCAGCTAGTGCTAACCCCCAATTATTACCCTGGTACCCACCGCCACAGGGGTGCCGGGAAGAGCCAGAGCCAACAGGCCAAAACTTCAAAAATGGCGCTCCTGGGCCTAGGCAGTAACAGGCTGGTGTTATTTAGGATGGGGAGGGCCAGTAACAATGGTCCTCGCCCACCCTGGTAATGTCAGGCTGTTGCTGCTTGGTTGGTATCTGGCTGAGAATGAAAATATGGGGAACCCTATGCGTTTTTTATTTAAAAAAATGCATAGGGTTCCCAGTATTTTCATTTTCAGCCAGATACCAACCAAGCAGCAAAAGTCTGATGTTACCAGGGTCGGCGAGGACCATTGTTACTGGCCCTCCCCAGCCTAAATAATGCCAGCCTGTTACTGCCTAGGCCCAGGAGCGCCATTTTTGATGCTCCAGGCCTGTTAGTACTGGCTCTTCCCGGCACCCCTGTGGCGGTGGGTACCAGGGTAATAATTGGGGGGTTAGCACTAGCTGTTTTTGGTGCTAACGCTAAGCCCGGCTTAGTAATGGATTCCGTCTACAAGATGGCTTCCACTACTAAGCCTGAAAATTCAATTCTAAAAAACACGACACATTTTACTAAAAAAACACTCCCCCACAGCCCTCGTTAACCATTTCAATGACATAAAAAAACGATGATCATCGTCGCAGTCCACCGAATCTGACATAGTCCTCCGTATTGACGTATCTGAAATGAGAAAAAAAAAATAGGAAAAAGGCTCTGGGGGAGATTTATCAAAACCTGAGTAGAGAAAGAGTGGTGCAGTTACCCATAGTGACCAATCAGATCGCTTCTTCCATTTTTCAGAGGCCAGTTTAAAAATTAAAGAAGCGATCTGATTGGTTGCTATGGGCAACTGCACCACACCATTTTGATAAATCTCCCCCTCTGTTCCCATTATGTAACACCAATAATGAGAACGGAGCCATACTTACCACCCTGGCTTTAGGCCTGGACTGTGTTGCTCCGCCCCCTAATGATGTCATAATTAGGGGCGGAGTAGTAAAGGTCGCAGGGGGTCTCAGGAATGAGACCCAGTGCGATCTGTCCCTTGGACTGCTACTCCCATCATGGGACATTCTGTGTCCCATGATGGGAGTAGTTGTAGTACCACAGGGCTTAGGGATGGCTCTTGCACATCCCCTGGCTGCGGGACTCTATTGGGACTACTACTCCCTACTGCAGAATGTACACATCATACATACACATCATACATAGATACATACACATCATACATACAGCACAAGAAAGGATAGAGAAGCACGTCCCACAGTAGTATGATGGCGGTGCAAGCAGCGAATGGAGCCCCGGTCAAGGCAAGTTAGACATCTAGGAAGGATGCCGCAGCACACGGAGGATTCAGGTGCAAAAACAGTGGTTTATTCCATGGTAATACAAGCTAGCAATGTTTCTGCTGCCAATGCAGCCTTTATCAAGCAACAAAATGGTGACCATACAAAATATTTATATGCAAATGAACAAACAAATCAATCAAGCCAGTGATAAATCAATTAGCGCAAATACAGTGTAAAAAAGTACATTTAAGATATAGGGTAATTCAAACCACTATAATATAGATATTGCACAAGTGCCCAGTAGTGAATTAAAATCAATGTACATATGAAAAGACTGCTACATAGGATATAAAAAATATAACAACATAGATTATTTTACAAGATTCCATGTGTACCTAATAATTGATGATGAGAGGCGGGGGCAGAATGGTCATGTGTTCCCGACTCGTCTCCATGTGAACCGCCGTTGCTGTGGGTAACTTCGAGGCTGCAGTGTGTATCCACTGCACTCCGATGCTCGCAGGATGCCGAGGGCGGTCACGTGACCCCGCTGCATCAGCTGACCCGGATGTCATGTGACCGCTCCCCCGCCCGCGCATGCGTAGTGGGGAAAATGAACATTATACTGCCATGGTGAATGAGGGAAGATCGGGCAACCCGATCTCCCTGTCCGAAGTGCACCTGAATAGAGCATGAAACAGAACAAGTAGCAAACATATAGTCTGAATGTGCATGTAAAAGTATGTGTGGATGTGGTGAACACAGTGATCCAACATCACTAACCCGAGTATGTCTAGACAAAGGCATAAATTGGGAAAAAGATAATAAATTTATTTATTTTTTATCTTTTTCCCGATTTATGCCTTTGTCTAGACATACTCGGGTTAGTGATGTTGGATCACTTGGAGAGGCATTTACTAAGGGGCTTAGTCATTTTTTCTGACTATTTTTGGCACTAAATTGTCGCAATTGCGCCTACCCTATTTTTCGTGCGACTTTCTCTAGCAAGAGCTAGAAAGTCAAATTTTTTTTTCCCGCTTGATTTACACTAGTTTTCATTTTTGACTTGCAGTGGTCAGGTATTTATTAACTGCGACAGTCGCAACTGCGCAATAAACAATCACAACGGCCGTAAAAATTGACTACATTTACTCCAGCTCCAACATGGAGCAGGAAAAGCTACTGCCGCCCGGGCTCCGACATACTTTCTCCCCGCTACCCTCACTTCGCTACAGGGACACTGCAGTGATTTACATCCCCCTCCTCTCACCTGCCAGCGCCACACAACTCCCATCTGTCTGCTAATTGTTGCAAGACTACAAGTCCCAGCATGCCAGTGAGGACACGCTGGGAGTTGTAGTCTTGTAGCAGCAGGAGCGGAGCGGGCGGGAGACAAGGGGGGGATGTATATCAGTGTCCCCATAAGTGAGGCTAGCTGGGAGGCAGTATGAGGAGCCCGGGCGGCTGCACTATAATGTCAGCCAGGGCTCCTGCCCTGACAGCCAAAGGCTTTGGCTGTCAGGGCATGCTGGGTGTTGTAGTTTTGCAACAGCTGGGGGGCCACAGTTTGCAGACCACTGGTTTGTGGTCTGTAAACTGTAGTCCTCCAGCTGTTGCAAAACTAAACAGCTGAAGGGGACCGGCGAAGACGTTCACTTACCCTTCCGAGGCTCCAGTGACGATCGTCGGGCGGCAGTGTGTTGCGGCAATGTCGTGCGGCGCTGGATCCTACGGAAGCCGGTAAGTTGCCCAAGCCCTAAAACAGGGTTTCCCAACCAGGGTGCCTCCAGATGTTGCAAGACAACAACTCCCAGCATGCCTGGACAGCCTTTGGCTGTCCAGGCATCCTGGGAGTTGTAGTTTTGCAACATCTGAAGGCACCCTGTTTGGGAAACACTGGCCTAAAACAGTGTTTCCCAACCAGGGTGCCTCCAGATGTTGCAAAACTACAACTCCCAGGTTGGGAAACACTGTGCCCGGCCTCCGCCCCACCTTACTGTAAGGGCATGCTGGGAGTTGTAGTCCTGCAGCTGGGGGCAGGGGACAAGCTTGTCACTTGCCCACACATCTCCTGCACCACACAACTACAACTCCTTCGGTGGACTACTTCGATGACCAGCGTTTTTCTTTGTTTGATTTTAATAAAATGGTTAACGAGGGCTTGTGGGGGAGTGTTTTTTTGTAATAAATTTTTTTTTAAACCTGTTGTGTTTTTCCTTTCTTTACTTGACAGGCTTAGTAGTGGAAGCTGTCTTATAGACAGAGTCCATTACTAAGCTGGGCTTAGCATTAGCCACAAAAACAGCTAGCGCTAACCACCAATTATTACCCCGGTACCCAACGCCACAGGGGTGCTGGGAAGAGCCGGTACCAACAGGCCCGGTGTGCCAAAAATGGCGCTCCTGGGCCCAGGTGGTAACAGGCTGGCTTTATTTAGGCTGGGGAGGGCCAGTAACAATGGTCCTCGCCCACCCTGGTAACGTCAGGCTGTTACTGTTTGGTTGGTATTTGGCTGAGAATAAAAATAGGGGGAACCCTATTCGTTTTGTTTTTTTAAATAAATAAATATTGGAAAAAAAAAACACATAGGGTCCCCCCTATTTTTATTCTCAGCCAAATACCAACCAAACCGTAACAGCCTGACGTTACCAGGGTGGGCGAGGACCATTGTTACTGGCCCTGCCCAGCCTAAATAACGCCAGCCTGTTACCGCCTAGGCCCAGGAGTGCCATTTTTGACACTCTGGGCCTGTTGGTACCGGCTCTTCCCGGCATCCCTGTGGCGTTGGCTACCGGGGTAATAATTGGGGGTTAGCGCTAGCTGTTTTTGTGGCTAATGCTAAGCCCGGCTTAGTAATGGACTCCGTCTGTAAGACAGCTTCCACTACTAAGCCTGTCCAGTAAAGTAAAAAAAAAAAAAAAACAACAGGTTTAAAAAAAAAAAATATTACAAAAAAACATTCCCCCACAAGCCCTTGTTAACCATTTTATTAACATCAAGCAAAGAAAAACGCTGGTCGTTGAAGTAGTCCACAGGTACACGGATCTGTAGAAGAAGTAACAAAAAAAAAAAAAAGAGTAAGTACATTTAGGGAGAAAAAAGTGTTAAAAAAATTTAATAAACACACACACTAAACGCCGTTTACCACTTTTCTGAGCCATGACTACAATTTAGTTATTGAATTATTCAGCTGTGGTGAAAAAGCTAAAAAAAAAACCTCAAAAACAAAAGATCCAGAAGGAAACCTAGCAGCCAAACCTATTCAGACAGCAAGAAAAAAACAGACTACTTTTTCTACTACATGAAGTAAATTTCCCACTTTTGCCTACGTGTGCCAAATGTATTAACACCGTGCAACAATTTAGTAAATTTGTCGCACATAGTCAAAAATTAAGTAGAAAAAAACAGGGTAAAAACCAGACTACATAGTAAAAGATTAGTAAATGCCCCTCTTGGTCTTTTCACTGTGTTCACCACATACACACATACTTTTACATGCACATTCAGACTATATGTTTGCCACTTGTTCTGTTTCATGCTCTATTCAGGTGCACTTCGGACAGGGAGATCGGGTTGCCCGATCTTCCCTCATTCACCCTGGCAGTATAATGTTCATTTTCCCCACTACGCGGTCACGTGACATCCGGGTCAGCTGATGCGGCTGGGTCACGTGACCGCCCTCGGCGTCCTGCGAGCATCGGAGTGCAGTGAATACACACTGCAGCCTCGCTGTTACCCACAGCAACGGCGGTTCACATGGAGACGAGTCGGGAACGCATGACCATTCTGCCCCCGCCTCTCATCATCAATTATTAGGTACACATGGAATCTTGTAAAATAATCTATGTTGTTATATTTTTTATATCCTATGTAGCAGTCTTTTCATATGTACATTGATTTTAATTCACTACTGGGCACTTGTGCAATATCTATATTATAGTGGTTTGAATTACCTTATATCTTAAATGTACTTTTTTACACTGTATTTGCACTAATTGATTTATCACTGGCTTGATTGATTTGTTTGTTAATTTGCATATAAATATTTTGTATGGTCACCATTTTGTTGCTTGATAAAGGCTGCATTGGCAGCAGAAACGTTGCTAGCTTGTATTACCATGGAATAAACCACTGTTTTTGCACCTGAATCCTCCGTGTGCTGCGGCATCCTTCCTACACATCATACATATACATAAACATCATACATAGATACATACACATCATACATAGATATACATCATACATAGATACATACACATCATACATAGATATACATCATACATAGATACATACACATAGATACACATCATACATAGATACATACACATCTGTTTTTCAACCAAGGTGCCTCCAATTGTTGCAAAACTACAACTCCCAGCATGCCAGGACAGAGCATGGCTGTCATGCTGAGAGCTGTAGTTTTGCAACAACTTGAGGCATCTTAGTTGATAAATTTTGGTCTAGGTAAATACCACACCCCTCCCCCACTCGCCATCACCCAACCCTCCCCCCCCCCTTCCCCATCTACTCACCCTCCAGAAGATCAGCAGCAGGATGCAGGATATAGCGGGGTCAGAGGCAGTGGACCTCACGATCCTAGATGCCTGAGCCAGGATGGGGGCAGAGGAAACTTATTCAGTGCACCCCAGGTGCCACTGAACTGAATATAGCCTGGACGCAGGCAGGGGCTTGGGGCAGACGTGCATGCCTGCGCGGCGCTCGTCTGTTCCCAACTGCCCCTGGTCTATCTGTCCCTGCCTGCCCAGTTTTTTTTAAGGGCCAGGCCTCCCCACTCAGGGATCTCTACTGTCCCTCCACTGCGCTGCCGATGGCTCCTGTATACAGATGTCATAATTTATAATCCCTGCCGGGAGAGGGGAGCTCTGATTGGTGGATAGCTATTGACCAATCAGAGCTCCCCACTCCCGGCGGCGGGGATTATGAATTATGACAGTGTATACAGGAGTCGGCGGCAGCATATATCGCCGGCTTATTAAGTTAATAAATGCGGATCGCAGCGGGTCTCTGCAGAATGACCTGGTGCGATCTGCACCTCAGCCCCTGGACTACAACTCCCATCATGGACGGAGTCTGTTCATGATGGGAGTAGTAGTCCTAACAGTCCCACTAGAGTCCTGCAGCCAGGGGATGTGCAAGAGCTGTCCCTCAGCGCTGCGGTACTACAACTACTCCCATCATGGGACAGATTCTGTCCCATGATGGGAGTAGTTGTAGTATTGCAGTGCTGAGCACTGGCTCCTGCATCGTCCAGCCTCAGACACTTTTCTACGTGTCCTTGCTACCACTCGTAGATTTGAAGTTGATTTTTGCAAAAAAAAATCTACTTTTTTTGGGTGCAAATGATACATTCCAGTCCACTGGATTAAGTTGTCTATGGTGCACAAAAAAAACGCAGCTCAAATGCAAAAAAAGCGCAATTGCGCAAAATCTGTAGACATGAAAAGTAGTCTAAAGGCAATGATACATGTCCCCCATTGTATATGTGAATCAACATATTTATTTGGAATGTCCACTTTCCTTACAAGCAGAGAGCTTAAAAGTTCAAAATATGCAAACTTTTCACGTTTTTCATGATGCAAGTATCAACAAAAATGTACCCCTAACATAAAGTAGAATATGTCACGAAAAAACAATCTCAGAATCAAATTAATAAGTTATAGCATCCCAGAGTTATTAATGCTTAAAGTGACAGTGGTCAGATTTGCAAAAAAAACGCTGTGTCCTTAAGGGGTTAAATACCTTCTGAGCAATGTCAAAGCCCACCGTGAACAAACGTCCCCGCCTCCGAAGACAGGAACTGACGTCTTGTACTAGGAGCCAACCAGGCAAAGGCCGAACAGGTGAGAGGTAATTAGAATATCCAAGAAGTTAGTTAATTCATTCCTAGCCAAGTATGACCCAAAAATAAATAAAAATGACTGAATTGGAATAAATATTAGTGCAATGTTTATAGACAACAAAACATATATATGGCAAATCGAAAACTTAGCCATCTTGCACAACTTTAGACAAAAGAATATATTCACCAAGATTACACATGAGAAGTGTACATATATGTAAGGTGTCTTGTGTAGTGATTCACTTCCATGTGCTATATGTATGATGTGAATAACGGCCTGTGAGAACCATAATTAAGGCCAAATCATAGATGGCTGCACAACTAACCAGCACGTGAAAAACGTACAGTGTGAATAAAGGCTTAAAAGGAGGAAAATGAAAACTAGATAAAAACAAGTAATCCTCCTGCCCATTTTTGAGTCGGAATGAAAGCATTAAAAGTAATAAAAACCATATATATGTATGTATATATATATATATATATTATATAACAGCATAGGGTATTGGGTAATAAAGCCAAAATACAAATATGAAACAACGAGCCTCATTTACTAAGAGTGTCAGGTTTTTACTAGTGGGAAAAGTTGTTTCAGACTTGCGGGATTCCTCTGTATTTACTATTTGGAAAAGTCAGGAACATTTTCTGACCAGCTTTTTCTAGGTGGATATTTCCAGTCATTTATCCACAGGATTTTCTGTGAATTCAATAGTAAATCGGTCGGGTTGTGAAACCACACCCCTTTTTGGGCCAGCCACGCCCCCTTTGCGGCAGACCACGACCCTTTTTCGGCTTTTCACAGTGCAATGTCCGGTTTGTCGGATTTTTCCAGGCGCACACTGGCACAGACATGTCTCAGGCACTGCGCCAAAATAACCAGACAAAAACTGGTCGGTTTCAGCTTAGTAAATGAGGCCCAATATATTTAATTGTGAATGACAGTGCACTATTGCAAAAAGCAGTATACCCAAACCACAGCCAAACAAACAAATAATATATATGTATATACACACAATTTGTACATGGCATAAAAGAGTGGACTGGAGAATATGTATGCAACAAAACCTCATGTCACAAACACATGATGTGAATAGCTTAAAGTCTAAATGTAATGTCTGTTACTCCGGCTAAGATAGACAGATGAGCAAAATCTGTCTGAAAGATACAAACATGCACAATCAGAGAGTGAAGAGTACAATATCGTAGAAGTCCAAAGAGAAACAAACTATTTTTTATACGATCAACAACAAAATAGTAGTATAGAAAACAAAGATGAATGAAGTGGAAACACAAGCTAATCAGGTATGCATGATACGCGCAAAATTGTGGGTGATATACCGCATGAGTTTTATCATTTGAAATATTGGTAGAAAATGCATGGTGTGAAAACGGTCCTATAACAAAGGAACACCGTCATCAATCACACCATACTAAATCACCATACTGAATGATCAATGGAGGTACATAAGGTCATTTCTGTAGTTGAGACCCGAGGGTGGTGATTTAGTATGGTGTGATTGATGACGGTGTTCCTTTGTTATAGGACCGTTTTCACACCATGCATTTTCTACCAATATTTCAAATGCTAAAACTCATGCGGTATATCACCCACAATTTTGCGCGTATCATGCATACCTGATTAGCGAACACGCTCCGGGGACTGATTATAAACGGGGTGCCGCGTGCAAGATCACGGGGGTCCCCAGCGGCGGGACTCCCGCGATCAGGCATCTTATCCCCTATCCTTTGGATAGGGGATAAGATGTCTAAGCACCAGAGAACCCCTTTAATGCTTTCATTCCGGCTCGAAAATGGGCCGGAGGATCTCTTGTTTACGTCTAGTTTTGAATCATACAAAACGCATTGCACAAACAATAATCATGAATATCTGATTTGATATCCCTTTTCCTCCTTTTAAGCCTTTATTCACACTGTACGTTTTTCACGTGCTGGTTAGTTGTGCAGCCATCTATGATTTGGCCTTAATTATGGTTCTCACAGGCCGTTATTCACATCATACATATAGCACATGGAAGTGAATCACTACACAAGACACCTTACATATATGTACACTTCTCATGTGTAATCTTGGTGAATATATTCTTTTGTCTAAAGTTGTGCAAGATGGCTAAGTTTTCGATTTGCCATATATATGTTTTGTTGTCTATAAACATTGCACTAATATTTATTCCAATTCATTCTTATTTTTATTTATTTTTGGGTCATACTTGGCTAGGAATGAGTTAACTAACTTCTTGGATATTCTAATTACCTCTCACCTGTTTGGCCTTTGCCTGGTCAGCTCCTAGTACAAGACGTCAGTTCCTGTCTTCGGAGGCGGGGACGTTTGTTCACGGTGGGCTCTGACATTGCTCAGTAGGTATTTAAACCCCCGTGTCACATGGTATCAGTGCCATGACTAAGAGCATCTGCTCGAAACGAGTCAGAGTTTCACTCCTGTTTTTACGAGTGACATGTCACTTGCCATGTCACATACCTTTTTTAAATGTGCTCTCATAAACGTAAAGTTTTATTGTATATTATATATATATATATTTTTTTTATTTTTTTTTGCTTTTTGGGAGCTGGATTTCCTTTCCTTCATTCCTCTGAAAAGAACAATGCAACTTCCGCTGTAGTATATAGCAGCTGATAAGTACTGGAAGGATTAAGATTTTTTAATAGAAGTAAATTGCAAATCTGTTTAACTTTTTTAACCAGTTGATTTGAAGAAAAAAATAATTCCACTGGAGTACCCCTTTAAACAGTGCTCCGTTTATGCTGCTTAACACTATCTGATCTCCTTTCAACACAAGAAAGTGTCAGGTGGTTTACCAGCTTGGGTCAGTCATTTTCTGAATGTGCACTTCCTTGTCAGTGTTGTATATAGCTTTTGTGCTTCCCCAACAAAACTCTAAATGTGCCCACCCCTTCTTATCAAGACCACATCTTTTACTGTTTAAACCCCCCTCGACCTCTTTATCTTTAAGCCACACCTGCCCTCTTTATGATTCTCCCTTTCTTCTATGGGCAACACATTTTCTTGTTTGGATATTAAACATGGATACGGAGTGCCTATTTGTAGATTTTGTTTTGTGTACAATTATCAAATATTTTTTGTATTTTAAGAGATAACAATCTTTAAATAAAATTTTAAATTGAAAGTGTAAATTCAGCTATTTTTTTTAACCCCTTCCTGCTATAGGATGTATGGGTTCGTCCTGGGAAGGGGAGACCAGCTTCAAAGTGGGACTGTGACGTCATCCCCCTTCATACTGTGCGGTCCCTGGCTGGATTTGTCAGACGGGACACAGCTAGTTGCTGGCAGTGGCTGCTGCTAGGCTATAAACCCTTTCGATCCCACAATTAAAGTCGATCACGGGACCTAAAGTACATTATTGTCTATGTACGGTTAGTTTTGTAAGCTGATTGGGACCACGATGGGGGTAATCGTGGAGTCCTGATCAGCTTACATGACGGCCAGAGGGTCCCTACCTGCATAATGCTGTTGTGTGTGGTTTTTTTTTGGCTTCACCATACATTTTGTGGTAAAGTGAGTGCTGTCATTACAAAGTACAATTAGTCCCACAAACAACAAACCCTATAGATGGATAATTGGAAGTTATTATTTAAAGGCAGAAAACACAAAAAAACATAATTGTGCACCTACGCTCGGGTGGAGGTCCTGCACTTGTCGTCCATTGCTGTGGGCGATCCCCAGCATAATGTGCATACAATGGAGGATGCCTGCAGACGGTCCACAATGACATCCTACACCAGATAAATGTGTGGATGTTTAACACTCATAATTTTACAAAAGAACAGGAATATAGGCACACTACTGTGGTAGATGTAAACAATGACATATGGCTAACCGTCAAAACTGATGTAAAATTGAGACATTAGCCAGTATATCCTTATATGAAGGACATACCTGAGCCCGCACACCAAAGCCAAGGTTTCTCAAGTGGTACGGGACTAACACTAACCTACCTGTGCCAGATAAGCAAAACCAGGAACCAAATTACAGCAGCATTAGGACCGACTTGTAGACTACTCCCCGGTTACCTCCAGTGTGGCTGAGCACACATACAATGGGAGGGGGTAGACCGGCTACAAGCCCCACTCTGTTTGGCTAATATATTGCCGGCCTCACAGGTGAAACCTTAATGCTACCCAATATGATAAAAAGGTGCATTAGTATAAATATATAATATGAAACTCCAACTGCTTCTCCAGTTCCAAACTGCACAGAGAGAGGCCAAGCAGAGGCATGAATGTGCAGGATCAAGGCGACCGCAATAAAATCTGCCCTGCTAAAAAGTTTTAATCTAACTCCAGAGGCTTATCGGAAAAGATTTTGGACTTCAAGCCCAAGACAGCAGCGGAAGGAGCAGAACTAGGAGATGACTTTGCCATTAACCGGGTGCCAGCAGCAAAGCGTGAATCTGCACAAGCTGGAGCATGTACCTGGAGGGGAGCCACACAACCACAGAGCACCATCAGGCCAGCCGGGAAATTGTTGCCATCATCACCAAAAGCAACAGGAGCCACATTGGGTCAGGGGGACACTTGCCGATGTTACAGATGCAATAAGATTGGCCTGAGTGCCACTTGCCCCAACAAGAAGAATTCTCCACCAGCAGCTGGAGGACACACAGCCGTTCTTCTAGGGGATAACCTACAGAGTGTAACTGTGGGTGACAGTGGGTTTATGAGATTCTGGAGCCTCATTTACCTTGGTGCAGCCTGAAGTGGTGGATACCGAGGATATCATCCCTGGAAGAACCATGGCTTTAAAAGGAATTGGAGGTGTGCGACCTGCTGTGCCCATGGTCCGTGTGTATCTTGATTGGGGTACAGGCAAAGATTTGCAGGAGGTGGGGGTGTCTGAGGATATCCCTTTTAATGTTCTGCTTGGTAATGATTTGGGTTGGATGCTCTGTCATACTCCGGAGGACACTACCTGCACACCAGATTGGATAGGAGCCTGGTTCCTTCTGAGGTACTGTGTGAGACACTTTGGGAGACACTGTGAAATGTGATAACTGTGAAGAAGTGCAGGGGATTGATAATTGTTTACCTGTGACTGAACCAGTGATTTTTTCCCAAAAATGAAATGGGGTGTATTGTAAAATCTGATGACAATGAATTACCAATGCCAAAACCTAGTAGAGATGGGCTAAGGGGAGGGTTTGGTGTGCCCCTGGTTACATGTAAGGATGAGGGCCAAGCAGTGAGTGATATGTCCCAATCCTGTGAGCCTAAGGAGGAGGAGGAAAGGAGTGATAGCCCTGTGTATGATGCCTGTAACATTATGTCTGGGACTGAGGGGGAGGAAGGTAAACCCCAGGGAGGCATACCAATGGTGGCAGTGGTAACACGTCAGCAGCGTGCCAGGGCGGCAGCTGTAAAAAGAAGGGAGGATGGTGATGAAAGGGGCAAGCTGTGTGACTTGCAAGCCAAAGCAGAGGAAGGTGGAGATGCTAGTTCTCCTAAAGGGAAATGTGCTCCCTGATGCAACGAAATGGGGGAGGGGAATGAGCATTTTCAGGAAGCTCTGCGCAGTGACCCTTCCCTTGAAGGGCTGAGACAACATGCTGAACAGCCAGGTGCTGACACAGATGGGCATCAGGTATATTGGGAAAACAATATCTTGTACTGGGAGTCCCTTTCCAAAGGCATGCTAGGGCACCAGAAGAGAGATTGTCAGTTAGTAGTTCCTAGGCAGTACAGGAAAGAGCTGCTGAGGTTAGCCCATGAAACCCCCCTGGAAGAACATTTGGGAGTGGCCAAGACAAAGTCCAGGTTGGCACACAATTTCTACTGGCCAGGTATGGGTACTGCTGTTGCAAATTAATGTAGATCCTGTTGTGCCTGCCAGAGGGTGGGTAAGTCTGGGGATGTTACTTGTGTTCCCCTACCAGTCATATCTGTACCTTTTGAAAAAGTGGTGGTGGATATTTTGGGGCCTCCAGCTATACCCAGCAACACAGGGAAACAATTTATTCTTACTGTGGTGGATTATGTGACTAGGTACCCGTTCGGGCAGATAAGGTGGCAGATGCACTGATCAGTATATTCTGCATGGTGGGGTTCCCCAGATAAATGCTCACTGATCAGGGCACACAGTTCATGTCCAATCTAATGCAAAGTCTCTGTAAGAAGGTAAATGTACGGTACTTGGTAGCTTTTGTGGAGGAGTATGTTCTGAGATTCAGGGACAGGATGCAGGCATTGGCTGGGCTGGTACATGACAACCTGACAGCAGCACAGTCCAGGCAGAAGTACTGGTATGATCACAATGCGAGGGACTGGGTCTATGAAGTGGGACAGAAGGTAATGGTTCTGAACCCCATCAGGCAGAATAAGTTGCAGGCTGCCTGGGAGGATCCCTTCCCCATTTTGCAGCGCCTAGAACCCACCATATATGTAGTTGCCCTTGATGAGAAAGGTCAGAGGTGGAGACAGTACCACATTACTATGGCATCCTATGACCCTGAGGAGGTGGTACTCAGTGTATGCAGTGCACCAGAGGAAGGGCTGGGTAGTGAACCCCGTACTGGACATAGTGGAGGAAACTAAGAGCCAGGGATCCCTTCAGGATGTGGAAATCAATCCACAGCTCTTAGCTGCAAAGAAAAGGCAGCTAAATGAGGAAATAGGTCCCTTCAGTACCATCTTTGCTTAGGAATGCAGGGCCTGTGGTGTCAAGAAAAGAAATAGACTGTTAATGGAGACAGATCTATTAGCCTGTGGCAAAAGCTGACAAGACATCGTAAGATACAGCTGGATTCTCACTCACAAGGACTGCTATACCATTATGCTGTAAGGACTCTCTTTGTTTTCTGAACTTGTCTTGCTGAACTCTTTTATATTTTTTGTACCTGTATGTCATTTGTTTATTTTATGCATAGCACTGTGATACCTTTTATCAGATTAAATGTTTAACCCCTTAAGGACCCAGGATTTTTCAGTTTTTGCATTTTCGTTTTTTGCTCCTTTTAAAAATCATAACCCTTTCAATTTTCCACCTAAAAATCTATATTATGGCTTATTTTTTCTGTCACCAATTCTACTTTGCAGTGACATTAGTCATTTTACCCAAAAATCCACAGCAAAACGGAAAAAAAAAAAGAATTGTGCGACAAAATTGAAGAAAAAATGCCATTTTGTAAATTTTGGGGGCTTTTGTTTCTAGGCAGTGAATATTTCGGTAAAAATGACGCCTTATCATTATTCTGTAGGTCCATATGGTTAAAATGGTACCCTACTTATATAAGTTTAATTTTGTCGTACTTCTGGAAAAAATCATAACTACATGCAGGAAAAAGTATACATTTAAAAATGTCCTCTTCTGACCCCTATAACTTTTTTATTTTTCCACGTACATGGCGGTAAGAGGGCTCATTTCTTGTGCCATGATCTGAAGTTTTTATTGGTACCATTTTTGTTTTGATCTGACTTTTTGATTACTTTTTATTCATTTTTTAATGGTATAAAAAGTGACCAAAAATAAGCTTTTTTGGACTTTGGATTTTTTTTACGTGTACGCCATTGACCGTGCGGTTTAATTAACAATATATTTTTATAGTTCGGACATTTACGCACGCGGCGATACCATGTATGTTGATTTTTATTTACACTGTTTTATTTTTTTAATGGGAAAAGGGGGGTGATTCAAACTTTTATTATGGAAGGGGTTAAATGATCTTTATTAATACTTTTTTTAAACTTTGTTTTGCAATGTTATAGCTCCCATAGGGGACTATAACACTGCACACACTGATCTTTTACACAGATCACTGGCGTGTATTAACACGCCTGTGATCAGTGTTATCGGCGCTTGACTGCTCCTGCCTGGATCTTAGGCACGGAGCAGTCATTCGCCAATCGGACACCGAGGAGGCAGGTAAGGGCCCTCCTGGTGTCCTGTAAGCTGTTCGGGACGCCCCGATTTCACCGCGGTGGTCCCGAACTGCCCGACTGAGCAGCCGGGATAGTTTCACTTTCGCTTCAGACGCGGCGGTCAGCTTTGATCGCCGCGCCTGAAGGGTTAATACAGGGCATCACTGCGATCGGTGATGTCCTGTATTAGCCGCGGGTCCCAGCCGTTGATAGCCGCCGAGACCGACCCGATATGACGCGGGGTCACCGCGTGACCCCGGGGCATATCGCGGGAGCCGGTGGAGGATGTAAATATACATCCTTCATCGTTAAGGAGTTAATTAATCAACTCTGGTCTTTGATCTCTAAATATAGGAGCTCACCTTTCTGAAGGAAGCTCTGGTGAAACACGTTTATCAAAGAGTTAATTTGGTGACTTGTTGGGACTACTAGTGGATACCCAGAGGTCTGGTGGCTTTAACCCTTGCACCATTACACTCTCTCTAGCATCTTGGCTGGACTGATAGTGTATGATCGTGAAAACGTCCTATACATGAAGCGAACACAGGAGCTGTAGCCAGCCAGGGGCCTGCTGGTAATGGCGGACAGCAGCGTTCATGCTGATACCCGGAATTAACCCTTCAGATGCCATGACGTATGCCAGCACATCGCCTAAGACCCACCCTTTTCAGCGATCGCCATGATTTGCCTGCCAACTCTGGTTCACAACAGGGCTTAGGAGTGAGAGTCCACCATGTATATTTGACACCATGCCTAAATTGATAATTTGCATTGGAATGGCTGACATAAACGCTAAAAAAAAAAAAAAAACATTTTGGAAACTACACTACTCAAGGAAAGTATCAAGGGGTGCAGTGGACATACACCCCACAGGTGCATGAAAGATTTTTGGAACAGTGGTCCGTAAAAATTATTCACATCCCACTGTCCCAAAAATCTGTCAAATGCCGGTGGGTACAAGAACATGTAGATTGGAAAAATGTAGATTGAGTTTTCTCCTCCACTTTGCTGCTTTTCCTGTGAAACACCTAAAGGGTTAACAGACTTTCTGAATGTCATTTTGAATACTTTGAGGGGCGCAGTTTTTATAATGGACTATTTCTAACCTGAAGGCCCCTCAAATTCACTTCAAACTGAACTGGTCCCTGAAAAATTCTGATTTTGAAATTTTTGTGAAAATCTGGAAAATTTCTGCTAAACTTTGAAGCCCTCTAATGTCTTCAAAAAGTGAAACCAAGAAATGATGCAAGTATAGACTAAAATTTCCCACTAACAAAGTAGAATGTCACAAAAAACTATCTCAAAATTAGAATAATTAAAAGCATCCCAGAGATATTAAAGGGGTACTCCAGTGGAAAACTTTATTTTTAAATAAACTGGTGCCAAAAAGATAAAACAGATTTGTAAATATTACTTCTATTAACAAAATCTTAATCCATCCAGTACTTCTGTAAATTCTTTTGTTTTTGGATTTCTTTTCTGTCTGTCCACAGGGCTCTCGGCTGACACCTCTGTCCATTTTAGGAACTGTCCAGAGCAGCATGTTTGCTCCTGCTCGGGACAGTTCCTGATACGGACAGAAGTGTCAGCAGAGAGTACTGTGGACAGACAGAAAAGACATTTTTTTTTTAATAGAAGTAATTTACAAATCTGTTTCACTTTCTGGCACCAGTTGATTTAAAAAAAAAAAATAATAATTCCACCGGAGTACCCCTTTAACTCCTTAAGGACCAGGCCATTTTACACCTTAGGACCAGAGCGTTTTTTGAACATCTGACCACTGTCACTTTAAACATTAATAATTCTGGAATGCTTTTAGTTATCATTCTGATTCAGAGATTGTTTTTTCGTGACATATTCTACTTTAACATGGTGGTAAATTTTTGTCGATACTTGCATCCCTTCTTGGTGAAAAATCCCAAAATTTGATGAAAAAATTGAAAATTTTGCATTTGTCTAACTTTGAAGCTGGATATTCCAAATAAAAAAATTTTTTATTCACATTTCCAATATGTCTACTTTATGTTTGCATCATAAAATTGATGTGTTTTTACTTTTGGAAGACACCAGAGGGCTTCAAAGTTCAGCAGCAATTTTCCAATTTTTCACAAAATTTTCAAACTCACTATTTTTCAGGGACCAGTTCAGGTTTGAAGTGGATTTGAAGGGTCTTCATATTAGAAATACCCCATAAAAGACCCCATTATAAAAACTGCACCCCCAAAGTATTCAAAATGACATTCAGTCAGCGTTTTAACCCTTTAGGTGTTTCACAGGAATAGCAGCAAAGTGAAGGAGAAAATTCACAATCTTCATTTTTTACACTTGCATGTTCTTTTAGACCCAATTTTTGAATTTTTACAAGGGGTAAAAGGAGAAAATTTATACTTGTATTTGTAGCCCAATTTCTCTCGAGTAAGCAGATACCTCATATGTCTATGTAAAGTGTTCGGTGGGCGCAGTAGAGGGCTCAGAAGCGAAGGAGTGACAAGGGGATTTTCGAGAGTACGTTTTTCTGAAATGGTTTTTGGGGGGCATGTTGCATTTAGGAAGCCCCTATGGTGCCAGAACAGCAAAAAAAAAAACAAACACATGGCATACCATTTTGGAAACTAGACCCCTTGAGGAACGTAACAAGGAATAAAGTGAGCCTTAATACCCCACAGGGGTTTCACGACTTTTGCATATGTAAAAAAAAATTATTATTTTTTCACTAAAATGTGTTTCCCCCCAAATTTCACATTTTTGCAAGGGTTAATAGCAGAAAATACCCCTCAAAATTTGTAACCCCATCTCTTCTGAGTATGGAGGTACCCCATAAGTTGACCTGAAGTGCACTACGGGCGAACTACAATGCTCAGAAGAGAAGGAGTCATATTTGGCTTTTTGAGAGCAAATTTTGCTCGGGGAGCATGTCGCATTTAGGAAGCCCCTATGGTGCCAGGAGAGCAAAAAAAAAACCACATGGCATAATATTTCGGAAACTACATCCCTCAAGGAACATAACAAGGGGTATAGTGAGTCTTAACACCCCACAGGTGTTTGATAAATATTCATCAAGTGGGATGTGAAAATGAAAAAAAATTTTTTACACCATAATGCTGGGGTTACCCCAAATTTTTCATTTTCGCAAGTGGTAAAAGGAGAAAATGTCACCGCAAGTTTGTAAATACATTTCTTTGGAGTAAGGACATACCTCAAGTCTGGGCGTAAACAGCTTGCACACTGGTCTGAGAGGAGCAGGTCGCATTCAGGGGCCTTGAGCTTCTGCGTTGCGGCCTATGGAGCCAGAACAGTGGGACCCCCCCCCCTCAAGGCATTGCATGGGGTAAATAACTGGGGTACACTAAATAACTAAAATGGGGTACAGTGGGACATAAAATTATAAAACAGGTTATGTTCCCAGAATGATGACCCAGAGCATAGCCAAAACTAAAAAATATGCCTGCCCCAAACCCTATGCTCTGAATCATCATTCTGGGAATGTGACGTGTGTGGCCGTCCCTAACCTGTTGCCTCAAATGTGCACCCCGCTCAGGTGGAGAGAGAGCGCTGCGCATTTGAGGCAACAAAAAAAGTCCCCGATGATAGTGACTCAGTGACCCATGACCCAGAGAAAAAAATACCCCCAGAGGTCTTATCAGTTTTTTTTTTTAGATTAGTTTTTTTTGGGGCAATTTAGTGGTTTTATGGTGTTAAAATTTGGAATGTACTCTGGACTTGGTACACTGGGGTCAAATTATGGAAAATTAAAATGAAAAGGGAAAATTTAGTACTGCATGGAAGTGTGATACTCCCTGAAGCAGTTTTTAATGCAGAGGCCCGGATGATCGGGGCAAGTGTCACATTGAGTGGTGGTGTCCTTCCGAATCCCCCTCCTGTTACACACTCAGCATTTCTGGGATCGTCCCTTCTTTACAGTGTGGGGGACTTCACCTGGAAAGTGTTGGCCTGGGACAATCCTGGCACCTATAACTCCAGTTCCTTGGGAAGTCCGGCCTGCTCTTTCCCGGTCGCTAAATATCAGGACCTTTAGGACTTCTTCTTGGAACTGGAGGAATGTCCCTGTGTTGCCAGCGTACTGGGACAGTACAAAAGCGTTGTACATGGCAACCTGTACCAAGTAGACCGCAACTTTTTGTACCATACCCGTATTTTCCGCATGGCCATGTATGGCTTGAGGACTTGATCAGAAAGATCAACTCCCCCCATATACCGATTGTAGTCCAGAATACAATCGGGCTTGAGGACCGGTGTTGCGGTACCTCGTACAGGGACAGGTGAGCTGCCGTTACCATGAATAGTGGTCAGCATAAGGACATCCCTCTTATCCTTATACCTGACCAGCAACAGGTTTTCATGGGTAAGGGCATGGGACTTACCCTTGGGCATAGGTGTCTGCAGAAAATTTAGAGGGAGGCCTCTCGGGTTTTTCCGCACGGTCCCACAAGTGGACGTGGATCTGGCGGCAAGGGATGTGAACAGAGGGATGCTGGTATAAAAGTTGTCCACGTGCACGTGGTAACCCTTATCCAGCAAAGGGTGCACAAGCTCCCAAACGATTTTCCCGCTAACACCCAGAGTGGGGGAACAGTCTGGGGGTTCAATAAGGGAATCTCGTCCCTCATACACTCTAAACTTGAGAGTGTACCCGGAGGTACTCTCACAAAGTTTATAGAGCTTCACGCCATACCGCGCCCTCTTCGAGGGAATATACTGGCGGAAGATGAGTCTCCCCTTAAAACTGATAAGAGACTCATCAACCGAGAGCTCCCTGAGGGGTACGTAGGCCTCCAAAAATTTGGCCCCAAAGTGATCAATGACCGGCCTCACTTTGTAAAGCCGGTCATAGGTGTGATCCCCTCGGGGTGGACATGCCTCATTATCTGCATAATGGAGGCATTTCCGAATGGCCTCGAACCGCCTCCGTGCCATGAACATACTGTAAAGCGGGGTCTGGTAGAAGATGTCCCCGCTCCAGTACTGTCTGACACTTGGTTTTTTGACCAGGCCCATATGCAGCAAGAGGCCCCAAAATGTCCTCATCTCTGCTGCATCAATGGCGTACCATTCATTGGGCCTGGCCAAAACAGAATCAGGGTGGTGGGCGATGAACTGCCTGGTGTACAGATTCGTCTGCTTCACCATGTGATTGACAAAACGGTCACTGAAAAAATAACTGAAATAGTCAATTTCAGTGAATCCAGAGTTGTCAATCCGGATTCCAGAGTCGCCAACAAACTCCGAAACCCGTGACTGATAAGCCTCTGGGGGTCTCCAGACAGGTTCACCGGAAGGGGGCTCAGTCTGGGGGGTCGGACTCCTAGTATGAGCAGCATCACCACTCGCACTAGTGCCGGCCACTATCATGGGGGGTGTGTGGCCTCGCCTGGCGGCGTCTCCGCCGCCGTATAGGTGACTCGTCATCAGTACTAGATGATGAGGAGGACGATGAAGAACACAGGAATGTAGGATCTTCATCGTCCTCACTGACAGATTCGGAGGCAAGAAAAGCATATGCCTCCGCTGCCGAAAATGCCTGGCGAGCCATCGCCTTTTCTCTACGGTGGTGGTGGTGGGTGTGTGTGTGGGGGGGGGGTGATTATGTAGTGTGTGTGATTGGTGTAACTGTAACTGTATAGGGGGAAAAAAAGCGCTGTGGCCAAAAATAAAAAAATGGGGGGCCAAATGCAGCACCCTGAATCCCTAATAGGGCCCGGGTCACACTAAAAAAATTGTGGCGGACCCTTTAGGTCCTATTAGGGGATCGGGGGGGGGGGGGGGAATTTTTGTTAACTTTTTTTTAACTTTACTGGTTAACCCTGCCTGTCCCTGGGTCTGTACTCTCTCCCTGCTCTAAGGGGGGGTCTTCCTCTGTGAGGGGCTCCGATCTTCACAGAGGGGGGGTCCCTGGCTCCTTCTCACAGCTCTGGCCACTGAATGAACTCAGGAAGCAAGCAGAGCCGCGAGAAGGAGCCGTTATCCCCTCCCCTGCCGGCTGCTATTGGACGAAATCGCCACCTCCCCATAGATACAGAGGGTAATAGTTGGTGTATCCTACACCCCCGATCACCTTGTATCTCCGGGTCAGAGGGTCACACGTGACCCGCATCACCGGAATAGCCGAAAATCGCAAGTGTGAATTCACTTGCGATTTTCGGCGATCGCCTACATGGGGGGGTCTGATGACCCCCCTGGGCATTGTCACGGGGTGCATGCTGATCGATATCAGCAGTCACCCCGGTCGGGTCCCCACCCGGCGTGCGGCAGGGACCGAAATTCTCACGGGCGTACAGGTACGCCCTTGGTCCTTAAGTACCAGGGAGCAAAGGCATACCTGTACGCCCTTGGTCCTTAAGGGGTTAAGGACTGAGCCCTTTTTGCAATTCTGACCACTGTCACTTTATGCATTAATAACTCAAAGATGCTTTTACCGATTATTCTGATTCCGAGAGTTTTTTCGTGACATATTCCACTTTAACACAGCGCTAAATTTTTGTCGCTACTTGCATCCTTTCTTGGTGAAAAATCACAACATTTCATGAAAATGTGGAAAATTTTTCATTTTTCTCACTTTGAAACTCTCTGCTTGTAAGGAAAATGGATATTCCAAATAAATTATATATTGATTCACAAATACAATATGTCTACTTTATGTTGGCATCATAAAATTCCACTATTTTTACTTTTTGAAGACATTAGAGGACTTCAAAGTATAGCAGCAATTTTCATAATTTTCATGAAAATTTAAAAATCTTAATTTTTCAGGGACCAGTTAAGTTTGAACTGGATTTGAGGGGCCTTTCTGTAAGAAATTCCCCATAAATGACCCCATTATAGCAACTACACCCATCACAGTTTTCAAAATGACATTCAAAAAGTGTGTTAACCCTTTAGGTGTTTCACAAGAATTGCAGAAAAGTGGAGGAGAAAAATCTAAATCTGCGTTTTTTTCCACTAACATGTTCTTGTAGCCCCATTTTTAAAAGTGGTAAAAGGAGAAAAAGCCCCCTAAAATTTGTAGCCCAATTTCTCTCGAGTACATAAATACTTCATATGTTGACATAAAGTGCTCTGTGGGCTCAAGAGAGAAAGAGCAACTGTAGGATTTTAGATTTTTTTTTTGCTGTCATGGTTTTTGGGGGCCATGTTGCATTTAGGAAGCCCCCATGGTGCCAGAACAGCAAAAAAAAAAAAAACCATGGCATACTATTTTGGAAACTACCCTTCAAGGAACATAAAAAGGGGTATAGTGAGCCTTAACACCCACAGGTGTTTGACGACTTTGCATTGAAGTTGGACGTGAAAATGGAAAATTTGATTTCGAACACTAAAATGATGGTGTTACCTCATATTTTTCTTTTTTACAAGGGATAATAGGAGAAAATGGACCCAAAATCTGAAGCCCAATTTCTCCTGATTAAGAAAAACGCCCCATCTGTGGCCGTTAAGTGCTCTGCTGGCGCGCTACAATGCTTAGAAGAGAAGGAGCAAAATTTTGCTTTTTGAAAAAGAATTTAGCTGAAATGTTTTTGGGGGGGCATTTTGCATTTAGAAAGTCCCCAGGGTACCAGAACAGCAAAAATCCCCCCACATAGCATAATATTTTGGAAACTACACCCCTCAAGGAATGTAACAAGGGGTATAGTGAACCTTAACACCTCACGGGTGTTTGACGACTTTGCGTTGAAGTTGGACGTGAAAATGGAAAACTAGATTTTTAACACTAAAATGATGGTGTTGCTCCAAATTTTTCATTTTCACATGGTGTAATAGGAGAAAATGGACCCCACAATTTGAAGCCCAATTTCTCCCCATATGAGGATGTTAAGTGCTCTTCTGGCTCAGTACAGGTCTCAGAACAGAAGGAGCGCCATTGGACTCTTGGAGATAGAATTTTGCTGGAATTGAAGTCGGGGGCCATGTACATTTACAAACCTCCCATGATGCCAGAACAGCAGAAACCCCCCACATGTGACCCCACTTTGGAAACTACACCCCTCACAGAATATAATAAGGGGTGCAGTGAGCAGTTATACCACACTGGCGTTTGACAGATCTTTGTAACAGTGGGCTGTGCAAATTAAAAATTAAATTTTTCATTTTCACGGACCACTGTTCAAAAAATCTGTCAGACACCTGTGGGGTGTAAATTCTCACTGTACCCCTTATTAAATTCTGTGAGGGGTGTAGTTTCCAAAATTGGGTCACATGTGGGGGGGGGGGGTGTTCCACTTTTTCTGGCACTATGGGGGACTTTGTAAACACACATGGCCTTCAATTCCAGCCAAATTGTCTCTCCAAAAGCCCAATGGCGCTCCTTCTTTTCTGAGCATTGTAGTTTGCCCGCAGAGCACTTTACGTCCACACATGGGGTATTTATATACTAAGAAAAATGGGGTTACAAATTTTGGGGGGCTTTTTTTTCCTATTACCCCTTGTGAAAATGAAAAATTTGGGATAACACCAGCATTTTAGTGAAGAAAATAAAAATTTTCATTTTCACGTCCAACTTTAATAAAAATTCGTCAAACACCTGTGGGGTGTTCAAGCTCACTATACCCCTTGTTACGTTCCGTGAGGGGTGTAGTTTCCAAAATGGGGTCACATGTGGGTATTTATTTTTTTGCGTTTTATTTGCGTTTATGTCAGAACCGCTGTAAAATTGCGTTACAAATTTTAATTTTTTTTCCTTTTCCTTCTTGTGATGGGCCAACACCAGCATGTAAGTGTAAAATTTTTTTTTTTTTTTACACTAACAGGCTGCTGTAGACCCCAACTTTACCTTTTCATAAGGGGTAAATGGAGAAAAAGCCCCCCAAAATTTGTTGGGCAATTTTTCCTGAGTACGGAAATACCCCATATGTGGCCCCATACTGTTGCATTGAAATACGACAGGGCCCCGAAGTGAGAGAGCGCCATGCGCATTTGAGGCCTAAATTAGATATTTGCATAGGGACGGACCTGGATGCAAGAGTTAGACTTGCCTCGGATACCAAAATTACCCTACGGCAGTGTTTCCCAAACAGGGCACCTCCAGCTGTTGCAAAACTCCCAGCATGCCTGGACAGTCAATGACTGTCCGGCAATACTGAAAGTTGTTGTTTTGCAACAGCTGGAGGCTGCGTTTTAGAAACCGTGCCATACCAGAGGTTTCTCATTTCTATTGGGGAAGGGGGGGGGGGGGGGTAACTGTGTAGGGGTATGTGTATATGTAGTGTTTTACCCTTTATTTTGTGTAGTGTAGTGTTTTTAGTAGAGATCGACCGATATCGCTTTTTTAGGGCCGATACCGATAATCTGTGAACTTTCAGGCCGATAGCCTATAACTTATACCGATATTCCAAACTGTGCTCTTCCAGATGTTGCAAAACTACAACTCCCAGCATGCTGAAACTGTCCAGGCATGCTGGGAGTTGTAGATCTGCAACATCTGAAGGGGCAGATGTTACAGAACTACAACTCCCAGCATAACTGGGCAGTCTGAGAGTTGTAGTTTTGCAACATCTGGAGGGCTACCGTTTGGGCACCACTGTATAGTGGTCTCCAAACGGTGGCCCTACAGATGTTGCAAAACTACAACTCCCAGCATGCCCAGACAGCCTTACTGTCTGGGCATGCTGGGAGTTGCAGTTTGGCAACCAGTAGAAGACAGCAGTAAAGATCGCTTTACTGCTACCTTCATTGCTGCTCCGCGCCGTCGCCTCCCTACCTCCGCCGCTGATCTCCACTGATGCCATCGATGATCGCCGGTCCCCGCCGCAAGTCCCCAGGTTCCGGCCGCCATCTTCTCCCCCCGCTCTGCCCGACATCCAGGGGCGGGCAGAGCGTTTTTTTTTATGGTATCCCTCCACCTTCAACTGCTATTGGTAAGTAGTCATTACTGACTAATGGCAGGGGATAGAAGGGGGTGGCACCACTGCCACCTCGCTCCTATCCCTTAGGATGATCGGGGCTGTCACTGACAGCTCCGATCATCCTTATTCTCCGGGCGATCTGGTCATCAGAGACCAGATCAGCCCGAACTTGCCGCAAATGGCTGATCTGAATTGATCGGCCATTTTCGGCAATTGCCGACATGGGGGGGGGGGGGGGCATTTGCACGGGATGCCTGCTGAACGATTACAGCAGGCATCCCGGTCCAGTCCCCGACCGGCTAGCGGCGGGGACCAAAGTTCCCATGGGCGTATACACACGCCCTCAGTCCTTAAAGGGGTACTCCACCCCTAGACATCTTATCCCCTATCCAAAGGATAAGGGATAAGATGTCAGATCGCCGGGGTCCTGCTGCTGGGGACCCCTGGGATCGCCGCTGTGGCACAGGCCTATCATTACTGCACAGAGCAAGTTCGCTCTGTGCGTGATGACGGGCAATACAGGGGACGGAGCAGCGTGACGTCATGGCTCCGCCCATCGTGACATCACGGCCCACCCCCTTAATGCAAGTCTATGGCGGGGGCGTGATGACCACCACGCCCCCCCCCCCCCATAGACTTGTATTAAGGGGGTGGTCCGTGATGTCACGAGGGGCGGAGCCGTGACGTCACGCTGCTCAGACCCCTGTATTGCCGTAATTACGTGCAGAGCAAACTCGCTCTGTGCAGTAATGATAGCGCAGTGCCGCAGCGGCGATCCCGGGGGTCCCCAGCAGCGGGACCCCGGCGATCTGACATCTTATCCCCTATCCTTTGTATAGGGGATAAGATGTCTAGGGGCAGAGTACCCCTTTAATGACTTTAAAACGGGGGCATATGGATACGCCCGCCGTCCTTAAGGGGTTAATGCATAAAGTGACACAGGGCAGATTTACAAAAAAATGTCTGACCACAGGTCATAAGAAGCACACTTACAATCGCCTCTGAGCGTCCACGCATTGCTGCAGTCATGGTCCACCGGCGTGTTCCATATAGGAGATTCTAGTCCCGTACCTTGCGGTTAATGCAGGTGTTTTCTATTGTCTTCAGTACGTGATAAATTCTAAGGCTATCTTTTGCCTACATCTTAGCACCGCCAGGAACTGTACTGTGGATTGTCTGCATCTGCTGCGCTGTTATTCCACTTCAGATCAGGAGTTAACCCCCACCTAGCCAGAGACAAGTGGTGCCGTCCCCACTTCTTTGTCCAGAGTGCTCACTGCTGACACCTTTGTCTCAGGAACTGTCAAAAGCAGGATAGGTTTGCTATGGGGATTTGCTGCTGCTCTTGACAGTCAGCAGAGAGCACTGTGGTCAGACAGAAAACTAATTTTAAAAGAAAATAACTTTCTGTGGATCATACAGCAGCTGATAAGTACTGGATGGGTTAGGATTTTTAAATAGAAGTAATTTACAAATCTATTTAATGTTCTGGCACCAGTTGATAAGAATAAAAAATTAAAAATTCACTGGAGTACCCCTTTAAGGCCAAAATGGACTGAGTTAATTATTTGCTTCTTCGCCATCAGGTCACAAGTGAGCAAATACAGGCCTTATACTTTGGCCTTAAAATTTCATGATAGATTTTTGTCTGCAACCTCCTAACTTGCATGTAAGCATTAACCACTTGCATAGGAACTTGTGTGTTACCCAACAATGTCTAAGTTGCTAAAATGTTCCTCCCATAAAGTATGAAGGCATTAATCTAATGCCAAATAGTGTTTTAAGAACTCTAAAGCCATTCCTGATGTCCTGCACTCTCTTTACCCAGGCTGGATCTGCCAGCATCCAGAGTGACCCAACTTTCCTCCTATCTCTGCCTTTATTAACACAAATCTAAGCAATAAAGAAAAAAACAGGGATATGCGCCCCTAGTGAAGGATGTTTAGGTGAGATGAAAAAAAAACAGGCGTATTAGTTGCACTCACCGAGTTGGGTTGCGCTGAGAGCACAACACCTATGTAGGCCTTAGGTATATATCCCAGGTCCGCAGCTACGGTCCTCTGGAGCACCTATTATGTCCCAGTAGTTGCAGGGTAAAAAATTGAACAAAAAAAGCGGGCCGCTGCTGGCGCTGGTCCTGGTGGAAAAGAAGCTCTGTAGACTCTTCTCAGTGTATAAAAGTGGTTTATTGGTAGCACAAAAGCAACACGTTTCTGGTCCGAACTGGACCCTTCGTCTGGCAAAGTGCATAGAACAAAATGGACAAGTGAAGTTAAAATACATATCGTACGCAACCTTAAAGGTTACGTTCATTACGGCATTCATAAACATGGTTTACGCAACTAGCGTAGATCCATAGAACTCGCACAGTTATAAACACCTATGGCTGTGATCTGTGCCGCATGATATACAACTTAATGCTGGCTGCTGTGCGCTAGTTGAGAGAGTCTTATTATGTTAGGGATCGCTCTGCTTAACTGTATAGAGCAGGGATCGCACACCTGTACTTAGAACATATGCCGGCCGGTGACAGATCGAGTTTTTCTCTATGAGGCCGGGTGGACGTTGCTAATTGGAGGAGCGGAGCTGAAACGGTTTCTGGTTGGTCAGGGGGTGGAGTCTAGTGTTACATGTATTCCACTGGGACTCCAGAGCTGTCAGCGTTCATGTAAGCTTGCTTTCACTCCTAGCAGAGCGATATTGAATAGTAGCGGAGTTCAAAAGGGGCGGACCCAGAGTTATAGGGCTGCATAAAAAGAAGATACAGGATAGTAGCATGGTGCAAACAGCATAATTAAGATTAACAGTCTGATGGAGCACCGCTCTATGTAGATAACAAAATGGAAAGAACGGGCCATAGATGTTGATACCGATGCTAGAGGTTACGTTTACTGACTTACTACATAGTGTAAGCAGATGATTGATAGATACAATTGGATAATGAATAGCTGTTATTATGAAGCCAGGGATGTATTAATTGTAGCTAATATATAGCTAGTGTAGCTAATGTATAGCTGTTATTATGAAGCTGGGGGTGTATTAAATGTAGCTAAAGGAAGTAGCCACATAAAGAGTAGAGGTAGCTGTTGTTTGTATGTAGCAACTATTAGGAGCCCGCTACGCTTGATGGAAGACAAGCCCAAATAGTACCATTGTAGAGATGGCTGTGGATAGGGAAACAAAACCTTACATGGCAGAATACCACAGGATAATAATATGGAAAAAAAAGAAGGTGGATATTTGTGGGTCCTTTGACCACAGTGTATAGAGCTGCCAACCCTGTTTTTAATCACAGCTGGGCTAAATTTTCAATATTTTTCTGTGACATTTTTATAGTATGTAAAATTGTGGACAAGGATAATATTAGGACAAGGACAGTTTCTGGAACCTGTTGATATATGTTGTTCAGAAGTTATACGAGGATAGTCTCCAAGACCTCATTGAGTCCAATTGGCTGAAGGGATCCACACTTAAAGATCCAGAAGACCTCTAACCTCTTCAGTAGTTCAAATCTGTTGGATCGAGATTTTGGGACATGATCAATAGGTAAGACACTGAAAGGCTTAGCAACCCCCTTATGAGATATAGCACAGTGCTTGGATAATCCATGCAGAAGGAATCCTGTTCTTATGTTGAATCTGTGCTTATTGATCCTACTATGCAGCTTTTGCGTAGTTCGGCCAATGTACTGTAGGCCAAACTGTATTAACACAAAAAAACAGCAATAATAAGTTAAAATGTACATGTAGGAGTGGGATTCGGAAGTCCCTCAAGAGATTGAGAATGTAGCAAACACTATAATTGCCTCTACATGCCTGCAGAAAATGGCTTTCAATAGGAGATAATCCTTGGTAGACAAAGGCATATTTTCAAACCTCCTATGGGCCCATACCATATCTCCAATTATACATTTTGTGCCAATATTGGGATCATATTTAAACATGGATTGCCATGATTGGTTCCAATCCTGTATGTGCTACTCGAGATATTTGTCCCCTGCACAACTGTATTACAAAAGTGTAAATGCAGCTCAAATTATGCAATGAATGGTTAACCTCATCTCCGTAAAAATTTAGACATTAAAAGCCAAATTTGTTAAACATATTACAGTTTATACAGAATGAGCATGAAGGTGACCTTTACAATGTAGGAATGTAAATCAAATGTTTGTTTCTTTGTACAAGTAAACTAGGTTCTAATGGACCATGTGGTAAAATGAATAAGTAAAGCTGGCTCTGACGTCAAGAGAAAGAGGTTTGATCCAAAATAATTGGCATGACCCTCTAGATCCCACAAAAACTCTTGGCTTATGCTAGCTTCAGGTGATGGAGAACAAAACATGGTAATTTCTAGATGTACTGTACTGTCGTGTAAAAAAGATTACATCAGCTTTAATCTTGTAGACACTTTGAACAAAACAAAACGAAAATATCGTACAGTATTTCCCCCAGGTTTATCCTTTAAAGGGATTATCCAGGATTGAAAACCATTACAGATTTCTTAAAAAAAAACAAAAAACAGCGTTTCACCTGTCCTCAGGTTGTATGTGGTATTGCAGCTTAGTTCCATTGAAGTGAATGGAGCAAAGTTGTAATATCACACACAACCTGGGGGAATACGTCAAATGGAAAAGGATTTAGGTAAACTAGAGGAATGGTCGGAACTCTAGCAATGTGAAAAAGTGCAGGTTAATGTACCTTGGGCGTAAAAGCCCAAGTGCAGAGTATAGAATTAGAGATGAGCGAAATTACAGTAAATTCGATTCGTGACAAACTTCTCGGCTCGGCAGTTCATGACTTTTCCTGCATAAATTAGTTCAGCCTTCAAGTGCTCCGGTGGGCTGGAAAAGGTGGATACATTCCAAGGAAAGTCTCCTAGGACTGTATCCACCTTTTCCAGCCCACCGGAGCACCGGAAAGCTGAACTAATTTATGCAGGAAAAGTCAACTGCCGAGCCGAGAAGTTCGTGACGAATCAAATTTACTGTAAGTTCGCTCATCTCTATATAGAATAAGTCCTAACTTCAGTATCACTATTTCGTAAGACTAAAAGGTACGCAGACAATGTAATAGAGTAGCAGGAAATGCTGGCAGAATGGTTTGGTGTATAGGGAGAGGTATTAGCAGTAGAAAGAGAGAAGTGCTCTAAATGCCTCCCTGTCTGCCCCTATCAGAATTCACAAAGGCCAGGGCTGCCTGCTCTCTCCTCCCCCTCTATGTTCTTTGTATGGAACACTTACTGAATGCGCTCTGGATGGACTCCGCTATTAAGGGGTTCTCCCAGGGGGAGACATGCACCTCTGCTCTGCGTTCTTCTTTATGTATCCTCCTCCCACACCTCCCTGTCGGCGATATGGCAAGCCCTCCAACTGTACTTCCATTTTAGCAACCACAAGATTAATATGTCTAAGAGCGTGGCCCTGAACATAACCCTCCCCTCAGCTGATGTGCTACACATACAGCGAGAACATCCATTTCAGTGGGCCTCCGGATCTATCAAGTATCTGGGGGTTCGGTTGAGTTATGCACTTAACTTCACACCTGTGTCCGAATCCATAGAGAAGGATTTGACAAAGTGGTCTACGGGTTTTCCTGGCTTGGTAGGGCCAACATTTTAGCTTAGGCTACTTTTATCTTTTTCAAGCAGTTCCTGTTGCTATTCCCCTCCCCATCTTTCGGAGGCTAGATTGGGCTATTAGGTCCTTTGTTTGGGCGGGGCGACCGTTGAAAATTGCCAAGACAATTTTAACCAGACAGAAACAGGTGGGTGGGCTGGCAGTCCCGGACTGCAGAGCCTATTATCTCACGGCCATTTTGACCAGACTCTTGGACTTTTTCCACGGTCGTGCCTTGAAGCTATGGATATAGAGATCTTAGGCATTGTTTGAGATTATTGCTCTCCCCTGGCTAACCCCGGGAGCACTCCAGGCGCATCGGCTGGATGTCCTACCTTAGGTGACTGGGGAACTTTTTAAAACACTTAAGCTGTTAAGGACCCAGGATATACCGGTACATCCTGAGTTCGCTCCCGTTCTATAACGTGGGGCCTCTAACAACGCCCGGGACCTGTGGCGGATCGCAGTGCCGCGCTATTAACCCTTTAGACGCAATGTTCAAAGCAGGGCTGTGGAGTCGGTAGATAAATGTTCCGACTCCAACTCCGGAGTTTTTTGTACTTCTGACTCCCCGACTCCTCTGTATTAATATGCAAATGTATTTTATACATTCCTTGAAGGAAAGAAAGGCAACAAACATGTCATTACCACAGGACTACTGGCTGGGAAGCCAACAGTCTACTGTATTGAACAGTTTGTGTGCTGATCTGCTGCTGAAGATAGGGCAGTGGGAGGATCCAGGAAGGGGCATTTATTATAAAACATGATTTCCCTAGTAGAATCCCAGTCATGTTTAAAGGGGTACTCTGCCCCTAGACATCTTATCCCCTATCCAAAGGATAGGGGATAAGATGTCAGATCACTGGGGTCCCGCTGCTGGGGACCCCCGGGATCGCCGCTGCGGCACCGCGCTTTCATTACTACACAGAGCAAGTTTGCTCTGTGCATAATGACTGGCGATACAGGTGATGTCATGGCTCCACCCCTCATGACACCACGGCCCGCCCCCTTAATGCAAGTCTATGGCAGGGGGCGTGACGACGTAACGATGCTCCGGCCCCTGTATCGCCCATCATTACGCACAGAGCGAACGGTGCCGCAGCGGCGATCCCAGGGGACCCCGGCGATCTGACATCTTATCCCCTATCCTTTGGGTAGGGGATAAGATGTCAAGGGGCGGAGTACCCCTTTAAGCTAACAATTGAGTTTACAAGTTTTTATAGCCCTTTTCCAATGGTTTACAGCTTCAGTCTTGAACTATTGACCCTCCATTCCCTTCACTTATACAAGTGTCTCTAGTCCTGCAAAAAACATATTTACTTAATCCCTTATCAGTGAGAGGCTAGGTTACCCATGGGTTCCCTGTAATAGCAGAACACAACACTATGGAAAAGTAGAAGTATTGCCGCTCCTAATTGTGCGTTGCGTGCCATATAGTAAAGCACATGAAAAGCATGCTTCTTCACGGTCACTTAACGTGTTCGTTTTGCGGTTATGTGAGGCACTGCATGCATTGATCTTTATTCTTACAGTAGAGAAGTCATTAATTATAACTTTTTGTGAATTAGGACTTTTAAACTTTTTTTTTGTTTTTTTTATTCCAATCTAAATTTAGTAGGAGTCGGTGCATTATTTGCCGACTCAGACTCCAGGTACCCAAAATTTCTTCCGACTCCACAGCCCTGGTTCAAAGTTGAATGCCACGTCTAAAGTGAAAGTAAAACAATGGCGATTAGCTCAGGGGGCTGTTCGGGATCGCAGCGGCGAAATTGCGGCATCCCGAACAGCTGTAAGACACGAGGAGGGTCTCCTACCTTGCCTCCTGGTGTCCGATCGCCGAATGACTGCTCAGTGCCTGAGATTCAGGCATGAGCAGTCAAGTGGCAGTATCATCGATCAGTGGTTTCCTATGAGAAACCATTGAACAATGTAAAAGATCAGTGTGTGCAGTGTTATATAGGGGTGTTTAACCCCTTTCGTAATAAAAGTTTGAATCATCCCCCTTTTCTCATAAAAAAAAAAAGTGTAAATAAAAATAAACATATGTGGTATTGCCGCGTGCGGAAATGTCCAAGTTATAAAAATTTATCATTAATTAAACCGCACGGTCAATGGCGTACGCGCAAAAAAATTCCAAAATCCCAAATAGTGTATTTTTGATCACTTTTTATATAATGAAAAAATGAATAAAAAGATCAATACAAAAATGGTACCTCAAAAAACTTCAGATCACAGCGCAAAAAATTAGCCCTAATACCGCCCCATACGCAGAAAAATAAAAAAGTTATAGGGGTCAGAATATGACAATTTTAAACGTATAAAGTTTCCTGCATGTAGTTATGATTTTTTCCAGAAGTACAACAAAATCAAACCTACATAAGTAGGGTATCATTTTAATCGTATGAACCTACAGAATAAAGAGAAGGTGTCATTTTTACTGAAAAATTTACTGTGTAGAAACGTTACAAAATGTATATTTTTTTTAATTTTGTCTCACAATGATTTTTTTTTCCATTTTGCCGTAGATTTTTGGGCAAAATGACTGTCATTACAAAGTAGAATTGGTGGTGCAAAAAATCAGCCATCATATGGATTTTTAGGTGAAAAATTGAAAGAGTTACGATTTTTTAAAGGTAAGGAGGGAAAAACGAAAATGCAGAAACCGAAAAAACCACGGGTCCTTAAGTGGTTAAACGCTATTTGACGAAGTCAAAGATTCTCTCGAGGCACCATGTCCCATATTTGGTGGTCGTGTCCACCTCTCCTCTCTTTCTGGTCAGAAGTGGTGTCACGTGTAGTGACAGTCACTGGCGTGTCCTACCCCAATGTTGCTAATGTACTCCTGTTGTCCATCCTACCGATGTCTGGGAGGACGCCCTCTAGGATTCTGGCTCACTTCCTCTTGATAGCCGCTAGGGCTCTGATACCTAGATGCTGGAAAGACACTCTCGTCCCTGTACAGGGAGATTCTCTTCATCTGCCGCATGGAGGAATTGATGGCAGACTCCTCTGGCAGTAATGCCAAATTTACTGCAGTCTGGCAACTGTGCCTGGCCTTTGTTGAAACCTCACTTTACAGGACAGATTAGAACCCTTGTCACTGTGTGGGACCCTCTTCTCCGACCCACTAAATTTACTACTGTTTGATCAGCTATGATGACCAATGCTGGCGAGCGGATGCTGTTGCGATGGTGGTGACTGGAGGAGCACAGGTTTGTTCTTCTGGGTAATGTTTTGGCCCATCCCTTCCTTTCCCTGCATTCCTTTTTTGGTTTTCCTTCTCTCGATTCCCTCTCACCTTATTCTTCCTTTTCTTCTCCACCTGCTTTATTCCCCTCCTGCACCCCCTCCTTCTCTTCTTCTCTAGTGCTTATTTTTCCCTGGCTCCTATACTGTCTGCCGATTTTCGTGTACTGTACTAGATCTGCATCTCAGCCACTTTTCTGAGCAGCAGGATGGCTGGTTGCGTATTCTACTCAATCTGCAAATGTAGAGATGTTGTCTTCTATTTTAATTTGAAGTTCCACTGCACTGGACTTATTTGCCCCTATGGTTTGTATTTCCCAGTTTTTATGCAATAAACTTCTTTTTGAATATAAAAAAAAAAAAAAAGAAAGAAGAAGTGCTCATGCCGCTGTACAGAACACTTGTGAGGCCTCACTTGGAGTATTTTGCGCAGTATTGGAGACCGTATCTCCAAAAGGATATACATACTCTAGAGAGAGTTCAGAGAAAATACTAAACTAGTACATGGATTGCAGGATAAAACTTACCAGGAAAGATTAAAGGATCTTAGCATGTATAGCTTGGAAGAAAGAAGAGACAGAGGGGATATGACAGAAGCTTTTACATAAAGAGAATCAACACGGTAACGGAGGAGAGTATATTTAAAAGGAAAAAACTACCCACAAGAGGACATAGTTTTAAGTTAGCGGGGCAAAGGTTTCTGTAGTAATATGAGGAAGTATTACTTTACTGAGAGAGTAGTGGATGCATGGAATAGCTTTCCTGCAGAAGTGGTAGCAGCAAATACAGTGAAGAAGTTTAAACATGCATGGGATAGGCATAAGGGTATCCTTCATATACGAAAGGGCCAGGGACTATTTATTCATAGTATTCAGAATATTGGGCAGACTAAATGGGTAAAATTGTTCTTATCTATTGGCGCATGCTAGGTTTCTACAACCTTAGGAAAGGTGCGAAGCTGTTTTTTGAAGAGATTTTCTTTTGTTTATCATTTAAATGAGAACTTGCACAAATACGAAACAAAGCACTTGTTCAAAACCTGTAACCTATATTATGTAAAGCTAATGGCCCAATGTCTGTAGCCTATGTTAAGCTTCCTATGATAATGCTTTACATACTGTAAATAGGTTCACTTCAAGACAAAACGTCAATCCAATATCACCAGGATGATGTTATGAATACACTAGTGTCATGGATCTATTTATAACAGATCTAGGTCAGCAGTACAATCTCAAACTTATGATGAGGTCCTTTAAAAGTTCATACTTGTTGTGCATAATGCACTATCCTTACTGTAAAGTCATGCAAACCCCATTGGAACTCTTGAAAGTGGCTCTGGCCACAACGGGGAAAGTCTTCTCACCTTAGTTTTTTGCAGGCATTTCCATGCATGTATAGCAATAGAACAATAGAACAGAACCACTAGAAGTTGTTTATCTGCAGTATGGTGACTGCAAGGAAATATATACACCTAGTAAGGGTCCTAAGGTTCATATACACTGCTGTATTATAGATCTGTTTCATATGAATCCGCAATATAGTACACTTAACCATATTTAGAGAATCTGTAAGAAAAAAAAATGTTGAGGCATGTTGCAGAACATTCCATATTTGAGCAAGGAAGCAGCTGTTCCCCCTTTTTCGGCACTACTTTTGATAACTCTCCCTAAGTTATATCCTGCACTTGGTGCAGAAAACAACTGCCTTTACAAATTCCTCATTGTGTAAATCCACAGTAACAGAGGATCCACCATGAAAGGGCCAGCCAAAATAAAGGTCTATGCCATTAAAACACTCGACAAGTTGTATGCACACATAAATAATACACTATTAGATATTGAGAAATAGTAGATATATTTTAAACTGGAAAACCTATTTAATGTTTTACAGTCATTTAAAAAGTACCTGCTAGAACGAGCAGGAAAAAGCAATCAGCTGACCGCTTGATTTTACCACACCGTCTCCTCACTGCAGAAGATGGATTCTTCAAAAAGTCTACAGAGCTTGTCTTCAGCAGTGAGGAGATGGCATTGAGGGAAAGTGGTCATTCTAGCGATTGGTGGGGGGGCTCAGTACCCAGTGTGATCAAAAATGTTTTAATAACAATGAGGAGGCATTAGAGTTGAGATACCTATCTATTACTCTATTTCTGAGACCATTTTCAGACCCTTTCACTTTTGTCACATTTTGTTAAAGGAGTAGTCCAGTGGTGAACCCAGTGGTGAACAACTTATCCCCTATCCTAAGGATAGGGAATAAGTTTGAGATCGCGGGGGGTCCGACCGCTGGGGCCCCCTGCGATCTCCTGTACAGAGCCCCGACAGCCCGCGGGAAGGGGGCGTGTCGACCTCCGCACGAAGCGGCGGCCAACACGCCCCCCTCAATACAACTCTATGGCAGAGCCGAAGCGCTGCCTTCGGCAATCTCCGGCTCTGCCATAGAGATGTATTGAGGGGGCGTGTCGGCCGCCGCTTCGTGCGGAGGTTGACACCAGCTATCTGGCCGGAGAGCCTGGCCCCCGTACAGAGAGATCGCTGGGGGCCCCAGCGGTCGGACCCCCCGTGATCTCAAACGCGTCCCCTATCCTTAGGATAGGGGATAAGTTTTTCACCACTGGACTACCTCTTTAAGTGCAAAAAAACAAACATACATTATACCACCCCTTCTCCCTCATTCTACACTCAATACCCAATAATGAGAAATAGAATTTAAGCAGTTTTTTAATTTGAATAATAAAAATTTTGCATAGACATTCAGATGCTTTGCTATGACACTTGAAATTTAGCTGTGCCGGCCTCCCATTTCTACACCTTGAATGGAGTCACCTGTGGTAAATCCAGATTATTGAACATAATTTGGAAAGATACAGACCTGTCTTTATAAAGTCTCACAGCTGACAATGCATACAAGAGCAAAAACCAAGCCATGAGCAGGAATGAACTGCCTATAGAGCTCAGAGACAAAATTGTGTAGAGGTATAGATCTGGAGAAAGGTTCAAAAAATTCTGCTGATTTGGAAGTTCCCAAAAAGGCCTCCATAATTTCTAAAGTTCAGAACAACCAGGATTCTTACCTAGAGTTGAACACTCCCCCACACTAAACAATAGAAAGGCAAAGGGCCTTGGTAAGGCTCCTTTTACACTGCTGTTATGACACGGCAGTCTGGGGAGAATAGCGTGAGAATAAAAAAAGACTAACGGCCATTCTTGAGGAAGGTGCAACGGCAGTGTAAAAGACATGAGAGTTGACCAAAAATCCAGTCAACTCTGGCTGAGCTCCAAACATCATGTGTGCAGATGAGAGAAACTTCCAGAAAGTCAGCCATAACCGCTAGCACTCCACCAATGTAGGATTTATGGCAGAGTGGCCAGAATGAAGGCTTTCCTTAGTAAAAGGTACATGAAAGCCTATCAGGTGTTTAAAAAAAAAAAAATAAATAAATAAAAAGAGTTTTCGGCCGCAATTCTAAATGCTATGTCTGAAAGAAACAGGCACTCATCAGATGTACAATATCATGCCTACAGTGAAGCATGGTTTTGGAAGCATTATGCTGTTAGGCTATTTTACAGTTGGGATGGACAGACTGGTCAGGGTTGAGGGAAAGCTAAATTGAGAAAAGTACAGAGGATAATTTTTTTAATGAAAATCTGATCCATGGTGCTGTAGATCACAGACTGGGTCGAAGGTTCACCTTTCAATAAGACAATGACCCTAAGCACACAGCCAAAAATACACAAGTGTGGTTTAGGGACAACTCCTTAAGTGACCCAGCCAGAGTGCTGACTTGAACCCAATAAAACATCTCTGGAGACCTGAAAATTGCAGAATGGCAGATAAACCCCAAATGCAGGTGTGGAAGAAAACTGGAGGCTGCAATCACTGCCAAAAGGTGCTTCACCAAAGTAAAGGGTATAAATACATATCTCAATGCAAAAATGTAGTTTTTCCTTTTTAGCAAAGATTTCTAATGTTCTGTTTTTACTTTGCCATTATACGGTATTGAGTGCGGAATTATGCAAGAAACCTGAATTTGTATTTTAGTAATAGTCCAAAATATAAAATAGTAAAAAAAAAAAGTAATAGGGTGTGAAAATTTTCTGAAATATATAGAAGTAGATAAAAAGTAGTGTTTATTCCATAAGTGTCTTAACATGTTGATGTTTTGGCTGTCTCCTATAGCCTTTTCAACCTTGAAAAAGGCTGGGGAGACTGCTGAAACATTGCCATGTTAAGATACTTTTGGATGGAATTACCACAACGTTTTCAATCTTTTTTCAACTCTGGTGTGTTATAGTAATCCTTTGGCTGTATTAGTGGTAAGCCTCTAACTAGGGCAGTGGTTCTTAATCTGGGTTCGAACCCCAGTGGTTCAGTGAGTCAGTTTCACGGGTTCGGCGGAGGTCAGGACACACACCCAACTTCAGGCCCGTCGCAACAGGACAGGCAAACCTAGCAATTGCTTGGGGCCCCGAGCTGGCCCGAGGCCCCTAGCAGAGCCGGTGTTTGCCCGTCCTGTAGCGACAGGGCAATTCCCCCATCACTATTAACTCCCTGCGGCCCCGCATTAAGTTAAAAAAATGGGGCTGCCGGGAGATAGCACACGCCGGAATGTCACTGACCAGCTTGGTAAGTGACCAGTGTGGAGGAACACTGCCTGCGCCTAATGTGTTTTGAATTTGAAAAAATCATATTTTATTTTTCCAATTAAGAAGGGTTCGGTGAATGCGCATATGAAACTGGTGGGGTTCAGTACCTCCAACAAGGTTAAGAACCACTGAACTAGGGATTCTGCAAACACCCCTACTAGAAGATCCTTTTGTAGGATGTAGTGCTCTTCTATAGAAAAAGAGATCCTATGGTAAGGGTTGTCTCTTTTCTATTGCTTGTTCCTGTTAATTCATCACTTTGTATGTTTAATGTGTCCAAATATTGTAAGCTGCTGTGGAATGTAAATAGCATTGGTTGATCCTTTCCAGCACCAATAATACATTGCACATTTTAAATTTTTGTCATACAAAAACAAAAGTCACAATATTATATATTTTATTAGTTTTTAATATTGTTTTCATTTTAACTTTTCAAACGATTTCCAGTTTAGAAAACGATACACTGACCACATAATTCCTTCTTTTTTTAAATTTTATACAGTTATACAAATAATCTAAATACACTGTGTTCAGGATGATGGCAAATAAGATTTAACTGTACATAAGAAAAGAAAAATATTATAAGCATATTTAGAAACCATAGAAATGTCTATACAAAACAAGCAACATGAAATAAAATATTTAAAGTATTGCAACAGTCCCACATTTTTATAACAAAAAGGTCTTTGCACAGTTCCTCACAATGCCCCATTACAGCTAAAGCAAGACAGCAATATAGATTTTTTTTATTTTCTTTTTTTACTCTTTTATAAGAAAATGACAAATCTGAAATGCTACACAGAAATACTATTTGCACATTCTGATCAAAAATAATAAAAGATGTCATATGAGCGGAGCAAAACATGGAGGACACACACTGACCAACTGTATAAAATCCCATTGCACATTATTTTACTCAGTTGTTTCAAAAGTAAAAAAAGGTCTATTTACAAAATATTTTGCACTTAAACTTAGAAATAATATGGGTGCTCTAGAATTGAACCGAGGTCTGATACTGATGTATCAAGAGAGGTGCATTCTGCTAGTCAAGATTTCAGTGCTCCTTCCTAGGCAGTGTACCATGGAAGTAACCAATACTTATTGTAAGAAATGCATTTACACAATGATTCCTCTAGCTTTTTCAAACACCTGCATTATAAAACTGTATGTTACAAAGTTGAAATAAAAGGAAAAATACTTTGTACATTGTAGAAAGATAGCAATACATAGGTTAACCCCCAGCACTGATGGAGATGAGTGTTACTCTGAATAATAGTAATATTAAACAAATAAAAAAAAATCATGAAAGCAATGCAATCTAAAACAGCACCATGCACAATAGTCTGTAGTGTGATAAACACGCAAAGATATAGCACCGGTCACCTCTCAACGCAATTCAAAACTGGTCAAGGAGCTGACGTAGATAGGGAGCCTTAGAAAGTTCCCGGCTCACTCGGGAGAGCTTGAAAAGTACTGGACAGTTGAGGGAAACACATTGGATCTGTTGGTCACAGCAGCCTGTGCAATTCTTGCATAACTACAAAGGAAATACTGATATTGTGAATCCAACACTAACACTGTGCAGTTTCATATAATATGTTTAAAAAGTACCTGTCACAAAATAAACTGTTCTCAACTACCTCAGGCTATGTTCCCTAACTACTCCTAACACCCCTCCTGCCCTTAAAAACTATTTCAGAGCTTTAAAAACTCTGTATCATACCTTTCTTCTTGCTTGAATAGTGCAATTTCGCAGCAGGGGAAAGTGGGCATGACATCACTGAAGCCTGCTGAGGGATCACTTCCGCCCTCACATGGTTGCAGTGCTGTGATGAATAGAAGACCTCAAGCTCTGTGCATGCTTCAGTCTGTGCAGATTTCAGTGAGGCTCTCATTCAGCTGTCAGTCTGTGCAGCTTTCTGCGAGAATCTGTGGAGCTTTCACTTTCTGTGCAGCTGACAATCAAGCTGAGTGCAGAGAAGTACTTCCTGAGTTTGGACTCCTGCCAGGCCGGGAGGAGACCAAACTCACTGTATTAATTGTGGTAGGGAACAGAAGAGAGCCACCTAGTGGCTGTTTTTTTATATGATATTTTAAACATATTTGTGTTGATAATTTAAAAAGCAAGTGAATGGCAAAGTGTCTGGTATTTACACAAGGAACACTATATTAAAAGTTTTATTTGGTGACAGGAACGCTTTAAGGCAACAGAGACAGACAACCAAGAGCTGGATAACTAATAACAAGTACACGCAGTTAAACCATCTGTTACGATCAATATAACAGCCACAAAAATAAGGAAATGGGGAGAAAAGGCTGTGATACACAAATATACTGTGAAAGAAGATTAACAGTAACTTTTTAAATTGTTATTCTGGCCTTTTAAATAACTGAGTATTTCCCAACCCAGGGATATCCTAGAAGGTGGCAACACTAGTTCTACTTTTATTCTTAATACAATGTACATGGGGTTGTCAAGGTTCCTCAGGAAGGCAACTCTTGTTGAGGATTTTTTATATACTCTATGGCCGACATTTATCATTGTCTTTAGACAGTTTTTTGTGTCTACAAAAAGGCGCAAAAATGGTGCAAGCACGGTTTATTTGCGCCTTTTTTGCACTTTTTGGTTTATACATTACTTCTGATTTTGAGTTGCAATCCACTGATTTTGGCAATACACATGATATGGACAGGTTTTATGAACTGCGCCTTTTCGTGAAAAGGCACAAAGTCTCTAAAACTACACCAGCCCAGACTTAGCTTAGCTTTTTGGTGTATGTAAAGAGAGAAATTTCAGAAAATGTGACCTGCAGAAAATGAATCAAATGCTCTATGATCATTTAATAAATTTGGTGCCCCTACACATTACCAGCACAAAAAAAAAAAAAGTGTAGAAAAATGCTTCACTTACACCTACAATGATAAATGCCGGCCTATATTTCATAGCAGCCACAATTACACTGTAAAAAAATAAATAAATACCTGCTCAGTATTACCACTATCTGGTCTCTATACACTTAAAGGAGAACTATCGCACTGAAAAATGTATCCCCTATCCAAAAGATAAGTTTAGATTGCAGGGGTCCGACTGCTGGAACTCCACGTGATCTCCTGCATGGGACGCCGGTTCTCTGTGGGAACGGAGCGTGTTGACCCACGCACGAAGCGGCGGTTGAAATGCCACCCTATGTGTATCTCTATGGGAGAGCCGGAGATAGCCGAATGCTGTTCTCTGGCTCTCCCACAGAGATACATGGAGGGGGCACGATGGGGCCCTGTTCCCAGGCAGAGCCAGGGTCCCATGCAGGAGATCACGAGGGGTCCCAGCGGTTGGATCCTCCCGCGATCAGACACTTATACCCTATCCTTTGGATCAGTTGTCCTGCATGATAGTTCTCCTTTAATACTGGACTACAGGGATTATCATACAGCTTTACATTGTAGATATTATACAGGTTTTATAGATTGCAAATATATATATTTACCTTGACTAGCTGGTCTTGTCTGTACTCCAATTCACGAATTTCTTGATTGAGAATCACTACTACATGTTGTGGCTGACTCCTACATTTACTACAGATCCCATGTTGTGTCAGTTCATCACATATAGGGCAATGCAAAGTTGTGAAATATTGAGAGATTGTGCCTTTCCTTGCATCCATCTCATGTCGCATTGTGGAGTATGTAGAGTATGCCTTCTGGATCTGACAAAGGAAACAAAATGCAATTTCCTGTTAAGTGGAGGTTTGTGTATGATGAGTACATCTCCAATATGTAGCCATTCAGGAAAGATTCTTTACCAGGTAAAATGCTTTATAGAAAACCATAAAGAAATCAATTGATCACATTGGACATACAGTCATCAAGAAGCTATTTGTTAGCAGATAAAATGAATTTCTTCCTAGAAATCCCCTTAGCTTTAGACAGTTATCCATTAAATTTACCAGATTTCAAATCTGCTATTGGTGAGAAAATAGGCAAATCGCTACTCCTACTGCATTCTGAAGACTGCATTCTGAAGAAATAATTTACTCATCTCTTTTAATAGCTGTACACAAAACTATGTGGAGGGAAGCTGAGGAATTTCCTAAGTGGGCAAAAAGTAGATTTTTTATGCTTACTGTAAAATCTCTTTCTCGGAGGATCCATTGGGGGACACAGAAACCGTGGGTATATCTTGCTGCCACTAGGCATGCAAAAAGAAAGGTCGGCCCCTCCTGCCAGGATATACCCCGCCTACTGACCCTGAGCTTATCAGTTTAGTCCCAAAGCAGTAGGAGGAGACGGACAGATAAAGAAACCAGCATATGTCTGAGCTGTGTCCCCCAATGGATCCTTTGAGAAAGAGATTTTACGGTAAGCATAAAAAATCTACTTTTCTTGGTCGGTTCCATTGGGGGACACAGAAACCGTTGGACTTACCAAAGCAGTCCCGGGGTGGGAAAAATACCCAACAGCATCAGGCAGAGGACTGAGCCACTGCCGCCTACAACACTTTACGACCCAAACTAGCGTCAGCAGACGCGAATGGTGCACTTGGTAGAATTTAGTGAAAGTGTGCAAGGACGACCAAGTGGCCGCCTTACAGACCTGCAGGGCCGAAGCCCCAACGGAACATGTGGAATGTGCAGTCACCCGAAAATGTGGGACCTTTCCCTTACGATGGTACGATTCCGAAATGGCAGAACAAATCCACCGCAAAATGGTCGCCTTGGAAGACGGAAGACTCTTGTGATTACCCTTCGGAATCACAAAGAAGGAGTCACCCTGCCAAAAAGAGGAGGTGACTGACAGATCGATCCGGACAGCCCGAACAACATCCAGACTATGTATAGCATTGAATGGAGCCGGACAATAAGGAAGGAAGGACGATCTCCTCCTTCATGTGAAAGGAGGAAATCACCTTGGGCAAGGAGGAGGGAGGTGGCCGAAAAACCACCTTGTCCTGATGAAGGACCAAAAGAGGGGAGCGACAGGAAAGAGCCGCTAGCTCAGAGATTGCGATGTGAAAGGCGACCTTCCACGAAAGGAGCTGAAGAGAGGCGTCCCGAAGAGGTTCGAACAGAGCCTCCCTCAAAGCGCCAAGCACCAGTTTGAGGTTCCAAGGAGGGGTGGGAGACCTGAAAGGTGGCGCCGCATGGGCCACGCCCTGCAGAAAGGTGCGGACATGAAAATTGGAAGCTAACTGCTGCTGAAATAGAATAGAAAAAGCAGATACTTGACCAGAGCTGAGAGTCAAACGTTGATCTAGACCGGATAGCAGAAAAGCAAGAAGGCGCAGAAATGAAAACACGACCCGGGAAACGGACTGAGCCTTGCACCACCGGAAATAAGCCTTCCAAGTGCGGTGGTAAATCCTAGCGGAGGAAGGCTTCCGTGCCCGAAGCATGGTGCGAATCACCCCGAAAGAAAACCCCAGAGCTCTAAAAACCATGGTTTCAACCGCCACGCCGTCAAATGCAGCGACAGTAAACTGGGATGGCAGAGAGGACCCTGGGAGAGCAGATTGGGGTGAAGTGGAAGACAGCGGAACATCTGCGAACAGCCGAATTAAAGGGTACCTCTCATCAAAAAAACTTTTGATATATTATAGATTAATGTATGCAGAATAACTGTACAATGACATGTTATTAAAAAATATGCTTCTTTCTATTTAATTTTCCACTTTGAAGAAATGACCACTAGGGGTCTCCCTACCAGTCCTGGCAGCTGGCAGCTCTGAGTGTTTAGGACTCCAGCATGAGTCAGAAATGCTTGCTGACAGGACTGATAGGGAAAAATACAATAGAAAGAAGCATATTTTTCATTAACATGCTATTGGAAAGTTATTCAACATTCATTAATCTAAAATATATCAAGTTTATTTGATGAGAGGTACCCTTTAAGTCTGCGTACCACACGTTTCTGGAGCCACCAGAATGGCGGGAACGCCCTCTGCCTTGAGTTTCTGCAGAACCCTGGACAGGAGAGGGAGAGGTGAAAAGAGGTAATGGAGATGGAAGGATGACCATGGGATTACCAGTGCGTTCGCCACCAGAGGGTCTCGTGACAAAGCGGGGAACCCGCCTGTTGTGGCGAGATGCGAAGAGATCCACCAGAGATCGCAGATCTGTGGAAAAAACCCCGGATGGAGAGACCACTCCCCCGGATCTGCAGAAGAGCAGCTGAGAAAGTCCGCTTCCCAATTCTCCACACCTGGAATGTGGATCGTGTAGAGAGCGGGAACTCAAGTCTTGACCCAGATCAGAATGTTGGGAGACCTCCTCCATCGCCGAACAACTGTAGTTGCCGCCTTGGCGATTGATATATGCCACAGCCGTGGTGTTGTCCAACTGAACATGGACAGGCCGACCATGCAGGAGGTTGGCCCTGAGTTCCAGAAGATTGATGGAAAGGTGAGCCTCCAGAGAAGACCAGTGACCCTGGACTGTCAGGTCCCCCCCCCCCCCCCCCCCCGGTCGTGACGACCTGCCAGTGGAGGGGAAGAAAGGAACACCCCTAGAGAAGGCGGGGAGAATAGAGCCACCACAGAAGAGATGGGGGGGGGGGGGAGAATCCGCCGATCTAGGGTCAATGGTGACTTGTCCCACCTGGCCAATATGGCCAGCTGGAGGGGGCGATAAGGAAACTGAGCGGAGGGGATCGCCTCTATGCCCGCAACCATCTGGCCCAGTACCTCCATCCAGAAACTAACTGGAATCAGAGAGGAGAGCCTAAGGCGATGGACACCCTGTTGCAGGAAGTGCCGTTTGTCCAATGGGAGACGAACAGGGGCGGCTGCCATGTCGAAAAGGAGACCCAGAAAGACCAGAGACTGGGAGGGAGACAGGTTGAACTTTTCCCGGTTGATCACCCAACCAAAGGCGGACAGAGTCTGTACCGTGAGATGAAGGCTCTCCACATTTTGGGACCAAGATGGGGCTTTGATTAAAGGTCGTCCAGGTAGGAAAGAACAAAGATCCCCTGGCCTCAAAGCATTGCAATCACCACCACCATGACCTTGGTAAAAAGCCTGGGAGCCGTAGCTAGGCCCCTTCAGGAGGAGGAGGAAGGCTTATGGGTACCAGACTTGGATGTGAAACAGCTAGAAAGGTTGTCTGACTTCCAGGAAGGATGTGTCTTGAATGAAAAGGACCGATGCAAGGACCGGGTCTGGGGTCGGACATAGGTGCAAGTAAAAGTAGGCAGCAAAATAAAATGGAGAAATCTCACCCAGGTCCTGTGTCCCGCAGCTGGAGCAAAGAAGCAGGCTGTAAGTGTCCAAATCAGAGCAGAAGAGGCAAGGAGCAGCTGAGCAGTACGGTCTGCAGCGCAGGAGAAGAAAGAGGAGGAGCAGCGGCACTTCGCATAAAAAAAGCCTCCACCCCAGGATGAACCCCATTGGCCGGGGAGAGGGAGGAGTAGAGAGAATGACCCCCAAAGTGCATAGTATTGGCTGGGAGCTGAAAGAAGGCGGGAGCTCTGTCAGCACGCCCAAATGCGGGGCAGAGCAATGTTACAGAGCCGGCCACAATTAACTAAAGATCCCCACGTGCCTGCCGACTAAAATAAAAAGAACGCCGACCGCAGTCCAGCTGACAGGAGTTGCGTCCGGAGAGAAGAATAGCTGATACAAAGTAAGCGGTGCCGGGGAGGGAGAAGGGGAGGGAAACTGCCCCGCAATCCCAGGAGCCCCGGCACTGCACAAATAACATTATCACTAAAGACACATGTTCTCCCCAGAATAAAGATGAACCCCCCCCCCCCCCCCCAGGAATAAGGGGCTCCCCAGCAAAAGACACAGGCAGGACAGAGTAAAATCGGTGGTGGGGGAGGGGGGGTTGGATATACTAACCCTGTATACAGCTATACTCACCAAAGGCGTCTTCAGCCAGCTAATGCCACCTGCATCACGTCAGGCTGAGAAAGTGGGACGAGCAGGGAAGATAGGGGGACCTGGACCCAAGGTGCAACCCCAGGTGCTGGCCGTTGGCGGGAAGGTCAGGCTGAGAAAGTGGGACGAGCAGGGAAGATAGGGGGACCTGGACCCCAGGTGCTGGCCGTTGGCAGGAAGGGTTTAATGGTGCATACTTTATGCCCAGGACCCCTTAGCCGCATATGGGGGAACAGGTAGCGCCATGCTCCTGAACCCCCACCTAAAAACAAGAAGATAAAAGGAGAAAAAGAACCTAAAACGGGCCCTAGCTATAAAATAAAAAAGAACACCAGGTCTGGAGAACACCAGACCTGTGTCTGCCTCCTACTGACACTAAGCTAAAACTGATTAGCTCAGGGTCAGTAGGCGGGGTATATCCTGTCAGGAGGGGCCGACTTTCTTTTGTATGCCTAGTGTTAGCCTCCTAGTGGCAGCAAGATATACCCACGGTTTCTGTGTCCCCCAATGGAACTGACCGAGAAAGTTGTAACTTACAAACATAGATGTGTGGGCGCGCAGAGTGGGCAGTATGGATGGGAAGTTTGTATAGAAGACCATAGGGTGCTGATCAAGTAAGAAGTCTAAAAGCAGAGATCAATCTTGGCTGAAAGTCACCATGGAGGTCTGGGCTGTATGGGAAAGGTGGAAAAAGTGAATCACTCCGATCAGATAAGACGTCACCTGTGAGTGACTGGATGTAACTGCACTGTAATCACTTCCACAGTTTGCAGAATGCTTGAATGGGTACTCGAACTCAAGCAGGTATGGGGCATGGCTAAAAAATTGTTGCAGCACACACTATATAATGGGAGGTATGCTTTTTGTTACACTGACCACTTCCACATTGCTATTTCAGGAAGCTAGTCCTCCCAACAAGATTGGTCTTGAGTAACAAGAAAGAAAAAACAAAATGCTGAACGCAGGGAGGAAACTCACCTCATTTAACAAAATACTGAACAACATACATTCAAATAGTGCACAATACATAACATATATAGGCAGCAAAGTACATTCTGAATGGGAAAAAGGAAACCAAATTTACGCAGTCAAATGTCCTGTGAGGATCTCATATGACCATGTTGCGAAGCAAGACCGTTCTGTTCAAAGGAAGACTGGTATTTAATATGGGTTTACTTTTTTTTTTTTTAACCTTGTATAAAACTACTGTGTACTTACCCTTGGCAATTCGTCGTACCAATTGAATACATCCACTCCAATGAGAGAAAAGATTCTGTTGAGTGGTGGAAGTATTTGCTTAGTGATGTAGTAAGTTGCATTTAGTCTTAGATTATGGTCTTGGAGGACATCAATAGGCCGTCTTACAAGCTGAATAAGGGGTACTCCAGGTGTCCCGTACACAATCACATATGGCACTCTCTCTCCAACGCGTGGTTCAGAGCGACGATCATATGCTACCATTTTCCTGTGAAGAAGAGCTGTGTTCAAAATCAAGTGACACAGGAATAGACAGGACATAAAAAGTATTTACCTCTATCACATAATAGTGAAATTATTTTATATTGACTCACAAAATGAAAACATTCAGTTATGCAGATCATTATTCATGGTGTGAGGTTAATGCACTTCAAAGTGCCTTAATTTTTTAACCCTGAAATTCAGCTAAAACAAAATTATGTCAGCAGGTAAGCCAGAATCCCCTTATCTATAGTAATTTGGCTGTTCCATAATCTATTACCTTGTAAGTTCCAGCGCTGGCACACAAGCTCCTGGTCTATAAGCAAAGCTTCCTCTGTATTCCTTGGCAAAGATAAGATCTTGAATGCTGGCTTTCCCCTCCAAAAGCTTCATACACTGTCTCTGGACATACTGCTTGATTTGACTTATATCTCTTGTTTCAAATAGCAGCTTAATTGAACGTTCAAGTATCTGGAAAAGCAGAAGGACACAAATGTGTAACTGTGAAAAAGCACCCACTGAACAGAAGACCGGTATCAGGTAATCAGGAATAGCCCATGTGCTGACCCCCAGACTGAAGAATATCCTGCCATTTTATAGTAACCATACTAAGTCTCGCTCATATATATACTTAATCTTTTTTGCTTCCTTACCTTAGACCAAGAAAGTAAGAATGTGCAGCACTTACCCATTCTTTGAAAAAATGCTCACAGATTGGTAAGTGCTGCACATTCTTACGTATTTGCTTGTATATGTCCCAATAAGCTGCCAGCCGTTTCACAACAGTTTGCTTATTCTAGCCTTAGGACACATGATAACACTTAAGGCATAAATATATAGGTGTGCCTTCTCATCAGTGTCATTGTAACAGTACAACAAATACATTAAAAGCAATAACCAATGACAAACATTACAAACACACATGTTCTTACTAAGATCAAGAGTGCCCAGAGCTTCAGTCCGCATTATCCATAATGCCTCTCTTTGAAGAAGTAGTTTATGACTATCTCCACCATCTTTTGGCACATTAACTATTACCAATCCTGCAAACTGTAATAACACAGCAACTGCTCGCATACGTTTTATCAACCAAGGGTCACCTATTCCTCTAGTTATTGATCTTAAATGTTCCATAAACCCTACATACATTAGAAATTGTTTTTTTAATACATATTTATATAAAAAAAAAAAAACACAGACAAAATATTAGTAGTGCACTGAAATGAAATTTTTTGTGTCAGAAACCGAAGATTTAGGATGTACTTGGCCGAAAACTAAAGCCAAAAATGACTTGCCAACCCACTTTAATACAGTCATGGCTGTAAATGTTGGCACCCCTGAAATTTTCAAAGAGAAAAGGATTTCAGTAACACATGTTTTGCTATACACATGTTTATTCCCTTTGTGTGTATTGGAACTAAACCAAAAAAGGGAGGAAAAAAACAGCAAATTGGTTATAATGTCACACCAAACTCCAAAAATGGGCTGGGCAAAATTATTGGCACCCTTTCAAAATTATGGAAAAATTAGTATCAGGTGTGGGCAATACAAAAATCACATCTGAAAGCAGATAAAAAGGAGAGAAGTTCACTTAGTCTTTGCATTGTGTGTCTGTGTGCCACACTAAGCATGGACAACAGAAAGAGGAGAAAAGAACTTGAGAACCAAAATTGTGGAAAAATATCAACAATCTCAAGGTTACAAGTCCATGTCCAGAGATCTAGATTTGCCTTTATCCACAGTGTGCAACATTATCAAGAAGTTTGCAACCCATGGCACTGTAGCTAATCTCCCTGGGCGAGGACAAAAAAATTACTGAAAGGTGTCAATGCAGGATAGTCCGGATGGTGGATAAGCAGACCCAAATAAGCAGGCTCAGGGAGCATCAGTGTCAGTGCGAACTATTCGTCAACATTTAAATGAAATGAAACGCTATGGCAGGAGACCCAGGAGGACCCCACTTCTGACACAGACCTAAAAAAGCAAGGCTACATTTTGCCAAAATGAACTTGAGTAAGCCAAAATCCTTCTGGAAAAAAGTGTTGTGGACAGTTGAGACCAAGATAGAGCTTTTTGGTAAAGCACATCATTCTACTGTTTACTGAAAATAGTATGAGGCCTACAAAGAAAAGAACACAGTACCTACAGTGAAATATGGTGGAGGTTCAATGATGTTTTTTGGGGTTGTTTTGCTTCCTCTGGCACTGGGTGCCTTGAATGTGTGCAAGGCATCATGAAATCTGAGGATTACCAACGGATTTGGGTCGCACGGTACAGCCCAGTGTCAGAAAGATGGGTTTGCGTCCGAGATCTTGGGTCTTCAAGCAGGAATATGACCCCAAACATAGGTCAAAAAACACCCAGAAATGGATGGCAACAAAGCGCTGGAGAGTTCTGAAGTGGCCAGCAGTGAGTCCAGATCTAAATCCCATTGAACACCTGTGGAGAGATCTTAAAATTGCTGTTGGGAAAAGGCGCCCTTCCAATAAGAGAGACCTGGAGCAGTTTGCAAAGGAAGAGTGGTCCAACATTCCGTCTGAGAGGTGTAAGAAGCTTATTGATGGTTATAGGAAGCGACGGATTTCAGTTATTTTTTCCAAAGGGTGTGCAACCAAATATTAAGTTAAGGGTGTCAATAATTTTGTCCAGCCCATTTTTGGAGTTTGGTGTGACATTATGTCCAATTTGCTTTTTCTCCTCCCTTTTTTGGTTTACTTTCAATAAACACAAAGGGTATAAACGTTTATAGAAAAACAAGTGTTACTGTTATCCTTTTCTGTGAGAAATACTTAATTTTCTTGAAAAATGTCAGGGGTGCAAACATTTAAGGCCATGACTGTAGTTGTTAGTATAATCTTATCTAGTGGTGGACTAAAATAAAAATATTGGTCTGAAATAGAGAATTTAGGAAGTGTTTGGCCAAAAACCAAAACTGACCCAAAACTACAACTTCTAGCAGGTTGTGCTATAGAGCAGTGATTTTCAACCTGTGGCCCTGTAGCTGGTGCAGCAGTACAACTCTCAGCAGGCAAAGACAACTACTAGCATAAGGGACAGTCACACAATAAAGTGCATGAACTGCTATAGTACATCTTTTGGTTGTCAGGAAATGATGGGAGTTGTAATTCTGCACCAGCTGCAGAGCCATTTGTTGCAGATCACAGCCCTATAGTAGTACATCAACAACTTTATACAATACTGTCCTTTCTTTTTGATTTTCACAGCCCCTTCTAGCCCAGCCCCATGTCATCAACATGATGGCAATCCAATCACAAGCTAAGCCCCACCTACTCTGTCATCATCACAATACTTATGTTCCCTCCTGTTTTCGACACGGGTGAGTTAGTCTGTCCGATCACCTCCCAACCCCCCCCCCCCCCCCCAAACCTCCCCAGCAACAGAAGAATTTATAAAGTGGTTTTCTGTCTGGCAGCAAGAGCGGATGCAGTCCAAAAATATCCGTCTGGCTCATTTAAATGAATGGGATGCTGCACGGGCCTGGCAGGGATATAGATAAAACTTGGTGTGAATGAGCCCTAAATAAGGAGAACAACAAATGTTTGTTTTTGTAATCTTTGTCATTGGTATTCGCTTTTAAAGGGTTTGTTGCACTGTTACCATGACACTGAGAAGGCACACCTGTACGTTCCTCCTGCGTCATGACGTGTCCTTAAGCAAGAATAAGCAAAAGGCTGTGAAATGACTGCCGCCTTATTGAGACACACTTCTGTTTAATCCCCTGTTGTAATATGGAGAAGCTTATACCAAGTGAGCATTTTTGCAAAGAATTGGTAAGTGCTGCACATTCTTACCTTTCTGGACTATATTAATTGTATACAGCTATTTTCAAGTGTACAGCACAACCTGACACATCAAAAGCACAAATAATCCACAGAAGGCTCCTCTGCACATAAACCTGTGATATTAGAGCAGTGCCAGACAATATCTCCTTGCTATGTGTATTCCTTCTTACCTTACCAACAGCAGGACAGGCATCTCTTCGTACAGTCTCTATGCCTTTTGCATCAAAAACTGGATCCTTCTGGTCAAGGGTTTCATACATATAACCCACATATCTCTTCTTGGTTTGCAAAACACAGGGAAGATACACCTGCAAAACGTAGAATATGTAGGTAGTGGAAAGATACGGTAAACAAGATATCAGCAATAAGTGATACATTTGTTACCAACTTACACTAATGTAACATACAAATCTTTATCTAAAATATAAAATGCAGATGGATGACAAGCCCTCACTGTACAGATATGAGCAGGTCAGACAGCATAAGGGGTCATGTACCTTGTCATTCTGTAGGGTACAACTCTGGGAGAAAACAAGTCAGATATCACATTTAATGGAACTATTCTAACTCCATTAACATTATTTAAGACAGTAGATATAAAAATTCTATTATAATAAAACTATGAACTGAGCATCTGTTTTGGGCCTAGCAAATGTCTCTGTTTGCAGTTTTCTTTGTACTGGTTCAGGCTAAAATCTCTACCCTGTGATAATCTTTCACGATAGATGACCCTCCGGGAACCCGTTAGCCAGACGTAAAAAATATCATAGATTATTTTAGCATAATGCACAGATTGGACAAGGGGTTTCAAGGGTCCAGCACTCTTCCTCAGGTCCCTCGTGGACCAGGCCTGGACCCTTGAAACCCCCCCCCCCTTTTTTTTTTTAACAATCTGTACATTACATTTATAAAATCTTTGTTATTTGATATATCTTGTTCATAATTTCACACCGCACTATGAACAGGGAGATTTGGGAGGCATTCTGGAGATCACAGGGAGTCCCAGAGGGCGGACCTCTGCTATCAGACACTTATCCCTTATTTTTTGGTAGTGGATTAATTGTTAAATGCTGGAGTACCCCTTATAAAGGGGTACTTCGGTGGAAATTTGTTTTTTTAAATCAACTGGTGCCAGAAAGTTAAACAGATTTGAAAATTAATTCTATTTAAAAATCTTAATCCTTCCAGTACTTATCAGCTGCTGTATACTACAGAGGAAGTTATTTTCTTTTTAAATTTATTTTCTATCTGACCATGTCAGGAACTGTCCAGAGTAGGAGCAAATCCCCATAGCACACCTCTTCCTGCTCGGGACAGTTCCTGACAAGGACAGAGGTGTCAGCAGAGAGCACTGTGATCAGACTGAAAAGAACTACTCAACTTCCTTTGGAGCATACAGCAGCTGATAAGTACTGGAAGGGTTAATTTTTTTTTAAGAGAAGTGATTTACAAATCTGTTTAACTTTTTGGCACCAGTTGATTAAAAAACAATGTTTTCCACTGTAGTACCCCTTTAAGTATGCCTTTTGGTGAAATGCATAGAATAACCCACTGTAAATAATTTTTATTAAGTCTCACATTACCTTCTCAAACTTCAGCTTCACTGGCTTTGGGTTTGTGGCAGTGACAGCTTCAGCAATTTCTTGCCCTATTTTGAAGGACTGTTCCTTAGTTGCCCCCTTAAGCAGCACAAACATACTACAAAATAAAAAGATTATATACCGATTATGAGTTAACAGAAAAATAAGCATTTGTCTACAGTTAGAATCTGTAATAATAATAAAGTCTCAGTAAGAGTAAAAGTGATCTAGAATAAATCCCTGGATCACTGTTCTATCCACAATAAATCTGGTATCCATTACCTGAAATTAGGGATGTCCTGAGTAAGAGTACCAATGCTTTTTTTTTTTTTTTTAAGTACTCGCCGATACCAATTACCGATACTTTTTTCATGTGTCATGTGACAAGGTCTTTTTTATTTATTTATTTTTTTTATGGGGAAAAAGGGAGGTGTTTTCATTAGAGGAAGGGCTATTTTATATAAAAACATAACAAAACAAATTGTATTTAATTTATTCAAACTTTTAGACTCCTCACAGGGCACTGTGTACTGCCTGTCATCCAGCTTTCCCAGTCTCCTAACATATTGGGGGACATTTACTAATCTAGTCTATTCTGGGTATGCTTATAGACCAGCGTAGGTGGTAGTCTCCTGTCTATTGTGCTCCTAATTTATCAAAGGTCTCACAGCCCTTGATAAATTCTGTGCTCAGACTTCAGGGCCTACAGCTTAAACTACATTTAGACCTGCTCCAACATGGTCTGACATTTCAGCGTATTTTGGGCAGATGCGACTTGTCGCACAAAAGTCGCACTTGATCAATTCAGCACCAATGCATTTTCCAATGCATTTCTGTCTAAAATAGACTTGCATGCATCATGTTCTAAAAATCCTCTACAGCAAAAGTCGCAGAAAAGTCGCACATATTTAGACTGCGACTTTCTGTGAGACAAATTTAGACAGGAAAAACCAGTCTAAATCCTTTGATAAATCTCCCCCATTGTCTCTACAGGAGACTGGGAAAGCTGGATGACAGGGAGAAGGTACCCTTCCATACTGAAACAAAAAAACTATTACACTCCTTTTCTGCATCCTTTGTTCTCTGCTCTGTTGAAGGCCTGAAGCTGCAGCCTACATCAGGAGCCCTTTTTTGGTAAAAATTATGACATTATCTTTATTCTGTTGGTCCGTACGATAACAATGATACCCAATTAATACATGTTTTATTTTATTACTTTATTATTTGTACGAAAATTAGTATGCTTAAAATTGTCCTATTCTGACCCCTATATATTTTTTTTATTTTTCTTTATACAGGGATGCGTGGCGGCTACTTTTTTGCTCCGTGATCTGTCGTTTATTGGTGCTATTTTTGTTTTGATGGGATTTTTTGATCCTTTTTAGTATTTTTTTAATGGTATATGTGGTATAAGTGACCAAAAATACGCAATTCTAGACTTTGGTATTTTTATTTTATTTTTCCTAAAAAATAGTTTGGACTTTTATGCACGCGGCAATACCACATATATTTATGTTTATTCTTTTTTACATAATTTTATTTGGAAAAGGGGAAAATGGGTGTCATTCAATATTTTATAAGGGAAGGGGTTAATTCACATTTATTATTATTTATTTTTACATATTTTTTAGTCCACTTAGGGGACTATTACATGCAATCTGTAGATTGCATATACTGATCAATGCTATGCCATTGAATAGCATTAATCAGAGTTCTTGTTGCTCCTTTACTACTGCCTACTATGGCTGGTTGCAGTATAGAAGTGACAATCAGATGGCACGGAGCACGGTAAGGCAAGGTCCCCCTTGAACTTATTTATTGAGTGAGACATCACAACATGTGGCAGAGAGTTCCATAGTCTCACAGCTCTAACAAGAGAAAATCCCCTTCTTTCCTTTAGACGTAAAGGATGCCCCCTGGTCATGGTTACCGGCCTAGGTATAAAAATATCTCTAGACAGATCTCTGAACTGTCCCTTCATATATTTGTACACTAGCTGAGCACCCGACGTTGCATGGGTATTCCTTCCTAATCCTTGTTGGGGAGAAAAAGCAAGGAGGAAGCTTTTGACCTCATATCCAGTCCTCATATATTCTCCTCATATCCTGTCCTCAGGCGGGGCTGAGTTGTGATGAAGATATTGTAAGCTGAGAAGGGGGTGTGGCTTTGTGGGAGTGGGCATGATTATCAAGCCAGGCCAATGCACAAAAAGTAGAAAATAAAAGGGGTATGGCTGAATAGATGGGCATGTCTTTGCAAGATGGGGCGTGGCATGCGTGGACGGTGTTGCTTGCAAGCTGGACTGATGCTTGTGGAGTAAGGTAACGGAAGTCCCATATACTTGCATGAGACTTGAAACAAACACCCCATCCTTCACATAAGGGGGTAGGTTAGAGTTAATTTAACTATCATATATTTTTATTTCACATATAAGTAACGTATGTACCAAGTATTATTGAAATATCTCCAGCCTTACGGAAGTTATGCTGGAGCATACATCTCCCATGGAATTGCATGGGACTTTAAACAAATACCCTGACCTTCGCAAATGGGGGTGGGTAAGGGTTAAATTACCTCTCCTATGTTTGTAGCTGATATAAGTAACGTGTGTACAAAGTTTCATGTTAATATATTTAGCGATTTGGAAGTCATGCTGGAACATACACACACACACATTGGGGGAGATTTATCAAAACATGTCCAGAGGAAAGTTGCCCATAGCAACCAATCAGATCACTTCTTTTATTTTTTAGAGGCCTTTAAAAAATTAATAAATAAATAAATTAGAAAGAATTAAAAGGGGTACTCCCCTGGAAAACCTGGCAGGACCAGGATTTATCAATCGAACGCAGAGCACACAGATCAATGTAATTCTATGAAACCACATTGATCTGTATGGGGGATCTACTGATTCCTCCTAAAAGTCCCCTAAGCGGACTAAAAATGGAAAAAAAAAAAGTTGAATAAAAAGTTTTAAAAAACATCCATTACCCCTTCCATATTAAAAGTTTGAATTACCCTACAGAATCTATATAAAAAATATGTAACCATAATAAAAATAAACATATGTTGTATTGCCGCGTGCGTAAATGTCCGAACTATAAAAAACATTTTTTTATTAAACCGCACGGTCCATGGCGTACATGTAAAAAAAAAAAAGTCAAATTGCGTGTTTTTGGTCACTTTGTATACCCTAAAAAAAAAGTATAAAAAACGATCAAAAAGTCCCATTAAAACAAAAATGTTACCGATAAAAACTTCGGATCACGGCGCAAAAAAATTGCCCTCATACATCCCCATATACAGAAAAATAAAAAAGTTATAGGGGTCAGAAGAGGACAATTTTACACATAATTTTTGTGCATGCAGTTATAATTTTTTTAAATTAGTAAAATAAAATAAAACCTATATAAATTAGTTATCCTTGTGACCGTATGGACCTGCAGAATAGAGATATGGTGTCATTTTTAACGAAAAGTGCACTGCATAGAATCGGAAGCCCCCAATAATTACAAAATGACATTTTATTCCAATTTTGCCCCACAAATTTTTTTTTTATGGTTTCGCCGTAAATTTTGTGGTGAAATAATTGAGGTCATTATAAAGTACAATTGGTGGCGCAATAAAAAAAAAGCCCTCATATGGGGCTGTATGTGCAAAATTGAAAGGGTTATGCTTTTTAGAAGGTGATGAGGAAAAAACGAAAGTGCAGAAGCGGAAAAACCCTGTGTCCTTAAGGGGTTAAGTATTTACAAATGAACAAATATCATTACCTGTCAGTATCACCATAAACAACTCTGGCTCCCCATTTCTGTGTGTCATTCACAAGTTTTATTGCACGTTCCAAAGTCTCTCGTGCTTTATGGACAATACTGTCTCCAATCTACAAAACAGATAAAATTCAAGTCAACATCACTTCTATAGCATTTGCTGCATATGACCAGAATCTGGCATTGACATTCAACTAGAACAGAACGGAGGGGAAATATCCTATAATACAAAACATGTGCATGCATTCCACCAGTAGGTGCAGTAAAGCAATCATTTTACGAATCCATACAGAATAGGGCTGCCTGTGAAAAATAAATTATTTCCCCCCCCCCCCCCCAAGTAAGCCGGTAGATTTGGCATGTGTTGCTTGTTGTTTAGGGAATCCGTCATCACCATCACCCGCACTAAAGCGGTTATTATACGCTTGTATTGCAGGTGGCGTAGATGACAATAGTCTTTACCGTTGCCTGAGGTGTGCTCAGTTATGCACATTAAGTGGCTTTGTTCACTTGGGGTGTTCCCAAGCGCACTGTGACATCCCTCCTGGATATTCAGAGTAAACACCTTTCTTATAAATGCTGATCCTCCTCCCCTGTGAAATCTCTCTCATGAGCATGTTTCCTGACTGACACTTTATGCGCTACTTCCAGGCTACATCTGGAACCGGTAAGTGGTGCTGCCTCGCAGCTGCAGCCACAGGAGACATGGCGTGAAGTAATGCTGATGACGGATTCCCTTTAAAAAAACATTTGTGCATCTAGTTGCAATCCAAGTGGCAAAACCCAGAGCTGAATATATTGTGTATTATTGAAGGCATATGCTTCAACTTCATACCTCTACGCAGGGCATTCTCCCAGAGAAGTTAGCAGCAGTATAGCCAAACGTGACATTGGCAATTAATTTCAGTCCAAGTTGTCGGGCATCAAGCAGGCGAGTAAGGCTTCTGTCTTGTTTATATTCTTTCATGGACTGTTTCACCATTATCCGGGTCTTCAAAATCTCTTCAAGCATTCTTGGCAGTACCCCCTTTCTGACAGAGGCCTAAGCCAAGAGGAAAATCAAAGAGGAAATAATTCGTTGGGCATAAGGTAAAAGTTCTCATGCAGTAGCATCACATACACAAAGTCTGTATAAATATTTGGATCAAGCATAACATTCTTACCTTAACAAATGCAACTCCATTAGGGGATACTGTAACATCATGTCGTAGCTGGTACAAGAGGTCTGGAGGAACATGCAAAGATGTGCAGCCAAATTTTAACTCTTCACACCTAGAAACCAAGTGACAGCATGTTCTTATTCGAATTTCTGGAACTAATCCTAGTTACTGACTTGACAATTAAAAGGTACAATAGGACTCGGTAGACATGTTTATAGTGATATAAAAATCAACGATGTATCTCCAGCTTTCCCATAGAGATGCATGGAGGGGGAATGTTGGCCACAGCATCCTGCCATGGTCGACACACTTCATTCATGTAGAGAGCCAAGGCGCCAGACGGTAAATGACGAAAGGGAAGTATAGTATAAAACATACATACACTAACATGCTTTCCTTACTTTCATGCTACTCATATACTTGGTATTTTAGGTTTAATAAAACAGTAATGGCTCTTACTTTCCCAGGTTCTCAATGTTCCCCAGACAAGTTGAGTAGCAGTAATTGTAAGCAATCACTATGGAAGGGTACAAAGACTGAAAGTCTAGCACTAATATGGAATTGCTGTAGAATTTGGACTCTGGCTCCATCACAAGTGGTATGCACTGCGGGGCTCTCATCTGAGCTCGCTGTTGGACACTCGGAGTTACTGGGATATAATTCATTGGTTTAGCAATGCGGAGCATCATTGATTCAACTCGGTACTGTGAAACAAAAGATAAGGAAAATATCATTAGTTCTGTCATGTAATCCTTTATTCTGAACCTGAAAGCCAAAGTTAAAGATATCTAAAAATGTTACACATAAAGAAGCTTAAAATAAAACATAAACCACTTCATTTCTATCATACAAGCCTTCATCCACCAATTTATCTGTCTATGGTAATGGTTGTATTGTCCTGGCTTGTTGATTTGCCAACACGTACATTAGGAAGTAAATATGTGATTTACATTTATAAAAAATAAAATAGGTTTTAGTATATTTGCTTTTTGCCTCGATAATCCCTCCTCCATTACTCTTTAAGGTAGTATTAACGCATACAGTATCCTGCGTATCAAGTATGTGACATCTACCAGATATGGAGCTTTGGCACTAAAAGAGAGGGGTCATGGCTATCTCAATATGGTGACATAAAAAATGAAATTATTTTCTTTAAAAAGGTCCAACTCCCGGCACCCCACTGATGAGTTATTTCAAGAAGGATTGGTGCTTGTGCACTTCCCAAAGCCTCCTTAATGTTAGCAGTAGTATTGGCAGTGCAAGGTACTGCAGCATTGTCTCATTCAAGTTATTGGGGCAATGCTGCAGTCAGGCTTTTTTTTTTTAAACCATTAAACCCCCACAGTTTATAATACTACCAACCTCTTTTTTCAATAAATGTGCTTGGTCATTTAATAGCACACAAGGAAAAGCTGCTGTCATGTGAGCAGTAAAGGATATTCGGCTTCAGGAGAACCCGGCTCACGGCGCTGATCGACCAGACCGGTAAGTTGGCTAAAAGAGGATTTATTGACCGGAATGCAACGCGTTTCACTGTGCATGCGCAGCTTCCTCAGGCATTATGCCTGAGGAAGCTGCGCATGCACAGCAAAACGCGTTGCATTATGGTCAATAAATCCTCTTTTAGCCAACTTACCTGTCTGGTCGATCAGCGCCGTGAGCCGGGTTCTCCTGAAGCCGAATATCCATTGCCTTATATGTTCCGGAGGGCAGCAGACGACCTACTCTATATACCATTTCCATTGTTGTGTATGTGATTACACAACCACCTAGGGTGAGCAGTTAATTTATATACTAATCTCACTCTTTGGGTCCACACAATATTATTCTATGGAGCGCTTACTTCTTTATCTCTATGTGAGCAGTAAAGGCATTTTACTGCTTTTAATAACTGTGTTACAACTTTCATTCACAGATATGGTTACTTTACCTGTGATCCTCTAGTTAGGACATGCAAAAACTGAATTCCAAAGAGTCTTGCTAGTTCGCTAGTTCTTCCAATCAAGTCTAAGTGTTCCAGTAACTGAAGTGATCCACGCACCCTGCTCATGTAGTGGTCAATCATCCTCCATCTGCAGAAACACAAAAGTATATTGCTTTAAAAAACAACAACATAAACCCATCAAAAATATGTAAACAATTTTGTAATGAAACCTATCCTACAATACATCCAATTTATAATAACTATGGAGGAAAAAAGTCCAAGCAGTACTTGCCAGCACTACTTCTGCCTCTATTTGTTGCAAAGTGATAGATGCTGTGTAACTAAAAGAGGAGCAAAAATACATAGCCTATGGCTGTTTCAAGTGTAGTCTTGATATCTTAAGGCTGCCACCGCTGCAAGTGTCCAGGAGGCGAGTTCTTAAAGGGGTACTCCCGTGGAAAACTTTTCTTTTTTTTTTTTAAATCAACTGGTGCCAGAAAGTTAAACAGATTTGTAAATTACTTCTATTAAAACATCTTAATCCTTCCAGTACTTTTTAGGGGCTATATACTACAGAGGAAATGCTTTACTTTTTAGATTTTCTGATGTCATGACCACAGTGCTCTCTGCTGACCTCTGCTGTCAATTTTAGGAACTTTCCTGAGCAGCATATGTTTGCTATGGAGATTTTCTCCTGTTCTGGACAGCTCCTAAAATGGACAGCCGAGGTCAGCAGAGAGCACTGTGGTCATGACATCAGAGAAATCTAAAAAGGAAAGCATTTCCTCTGTAGTATATAGCCCCTAAAAAGTACTGGAAGGATTAAGACTTTTTAATAAAAGTAATTTACAAATCTGTTTAACTTTCTGGCACCAGTTGATTTAAAAAGAAAAAAAAAAAAAAAAAAAGAAAACGTTTTCCACGGGAGTACCCCTTTAACACATAGCTCATGATATTAGGAGCTTTTAGCTTTAGTCGGTGCACAGAATACCCCCCACCTCCTGGACAATTATAACAGCCAGTGCATTAAACAGTAGTTTTCACATTCATGCAAGCTACAAGGCAGACTTCAGGTATGTTTTTACTCCCCTCCCTGACCTCTTTATGGGTCTTAATTCGTTTTATAGTCTTTATTAAACTGCTGACAGACTCCATTTTAATTCTGTATAATGTTCACACTGGCAATGTCCGCACAGAAAATTTAAGTGCAGACATTGTCCTTGATGCCGACAGAACATACTGGTACTAGGACCGCTCAGAAATGTAAAGTCTCATAGCAATGAGTTTCTGTGCGGACTCCGCAGAATAGACACGTCTATTCTTTCTGCAGACTCTGGAATAGGGATTTCTGCAGCAGAAACATCGGCTATAGAAATTCCGCCATGTGCACAGCGCAGCAGAATTTCTGTGTGGAAATCGTGTGAACACACTCTAAAAGTTCTTAGTCAGCACTCCACCTATTATCGTGGTGCACAGGGCTGGTAGTTAGAACAAATAGAATTATGTCCAGTACTGGGCATTTTTCTATTTGTTTTTTTATATTTTCACTGTGAGAGGTATATACTTTACCAGAATAAAAGGCAAAAAGGCATTTTAGCTACAAAGCTAGAAGGCTAGGAAGCATTAAATACTACAGGAAAAAACTAGAGTAAAACTAGAGTAAAACTAGAGTAAAACTAGAGTAAAAATAGAGTAAAACTAACATGTCCTGTAATTATATAAATAGTATAGTATACACATTGCTCAAAAAATAAAGGGAACACTTAAACAACACAAGGTAACTCCAAGTCAATCACACTTCTGTGAAATCACACTGTCCACTCAGGAAGCAACACTGATTGACAATCAATTTCACATGCTGTTATGCAAATGGAACAGACAACAGGTGGAAATTATAGGCAATTACCAAGACACCCCCAATATAGGAGTGGTTCTGCAGGTGGTAACCACAGACCACTTCTCAGTCCCTATGCTTCCTGGCTGATGTTTTGGTCACTTTTGAATGCTGGCGGTGTCTTCACACGGAGTCTACAACCCGCACAAGTGGCTCAGATAGTGCAGCTCATCTAGGATGGCACATTAGTGCGAGCTGTGGTAAGGTGGTTTGCTGTGTCTGTCAGAGTACTGTCCAGAGCATGGAGGCGCTACCAGGAGACAGGCCAGTAAATCAGGAGACGTGGAGGAGGCAGTAGGAGGGCAATACCCAGCAGCATGATCGCTACCTCTACCTTTGTGCAAGGAGGGGCACTGCCAGAGCCCTGTAAAATGACCTCCAGCAGGCCAAAACTGTGCATGTGTCCACTCAAACGGTCAGAAACAGACTCCATGAGGGTGGTATGAGGGCTCGATGTCCACAGGTGGGGTTTGTGCTTACAGCCCAACACCGTGCAGGACGTTTGGCATTTGCCAGAGAACACCAAGATTGGCAAATTTGCCACTGGTGCCCTGTGCTCTTCACAGATGAAAGCAGGATCACACTGAGCACATGGGGAGATCGTTCTGCTGCCTGCAACGTCATCCAGCATGACCGGTTTGGCGGCGGGTCAGTAATGGTGTGGGTGGCATTTCTTTGGGGGGCCGCACATCCCTCCGCCACCTCATGAAGAGCATGCCCAGGGGTCATAGTGAGGTCATACGGGAATGTGGAGGCCACACACACGACTGAGCCTCATTTTGACTTGTTTTCAGGACATAACATCAAAGTTGGATCAGCCTGTAGTGTGGTTTTCCACTTTGATTTTGAGTGTGACTCCATATCCAGACCTCCATGGGTTGATAAATTTGAGTTCCATTGATTTGTTCATTCATTTTGATCTAGGATGTGTTATCTTAGTGTTCCCTTCATTTTTTGAGCAGGTTAAAACTGAAAGTGTGGGGCCTTAAGGGTGTATTCACACATACAGTATCCTGTGCATATTTGATGTGCAGGATTTGAAACTTTGTTCAGTCATTTAGTTTAAATTGAAATCTGCAGCATAAAATCCTGTGCATCAAGTATGTGTAGAATACTGTAATACTTCCTTAACCCCTTATGGACAGCAGGTTTTTATTTTGCACTTTTGTATTTTCCTTTCCCCTTTTAAACATCATAACACTATTAATTTCCCACCTACAGACCCATATAGGAGCTTTTCTTTTGTGCTATCAATTGTACTTTGTAATGAGATCACTAAATTGATCACAAAATCTACAGTAAAAAAATATACATTTATGGGGAAAAGTTGGAAAAAAAAAATCACAAAACATTTTGCCAATTTTGGGGGCTTCTGTATCGGTAAAAATTACACAATCTAAATTTTGAAGGTCCATATGATATTAAAATGATACCCAATTTGTATCGATTTTTTTTTATTTTACTACATTTAAAAATGATAAACTTTCTGTACAAAAATGAGTTTGCTTAAAAATGTCCTCTTCTGACCCCTATAACTTTTTTATTTTTCCGTATACAGGGCTATATGAGGGCTCATCTTTTGCACTGTGATCTGTAGTTTATTGTGCTGAATTCTTTTGATCACTTTTTTATTGTATTGCATACACTATTCAATGCTAAGCTAATGCACAGCATTGATCAGTGTTATTGGTTCTCCATTGCTTCAGACTTCCATGGCTGACTAGAGTCTTGAAGTGTGATCAGACGGCAAGGAGGCAGGTATGGGTGGTCTCTATCAGCCCACTGAGCTAGTCAGGATTTTTCACTTTGCAGTGAGGAGCGCGTGGTGCAGACGGCACATGCTCCATTCATTTCTATGAGAGCACCAAAAAGACCCGAGTACAGCACTCAGGAATCATCAGTGCTCTCATAGAAATGAATGGAGGGCGTGCCGTTTACCAGTAGAGGACACCCGCTCCTCTTGGAGAGAGCCGAGGTCCAGTCCCTGGACCCCTGCAATCAGCTACTTAGGGGATAAGTTTATTTTCGCTGGAGTTCTCCTATAAATCGTCCCTACTGAAGGTAGTATCCACCCCTCAAAAGGAAAATTACTATGATCCAACTGCAATATGAAAAAACAGCACCATAATATGTAAGGCAGGTGAATGAGGTGCTTGCTTCACTTCATGTTTAGGAAAGCAGTTATGAATAATAGATTATTACCTGTAAACATCAGTTTTTTGGTCAAACCAATCTGATAAAGTTCGAAAGGTAAAAAGTGGAAACCTCTGGTGAAGAACATGGAAGACCACGTTTTCAAATGTATAATTCGTCAGAGCAACCTATGGAACAAAATAAACAAAAATCACTAAATCACAAAAAGGCAACAGAAATAAAATTTTTTTTTTTTTATTCAACCTGGCATCTGACAGCATTTGAATTTTATGTACCTATTTAAAGATACATCCACTTAGAATACATTTAAGGAAAAGCTCAGACTTTTCTGTTATCCCCTATAGTCTGTAGAGGGCACTAATTATCCATATAATTCAAGCACATTTTTGAGCATGCCATCAATTAATAATAAAATGTAATACCTTGGAGTGATTATACGATACTTACCTGTTCCATTAAAAACTTTTTTTCACCTCTTGAGCAAAGGGTAAACTGAAACACTGCTTTCTATATTTCTTTACATAATGCATTTAGATAGACACATAAAACAAAGTTTAATTTCAAAAGTCAAGTTTTTTTTCTCCTACAACCTTGAAACACCAAGGCTATAACTGGTCACTACCCATCAATAGCCTGCTATAACTCAAACCTATAGGTAGCATGGCAGCAGACAACAGTTGAAGGGGTAATTCCACAATTGTAAGTTATCCCCTATTGATATAATAGAGAATAACTAGCTGATCAGAGAGGATCCGATCACTGGGATTCCCACTAATCATGAGAACAGAGGTGAAATGTGTCGCCGAATGAACTAAGCAAACTACGCAGGCCAAGTGCTCCATAGTTATTAATGGGGCTTCTGAACATTGCTAAACTCAGAAGTGCCAGTTTATCAGGCTTAATGGCTAATCTGTCATATGACTAAATCAAAGGAATTTCTATAGATTTATTTCAAGCAACCAGTTAATAAAGAAAGTAAGATACGTTCAGTATAAAACTCATTGTGTTTCAAAGAAGCAGGAAAATAATCGGCAACTCTCCGCAACCAGCTGAATAAATCTTCTTTTATTTCATACTCACAAATATGTTACATGGGAAGAGGGTAGTGGGGGGACACAGGATGGCGACCAAGCTCCGTTTCGCACGGTGATCGTGCTTCCTCCGGCCATCAACGTTCGAAACGGAGCTTGGTCGCCATCCTGTGTCCCCCCACTACCCTGTTCCCATGTAACATATTTGTGAGTATGAAATAAAAGAATATTTATTCAGCTGGTTGCGGTGAGTTGCCGATTATTTTCCTGCTTCTTTGAAACGCCTTCATGCACTATTGCCAATCAGAGCACCACCTCCAGCATTCCTAGTCCAAGTCTGCCATTTCATCATTGTTCTACACTCAAATAGGGAAGCAGTGCCGTGCTGGCCATCTACGAACTGTGTATAAAACTCATTGTGCCTACACTATCAAGTTATACATTTCAGTATAGTCAATTATTATTTTTGAACATGGTCTTGTACAAAAAATAATATAAGAACTTAGGCAATACCTCAGGTCTCATCATCCTCCAAACATTTAATATAATTCGGCCAACTATATTTATCTCACTCATAGTTTCAGCACCATATTCATCTTTGTCGGTAGAAAATCGGTTTTCATTTTCATCCGCTAAAATGAAAGATAAAAAAATACCAAGAAGCTATTAAAAATACCAGATATTACAAATGCCTATAAATTCTGAGCTAGTGGGGACAACTAAGGCTGCTAAAAGCCCCGTTCTCAGTTGTGAGGAAGGGGGACCTTTCATGTACTTGCCCAGCTGAAGCCTACATTTAAGTGGGGCTTTTCTTTTGTACATTCCTTCTCCACATGACTTTAAAGCAACTAAGTGTCTGATCACGGTGGGCCTGACCGCTGAGACCCTTCGTGATTTCCTGAACAGGCCCTGGCTCTCTACAAGGAGTGCGTATTAGAGACATCATGAGCTCCAAGTGCTGAACTCTGGCATGTTTCTCGCAGAGAGCCAGGGCACATTCAGGAGATTGCTGGGGGTTTCAGCGGTCGGACCCCCCCGCGATCAGAAACTTATAGGGGATAAGTTGCTTTTCGTCAGACCCCCCCTTTTAATGTGCCATATATTCAACTGTACAATACAGTACAATTCTACAATAACTGGTTGAAAACAATATCTATCTTCACAATCAACCGATTACATATGATTTTGAAAAATTAAAGGGAGATTTATCAAAACCTGTGCAGATTAGTTGCCCACCAGTAGCAACCAGATTTCTTCTTTTATTTTTTAAAAAGCTTTTTAAAAATGAAAGAAGCGATCCGATTGGTTGCTATGGGCAACTGGTCAACTTTTGCTCTGAACAGGTATTGATAACCTGTGCAGAGCAAAAGTTGACCAGTTGCCCATAGCAACCAATCGGATCCCCCTTTTTATTTTACACTTGTAAGTATTATTTTCACTAACAGATTTTAAACGCACCAGGTATTCTGGACATTTGCTGGCAGAGATCAACATTGAGGGCGGATGCCCTCTGTAAAAGATAACCCCATGAGTGCATCTGGACTTCATATCCTAGCAAAATATCGGGGTCATACCTATTAGAAAAGTGAAAGAAAAAACATCAGAATTTACAATACATGTGACGGCATGATCAGAAGGTCATTAGAATTAGAAAGTATACAGGATTCAAGGTCAAATCGTACTCTCAGATGTCAGGCTCAACATTAAATGCAGGGAAACTGTCCGAATCGGTGAAACGTGTCAATAGCTGGAAGAATTTGTAAAAATCTGTATTACTGAAGTGCATGCACTGACTGGCTGTCTGGCTGTCTGGCAGCGCCTCCCTACAGTACAGGGTGGTACTACATGTTCTGTACCTCTCTTTTCCTGTCCCAGGGTTAGCTGCTTTTTTTGGACACCAGGTACGGGTGGCTCCATTTAACTTTTTCAGGACATTGCGTGTACTGTACAGGACCCTGAAGAAGCTCCTGTCCTCTACATAGACAGAGATTACAGCTCCCAGCAGATCTTTCTTACATTTATATGTAAGGACTTGCTTTATCTATATTAGTTAATCTGCTTATTTTTCTTTATTCCTCACTTTTTCCTATTTTAGGATGACATTTTGGGGCTTGAGAACCAATTACCAGGTCTTCCTTCTGGTCTCAACATGCAATGGTTTCAACATACAATGGTCATTCTGGGACCAATAATATTGTAACTTGAGGGACCACTGTATATGTTTGCTGTCATTGTTCCTATTTAGTAGTGGAAAGCGACTTTTTTTGAGCTACACAGCCAAGACTGCAAACTGAACTGCTAACAGAGCATTGTCTAGACTGGATATGATTGTTTCCTTTTCTCACCTAAAAGCAGAACTTTGTCTCTTTAAGGGAATGCATTGTCGGAAAATTACACATTATTTAATTAAGTGCTGCTTATTATGAACTCAGTCAAAGAAGCTCATATTTCCTGCTGTGTGCAGCTCACTTGTCAGTATTGCTGCATATACAGGCACAGGATGTGGAAAATCTGTTTACTATTATGAGGGCTGTGGGGTTATTAACAACTTAAAGGAGTAGTGCAGTGAAACAGAATTTATCCCCTATCCAAAGGATAGGAAATAAGTTATAGATGGCGGGGGGTGGGTCCGACTGCTGGGACCCCCCGCAATCTCCTGAACGGGGCCCCGGTAGTCTGCATAAAGCGTCCGTTTCCACCTCAGCAGGAAGCCGCAGCCGACATGCCCCCTTCCATGTATCTCTCATCGCACGGGTTAACAGGCAGAAATCCCGCTGTTACCAGAGGGAGACAACTTCTGCAAGCCCCTCCAGGACCATCTGTGACACCAATCAGTGTCTCAGCTGACTTGGGGGGGGGGGGTCTCCAATCTGTGCTCTTCCAGATGTTGCAAAACTACAACTCTCAGCATGCCCAGACATGCTGGGAGTTGTAGCTCTGTAACATCTGGCCCTTCAGATGTTGCTGAACTACAACTCCCAGCATGCTTGGAGTTGAAGTTTTGCAACATCTGGAGGGCTACAGTTTCCGCACCACTACACAGTGGTCTCCAAACTGTTCTTCTCCAGTTGTTGCAAAACTACAATTCCCAGCATGGCCTTCAGCTGTCTGGGCATGCTGGGAGTTGTAGTTTTGCAACAACTGGATGCACACTGGTTGGGAAACATTGTTTCCTAACTCAGTGTTATCCAACCCGTGTGCCTCCAGCTGTTGCAAAACTATAACTCCCAGCATGCACTGACAGACCATGCATGCTGGGAGTTGTAGTTTTGCAACAGCTGGATGCGCACAGGTTGGGAAATATTGAGTTGAGTAACAAACTCTGTGTTTTGCAACCAGTGTGAATCCAGCTGTTGCATAACTACAACCCCCAGCATGCACGGACAGTCAAAGGGCATGCTGGAAGTTGTAGTAGTATGCCTCCAGCTGTTGCATAACTACTAGTCCCAGCATGCCCTTCTGCTGTCACTGCATGCTGAGAGTTGTAGTTTTGCAACAGCTGGAGGTTTATCAGGGTACATTTCCATGGGCAGGTTTACAGCGAGTTTCTTACTGCAAGTTTGAGATGCAGCAGACTGTCCGCTGCTGATCAAACTCACTTCAGAGCCCTGTCGTACTTCAAGGCAACAGTTTAGGGCCACATATGGGGTATTTCTGTACTAACAAATTTTGGGGGTCTTTTTCTCCTTTTACCCCTTATGAAAAGGCAAAGCTGGGGTCTACTCCAGCAAGTTAATGTAAAAAAAATAATTTTTTTACATTAACTTGCTGGTGTTGCCCCATACTTTTCCTTTCAAAAGAGGTAAAAGGAAAAAGAGACCCCCCAACATTTGTAACACAATTTCTGCTGAGTACGGAAATACCCCTTATTTGGATGTAAAATGCTCTGTGGGTGCACAACAAGGCTCAGGAGTGAGAACACCATGTACATTTGAGGTGATTTGCACAGGGGTGGCTGATCGTTACAGCGGTTCTGACATAAACACATTAAGGAATGTAACAAGGGGTATTGTGAGCCTTAACTACCCATAGGTGTTTGAAGAATTTTCATTAAAGATGGATGTAATGAAAATGAAATTATTTTTTTTCCACTTAAACGTTGGTGTTATTCCAATTTTTTTTATTTTCACAAAGGGTAATAGGAATAAAAAGCCCCCCCAAATTTTTAACCCCATTTCTTCTGAGTAAGGAAATACCCCATATGTGGATGTAAAGTGCTCTGCTAGCGCACTACAGTTCTCAGAAGAGAAGGAGCACCATAGGGCTTTTGGAGAGAGAATTTGGCTGGAATTGAAGGCCATGTGCGTTTACAAAGCCCCATGGTGCCAGAACGGTGGAAACCCCCCCCCCCCCATGTGACCCCATTTTGGAACCAAACCCCTCATAATAAGGGGTGCAGTGAGCATTTAGTGTCTGACAGATTTGTTGAACAGTGGTCCATGAAAATGTAAAATTTAATTTTTCATTTGCACAGTCCACTGTTCCAAAGATCTGTCAAACACCAGTGGGGTGTATATGCTCACTGCACCCCTTATTACATTCCTTGAGGGGTGTAGTTTCCAAAATGGGGCCACATGTGGGGGTGTCCACTGTTCTGGTAGCACGGGGGCTTTGGTACATGGCTACCGACTTCCATTCCAAACAAATTCTCTCCGCAAAAGCTCCTTCTCTTCTGAGCATTGTAGTTCGCCCGCACAGCACTTCACATCCACACATGGGGTATTTCCATACTCAGAAGAAATGGGGTTACAAATTTTTGGGGGCATTTTCTCCTATAACCTCTTGTAAAAATATGAAATTTGGGGGGAAAAAACCTGCATTTTAGTGAAAATTAGTTTTAGTTTTTTTTTTCATTTACACATCCGACTTTAACGAAAAGTTGTCAAACAACTGTGGGGTGTTAAGGCTCATTGTACCCCTGGTTACGTGCGTTTGGGGGTGTTTCCAAAATAGTATGCCATGTGGTGCTGTATGTATGCCATAGGGGCTTCCTAAATGCGACATGCCCCCCAAAAACCATTTCAGCAAAATTTGCTTTCAAAAACCCAAATGTGGCTCCTTCTATTCTGAGCATTGTAGTGTGCCAGCAGAGCACTTGATGTCCATATATGAGGTAGTTCCATACTCAGAAGAAATGGGGCTACAAATTATTATTTATTTTTTTTTGGGGTTGTGTGGGGGGGGGCATTTTCTCCTATTATCTCTTGTAAAAATGGTAAATTTGGGGGGGAAAAATGCATTTTAGTGAAAGAAGAAAAATTTTATTTACACATCCGAATTTAACGAAAAGTCGTCAAACACCTGTGACGTGATAAATGGGTACTACCTTGGAAAACTTTTTTTTTTAAATCAACTGGTGCCAGAAAGTTAAACAGATTTGTAAATCACTTCTATTAAAAAATCTTAATGCTTCCAGTACTTTTTAGGGGCTGCATACTAAAGAGAAATCCAAAAAAGAAATGCATTACCTCTGATGTCCTCACCACAGTGCTCTCTGCTGACCTCTGCTGTCCATTTTAGGAACTGGAGAAAATCCCCATAGCAAACATATGCTTCTCTGGACAGTTCCTAAAATGGACAGCAGAGGTCAGCAGAGAGCACTGTGGTCAGGACATCACAGGAAATGCATTTCTTTTTGGATTTCTCTTTAGTATACAGCCCCTAAAAAGTACTGGAAGGATTAAGATTTTTTAAAAGAAGTGATTTACAAATCTATTTAACTTTCTGGCACCAGTTGATCTAAAAAAAAAAAAAAAAAAGTTTTCCTTAGTAGTACCCCTTTAAAGCTCACTGGACCCCTTGTTACATTCCTTGAGGGGTGTAATTTCCAAAATAGTATGCCATGTGTTTTTTTTTTTTTTTTTTTTGCTGATTAACCCCTTAACGACGCAGGACGTATATTTACGTCCTGCGCCGGCTCCCGCGATATGAAGCGTCGGAGGAAAAAACGAAAGTGCAAAAACGGAAAAACCCTGAGTCCTTAAGGGGTTAACCCCTTAAGGACTCAGGGTTTTTCCATTTTTGCACTTTCGTTTTTTCCTCCTTACCTTTTAAAAATCATAACCCTTTCAATTTTCCACCTAAAAATCCATATTATGGCTTATTTTTTGCGTCGCCAATTCTACTTTGCAGTGACATTAGTCATTTTACCCAAAAATGCACGGCGAAACGGAAAAAAATTCATTGTGCGACAAAATGGAAAAAAAAACGCCATTTTGTAACTTTTGGGGGCTTCAGTTTCTACGCAGTGCATATTTCGGTAAAAATTACACCTCATCATTATTCTGTAGGTCCATACGGTTAAAATGATACCCTACTTATATAGGTTTGATTTTGTCGCACTTCTGGAAAAAATCATAACTACATGCAGGAAAATTTATACGTTTAAAAAAGTCATCTTCTGACCCCTATAACTTTTTTATTTTTCCACGTACGGGGCGGTATGAGGACTCATTTTTTGCGCCGTGATCTGAAGTTTTTATTAGTATGATTTTTGTTTTGATCTGACTTTTTGATCACTTTTTAATGTTATAAAAAGTTACCAAAATACGCTTTTATGGACTTTGGAATTTTTTTGCGCGTACGCCATTGACCGTACGGCTTAATTAATGATATATTTTTATAGGTCGGACTTTTACGCACGCGGCGATACCACATATGTTTATTTTTTTTTTTTTTTTTACACTGTTTTATTTTTTTTATGGGAAAAGGGGGGTGATTCAAACTTTTATTAGGGAAGGGGTTAAATGACCTTTATTAACACTTTTTTTTTGCAGTGTTATAGGTCCCATAGGGACCTATAACACTGCACACACTGATCTCTCATCCTGATCACAGGCGTGTATTAACATGCCTGTGATCAGCATTATCGGCGCTTGACTGCTCCTGCCTGGATCTCAGGCACGGAGCAGTCATTCGTCGATCGGACACCGAGGAGGCAGGTAAGAGCCCTCCCGGTGTCCGATCAGCTGTTCGGGACGCCGCGATTTCACCGCGGCGGTCCCGAACAGCCCGACTGAGCAGCCGGGATACTTTCAGTTTCACTTTAGAAGCGGCGGTCAGCTTTGACCGCCGCTTCTAAAGGGTTAATACCGCACATCGCCGCGATCGGCGATGTGTGGTATTAGCCGCGGGTCCCGGCCGTTGATTAGCGCCGGACCCACGCGACATGATGCGGGATCGCGGCGCGATCCCGCTTCATATCGCGGGAGCCGGCGCAGGACGTAAATATACGTCCTGCGTCGTTAAGGGGTTAAACCACAGGGGCTTCCTAAATGTGACATGACCCCTAAAAACCATTTCATCAACATTCACTCTCCAAAATCCCATTGTCGCTCCTTCTCTTCTGAGCCCTCTAGTGAACCCACAGAGAACTTTACGTTTACATATGAGGTATTTCCTTACTTGAGAGAAATTGGGTTACACATTTTGGGGGGAATTTTCTCCTTTTACCCCTTGTAAAAATTAAAAAACTAGGTCTACAAGAACATGTTAGTGTAAAAAATTCTGATTTTGAATTTTCTCCTTCACTTTGCTGCTATTCCTGTGAAACACCTAAAGGGTTAACAAACATTCTGAATATCATTTTGTATACTTTGATGTGTGCAGTTTTTATAATGGGGTCACTTATGGGGTATTACTAATATGAAGACCGCCTCAAATCCCCTTAAAAAATGAACTGGTCCCTGAAAAATTGCTGATGAACTTTGAAGCCCTCTGATGTCTTCCAAAAGTAAAAAAAAAAACATTTCAACTTTATGATACAAACATAAAGTAGACATATTGTATATGTGAATCAACATAGAATTTATTTGGTATGTCTATTTTCCTCACAAACAGGGAGCTTCAAAGTCAGAAAAATGGAAAATCTTCACCAAGAAATGATGCAAGTATCGACGAAAATGTACCACTATGATAAAGTAGAATATGTCCCGAAAGAACAATATCGGAATCAAATTCATAAGTGTACCAAAGTGCAAAACTGGGACAGCAGCTGGGATTTTCACTCTACAAAGAAGAACCAGGTTGGCATTAAAGACTTGACTGGCATCTCACCAATTGCACATGTATAGGTATCTCTAGGGAACACAGACACTACTTCTGACATGTAGGCAGGACATACCTCCTCATTAAGATGATCATTTGCTCAAAAAGTTGTTTTTCATCCGTAACATATGTTGTTTGGAAGCTGGTGACTCCAGATCTAGTAAGTAAGGGTTCTCTGGCATCTAAAATATTAAATACAAAAAAGAAACATAAATGCAGGTCAGGGCTCCTGAAAAAAAGGAAGCAGTTCATGACTTTTCCGCCAACCTTCTAGTTTTCCAACTAAGGAGTGATATTAGGGATTGCTTTTTGCAAGATACTTTGTAATGAAACTTTATTTTAATACATAAAAACAAGTTTTGTTTGTTTTATTTTTACACCATTCACCATGCTGTAAAACTGACAGGTACAGTCATGGCCGTAATTGAAATTTTTCTAGAAAATGAAGTATTTCTCCCAGAAAAGGATTGCAGTAACACATGTTTTGCTATACACATGTTTATTCCCTTTGTGTGCATTGGAACTAAACCAAAAAAGGGAGGAAAAAAAGCTATTTGGACATAATGTCACACCAAACTCCAAATATGGGCTGGACAAAATTATTGGCACCCTTAACTTAATATTTGGTTGCAAACCCTTTGGAAAAAATAACTGAAATCAGTCACTCCTATAATCATCAATAAGCTTCTTACACCTCTCAGCCGGAATGTTGGACCACTCTTCCTTTGCAAACTGCTCCAGGTCTCTCTTATTGGAAGGGCGCCTTTTCCCAAAAGCAATTTTAAGATCTCTCCACAGGTGTTCAAAGGGATTTAGATCTGGACTCATTGCTGGCCACTTCAGAACTCTCCAGTGCTTTGTTGCCATCCATTTCTGGGTGCTTTTTGATGTACGTTTTGGGTCATTGTCCTGCTGGAAGACCCAAGATCTCGGACGCAAACCCAGCTTTCTGACACTGGGCTGTACAGTGCAACCCAAAATCGCAATCCTCAGATTTCCTGATGCCTTGCACACATTCATGGCACCCAATGCCAGAAGCAGGGAAACAACCCCAAAACATCATTGAGCCTCCACCATATTTCACTGTAGGTACTGGGTTCTTCTTTGTAGGCCTCATTCCGTTTTCGGTAAACAGGAGAACAGTAGAATGATCTTGGTCTCATCTGTCCAGAAGACATTTTCCAAGAAGGATTTTGGCTTACTCAAGTTCATTTTGCCAAAATGTAATCTTGCTTTTTTTATGTCTCTGTGTCAGCAGTGGGGTCCTCCTCCGTCTCATGCCATAGCGTTTCATTTAATTTAAATGTCGACAGATAGATCGCGCTGACACTGATGCTCCCTGAGCCTGCAGGACAGCTTGAATATCTTTGGAACTTGTTTGGGGCTGCTTTGCTTTTCCACCATCCGGACTATCCTACATTGACACCTTTTATCAATTTTTATCTTCCGTCCATGCCCAAGGAGATTGCAACTAGAGATGAGCGAACTTACAGTAAATTCGATTCGTCATGAACTTCTCGGCTCGGCAGTTGATGACTTTTCCTGCATAAATTAGTTCAGCTTTCAGGTGCTCCGGTGGGCTGGAAAAGGTGGATACAGTCCTAGGAGACTCTTTCCTAGGAATGTATCCACCTTTTCCAGCCCACCGAAGCACCTGAAGGCTGAACTAATTTACGCAGGATAAGTCATCAACTGCCGAGCCGAGGAGTTCGTGACAAATCGAATTTACTGTAAGTTCGCTCATCTCTAATTGACACCATGGCACTTTAGCTAAACTTCTTGATAATGTTGCGCACTGTGGACAAAGGCAAATCTAGATCTCTGGAGATGGACTTGTAACCTTGTGATTGTTGATATTTTTCCACAATTTTGGTTCCCAAGTCCTCAGACCGTTCTCTTCTCCTCTTTCTGTTGTCCATGCTTAGTGTGGCACAAACAAAAACACAATGCAAAGACTAAGTGAACTTCTCTCCTTTTTATCTGCTTTCAGGTGATTTTTATATTGCCCACACCTGTTACTTGCCCCAGGTGAGTTTAAGGGAGCATCACATGCTTGAAACAATCTTATTTATCCACAATTGTTGGTGCCAATAATTTTGTCCAGACCATTTTTGGAGTTTGGTGTGACATTATTTCCAATTTGCTCTTTCTCCTCCCTTTTTGGTTTAGTTCCAATACACACAAAGGGAATAAACAGGTGTATAGCAAAACATGTGTTACTGCAATCCTTTTCTGTGAGAAATTGTTTATTTTCTTAAAAAATTTCAGGGGTGCAAACATTTACGGCCATGACTGTATGCTTTATTCTGTGGGTGAGTAAGATTACAAGGATATCAAATTTATAATATTTTTTGCCTTAATTTACTACTATTTTCAAAAATATGTTAATGTTTTAAATTTCCTATTCTGCCACTTTAATGTATTTACTAGAGATGAGCGAACTTACAGTAAATTCGATTCGTCACAAACTTCTCGGCTCGGCAGTTGATGTCTTTTCCTGCATAAATTAGTTCAGCTTTCAGGTGCTCCCGTGGACTGGAAAAGGTGGATACAGTCCTAGGAGACTCTTTCCTAGGACTGTATCCACCTTTTCCAGCCCACCAGAGCACCGGAAAGCTGAACTAATTTATGCAGGAAAAGTCAGCAACCGCCGAGCTGAGAAGTTCGTGACGAATCGAATTTACTGTAAGTTCGCTTATCTCTAGTATTTACTTTAAAAAATAAAAAAATTGGGATTATGAGGGATTTATTTTTAATCAGGCTGCACAACATTCGATTGGCTTCCAGCAACTTGTTGCAGTGGAGGCAATCCAAGCCCTGTAGCCCAAATGACATAACCTCTTAATGTCTAACTTTCAGCACTGCCTACTAGGTACTGACGACAGTTATTAGCAGTAGAGATGAGCGAACTTACAGTAAATTCGATTCGTCACAAACTTCTCGGCTCGGCAGTTGATGACTTTTCCTGCATAAATTAGTTCAGCTTTCAGGTGCTCCGGTGGGCTGGAAAAGGTGGATACATTCCTAGGAAAGAGTCTCCTAGAACTGTATCCACCTTTTCCAGACCACCGGAGCACCTGAAAGCTGAACTAATTTATGCAGGAAAAGTCATCAACTGCCGAGCCGAGAAGTTCGTAACGAATCGAATTTACTGTAAGTTCGCTCATCTCTAATTAGCAGCTTAAAGTAGCTGGCAGGCATGGAGTGGGCTTGACTATTGAGATTTCTCATTATCTTCTTAATGGTCATAAGGGGTTAAAAATCAATGTCACAGGTTTGCAATGCGGTAAATTGGCCAAATGGTTTTCACAAGTGAAATATGTAAAATAAATGTGTTTTACCAGTAAAAACTGTATGGCTAACTCGGCACAAATAGATAAAGTACATAGCTGCTGATGTGAACAGACCACAGGGGATACTAAGTTATCGGGCTTAGTTTTGTGGATGAACACATGTCTACTATAGCTTGTACATTAAACTGTTTGGTAAACCATTCAGATGAAATAAGATCAGACCGTTATTAATGATGTGTTTTGGGATTTTTATAGCTCCCTGTACTCTTCCCAGATTTCGGGTATTCCGGTTGGCCTTCTCTCCTTTCTGAGAGGGGTGTCTCTTACTCCTTTGTCTGAGGCTCAGGTGGCTTCCTTAAAGGCTCCGTTCACTGTGGAGGAGGTTTAGCTAGCTATTGCTAATTTACCGACGGGGAAGACTCCGTACTTGGATGGTATGGTTGATCCCCATTATAGAATCATAGAATGTGTCGGCAGATAAGAACCATTTGGCCCATCTAGTCTGCCCAATAATCTGAATCCTATGAATAGTCCCCTGGCCCTATCTTATATGAAGGATAGCCTTAGGCTTATCCCATGCATGCTTAAACTTCTTCACTGTATTTGCAGCGACTACTTCTGCAGGAAGACTATTCCATGCATGCACTACTTCCTGATATTACTTTTAAACCTTTGCCCCTCTAATTTAAAACTATGTCCTCTTGTGGTAGTTTTTCTTCTATTAAATATGCTCTCCTCCTTTACCGTGTTGATTCCCTTTATGTATTTAAAAGTTTCTCTCATATCCCCCTCTGTCTCTTCTTTCTTCCAAGCTATACATGTTAAGGTCCTTTAACCTTTCCTGGTAAGTTTTATCCTGCAATCCATCTACTAGTTTAGTAGCTCTTCTCTGAACTCTCTCTAGAGTATCTATATCCTTCTGGAGATATGTTCTCCAGTACTGTGCAAAATACTCCAAGTGAGGTCTCACCAGTGTTCTGTAGAGCGGCATGAGCACTTCTCTCTTTCTACTGCTTATACCTCTCCCTATACATCCAAGCATTCTGCTAGCGTTTCCTGCTGCTCTATTACATTGTCTTCCTACCTTTAAGTCTTCTGAAATAATTTCTCCTAAATCCCTTTCCTCAGATACAGAGGTCAGGACTGTGTCAAATATGTGTCAAATTATGTTGAATATCTTTAGTGTTGCCTCTGAATCTGGGATGTTACCAGACTCCATGCGTGAGGCTCTGATTGTAGTTCTTCCTAAACCAGGCAAGGATCAGACTATGCCGGATTCCTACCGTCCCAATTCCCTTCTTAATGTGGATATTAAAATCCTGGCTAAATGTCAGAGGGGGGGGGGGGGGGGGGGATGGGGTGTCACACTACTGTTGTTCATCCTGACCAGACGGGGTTTATGCTGGGCAGGGCCACAGATATCAATGTCTAAACATTGCTGCAGCTGAGGGCCATGTTTCTCTGGGTTATGTCGTTAGTTTAGATGTTTACAAAGCTTTTGATTCTGTTGAGTAGTCTCTTCTTTGATTCTGGTGAGTGGTCTTTTCTGTGTGTTGCGGGTTCTTCGGTTTGGCCCCAAGTTTGGAGCATGGGTGAGATTGTTATATGACAGTCCTAGGGCTAGGATATGCACAAATTTGGATGTCTCTTTTTTTGTTAAGTATTTAAGTATTGCATTTTAATTAACAAACACCACCAACAAGGTAGAACATATACGACAGACTACGTAGGTCCCAGAGACCGGCTCTAGCACAGTGACAGATTCAGAGTATGCAAAAGTATGCTTCAGTAAAACAGAAGAGCAGATCTGAGACCCAGCCATAGTAAGACCAACACAGACAGACACACTCACACAAGCACTCATCCCAGTAACCCCAACCCTCCCCGTAAAGAACAGCAGCACACTACAGAAGACCTACTGGGATAGTCTAGTCGAGAGGTTCCGTCGACACATCCAGCAAAAGCCAGGGGGGGCCATACCTTGTCGAATTTTTTAGGGCACTTACAACTCACATATAGAGCCTGGTATAACGGGACATATTTATTAACCAAAGTTAGCCAACGAGACAGCGGGGGAGGGGAGGTGTCCTTCCAGGTCATCACTACCACCTTACGGGCACAGAATAGCAGGAAGCGAATTAGTAAGAGTCTATGCGAACCAGAGACTACCTCATTAATGACTCCCAGCAGGCATACCACAGGGGTGAGTAAGAAAGGAAAGTCCAGATTATCAGCCATAAACCCCATCACCTCCCTCCAGAAGAGAGCAATGACGGAACACTCCCACACTGAATGCAAAAAAGTACCAATTGCGGAAGAATAACGGAAACACAGATCAGACGGAGAAACACCAATGCGCTTCAGCTTAGCAGGGGTATGATACAACCTCAAAACATCTCTCGATTTTTTCACCGTCTCTCTACTACCAAATACAGTGGAATAATAAGAGCCTTCAACCTCCTTCCACTGACTGACCGACAAATCAGGGATATCAGCCACCCATTTATGAAAAGCTTGAGAAAAAGGGCTAGGTCCCAATGTATGGAGGAGAGCATAGGTCTCAGTAAGGGGTTTAGAAAGATCTGTAGTGCTCAGGAGAAGCTCCACATCAGAGAACATAAGAGTAAACGTCAGGGAGCCAAGCTGCGCCTGAACCGCATGCCGAAGCTGAAGATACCTATTAAAGGCATTTCCAGGGATGATATAATGTTCCTTCATGTCCAAGAAGGATAAGAAAATCTGATACTCCCCAAGCAAGTGGATCACAAATTTGACTCCATGAGAACCCCAGAAACTGGCCTCCTGTAACCCATGTAGGCGAGGTAAATGTACATTTCCACACAAGGGTGCCCTAGGAGACACCAGAGGCTGCGGAAATTTACGCTATACAACGGACCACACTTTAGCTATAGTTTGAATGGGAATAGGAAAGGAAGAGCGAGAGCGATACCTGTAGAGAGTATTAGTAAGAGCTTCATAGGAACCCATAATTGCTCCAGCCAAGGCCGTCGCCGAGTTCGACAAATCCAGATCGATCCACCACGCTGCATAGACCAGTTGGGATGCAAGAAAATTGTTATAGTTATCCGCCATGCCGCTTAGGAGCCTGGAGCAGAGCCCGACCAAGTCTGGGAGGTTTTCCCTGCCAGTAGAAGGATCACAGAGCACCACATAATGTATTAAAATATTTCCTGGGGGGGGGGGGGATCATGGGAGCTAAATCAAAAAGACAAAGGAATTTAGGAAGGTAAATCATTTTAAATATATTGATCCTGCCAGCAAGGGAGATAGGAAGCGAGGACCAGGCCTTCAACTGCTCCACTGTGGAGCATAAAAGCAGCTCCAAGTTCCATCAGGGAAATCATTATCTCCACCCCTAAGTATCTAAAACGGGAAACCACCTGCACCCCTGCCTGAGGAAAGGAGGGGAGGGAGACTCCAGACGAAAGTGCCATTAGGGAGGACTTAACCCAGTTGACCTGCAAGCCTGAAATCGAACTAAACCAATCAAGTAGGTCAATAAGGAACAGGAGAGAACCCCCAGCATCCACTAAATACATTAGTGTGTCATCTGCATAAAGGGAAACCTTCTCTACAATAGACCCCTGGGAATACCACAGATAACAGGGTCCCTACGGATGACTTCTGCCAAAGGCTCCATCGCCAGTGCAAAAATGAAGGGAGATAGCGGGCATCCCTGCCTCGTCCCAAGACCCATGAGAAAGGGAGCAGAAACATTCATGTTTGTGCGAATGCGGGCCCTAGGACTATCATATAGCAAGCAAACCCAAGCACAAAATAGGGGACCAAACCCAATCGCACCCAGTAACTGCCCCAGATAGGGTCACAGCACCGAGTCAAAGGCCTTGTAAACATCCAGACTAATCACCACACCTGCAGGAAAGCCCTCCCCTACCGCTGTTATGTTGAGCCGCAGAGGCTTCACATTCACATCAGTAGCCCTACCCGGCATAAACACAGTTTGGTCAAGATGAATGATAGCGTTAATGACCCCATACAGGCGAGTAGCCAGCACTCTAGTCAAGATCTTAATATCAACATTCAAAAGGGAAATAGGTCTATAAGAATCAGGCAGCAATGGGTCCTCTCCAGGCTTGGGGAGTACAACAATCAATGCCTCCCTCATAGAGTCTGGAAGAGCATCTGCAGCAGCTATCAAGTGAAATAATTTAAGGAGTATAAGGGCCAGTTGCTCCTCATTCATCCTATACCAATCGCCTATCATCCCATCTAAACCGGGGGTCTTCCTTTGAGGAAGATCACGTATTGCCTGTTCCACCTCTTTAACTGTAAAGGGGCATCTAACGCTTCTGCCTGAGCGCGATTAAGCATGGGAAGGGATAAGTCATGTAAGAAAAATAGAATTTCCCCTTGACAGGGCATAGAAGGGGCAGCATACAAAGAGGAGTAAAAGTCCCTAAAGACAGAGTTAATCAACTGGGGGTTAACCACCACAGCACCATCACTGCCCTTAATACAAGGGATAGAGGCAGCAGGGTGACTAGCCCTCGCTAAATATGCCAACAGTTTAACATTCTTATCTCTGATTTCAAACAGGGCTGCCTCCCTATCTGCTAACCGCAACTAGACCCTATCCTTCTGAACAACCAACAGAGACCTCTGAGCTTTGGCCCACGCCCTCTCATTATCAGGGGATAGGTTTCTAACATACGCTGCCTCCGTAACACTCACCCCCTGCAACAGCCTGCCCTCCGTAACCGACCAAAATTTCTTCTGGCCCGCAACACCCGCTATAAAGCCACCGCTAACCGTGGCTTTGTATGCCTCCCATTGAACTAAGTGGTCAGGGTAAGAAGCATTATTCTCCCAATACTAAGCATGGGCAACCCCCAGAGCCTCCACAACCGCCTCGGCCTGCAGCCAGTCAGGGTGCATGTGCCAGATACGGAAAGGGGGACTAGGGCCTATGTGCAGAACTACTAGTACAGCAGAGTGGTCTGAGATCTCCCTGGTGGTGTAGGAAACATCTCTTACCGACTGAAGGAGGTCCTTGGACGCCAGAGCTAGATCAATTCGGGAGAATGACCTATGGGCAGCAGAGTAAAAGGAAGAGGAAGAGGCAGTTGGGTATTTCCACCTCTAGAGGTCGGTCAGGCCCAACGCCAAGCGCCAGTTATTAAATGAGGAGGAACCAGGGTCAGCAGCAGTGGTGCGGTCGAGCAGTGGATCAGGAACCACATTGAAATCACCTATGAAAAGAATAGGATCAGAGGGAAAAGACAACAGTTTGTTATTAATTAACTCCAGCACAGAGACCTGAAAAGGAGGGGGCACATACACAGAGACAAAAACAAAGGAGAAAGAACCGAGAGAACAATGTAGTATCACAAATCTCCCAAAGTGGTCACAAGCTGTCTGTGAAACCGCTAGTGGACTTGGTAATTAACACGGAGGCACCCCTAGCATAATTGGAGTAGGATGCATGGTAGCCCCGCGCTATCCAAGTCCTTTTCAGGGCAAGAACTTTCTGACCCGTAATATAAACTCATGTAGACAAATAATGTGAAGAGACTGGCGTTTCACAAAATCTAGGCACAAGGCCCTCTTGAACTTAGAATTATGCTCCCAAACATTCCAACTACCTACTTTCAGGGTCCCCATCATGAGAGAAAATACTGCAGATGCAGTATACAGGAAAAAACACAGGAGGACTAGGACAGAGAAGGGCAGAGCACCAGGACCATACAAACCACAGACAACCAACAGAAAGACAAACAGGGCACAGACACAAAACATGTAGGCAAAGGCAACAAAGCATAAGCAAAACATCCCCAAGAATACCCTAACACTAAATGGGACACAGTAAACATCTATTCCCTAACACAGTGTAAACCTAGACCCTAAATACAACTGCTACGGGCATTAAAATAACGCCAAGTGAGTCTAAAACTATTAGTACATATACTCCCTCCCGGCATCCCACCATAAACTAAATTGGCCGGTAACTAAGAAAAACTATCCAGAGAGACCTTAGGAAGACTGGAACCTAAGGAGGCCCTAAACAAATCTAGCTCCCTGATCTAAAGACATTCACAGAGTGCGGTCTTTATTAAGATAGGCCACGACAGTTCATTGCGGAGGCCTGACAGGGGGAGACTGCATCCACCCAGTGAAGAACATCAGTTGAAGAAGTAAAGAACTTAATAGAGGCCCCATCTACCACTCTCAGGCGAGCAGGATACAACATCGAGTAGCATTAGCTCTTGGCACGACCTCCATGAACTGCACCCGCTGCTTGCGTAGCTTCACAGAAAAATCTGGATAAAAAGGACTCTCTGCTTCCATCACAAAATGACTTCGCCCTTGATACACACTGCCCAGAGAATAGCATCTCTGTCCCTGAAGTGGAGAAGTTTGGCCAGGAAGGGGCGTAGAGGGCCACCAAAGGGAGGAGGCCGAGCCAGAACTCTGTGGGCCCGCTCAATGGAGAAATAAGTAGAGAATGTGTCCACTGGAAGAATCTCTTTCAGCCACGTTTCCAGTAACAGCACAGGATAATTCCCTTCCACCTTCTGAGGGAGGCCTACAAGGTGAATGTTATTGTGCCTCACATGGTTTTCCAAATCATCCATGCAACTCAGAACCTCTGTAATCAGCGCTGCATTGAATCAACCTGTTCCGGCAGAGGGTGCAAAGTATCTTCCACCGCAGAGACACTACGCTCAACTTCTTCAGTGCATTCACGTATCGCAGAATAACAAACTCCGGCCACAGTTCATCAACTTTAGTTATCATAACAGATTGAAAGGAGGTAAAGGCAGCCAAGAGCTCTGAGAACCGATGATCCATAGCTGTAGCATCATAGACAGGTCTTTCAGGGGACTGTTGCTGCTGGGGAGTTGGAGACCCTTCAAACAGTGACAGAGGAGGATCAGGAGAAACACCCCTAGGACAGTCCTGAGGTCTGGAGAACTGGCTCAGCGCTTTTGCTGCCTGCACAGAAACTTTGGTAGCAAGCGGGGGTTGAGCACAAGGATCCCGTTGAGAAGGGCCACCGGAGCAGAAGGACCCATCATCAGAGGAGGCTTCTTCATCAGAGGTCGGCAGAGAAGCTTCAGCATATAGTTTGGATTTCTTGTTCCTGCTACGGGGGCTAGCCATGACTGAAAGGGTAGGCAGAAAGGAACCAGAAACAAGGAATGCAGGTCACATCTATAAATATATCAGGCCAGGGGCACCACAAGTCCCAGCAGTCCAGGGCCACCCAGAGAGCAGGTAGAGAGGCACTGGGATATAGCTCAGGTCAGAGGGGAGAACTCCAGTGGATGAGATAGTCCACAGAAGGCAGCGGAAGCATCACAAGTTCCAGCAGACCCAGGCCACACAGAGAGCCAGTAGAGAGGCACTAGGTATACAGCATAGGCAGGAGGTAGCACCCCAGCAGATGAGGCAGTCCACAGGAAACAGCAGAAGCCCCACAAGTCCCAGCAGGTCAGGGCCTCAGAGCAGGCAGAGAGGCACTAGTGATATAGGGTCTGCAGTTGGAGCTCCACAGAGGGCCAGCCAGTCCATAAAGGGAAATAAGAGCACCACAAGTCCCAGAAAATCAGGGCCCACAGAGAGCAGGTAGAAAGTCACTAGGGGATATTACAAGCAGTAAGGGGTACTGTATGAAGTGAGCAGTCCCCAGAAGCCAGTGGACGCACCACAAGTCCCAGCAGGAGCCCAGCCAGGGCACAGATGTACTCACTCAGCAACCCCCAATAGCTGGCAGCCAGGAGCAGAGAAGCATAGGAGGTTCCAGCCCAGTCTCGAAGTGTGACATCCGCAGCTGCACTTTCCCTCCGGCAGGAGCTGCTATGGCCACCAGTAAAGGCGACCCCTCCCACGAAGACCGGAGATGGCACCCGTTCTTCAGGATGGCCGAGGGTCCAGAAGCGGAGAAGATCCCAGGGACAGCCCGGACGATCTTCTGCACCAAACCGCACCAGCTCGGGACCTCCGCTGTACTCCACCACCCAGCACCTCAGGCTATGGCCATCGGAGACCGCCCGCGCCACTCAGAGCCAGATCAAGAGTAGCACCCCGTTATCCTGCACCTTGGAGGGACCGAAGGCAAGAAGACCGGCGGGGAAAGGGTAAGTTTTCAGGGGTATAGAGCAACAGGGCAGAGGGAGCTCAGAGCGCACGTCCGCTCACACGGCATCAAGGCCACGCCCCACAAATTTGGATGTCTCAGCCATTTCAGTTGAGTAGAGGTACGCGTCAGGGGGTGCCCCGCTGTCACCCTTTTTATTTGCTCTGGCAGTAGAGCCCCTGGCGGCGGCCATTCAGATTTCACCTTCCAAATGTGGGCTGAGCCAGGGACCCTTGGAGAAGGTTTCCATGTATGCAGACAAAACTTTAGTTGATCTATCTGATGTTAAGGGCTCCTTGGGGGCACTGTTTGATCTTCTTGAACTGTGTGGCTCTTTTTTGGCATGCTGGTCAACTGGTCAGTCTTCTCTAATGCCTTTGTCTGTGGCTGCTGTTTTTCCTCCTTTGTTCACCAATGGTCTCCAGGTGGTTACTCGGTTTAAGTATTTGTGGGTCGAGGTCTCTGCATGTCTTGGGGATTATTTAGCTTTGAATCTAGATCCTGTTGTCTCTACTATGGCTACCCGGTGGCAAGCTTGGTCGTCTTTACCATTATTGTTGGCAGGTATACTGTACGCTGCCTGGTGGATCGACCTGGGTCTCTCCAATTTGTCTACTGCTCAGGAGCTCTTATTGGTTCATATAAATCTTTAACTAATGTCTTGTATAGATATACTCCTGATACTAAGTGATCCCTGGGCACTTTCCACAGCCAGTGTTGTCTCCCAGGGCACCTCTGTGGGGAAATCCTAATTTTGAGCACCTACAGGAGTTGGAGGCGGCTGGCTTTTGGAGTTCACATGGAGTCAAGTTTGCTGTATATTTATTTGAGGATTTTCCCTCCTTTCAAGAATTGTCTGTCTGTTTTAATGTCCCTCGGAGTACCCATTTTCGGTATCTTCAATTGCGACATGCGGTCTTGGCACAATTTGGCTCCCTTGATGTGACCCCAGCGTTTTCTGATGTGGAGTTGCTCCTGGGTACCACTGACCTTGCTAAATTGTTGACACAAGCGTATGCTCTGCTGCAGTCTGTGGGCCCTGATCCTTTTGCGTTCGCCTACCAGAAATGGGTTGAGGATATTCCGGACCTCCCGGAAAAACAATGGAAGGAGGTTGCAGTGATGCATGGAAGGATACCTCTCCTCCTCCTATGTTCTGTTGGTTTAATCTAGTTAATAGGTATGTTCCGTTATATAGAACCCTTTATATTAGTCGTAAGTGCCCCAAAAAATTTGATAAAGTCTGGATGCCCTGGTTGATTTTGGGGGAGTCTGTTGTCCCTTCTGAATGGCTTAGCTCTCCTCAGTAAATGTAACATAGTTTATAAGTTTGAAAAAAGACCAGAGTCCATTAAGTTCAACCTATAACCCTAATGAGTCCCTACTGAGTTGATCCAGAGGAAGGCAAAAAAAAAACACCTCATACTAGAGGTAAAAATTCCTTCCCGACTCCAGATATGGCAGTCAGAATAAATCCCTGGATCAACCTTCTGTCTATTACTCTCCAAAAATGCATCCAGGCCCCTTTTGAACTCTTTTACAGAGTTCACAACGACATCTGCTCTTACAGTAAAGAACCCCCGTCTGTGCTGGTGTAGAAACCTTCTTTCCTCTAGTAGAGGATGCCCTCTTGTTATAGATACAGTCCTGGGTATAAATAGATCATGGGAGAGATCTCTGTAGGGTCCCCTGATATATTTATACATAGTTATTAGGTCGCTCCTAAGCCTTCTTTTTTCTAAACTAATTAACCCTAATTCTGATAATCTTTCTGGGTACTGTAGTCCTCCCATTCCCCTTTTTACCCTGGTTGCCCATCTTTGAACCTTCTTCAGCTCCACTATATATTTCTTGTACACTGGTGCCCAGTACTGTACACAGTATTCCATGTGTGGTCTGCCTAGTGATTTGTATAGCGGTAGAATTATTTCCTTGTCATAGGCATCTATGCCCCTATTGATTTTATTTGCCTTGGCAGCAGCTGCCCGACACTGGTCACTACAGCTAAATTTACTGTTAACTAAAACGCCTAAGTCCTTTTCCATATCAGTCATTCCAAGTGTGCTCCCATTTAATACATAATTCCAGCCTTGATTTTTCCTCCCCATGTGCATAACCTTAAATTTATCAGTGTTGAACCCCATCTGCCACTTCCCAGCCCAAACCTCCAACATATCCAGATCCTTTTGTAACAGTTCACTGTCCTCTATTGTGTTTACCGCTTTACAGAGTTTAGTATCATCTGCGAAGATTGCTACTTTATTATTCAACCCCTCTACAAGGTCATTATTGAATAAAATAAATAGAATAGGACCCAAGACTGGTACCCCACTGGTAACAGTCACCCAATCAGAATAAGTACCACTAAAAACCAACCTGTTTCCTATCACTGAGCCAGTTACTTACCAACTTACACACATTCTCCCCCAGCCCCATCCTTCTCATTTTATGCACCAACCTTTTATGTGGCACCCTATCAAACGCTTTGGAAAAATCAAGATACACGACATCCAGCGATTCCCTGTGTCCGACATTTCTCCTCAAATGGTGATTTAGGATTCTCACAGGTGTTTGGTGTGTGTGTGTGTATGTTGATTGTTGTTGGGCGGTTACTCTGGGGACTTCATGATTGCACTGAATTTGTTTGAACTTATCATTAGGGATCGACCGATATCGTTTTTTTAGGGCCGATACCGATAATCGGTGCAGGTTAGGGCCGATAGCCGATAACTTATACCGATATTTCGGTATAAGTTATCGGCTATTTAACCCCCTGCGACACCGCTGCAGATCATTGATTTAAAGCGGGCACTTTAAATCAATGATCTGCAGTGGCTTTTGCGGGGCCATAGGCCGCCGCCGCCACCACCCGCTTCTCTCCCCTACCACCTGCCAGGGTGCTCCGGGCCATCCATCGTTCCTGTAGTGTCCGGGGGCGTTCCGGGTGGAGGGTGGTCCGGTCCGGGCTGTCCTTCTCCACTCCGGGCAGGCTCCGGCCTAGTACGCTGCATAGACGTCGCTGCGCAGTGACGCCCGTGCGCAGCGACGCACCTGACGTCACGGCGTAGCGGCGTCTATGCAGCATACTAGGCCGGAGCTTGCCCGGAGTGGAGAAGAGGCCCGCCGGAGAAGAAGGACAGCCCGGACCGGACCACCCTCCACCCGGAACGCCCCCGGACACTACATGAAGGAAGGATGGCCTGGACCACCCCCATTACGGGTAAGTTTAATTTTTTTATTCACTCGGAGGGTGGGGGAGGGGCCCGACCGGTATAGCGATATGGGAAAAAATCCATACCGGTATACCGCCTAGCATCACGGTGGGGGGTGTGACGCGGTGCGGTGGGTCGGAGGTGCGGCGGGTCGAGGGGGTGGCGGTCGCGGTGCGGTGGGCGGGGCATTATCGGCAAGATAATTGCAGATACCGATAATGCCCAAAATCGTGATTATCGGCCGATAATATCGGCCATACCGATAATCTGTCGATCCCTACTTATCATCTTGATTCATTCTCCTCATGGCCATAGTGGAACTTTTGCGAAATTCTCTGTAATGTCTTTGTTTGCATTTTATTTTATTAATGAAAAAGTTCACAAATACTTTCAGATTAAATAAGATCAATAAAATAGTAAAATATCACAGCATGGATGTATGTACCTTTATCAGTAGGTGTTTCTTGTGCAATCACAATTGCACCCGTCAATTCTTTCTTGTCACTGTCTGACAGTGGATAGTCTGATGACAGACAGTAAAATAAAGCACAGATTGGGTCAAATTCAGGATCTGGTTCCAAATCTCGTCTAGTTCTTGCATGTAACTCCATGCACATGAGTGTCAGATGCTGCACCTGTATGAAGAAAAAAGACAATTGTTTGCAGCACATATTCCAAATCTAGTTAAAGGAAATGTCCGGTGCAGACTTTTTCTTTTCCATCCTGCCCGGGTTGCAAAAAAAAAAAAAAAAAAAAAGAGAGAGCTCCGCTACAGCTGATCGGTCGGCCAGGCTGTCTACTTCTGTCTTCCCTTAGCCCGGAACGTCACATGGCGCTTCAGCCTATCACCGGCCGCAGCGATGTCCCACCTCAGCCGATGATAGGCTGAAGCGCCGTGTGACGTACTGGGCTAAGGGAAGACAGAAGTAGAAAGCCCGGCCGACCGATCAGCTGTTGCGGAGCTCCGGGGAAATGTAGGAAGGTAAGTGAAAGTTTATTTTCTCTCTTTTTGCAGCCCAGGCAGGATGGAATAGAAAAATTCTGCACCAGACATCTCCTTTAACACATGAAGGCATTACATTATACCAATGTGATTGGTTATTTAGCAGACATTTCAGTTTAAAAACATTGGCTTTGTATCTTTGCTTTGCCTGCTGCTTATCACAACAATGTATTGTATATGAATAGACATCTGAATGGACTGGAGCAAAAGGAATAAATGAGGACCTGAAGGCATGGATTTGTCATTCAATATCATAAAAAAAAAAACATGTTTCTGATACAGACTTGCCACTCAAGCCCGTCACCACACCCACGGCTTGAAAGTTCAATCTGTATTCATGTAGCTTAAAATCTGCTCAGCATTCATTCTCTTGGCTAAACATCTTACTTCATGCAGGGCCTTTGCATCTTGTAAGTTTTGTGCGCTGACTTTGAAGCCATAAGAGTTATTCAGAGAAGGACCCTCAATCTGAGAACTTTCTTTCTTCACATCAGCCATGGCAGCAAACTGATTCTGTTAATAACGTGGAAGGAGAAGCATTAACACATATATAAAGACATAAAAATTTAAGAAATTAGTTAAGAACAACTTAGCGATCAAACATGTATAGTAGAAACTTTGCAAAAACACTGAGTAATTTAGTAATATTTACCAATAACAATTGCTCCAGAAAGCTCTGTATTAGTATTTTTCAATGTAGTCATAAATGCAATCTATATTACAAACAGCTACCTTTAATTGAGTAGTTAGTAGAACTCGCCGAAGTTTATCTGGGTTTGCGCCTCTTCTCTGACTCTTTTGAAATCGAACTTCTAGAACACAAAATTGAACATGCACATGTCAGAATATACCACTGTTACAGGCTTGAGTAACATTTTTGTGGAACACTGATACAGCCAAGCTTAAAAGGGGTACTCCGTTGCTAGACATCTTTTCCCCTATACCCGAACCCAACATTCTGAACATAATGTTCAGAACGCTGGTGTCTGCAAGGAGATTGCGAGGGGTCCCAGCATCTAGCAATTGAGTACCCATTTAGGTATTCAAGTTCATCTGCATTTAAAGGGGTACTCTGCCCCTATACATCTTATCCCCTATCCACATGAATGGAGGGTGAGTGGCCTGGCGTCACGAGGGGGCGTGGTGTGATGTCACGTCCCCTGTCGTGGGAACCCAGCGTTCTAAACATACTGTTTAGAATGCTGGGTGCTGCACGGAGTTGGCAGGTGACTCCAGCGGCGGGACCCCTGCGATCAGACATCTTATCCTCTATTCAAAGGATAGGGGATGAGTACCCCTTTAATACAATTTATTCATATCTGTTTGTTACTAACAATTTCCCTGCAACATCAGTGAGTGATCCATGAATACGGGCAATGGTACCTATAATTGCTTGTTTCTTGTTTACTGTATATTCATTGGATTTTTTATCTTTTTATTGGCAATATTAAAAGTAATGTTTTAACAAGCCATCTCTCAGGACAGCTTTTGTCAGTTGTGATTTTGTGGGCTCATATATTGTGGGACATAAAAAAAAAATTAAAATAAAATAAAAAACACAAAAGAAACTATATTTCCTTTCTGTTATTAAAAAGGATCTGTGGCCTCTCCTTAGCTCTGTGTGGTGCCATTTCTCTGTAATGATTACTAGAAATCCTTGGTCACTCCATGTAATAAAACAAACAAGGCAATTTGCATTGCAATAAACCTTCCCCTGTTGCCTATGTGTATACTATTTAACCCCTTCCTGCAGAATGACTTACATAAATGTCAAGTTATGCAGATAATTCACACATCCTGACGTTTATGTAAGTCATTCAGTTAACCCGGTGATGCACAGCATTGCATGGGTGAACAGGCAGAAGTCCCGCTGTTACCGGTGGGAGACAACTTCTGCAAGCCCCTCCAGGACCATCTGTGAATGGTCCTGGTCAGCGGTCCCTGTGGACCAATCACAGTGTCTTAGCTGACTAGGGGGGTTAAAGTTCAGATTCCCTCCCCCCCCGCTCTGACCACCCCTAGAAGTCTGGGCAGAGCGGGGGAAGAGCTGCGGGGGACAATGTGGCCGGGGGGACCGGCGCAGGCAGCAGGGATCGGCAGCAGGCAAGTGGAGGAGGCAGCGTCGGCATCAGAGGCAGCAGTGAAGATTGCTGTAAAGTGATCTTCACTGCTGCTTCAAGGAGTTTCAAAACTACAGCCTTTCGCTGTCCGGGGCATGCTGGGAGTTGTAGTTTTGCAACATCTGGAGAGCCACAGTTTGGAGATCACTGTGCAGTGGTCTCCAATCTGTGCTCTTTCAGATGTCGCAAAACTACAACTCTCAGCATGCCTAGATAGTACAGGCATGCTGGGAGTTGTAGTTCTGTAACATCTGGCTCTTCGTATGTTGCCGAACTGCAACTCCCAGCATGCCTGGGCAGTCTGGGCATGCTTGAAGTTGAAGTTTTGCAACATCTGGAGGGCTACAGTTGGGACACCACTACACAGTGGTCTCCAAACTGTTCTCCTCCAGTTGTTGCAAAATATAAGCCGACATGTCTTTGCTTAAGGCTTATACTAATGCACCCTTTTATCTTGCTGGGTAGCATTAGGGTTTCACCTGTGAGGCCTGCTATAAATGAACCAACCAGGGTGGGGCTTGTAGCTTGTCTCCTCCCTCCCATTTTATGTGTGCCTAGTCCACACTGGAGGTAACTGAGGAGCAATCTGCAAGTCGGACCTGTGGCTGCCGTAATTAGGTTCCTGGTTTTATTTATCTGGCCAGGTAGGTTAGTGTTAGGTCCCGCACCATTTGAGAAACCTTGGCGTGGTGTGCGGGCTCAAGTGTGTCCTTCATATAAGGATATACTGGCTAATGTCTCAATTTTACATCAGTTTTGAGGGTTAGCTAATGTCATTGTGTACATTAACCACAGCAGTGAAACCACATTGTGATCCATAGGTGCAGGTCCTCCACTCCAACATAGGTGCACAACTGCACTTGGGGTTGAGCACCTTGTATCACCTTAGATCACGTCAATGTAATTGTTTGAGCTGTAGTTTTGCAACAACTGGAGCAACACTGGTAGGGAAACATTGTCTGTTTCCTAACTCAGAGTTTTCCAACCCGTGTGACTCCAGCTGTTGCAAAACTATAACTACCAGAATGCACTGACAGACCATGCTTGCTGGGGGTTGTAGTTTTGCAACAGCTGGAGGCACACTGGTTGGGAAACACTGAATTAAAGAGTAACTATCACTAAATTAAATTTCCCTATTCCCCCTCCCCATCTGTCCCTGACACTAACTGCATCTATCCCTGTCTTTATTTTTACCCAAATCCCCATAAAAATACCTTATTGTGCAGAGCTGCAGGAGCTCAGAGTTGAGCTCTCTGGTGAGGGCAGGAAGTGGGCGGCCCCGGCAGGCGCGACGTTATCTGAAGCCTGGCCGGGGCTCTCTTCCGCCAGTCTCCTCTTTCTCTTCAGCAGCTCGCGGGCTGCAATGAATGAGGAGAGGGATATGCAGGGGGCGGGGATATTAAAATTTTGCGCGCTGCGCACGTACGAGCGCTGTGCTCGCTCTCTGCCTGTATAGGAAACAGGCAGAGAGCGAGCACAGCGCTTGTGTGAGCGTGGCGCGCAAAATTTAAATATCCCCGCCCCCCCTGCATCTCCCACTCCTCATTCATGTGAACGCACATTTCGGACCACGCTGTGCCACGTGTGAATGTACACGGGCGGGGGGTTTACAGCGAAATTCTCACTGCAAGTTTGAGATGCAGGAAATTTTCCGCTGCAGCTCAAACTCCCAGCGGGAAACTCAATGTGAACCCCCACCTGTGTGAATGTACCCTAAAAACACTAAACTACACAAAAAAATTGTAAAACACTATATATACACACAGTCTCACCCCCCCCCCCCCCCCCAATAAAAATGAAAAACATCTGGTACGGCATTGGTTCCAAAATGGAGACTCCAGCTGTTGCAATACAACAACTCCCAGTATTGCCGGACAGCCATTGACTGTCCAGACATGCTGGGAGTTTTGCAACAGCTGGAGGCACCCTGTTTGGGAATCACTGGCATAGAATCCCTAACTCCCTAACTTAGGCCTTAAATACGCATGATGCGCTCTCACTTCAGAGCCCCCTTTTGGAAACTACACCCCTCACGAAATGTAATAAGGGGTGCAGTGAGCATTTACACCCCACTGGCATTAGACTTTTGGAACAGTGGGCTGTGCAAATGAAAAATAAAATTTTTCATTTTCACAGACCACTGTTCCAAAAATCTGTCTAACGCCAGTGGGGTGTAAATGCTCACTGCACCCCTTATTACATTCTGCTCACTGTACCCCTTATTACATTCTGTTAGGGGTGTAGTTTCCAAAATGGGGTCACATGTGTGTCGGGGGGGGGGGGGGGGTCCACCGTTCTGGCACCGTGGGGGCTTTGTAAACGCACATAGCCTTCAATTCCAAACAAATTCTCTCTCCAAAAGCCCAATGGCAAGTCTCTTCTGAGCCCTGTAGTGCACCAGCAAAGCTTTTCCCATTCACATATTGGGCATTTCCTTACTCAGAAGAAATCGTGTTACAAATATTTTGCTATTACCCTTGAAAATTTCAGATAACACCAGCATTTTAGTAAAAAAATTAAAAATGCTCACGTCCAACTTAAACAAAAAATTTTCAAACACCTGTGGGTAGTTATGGCTCACTATACTCCTTGTTACGTTCCTTAAGAGGTGTACGTTCCTTAAAGGATAACTCCATTACGTAAAATGTAAAAAAAAAATTGTCTCATATTAAAGCTCTTGCTCTTACCTATCCATGAAGCTTTATTTTGCGAAAATCGGTCCAGCTGTTCGTTCAGAATCACGGCCAAAAGTGCCTGTGACGTCATCAATATGGCCACCACGTGCCATGATTCCCTGCGTTCGCTTCCTGTAAGAATTTCACCACCCCCCTGCTCTTGCTCACTTCCATCTGTTTAATATGCACGCCCACAGTAAACACCCCTAAAGCTAACCACACCTAGCCCAGTCTCGTCACAACCCCTTGTGATTATAATCAGCCAATCAAGCTGTGCAGTAACATACACCCTCCCCCCTCCCCTGTTCTGTCCTGCGTTCCGTTCTGTTATGCCATCTATGCATTGCGCACGCGCAGGGCTGCGGGAGAAGTCTCGGAGTTTGAGACTTTCTTGTTTACATTGCGCATGCGTCTGGGGAGAAACCCGATTGGCTCACTGCTCTTACACTGACGTAAGAGCAGTGAGACTTGTGCGGCTGCGCTGCAGCGCCGCCGCAGCCATTGGACAAGGGATCAGGGAGAAGGAAAAAAAAATGCTCAGCCAATGATGGCTGGGCAAATATGAATATTCAATAGATGGGAGTGGCTGTATTGAGGGACGAGAGCCACAGATCAGCACCGCAGCATGCCTGGAAGAAGTTAAATTCGACCACAAGATGGCCGCCGCAATAGAAGTGAATGGAGGTCGAAAAACAGAGTTCACATGCCCCTATACTACTTCCTGTCGGACCGAAAAGACCGCGGTACCGGAGAAAGCATGCAGGACAGTTAATGTAAGTCTATTGGAAAGTTATATAACTTTTAATAATGGTGTGAATTTTTCATAATTTTCTTATCCTGGAGGTCTCCTTTAAGGTTTTTTTTTTGTGTTTATGTCAGAATCGCTGTAACGATCAGCCACCCCTGTGCAAATCACCTCAAATGTACATAGTGCGCTCTCAATCCTGAACCTTGTGCGCCCGCAGAGCATTTAACGTTCACATATGGGGTATTTCCGCACTAACAGAAATTGCCTAACAGATTTTGGGGGCTTTTTCTCTTTTTACCCCTTAAGAAAAGGCAAAGTTGGGGTCTACTCCAGAATGTTATTGTAAAAAAATAAAAAAATTTTACACTAACTTGCTGGTGTTGCCCCATACTTTTCATTTTCACAAGAGGTAAAAGGAAAAAAAAAGACCCCCAACATTTGCAACGCAATATCTCCCGAGTACGGAAATACCCATATGTGAACATAAAATGCTCTGCGGGCGCACAACAAGGTTCAGGAGTGAGAGGGCACTATGTACATTTGAGGTGATTTGCACAGGGGTGGCTGATTGTTACAGCGGTTCTGACATAAACACAAAAAAAAAAAAACTGAAGGAATGTACACCCCTTAAGGAACCTAACAAGGGGTATAGTGAGCCCTAACTACCCACTGGTGTTTGAAGAATTTTAGTTAAAGTTGGACGTGAAAATGAAAATTTTTCTTTTTTCACTGAAATGCTGGTGTTATCCCAAAAAGCCTCCCAAAATTTGTAACACCATTTCTTCTGAGTAAGGAAATACCCCATGTGTGGATGTAAAGTGCTCTGCTGGCACACTACAGGGCTCAGCAGAGAAGCAGCACCATTGGGCTTTTGGAGAGAGAATTTGTTTGGATTTGAAGGCCATGTGCGTTTACAAAGCCCTTATGGTGCCAGAACGGTGGACCCCAACATGTGACCCTATTTTGGAAACTACACCCCTCACAGAATGTAATAAGGGGTACAGTGAGAATTTACACCCCACAGGTATCTGACAGATTTTTGGAATAGTGGTCCGTGAAAATTTAAAATTAAATTTTTCATTTGCACAGCCCACTGTTCCAAAAGTCTGTCGAAATTCAGTCTCCAAAATCCCATTGTCGCTCCTTCGCTTCTGAGCCCTCTAGTGCACCCACAGAGCACTTTACATTCACATATGAGGCATTTCCTTACTTGAGAGAAATTGGGTTACAAATTTTGGGGGAGCATTTTCTCCTATTACCCCTTGTAAAAATTCAAAAACTGGGTCTACAAGAACATGTTAGTGTAAAAAATTCCGATTTTGAATTTTCTCCTTTACTTTGGTGCTATTCCTGTGAAACACCTAAAGGGTTAACAAGCATTCTGAATATCATTTTGCATACTTTGAGGGGTGCAGTTTTTCTAATGGGGTATCTCTAATATGAAGACCTCCTCAAATCCAGTTCAAAACTGAACTGGTCCCTGAAAAATTCAGATTTTGAAAATTTTGTGAAAAATGTGAAAATTGCTGCTGAATTTTGAAGCCCCCTGATATCTTCCAAAAGTAAAAACATGTCAACTTTATGATGCCAACATAAAGTAGACATATTGTATAGGCGAATCAATATATAATTTATTTGGAATGTCTATTTTCCTCACAAGCAGAGAGCTTCAAAGTAAAAAAAATGCAAATTTTTGTACATTTTTCATAACATTTTGGAATTTTTCATCCAAGAAATTATGCAAAAATGTACCACTATGATAAATAGAATATGTCACGAAAAAACTATCTCGGAATCAAATTAATAAGTAAAAGCATCCCAGAGTTATTAATGCTTAAAGTGACAGTGGTCAGATGTGCAAAAAATGCTCTGGTCCTTAAAGGGGTACTCCACCCCTAGACATCTTATCCCCTATCCAAAGGATAGGGGATAAGATGTCAGATCACCGCAGTCCCGCTGCTGGGGACCCCGGGGATCGCCGCTGTGGCACCCCGCTATCATTACTGCACAGAGCGAGTTCGCTCTACACGTAATGACGGGCAATACAGGGGCTGGAGCATCGTTACGTCATGGCTCCACCCCTCGTGATGTCCCGGTCCGCCCCCTCAATACAAGTCTATGGGAGGGGACGTGGCATTCATCACGCCTCCGCCATAGACTTGCATTAAGGGGGCGGGCCGTGATGTCATGAGGGGCGGAGCCATGACATAACGCAGCTCCGTCCCCTGTATCGCCTGTCATTACGCACAGAGCGAACTCGCTCTGTGCAGTAATGATAGCGGGGTGCCGCAGCGGAGATCCCGGCGGTCCCCAGCAGCGGGGCCCCGGCGATCTGACATCTTATCCCCTATCCTTTGGATAGGGGATAAGATGTCTAGGGGCGGAGTACCCCTTTAAGGTCAAAATGGGCTTGGTTTAAGGGGTTAAACATGCAAATGTGCTCACCACCTCAGTATCCATTGAGGAAGCAAGATGAGCAAAACATACATTGGAGTCTGAGGCAGAGGGGAAGGTCCTTTCATTGGCACAGCTTTCTTTCCTCCTTTTTGTATGTTTATAATCTTTGGCACTATTCTTGTTACAACTTAGACATTTAAACTGTGTCCTACTTATACAGATAAAGATTTATCCAGCAGACAAACATCAAATGCTCTTTATGAGTTATCAGTCTGCATTGGTCCTAGCCATATGGCTGTTCTGATCTAATAATATGAGGTTTATTTGTAATAGTATTTTCAGATATAAATAAAGGTATGACCTGTTCTGTAGCTTGTGGACACTGGCTCAGTAAAAAGATGTTGCAATAGGAGTATTAGTATCATACTAGCAGCTTTAGGGTGAGAAAATATCTGGAATTTGTAGTTGTATTGATTTATTTTACTAATAATGCATAACCAAATGGTTAACAGGGTGTTACTAGTAAGGGGGGGGGGGGGGGGTCTGGCATTGTAAGCTCTGATTGGACAGTGCTAGACATGCCCCCCACTGGTAACACAACACAAAGCCATACAGTAATTACATGTATAATTTTGGTAATTCTTTATCAATAACCAGGAGTAGAAATAATTTGCACATTTTTGTGTTTTGTAGCCATTTCTGGTTTTTACAAAAAAAAAAAAAAAATAAAAAACTAAATATGAACCCAGCCTCACAGACCTAACAAAAAGATCTTGCATTCAATTACTAAAAACAGACATCTTTAGAGAGCTTACAGGTCCTCTTCAAAAGAGTGCCCAATGAGACCTTTTGAAGAACTGTGGTCCATCGCTAGCACTGCTGTTTCCATAGCACCTAAACACTTGAAAAAAAGAGAGCAAGCAAGTCTCCTCATCTTTACCCCCCGAATTTCAGAGACTACCGTCTATTTTGTATTTCAACCCCTCCACCAATGGTTTTAAGGTGGGGGTCCAAGAGAAAACAGTTAAAAGCAACATTTACAATTCTGCTAGTTGCTATTGGAAACTGTGGAAAACTTAACAGACACATTGGTCCTGATTTATCAATCAATTAGACCACAGCAACCAATCACAGCTCAGCTTTCATTTTACCCGAGCTCCTTAACCCCTTAGGCCTATTTTGACCTTAAATGGGCACTGTCATCAACTTTTTTTTTTTGTTGATATGTTGTAGTACATATGTACTACAACATATCTCTAATATATTTTCATTTTTTTTAAATTTTTATTAAAATGTTTAAATTAACGTTTGAAAACCGGCCATTAGGGGTCTCCCTCCTAGTGGCCGACTGCAGGCTGGCGTGACATCACGCCTGAATTCGGACTGATGCCGGCCGGACATCGGTCCTAATTCATTCAGCTTGTTCTGCGCACGTGATCTATGCTTTAGACTGTATTTAAATCTGCTCCAGCATGGTCTGACATGTCAGCGTACTTCCAGCCAATGCGACTGCGACTTGTGGTGAAAAGTCGCTTTTGATAAATTTAGCACCACTGCATTTTCCCGTCTAAAATAGATTAGAATGCATCATGTTCTAAAAATCCTCTAAAGCAAAAGTCGCAAAAAAGTCGCACATATTTAGACTGTGACTTTCTGTGCGACAAATTTAGACAGGAAAAGCCAGTCTAAATCCTTTGATAAATCTCCCCCAATATGTCTACTTTATGTTGGCATCATAAAGTTGACAAGTTATTATTTTTTGAAGACATCAGAGGACTTCAAAGTATAGCAGCAATTTTCAAAATTTTCACGAAAATTCAAAATCAGAATTTTTCAGGGACCAGTTAAGTTTGAAGTGAATTTGAGGGGCCTTTCTGTGAGAAATACCCCACAAATGACTCCATTATAGAAACTGCAACCCTCAAAGTATTCAAAATGACATTCAGAAAGTTTGTTAACCCTTTAGGTGTTTCACAGAAACAGCAGCAAAGTGGGAGAAAAATCTAAATCTAAATTTTTTTACACTAACATGTTCATGTAGCCCAATTTTTTCCTTTTTACAAGGGTTATAAGGAGAAAAAGCCCCCCAAAATTTGTAGCCCAATTTCTCTCGAGTAAGGAAATACCTCATATGTTGACGTTAAGTGCTTTGCGGGAGCAAAACATGGCTCAAGAGGGAAAGAGCAACTGTGGGATTTTGGAGAGCGAATTTAGCTGAAATTGTTTTTGGGGGGCATGTTGCATTTAGGAAGCCCCCATGGTGCCAGAACAGCAAAAAAAAAAAAAAAACACATGGCACACTATTTGGGAAACTACCCCCCTCAAGGAACGTAACAGTATAGTGGGTATAGTGTGCCTTAAAGCGTACCCGTCAGATCCACCAAAAAATTGTTTTTTATATATATCACTCAGTACCTAATTCTGACCATGTACATCTAATTTTTATGTGTCTAGCACCTTTATTTATTACACTTTTAAAGGGGTTCTCCGGGGCTTACACATCTTATCCCCTATCCAAAGGATAGGGGATAAGATGCCTGATCACGGGAGTCCCGCCGCTGGGGACGCCCGTGATCATGCACGCGGCGCCCTGTTTGTAATCAATCCCCGGAGCGTGTTCGCTCCGGGTCTGATTACGGGCGACCACCGGGCCGGCGGCGTGTGACGTCACGCCTCCGCCCCTGTGTGACGTCACGCCTCCGCCCCTGTGTGACGTCACGCTCCGCCCCTCAATGCAAGCCTACGGGAGGGGGCGTGCCTCCCGTAGGCTTGCATTGAGGAGCTGAGCGTGACGTCACACACCGCCGGCCTGGTGGTCGCCTGTAATCAGTCCCGGAGCGAACACGCTCCGGGGACTGATTACAAACGGGGTGCCGCGTGCATGATCACGGGCGTCCCCAGCGGCGGGACTCCCGCGATCAGGCATCTTATCCCATATCCTTTGGATAGGGGATAAGATGTGTAAGCACTGGAGAACCCCTTTAATTTAGCTCACTAGTCTGAATTCCTCTCAAAGGGACTGGGCGTGGCATCACTGTGCAGGTCTCCGCCCCCCTCCCTCAGTATGCTGTCTGCTCACATCTCCCCTAGCATTAGCAAAACTACAACTCCCAGCATGTCCTCACTGACAGTAACAGGACGCAAGCTGAAAGTGGGAGGATTTTTCCTCCAGCTGTGAGCCCTGCCTATGTCATGGACACACCAATCAAGGAAGTGTCTCCATGACGTAGGTGATGATGCATGGACACAGCAGGACTAGTATGTGTCCAAGCAGGCAGGGGGGCAGTTGTTTGACTGGCTTTATCAGTATGAAATACTGAAAATGTTCTAATGAAACCAAATCCAAAACCTATTGGTTATACTTTTACAACATATCAAAAGTTTTTGTATCTGACAGTGCCCATTTAACACCTCACAGGTGTTTGACAGGTTTGTGTTGAAGTTGGACGTGAAAATGAAAAATGCGATTTTTAACACTAAAATGATGGTGTTACTCCAAATTTTTCATTTTCACATGGGATAATAGGTGAAAATGGACCCCAAAATGTGAAGCCCAATTTCTCCCGAGTAAGGAAATACCTCATATCTGGACGTAAAGTGCTCTGCTGGCGCACTACAGGTCTCAGAACAGAAGGAGCGCCATTGGGCTTTTGAAGAGAGAATTTGTTTGGAATAAAAGTCAGGGGCCATGTACATTTACAAAGCCCCCATGGTGCCAGAACAATGGACCCCCCACATGTGACCCTATATCGGAAACTACATCCCTCACGGAATGTAATAAGGGGTGAAGTAAGCAATTACACCCCACTAGTGTTTGATAGATCTTTGGAACAGTACATGGTGCATGAGCCCTCTTGTGCATTCGCAGATCACTTTACACCCACATATGGGGTATTTCCGTACTGAGGAGAAATTGCCTAAAAAATTTTGGGGGTTGTTTTTTCCTTTTACCTCTTGTGAAAATTAAAAGTATGGGACAACATCAGCATGTTAGTGTAAATAAATAAAAACATTTACACTAACATACTGATTTAGACCCCAACTTTTCCATTTCATAAGGGGTAAAAGGAGTAAAAGTCCCCCAAATTTTTTTACGCAATTTCTCCCGAGTATGGAAATACCCCATATATGGCCATAAACTGTTGCCTTGAAATACGACAGGGCTCTGAAGTGAGAGAGCGCCATGCGAATTTGAGGCCTAGATTAGGGATATGCACAGGGGCGGACCCGGATGCAAGCATTACAATTGCCTCCGCCACCACAAATACCTTACAGCAGTGTTTCCAAAACAGGGTGCCTCCAGCTGCTGAAAAACTCCCAGCATGCCTGGACAGTCAATGGTTGTCCGGCAATGCTGGGAGTTGTTTTGCAACAGCTGGAGGCTCCTTTTAGGAAACACTGCTGTACGAGGAGTTTAAAATTTTTATGGGGGGGGGGTACTGTGTAGGGGTATGTGTATATGTAGTGGTTTACCCTTTATTTTGTGTAGTGTTGTGTTTTTAGGGTACATTCACACAGGCGGGTGTTCACAGCGAGTTAGGCAACAGACACACTCAGTGCTTCCCCACCATTGTGCCTCCAGCTGTTTCAAAACTACAACTCTCAGCATGCACGGTCTGTCAGTGCATGCTTGGAGTTGTAGTTTTGCAACAGCTGAAGGCACACTGGTGGGGAAACACTGAGTTAGGTTCTGTTACCTAACTGTTTCCTCACCAGTGTTTCCTCACCAGTGTGCCTCCAGACCGTGCATGCTGGGAGTTGTAGTTATGCAACAACTGGAGGCACACAACTACAACTCCCAGCATGCCGAGACAGCAGTTTGCTGTCTGGGCATGCTGGGACTTGTAGTTTTGCAAGATCTGAAGGGCCACAGCTTAGAGACTCTAAACTGTTGTCCTCCAGGCCACTTACCCTGATCGCTGTTGCTGAAGTTCTGTGCCGCCATCGCCATGACATCAGGATCGCCGCCGGATGACGTAATCGCCGCCTTGACCTGGATCAGGTGAGCTCCACTGTTCCCCAGCTCTGCCCAAACAGCCATGAGATGGCAGAGTGGGGGAACTGAACTTTAACTCCCGTGCCTGGCGAGTGGCAGGGAGCGGAAATGCTCAGGGCATACAGGTATGCCCCGAGTCCTGAAGGATCGGGGATGCAGGGCGTATGCATACGCCCTGCGTCCCCAAGAGGTTAAGGACTGAGCAGTTTTCCATTTTTACACTTTTGTTTTTTCCTCCTCACCTTTTAAAAATCATAACGTTTTCAATTTTCCACCTACAGACCCATATGAGGGCTTCTTTTTTGTGCCACCAATTGTACTTTGTAATGACTTCAATCATTTTACCCAAAAATGTATGGCGAAACCAGAAAAAAATATTTGTGGGGCAAAATTTTGAAAAAAAAAAAAGTTATTTTGTAACTTTTGGGGGCTTCAGATTCTACGCAGTGCATTTTTCGGTAAAAGGACACCAGATTTTTATTCTGTAGGTCCATACGATTACAATGATACCCAATTTATATAGGTTTTTCTTTATTTTACTAATTATAACTACATGCACCAAAATTAGCATGTTTAAAATTGTCCTCTTCTGACCCCTATAACTTTTTTTATTTTTCTGTACACAGCATGGTATGAGGGCTTATTTTTTGCGCCGTGATCTTAAGTTTTTATCGGTACCATGATTGTTTTGATTGGACTTTTTGATCACTTTTTATAAATTTCTTTAGGGTATACAAAGTAATACGCAATTTTGGAATTTTTTTTTATGTGCACACCATTGACCTTGCGGTTTAATTAACATTATATTTTTATAGTTTGGACATTTACGTATGCGACAAAACCACATGTTTATTTTTGTTTACATATTTATTTCTTTTTTAGGGTGCGTTCACACTGAGTAATTCAAGAGGCATTTACTCGAGTAATTCCTCTTGAATTCTCCGCTCCATATTAATGCACATCTCCTCTGTCCATTGACTTTAATGTTATTTCTGCTGGCCTGTTCACACTGCGGAAATTCTGCTAGCAGAATTCCGAAGCTAAATTCCTTTCCGCTTGAAGAAAGAACATGTTCATTCTTCAAGCAGAATCAGCGAGTAGAATCCAATAGAAGTCAATGGTAAAAAAAAGAATTCGTTTTCAAGCAGAATTCGAGCGGAATTCAGAAAAGTAGATTAAATAGCCTCCTCCTTCATTCCTCTTAATTTCCTCATGGAGAAGGCAACAATTTCCCGACCGAAATTATTCCTCGTGAATTTCTCTTGAACTCCTCAGTGAGAACACACCCTTAATGTGAAAAGGGGGGGGGGGGTGATTCAAACTTTACTTATTTATTTATTTTTACACTTTTTTTTAGCCCCCATAGGGGACGATTACTTGCAGTCCTTTGATTGCAAACACTGAACAATGCTATGCCATAGCATAGCATTGATCATTGTAATCTTCATGGATCTCAGGCTTGGAGCAATCAAATGACGATTGGACAGCGTGGAGTGAGGTAAGGTGCCACCTGCTGTCCTCTCAGCTGTTCGGGATGCCGCATTTTCACCGTGGCATCCCGAACAGCTCCGCTGAGCTAACCGGCATTGATTTCTCCCGTTTTAGACATTGCAATCAACTTTGATCACGGCTTCTAAAGGGTTAAAACCGGACATCAGCCCGATCGGCAATGTCCGGTATTAGCCGCGAGTCCTGGTTGCATCGACGATGTTCGATATTAACCGCGGGACCCAGCAGATACGAAGTGTGCTCAGCTTCTGAGCGCGCTTCACTTTACGGGAGCAGGCCACGGACGTCTGTGGTCGTTAAGATATAAAATATGAGCTCTGATTGGCTGCTTGGAAAAAATCACTCGTTTCTGTTTCAGACAGATTGATAAATCATGGCCAATAACCGTTTTTTCATATCAGATAACTGTACTATTCCTGGTATAAAACTGACACTTTCTAGAATCAAATCTCTGGATCAAGTTCTGTAAACATGTTGTGCTAGCAAGGAGTGTTTTTAAAGCTCCAGCTTTGAACTATAACACAGACCAAGTCAGGATCAGTTCAGGATAAGTGAAAAAAATCTAGTGTAGACACTAAAAGTTCAAAGGGTGACTTATTTATCAAATGCTTAACTTTATGATCTACAAAAACTGCTATATGTTATGCGTTATATCGAGCTACATACCCGATGGTACTGGAGTAAGCGATATCAATTCAGGAGATGCTGTTCCGAGCCTCCTTTCAATAACTGGTGTACTATGTAGACAAACATGTTTAGATTTGTGCCTTTTTTGTTTTAGTGGAGGAGGGGAAGGTGTTGATACTATAATTTCACTTTTCACAGTCTCCTTTGAGTCATCTTCCATGTGCTCATCATTTGGGGATAAAATCATATTCTCCTCTACCCAGTCCTTGCAGTCCTCAGGAGATGGTTTATGATCCGGACATTCAAGGTTCTTCCATGGTGTTAAGACTGGAGATGCTGGTGATACGGAACTATCAGACATATCATTTTCATTAGTCTTTTCGTTTGATTCAATATTAATTTCTACAAGGGGTGAATCAGTTAACCCTTCAACTTCACTGCAGTCTGAACCCAGAAGGGAAGTAGGGGGGCTGGCTATATGGATCTTTACTTTTTCTCCATTCTCTGGCTGATCCACTGAACTTGCAGGCTGTGCTAATAAAATCTGTACCTCCTTTGGAGGCAAGCTATTGCAGCCACTGGGAACTGAAGTAGTCTTGATATTTTTATCATTAATTGTCTCTTCAATTAAAGGAACTTTACTTGATGTCTTAGAGGACTCATACAGTTCTTTTGCCTGCAGCCATAGTTGAACCCTCTCGGGAGCAGGTGCAATTTTACAGGGCATGATCACCAGCTTTTTATCATCATCAGGATTCACTTTATGTTTCTCTTGCTCCATGAGCAATCTGTTCATTCGAGTGGGTGATACTGGCCTAGGGTTTTGCGTCATTGCTGAAAAGGCAGTCTTCCACAGTCTTAGTCCCTCCATTAGAAAATCCCCTTCAAACTCAGGAAGATTATTTGCTAGTTTTGTCTCAACGGTGAGAACACGACCTCCAACCTCTCTGCACAGAAACAATTGCAGAAAATAATTAAGATTAATGAATAACAATTGAAGTAAGCTACAGAAATCAAGTATTACTACACTAAGGGCAAAAGAGGCCGACTCCTTCAAGCTGTCTAAAATATGCACTAATATTGTACATAAAAAATACCCCTTTTATTCAGCTATCACAATAAAATCTGACAGCACTTAATCTGTATGTTACTTTGACAAATGAGCATTTTCATCACAATTATAGCAAGTCACATAAGCAGTCCATTAAAGTACTTCGTTTCACACATACACTGTTTAAAAATCGGAATAAATGCTCTTTCTACCCGTACAACTGCTGTGTGGTGTATTCTGTTGTCAGCTACGTATAACTCAGCAAATAGTATCATCTCATCTTCATAGTATTGAGTGTGAAAAGAGCTGTGTCGACCACCACCCGAAGCTGTGTCCGACACGTCCCCTCCATGCAGCTCTATAGGAGAGCCGGAGGTACCCAAGTGGTGGTCGACACGTTCCATTCAGGAGGAGAGCCAGAGCACAGGGATCCTGGCAGTCTGGCCCCCCGCAATCTCACACTTATTCCCTATCCTTAGGATAGGTGATATGTTTTTTTATCCCAGAGTACTCCTTTAAGGTGGTCAGTTGCAAGTTTGTGTTCTCTTTGACGCCCCTCTTAAGAGTGGCAACATGGGGGCCTCAAAACAACTTTCAAATGACCTGAAAACAAAAATTATTCAACATTATGGTTTAGGGGAAGGCTATAAAAAGCTATCACAGAGATTTAAGTGATTTAAGTTCCACTGCAAGAAACATAATGAGGAAATCGAAGACCACAGGCACAGTTCTTGTAAAGGCCAGAAGTGGCTGGCCAAGTAAAATATCCGAAAGGCAAATGCCAAAGATGGAGAGAACAGCCCACAGACCACCTCCAAAGACCTACAACATCATCTTGCTGCAGATCGTGTGACTGTGCATTGTTCAACAATTCAACGCACTTTGAACAAAAGAAATGATGAGGAAGAAGCCTTTTCTGCACAGACACCACAAACAGTCGCTTGAGGTATGCAAACACACTTTTGGACAAGCCAGCTACATTTTGGAAGAAGGTGCTGTGGACCGATGAAACAATTTGGAAGTTGGAATTATTTGTTCATAAGAAGTGACTTTATGCATGGCGTCAAAAGAACACAGCGTTCCAAGACAAACACTTGCTACCCACAGTAAAAATTTTTGGAGGTTCCATGATGCTATGGGGCTGTGTGGCCAGTGCCGATACTGGGAGTCTTGATAAAGTTAAGGGATGGATTCCACTCAACATCAGCAGATACTTGAGATTAATGTAGATGAATCAGTTGCAAAGTTATAATTACCCCAGAGCTGGATATTTCAACAAGATAACAACCTGAAACACTGCTCAAAATCTACTCCGGCATTTAAGTAGAGAAGTACAATGTTCTGGAATGGCCATCCCAGTCCCCAGACCTGAATAGCATAAAAAAATCTGTAGTGTGATTTAAAGTGGGTCCATGCTTGGCAACCATCAAACCTAACTGAATTGGTGAAGTTTTGCAAGGAGGAATAGCCCAAAATACCTTCATCCAGAATCTCCTTACCAGGCTATAGGAAGTGTCTAGAGGCCATTATTTCTGCTACAGGAGGATTAACTATATACTGATGTGATATTTCTGTTGGGTGCCCAAATTTATGCACCTGTACAGTATACGTTTGTTTTGATTCAGATTGCACATTTGTGCTGTTCATCCAATAAACCTCATTTTACTACTAAAATATATCAGCGTCTTTCAGATATTTAAAAAAAAATAAATAAATAAATGATGACACCTCTAGGCTCACAACAATTAACAATAAAGTCAGGAAAAAGAGAATAGGCTATAGAAAAATTATAGCTTCAGATCTGCAACAGATGTGCGCCAAACATTCACATTTAATAATCACATTTTATAACACATAATATAAAATTTTATGTCTGTGCAAAACACGGGATCCTTATGCATTATAAAAACTCATTTGTTTTGCCAATGTATAGTACAGTGTCTGTGTTACACTGAGCAGCAGAATGTGCTTTGGACTCATGAACTAAAAATCGCACCAGTGTTTTTGACTTGATTGCATATGTTTGTTTGGTGTCAGTAACCAGATGACTTTTAATGAATTTTCATAATACATAGGGATCCCATGATTTGCACATTTTGTATTGTTGTGTTATTAAATGTGAAGGTTTGGCACACTTCTATCGCAGACTTGAAGCTATTATTTTTATATAGCCTATTCTATTTTTTCTGATTTTATTGTTAATTGTTTTGAGCCTGAAGGTGTCATCTTGTTTTTTATATATTGGTTTTCTTTAGTACATTTGGGTGGTACACAGACCGTCAGCTGAATTGAGGGTGAGCCACAGAAGTTTAGTTTAGTTCAAGCTTTCAGTTATTTGATAGCTCAAAATGAAATTGCTGATCCAAAACACCAAAATATTTGTTAAAAGAAAATCATGGAAATTGTCAGGGGGAGCCTAAACTTTAGCATACGACTGTATCACCCATCAAGCATTTATGTCGAGCCACCTACAAGTGTGCATGAGCTAAAGGTCCAGCTGTAACATCTGTGGCCATGTGCCACAGGATGCCATACTGAACTTGTATGCCTCTATGCCCAACCTCAGTTTGAATCCAGACTAACAGAGTATTGGAGCCTTTCAATAGTAGTTTTTCCCAATAAACTTATCCTTTCGCTCTGATATTATCACTTACACATATAATAATCACATTTACACACGTTTCATCTAATTTCAACAACACTTCATGATGAAGTATTTTTTTTTTTTCTTCAATGAGTGTAGTTAAATGCGACACTGGTATTTTGGCATGCTCACCTTGGTTTTTCTGGAGCATCAGAAGGGTTACTGAAGAATGGTTCCTGATAAACAGTTTCCATCAGGTCATGATCCATTAGAGTTGCCATGATTTCTTCCCGGCTAGGTGGAGACATGAGCGGCTTTAAAATATGTACTGGTCGAGGTGTAGCACTCCCATTCTTGGACTGAGAAGGAGAACTCATTGATCTTGGTGAGCTGTCCGGTGTGGGCGTCAATCCGCCACCATGTCTTGAAATGTATAGTTCTAAGTCTCCATCCATAAAATCAATTTCAGGGGAGGAAGCAAGTCCAGTAAAAGATGAACTGGAAACAGATTGGTTGTCCCTAGTCTTATTAATTACATCTGTATGAATCCATTCAGATTGTGCTGTATTAAAGGAGGCATTTCTAAAAAGCTCTTGGCTACCAAGCTTACATTTATTATTCTCTAAATCTTCGGTATGCTGGGTAAATCTTCCATCTACTGATGGTGGATAATGAAAACTTGGAACAAGTAATCCATTTTTAAGTTGGTAACCATGAGGGCTTTGTTTATTGTTGGTGAAAGATTTTTCAAACATGTCAGGGCTAAGGGAGCTAGGTCTCAAAAGCACTTTTTGTTCTGAAGCACTACGGACATTTGTAGGTTCCATCTGTTTAATCTCCTGTTTTATACGCTCATTATCTGTGGCACTTGTAGGACAAGGATCACTCAAAAACTTCTGAGGCAAATTTTGATCAGCAGGGATGAACTGGCTCCCTGTATATAAACTGCAAAGGCCTGTTTGCCCTACAGCATTAATATCAAAATTGTAGTTATGCTCAGGAGATAAACTATCTTCAAGTGAATAGCAGCTTTCAAAATCAGGGTCTGCAAAAATTGCAGGACTTCCATCTGACGCTAAGCTCTTAATATGGCGATCGGCCTGATTTTTAACCAATACAGTTTTAACATTTTTGGGAGCTTTCGGCTTTGTGATACGAGGAGCTCTTGGTTTTTTGTTGGCTGTTGAGCACTGTGACTTTTTATTAGTACACTTTGGGTCAATCTGAGAAGATTGACCCCCTTTGAGTTTAGGGCTGGACTCTTCTAATGCAGTTGCCTTTTCTTTCTCTTGCTTTTTGTGAAGCAATTCCTTCAAGACGGCGATTCCACAATGTGCATCCAAGACTCCCGGTGATGTACTTGTTTTTATAGTGTTCTGAAGTGTTTTTGTGCAAGAAAAAATGTCAGGCAAACAGTTTTGATTAAATTTATGAGGAGTAAACTGGGTTCCATCAAACAAATCCCCTTTTGGTTCCCAAGTTGCCATTTTGATAGGGCTTCTTAGAGACGTCACCAAAGAACTTCGAGGTAAGTGACTTTCTGAAGAAGAGTTTAAGTCACTTTGTTTACTCTGATCTTGGCTACTTGTTACCTGTTGCTGACTGTTCATCGTGCAAGGTAAAAGTTTAGATTGCAACTTCTCAAAAAGCATAGCATCAGGTACACTTTGAGAGTCCCGTAATTTCACAACAGATGCTAAAAGCCTTTTCTGCACTTCTGTGGGATCCTCCTCTTGAGTAAAAGGAGTACACTTTAAGGTAAATTGTGCATTTTGTATTACCTGAGAGGGACGACTAACAGAACTCGAGATCAGATTTTGAGTTGTGTTTTTTGACTGAAACACATTTGGGACTGGTACTTTTGTGTTATTTATCTTGAATGACTCTATGCCTTGATTTAATGGCAGCGGTGATGATGAAACACTAGTCTCCTTTTGGACACTGGCATTGTTCTGGGAGCTAGAAGTGGTTGTACCAATAAAAGATTGTGTGCTTCCCTGTAAGTCTTCCTGTTTGTATGAAGATGAGAACTGAGTAGAATGTACATGTTGAGTAGAAAACAAAGTAAAGTCTGATAACTGAGTATCAGTTGCTGATTTTGTGGTTTCATTTACCTGGTTACCAGATTGATTTTGATCCAATGTTTCTAATCCAGATTTTTCAATAACTGCTTTCTTACCTCTGTCTTTAATTTTTGTATGTTTTCTTGGTGCCTTTTCACTTTTTTTCTGCCTAGGTTTCCCCTTTTCTTTTTTACCGTCTTTCACTGACTCAAGCTGATTCATTTGGTTTCCAGGTCTGTTCACTGTGGATGGGCTTAAAGGGATCTTTCTCTTTGTTTTGTTTGTTTGAGCTCTTCGCTGCCGTTTTTTAGGACAAACAACTTCTTTCTTCCCTGCGATTAAGGAAAATGTTTTAAAAAGAGGAGTCTGTTCAACAGGACTTCTCTTCAGCTCTTCCGCTTGGGGGTCTGTTGGTGACCAGCAACGTGGAGGTGACATGTGTATTGGGCTTGGACTTCTTTCAGTAAGAAAGCCTAATTTTGACATAACATCCTTGTAGTCTGTATCACAATCCTCTGTTTCAACATTATACGATGGCATCGGAGGTGTAAGAAAAGTACAAGGTTTTTTTCTACGTGGAGGTAGGGGTCGACTAAGGATTTCACCCTCCATCTTTGAGACCTTGCTAGGCTTTTTCTTAGTAGATTTCGGTTTTGCTTTTCTCTTATTATTCTTCTTTGGTACTACAGGGTATAGTGGATATTTGGTAGCAGGAGAATCTGGCACTTTGGGCCAGAAATCTTTTAAAGGAGCCATTTTATCATAGAACTTAAGTTTTTCTTCTGTTAACGTTACACAATCTTCACTATGATCTAACTTTTCTAATTTTATCTGCATATTTTTTCTGCCTTTAAATCTGTTAATGATTATATATTTTATAATTACTGGTGGTAGCTTATTCGATACCTTTCTACGTTTGCGTGACTTTTGAGGACTACTTGCATATTCATTGGCTTCAACAGACTGAGGTAGATTAACTTTTAAGTTGCTTGCTCCAAGGCTTGCCTCCCCATCTTCGCTTTCAAAATTGACTTTCCTTTTTGCCCTTAAAGTATATTTATTTCCATAAAGTGCTGATGAAGGGTCAGAATCTGCATTGCCCTCTTCAAATTGACATTCAAAGCTATTCACTTCACACGTGTTTCCTTGAAATGCTCCATCTTCCATCATGACAGCAATGTCACAGGAAGGTACCCTGTCAACATCAGGAGGACTTTTACTACAGGCATTACCTGGAGCATAACTACTGTCTTTTACCAGTTCTATGTTATTAAAATTGACAGAGCCATGGGCATCAGAAGGGTCCGTAATATCTTGTATTGAGTGCTGCTGGTCTTGTTCAAGATCACTTTTTCTATCGTGTATTTGATCTTCTTGCCGATCCGCTTCCCCTACAACATTTGCCTGATCTTTACTCACAGCACCTTTCATCTTCTTCGAGAGCTTTAATCTTGATGGTTTCTTAGGCTGCTGACTTTTGCAAGACATTGCAGTAGCTTTCTGTGGCCGGTTCAAACAGTTTGAAAGAACAACACTGGGAAAAAACTTGTAGTGGGTCACCTGCTGGTTAGCACTGGTCACTTCAGCTTTATGTTCATGAAATTCTTCATATCGTACCTTCATTTTATTAAGGCTACCTTCATTGATATCAGCAATTACAGTCCTATCACAATTTTCAGTTAAGGCTGCATGAGCAAAGCTGTTTGGGGGAATATTACATTTATCACTTGTGTCGGCAGTTTTTTTAGTTTTGTTACTACTCAGGTCTGTGAAATTTCTGTGAGTTCTGTCCAAAGTACCTTCACTACCATGCCGGTTCAAATGCAAAAAGGAAGCAGCATCCTTTTCTTTCCTAATGCTGGCGAATTTCCTGCACTGCAGATGTCTATTCACTGAGGAAATCCCATCCTCATAGACATTCTTGTCACTTGCTGGAATAGAGACAATGTCATTCATAGCTGCTTCTTTATGTAGGATTTCTGAATGTGCAGAATTGTTAAACGGTGCTGGATATTTTATACTGTAAGTGCTATCATTTGTGAAGTTGTGGACGGAAAGTTCAGTTCCCTTTTCCACAGGTGACTGGGGGAGATCGTCAATTAAACCCTCTTTTTTTAACACATGAGGAGATGAAAGGGCACTTGTTTGCTGACACTGGAATGCGGTTTTGGCAGAAGATTGAGGCTCCAGGGAAGCAGCATCTTTGTGAAAGATGGAGGTTTTTATTGACAATTTGCTCTTTGCAATTACAGAAGAGTGGGTTAAAGTACTTTCATTATTCATGCCATTATCTAAAAGAGAAATAAAAAAGGAAAAAAAGATGAATTTCCAAATACGTAAAACTTTGCATTTTATACTCTACGTATTAAGTTACAATACAACCTAACTAAATAGGGACATGTTGCAACTTCTGACCACAGCGCTTGACAGATTAAGGCCCTATTATGGGTTTTACAGGAGTCCCAGTATCAACAGCATTATTATCATAAAGTAAATCTTTGTTTAGGAAATTCATGTATTAAGAATGAGAATATTCATAATTTTACCACTGTTTTCATCAGCTGTGCCATCTAACTGAGGTATAGAAAGATCTGCTAGAAACATCTTATTACTACTCCACTCCATTTCATTGTCTGTGGAGTCATCCTCTTCTGATGAGCTTTCATTACTGTTCTTTCCAAGGCTAAAACAAAAGAAAAAAAAAAGTTTGATTCAGAAACATAGCTATATTCAATAGTTTTAAATCATTTCAGAAATATATGATTCCTCTCTGCAGCTCACTATAGTCTTCCCCCACAAAGGGAAGTGCAGCTTGTCTCATATCAGTGCAGCTGCAATGAAGTCCCCTGCACAGCTGGGTGGCCATGGTGCCGCCGTGCATGCACAGAGCGTAAATCGCTGCAGCCTCTTTATTCCAAGCGTTGTTGGGTTTTTTCAGAGGTTGGATCCCTATTGACCATTAAATGATGGCATATCCTAATGTTATGTTATTACTTCATGAGGTAAAGATACCCACTCCCTTAAAGGAAATCTGTCATCAGAATCACCCGCACTAAACCAGTTACAGGCTTGTAGTGCGGGTGATCCTCATTAAAACGCTTCTTACCTGGTTAAAAATGGTTCAGCGGTTCTTAAGATATCTATATTTTTAGTTTTCTGTTATTCCCTGGCTTGGGACTCAGTGGGAGGTCTTATCATCTGGGACTCGGCCACACGTCTTTCTAGCTGGGCGGAGCTGCCACCCGGCTCATGAATATTCATGAACTTATCCTCCTGGTCTAATTCTTCTTTCTCGGTCTGGTGGGGAGGACCGCGCATGAGGATAAGTTCATGAATATTCATGAGCCGGGCGGCAGCTCCGCCCAGCTAGAATGATGTATGGCCGAGTCCAAGATAATAACACCTCCCACTGAGTCCCAAGCCAGGGAATAACAGAAAACTAAAAATATAGATATCTGAAGAACCGCTGAACCATTTTTAACCAGGTAAGAAGCGTTTTAATCAGGATCACCCACACTACAAGCCTGTGTAACAGGTTTAGTGCAGGTTATTCTGATGACAGATTTCCTTTAATTGTATGTTACCTAACCTAAGGGTTAGTTCACACTGCATTTTTTTTCCTTTTTAACCTATCTTAACGGATGCTGCTGTATGCCATAGAGCAGATTCCATTTTCCATTGACTTACATTATTTATAAAAAATAAAAAAAAAACTAAGATGCAATGCATACACTTTTTTTTTTGCCCTACACAATAGCGTTTGTTGACTACATTTTTGTATCAAGCAAAATGAAACATACTGTAATGGATACAGCAAAAATGCAGTGTGAACCCACTGTAACATTTAGTTATAGGATTACCGTATATACTCGAGTATAAGCCGACCCGAGTATAAGCCGAGACCCCTAATTTCAACCCAAAATCCCAGGAAAAGTTATTGACTCGAGTATAAGCCTAGGGTGGGAAATACCTCATCCCCCCCTGTCATCATCCAGACCCGTCATTAACATCCTCATCATCCCCTTGTCATCATCCCACACATCCCCCCTTCATCATCCCCTTGTCATCATCCCACACATCCCCTTATCATCCCACACATCCCCCCTTCATCATCCCCTTGTCATCATCCCACACATCCCCTTATCCCACACATCCCCCCTTCATCATCCCCTTGTCATCATCCCACACATCCCCCCTTCATCATCCCCTTGTCATCATCCCACACATCCCCTTATCCCACACATCCCCCCTTCATCATCCCCTTGTCATCATCCCACACATCCCCTTATCCCACACATCCCCCCTTCATCATCCCCTTGTCATCATCCCACACATCCCCCCTTCATCATCCCCTTGTCATCATCCCACACATCCCCTTATCCCACACATCCCCCCTTCATCATCCCCTTGTCATCATCCCACACATCCCCTTATCCCACACATCCCCCCTTCATCATCCCCTTGTCATCATCCCACACATCCCCTTATCCCACAAATCCCCCCTTCATCATCCCCTTGTCATCATCCCACACATCCCCTTATCCCACACATCCCCCCTTCATCATCCCCTTGTCATCATCCCACACATCCCCCCTTCATCATCCCCTTGTCATCATCCCACACATCCCCTTATCATCCCACACATCCCCCCTTCATCATCCCCTTGTCATCATCCCACACATCCCCTTATCATCCCACACATCCCCCCTTCATCATCCCCTTGTAATCATCCCACACCCCCCCCCCTTAATCATCCCCACCCCCCTTCATCATCCCCACACCCCCCCCCCCCCTTCATCATCCTCTTCTCATCATTCGCCCTCAGTGGTCTTCAACCTGCGGACCTCCAGAGGTTTCAAAACTACAACTCCCAGCAAGCCCGGGCAGCCATCGGCTGTCCGGGCTTGCTGGGAGTTGTAGTTTTGAAACCTCCGGAGGTCCGCAGGTTGAAGACCACTGCGGCCTTCAACATGCGGACCTCCAGAGGTTTCAAAACTACAACTCCCAGCAAGCCCGGGCAGCCATCGGCTGTCCGGGCTTGCTGGGAGTTGTAGTTTTGAAACCTCCGGAGGTCCGCAGGTTGAAGACCACTGCGGCCTTCAACATCATCCAGCCCCCTCTCACCCCCTTTAGTTCTGAGTACTCACCTCCGCTCGGCGCTGGTCCGGTCCTGCAGGGCTGTCCGGTAAGGAGGTGGTCCGGTGAGGAGGTGGTCCGGGCTGCTATCTTCACCGGGGGCGCCTCTTCTCCGCGCTTCCGGCCCGGAATAGAGCCGTTGCCTTGACAACGACGCTGCGTCGTTGTCAAGGCAACGTGACTATTCTGAGGCCGGGCCCGAAGCGCTTAGAAGAGGCCTCCCCGGTGAAGATAGCAGCCCGGACCACCTCCTCACCGGACCACCTCCTTACCGGACAGCCCTGCAGGACCGGACCAGCGCCGAGCGGAGGTGAGTACTCAGAACTAAAGGGGGTGAGAGGGGGCTGGATGATGTTGAAGGCCGCAGTGGTCTTCAACCTGCGGACCTCCGGAGGTTTCAAAACTACAACTCCCAGCAAGCCCGGACAGCCGATGGCTGCCCTGGCTTGCTGGGAGTTGTAGTTTTGAAACCTCTGGAAGTCCGCAGGTTGAAGACCACTGCGGGTGGGGGAGTTCACTCGAGTATAAGCCGAGGGGGGTGTTTTCAGCACGAAAAATCGTGCTGAAAAACTCGGCTTATACTCGAGTATATACGGTAATAGATTGCACAGGTCAAGGCTGCTATATGGCCATTGTATGTGAGTATTTCATAATCATTGAAAGGTAAGTTGTTCAACACTTTTTATAGTATATGCCAAATATTGGTATACCCATTTTCAACTGTACTGAAAGCATAGTTATCTAAACTTTTTAAAAACAAATTTATTGAAAAAGACTATCGTTTGTTACTTTTAAATTTTTTTTTATTAATTAGGATTAAATACCATATATGCCGGCGTATAAGACGACCCCCAACTTTTACAGTTAAAATATAGAGTTTGGGATATACTCGCCATATAAGACTACCCCTCCTACCGCGATGTACGGTACCTTGTAGTTCCCCCCACATTAGGTAGGCATCATGTTCCCCCACAATAGTAGGCAGCTCCCCCACAATAGGTCGGGAGTTACCCCACATTAGTAGGCAGCTCCCCCACATTAGTAGCAGTTCCCCCACATTAGTAGGCAGCTCCCCCCACATTTGTAGGCAGCTCCCCCCACATTAGGTCAGCAGTTCCCCCACAATAGTAGGCAGTTCCCCCCACATTTGTAGGCAGTTCCCCCCACATTTGTAGGCAGTTCCCCCCACATTTGTAGGCAGCTCCCCCCACATTTGTAGGCAGCTCCCCCCACATTTGTAGGCAGCTCCCCCCACATTTGTAGGCAGCTCCCCCCACATTTGTAGGCAGCTCCCCCCACATTTGTAGGCAGCTCCCCCCACATTTGTAGGCAGCTCCCCCCACATTTGTAGGCAGCTCCCCCCACATTAAGTCAGCAGTTCCCCCACAATAGTAGGCAGCTCCCCCCACATTAGATTGGCAGCTCCCCCCAACAGACATACAGCTTCCAGCCATATACAGTGTATGGCTGTAGGCTGTATGTCTGTACTGGTCTGCCCCCACAGTGTTCCGATCACCGCTCCTCCGGCCCGGGTCACCATCTACTGCTATGGCCTATGGACCATAGCAGTAGGTGCCGGGACCGGGGAGCGGTGACCGGATCACTTAAGATAGCACGGCCGGTCACTCACCAGGCCCCGGTCGGCGCGCATCCTGTCCTCCTGGTCCTGCGCTCCTCTGCCTCTATGGTTGTAGGCACGGGACGTCACTGACGTCCCGTGCGTACAACCATAGAGACAGAGGACCGGACCGCAGGAGGACCGAAGGAGGATCGCAGGAGGATGCCGGGGAATAATAAGTGACCGGCGGACATCCTTATGTCCCGAAAAGATTTTTCCGGCATAGGAATACCTATGATTATCTGCCCTGGCCGGCTCCCGTGTGTGGCTGCAGGCGGGGGCCGGCCAGAGCAAGTAAAAACTAATACTGTATACTAAAAACCAGGTGGCCTCCAGCTGTTGTAAAACTACAATTCCCAGCATGTCCGGACAGCCTTTGCCGTGCTGGGAGTTGTAGTTTCACAACAGCTGGAGGCACCCTGGTTTTTAGTATACAGTATTAGTTTTTACTTGCTCTGGCCGGCCCCCGCCTGCAGCCACACACGGGAGCCGGCCTGGGCAGTTAATCAGAAGTTTTCCTATCTCGGACCTCAATACCCGGCGTATAAGACGACCCCCAACTTTTCAGAAGAAAATTCAGGGTTAAAAAGTAGTCTTATACGCCGGGATATACGGTATCAAATGTATGCAGCTGTATAGACTTGCATGGTCGCACTCTCTATATTAGAACTCTGAATGTAGTGCTTAAACTTGAAGTGCACATGGCCTAGTTAATATATAAAAATCTATAAGTAAAACAAAAAACATCATATAATAATAATCTAATTGTTAGCTTAACAAGAAGCTTTCTATATTACATTACTGGCATGCTGTTGGTATATTTACCACCTAAAAGTCAGGTAAAGAAAAAGGGTTATTCATTTAATAAAGCTGATGTCCAAAAGCATCTGAAAAATGTTCTTAAGATAGTATTTACCTCTAACTAATCACAGGCATGCCCGTAGTGCCTTTATTGATACATGTCGCTGTCTCCTTCGCTCTATAGCAAGAATGACGTTGACACAGCAGAGTACTCTCTGCTATCCTGGAGCCCTTTCTCCATCCTACCTCTGTGGTTCCGTGCTTCTTACAGTACTTCAAGCAGAGCTCTGTATACTAATCTCCTCTGGACATGCTGTAATAGATAGTTTCTGTCATCGGTACAAAAAAATTCTACTTTTTTTTTTTTTCTCCACTATGCTTTACGTCTTTCAAGCAAAATTGGAAAATAGAAAACTTGCTGGTACTATGGAAATACCACAGAAGAAATGACCACTGAAGAAACCTGTTTCTCTAAGGGGTAACTGGAATGACTGAGAACTGTTGAAAAAAATTTAATACTTTTTACCGTATGTTAGCTTTCTGATCCAACAATAAACTACTGAAAAATACAGGCTGCAGTGTCATGTAAAGATACATTCAGGCAGAGGCCAATGAAGAATAATGCATTCTAGATGGATACATACTTTCTTTTACCATCACGTTCTTCCAGGTTGCTGTCCCATCTCTGGGACATTAATACGCTAAGCTCCATCTCCTCCTTCTCCACCTGTGGCTCATTCTCCTCATCATCACTATTCTGCACGGCATTGCACCTTGCAGACAAACTGTGCTGTGATAACCGCCTTGACACATCCACTTGATAGCCATCATCTTCTAGACCAGCTAGCAACTTTAACATGGCTTGATCTTGACTGTTGTCCACTGAGTCAATAAAAAAGGAAAAGCAAACATTTACTGATAGTTTCTCTTTAAAGTTGCATACACAGAGTTATATTATAGGGCTTATCTGGCAATAGAAAGACGGGGCTAGTTTCTTCCAAAAACAGCACCGCACCTGTTTGCAGGTTGTGTGTGGTTTTTGGAAAAAAAAAATTCTGATTATCTAAAGCTGGATAAGCCCTTAAACATGTAAAAGCATTTGACAAACAACATCCACAAAATGATAAATAATTGATCGTAGTAGATCACCTAGTTTTCCTGATTAGAGACAGACAGTGAAACATTCTCTATTTTTAATCTGTTTCTATTTTCTCACTGTATTTTTATCTTTTTGTACATTATTACTACCTTATGGACGCAGGCTGTCAATGTAAACTCTGCGCCCGCTCCCCTTCTATGACGTGTGCACCTCATAGCGAGATGGTTCTGGTGGCTATCAGCCGCCAGGACCCGTGACTAATGCTGGACATCACCGATCGGGGTGATGCCTGGCATTAACTCTTTAGAAGTTGCAATCAAAGTTGATTGTGGTGTCTAAAATGTATAATAAAATAATAATCCTGGCTGCTCAGTATCGGCACCACCATGGTAAAATCAGTATCTCGATCAGCTGAGAGGACCATGAGAAGGCCCTTACCTGCCTCCTCACCATCCAAATAGTGCTCCAATGCTCCAGTCAGCCATAGCAGGCTGGGGCAACAGAACGCCGATAACACTGATGAATGCTGTTCTATGGAGCAGCATTGAACACTATATGCAATCAGAAGATAGCACATAATAGTCCCCTGAGGACTAAAAAACTGTAAAGAAAAAAAAAAAAAAAAAAAAAGTTAATACATGTAAATTAACCCCTTCCCTAATAAAAGAATCACCTCCTTTTCCCATAAAAAATAAATAAATCATGTTAACAAAAATAAAACATATGTGGTATCCCTGCGTGGGTAAATGTCCAAACTATAAAAATAAAACCTTAATTAAACTGTATGGTCAATGGCGTAGACATATAAAAAAAAAAATAATAAAGTCCAGACTAACATACTTTTGGACACTTCATATACCATAAAGAAATGTACAAAAAGCGATCATAAAGTCCCCTCAGAACAAAATTGATACCAATAAAAACTACAGATCACGGCGCAAAAAATGAGCCCTTACACATCCTCGTATACTGAACAAAAAAAGGATTAGGTTCCGTACAAAAAGTTATTTTTTACAAGAAGTAAAGCAAGTAAAAAATAATACCTATATTATTTGGATATTGCTGTAATTGTATGGACCTACAGAATAAAGATAATGTGTTATTTATACTGAAAAGTGAACTGGGTAGAAAAAGAAGCCCCCAAAAGTTACAAAAAATGTAAGTTTTAGTTTTTTTTCTCAATTTTGCAGCACAAACACTTTGTTTGATTTCGCCATAGATTTTGTGGTGAAACGATTGATGTCATTACAAAATACAATTGGTGGGGCAAAAAACAAGCCCTCATATGGGTCTGAAAAGGTAGAAAATTTAAAGCGTCCTTAAAAGGAAATCTGTCACTACATTCACCCGCACTAATCAGCAGTACTGGCCAGTAGTGCGGGTGACACAGATTAAAACAATACCTTATGTGTCCGGATCCATCGCTACCTTACGGAGATATCTTTATTTTTGTGAATATGCAAATTAGCAGTCTTGGGCATGGGTGGAGCTACAATCCAGACCTCGGGCACAGTGAAGTCAGTGCTCGGCCGGCTTATTAATATTCACTTCATTCACTGCTCTGTCTTAGTGCCTACTGCACAATGCAAAAGCACAACTCCCAGCATGCCAGGGAGTTGTGGTTCTGCATTGCGCAGTAGGAACCGGTCTCCCTACGGAACCCACAACCGTGGAAAAGGGAGATTGAACTCTCAAAGAGGAAGGAAGGAAGGGGGTCCAGGGGACAAAAATTTGGCATGCAGGAATCCACTATCTCATCTTACTCCTCCCAGTCTTCTATGGCATCCTACTCGGCATCTACCGATAGGGGTATCGTTTGTACCGACTAACAGACCACAAATTTTTGAATGGGTGAAGGACCTCCACCTGTTTGCCCGCTATCTGAAATGGAAAAAATAATTCCACTTCCACGATCTAAGGACTGAACAAGAACTGGGGATTGGACTATGTACATTTACTCACTTCTCTTCTTACAGAAAATGAACGTGAACCAGGATCTGGCCCTTTCACCGATTGTCATCTTAAAGGGTTAGTCCAATGGTGAAAATCTCCTGTACGGGGCCCCAGCTTGCTGGCCTAATAGCGTGTGTTGACCACCACACGAAGCGGCGGCCGACACGCCCCTCAACACAACTCTATGGCAGAGCCTGAGATTGCGGAAGGCAGCGCTCCGGCTCTGCCATAGAGTTGTATTGAGGGGGGAGTGTCAGCCGCTGCTTCGTGCAGTGGTCAACACGCCCCCTACCTGTGGGCTGTCAGGGCCCCATACAGGAGATCGCAGGGGGCCCCAGCAGTCGGACCCCTCGCGATCTGAAACTTATCCCCTATCCTTAGGATAGGGGATAAGTTTTTCACCACTGGACTACCCATTTAAAAGTACAAAGTCACCTCCAACAAACGAAAGGTATTGTATTCATTGTTCGTGGAAGTGGTCTCTAGAGAGATTGAGACTAAAATCTAAAATTTTATTCCCAACACTAAGAATTTGTCTCATGCAGAGTTGAAGTCCCTGAAGTCCTTGCAAACCTAATAATCCTGAAACCCTCAGACAAGGGGGGAAATTTGGTCCTACTAGACCATCAAGACTATGTCCATTAGTACCTTAAGACACATCTTGACAAAGATACTTTCTGCATTCTGTCAAATGTAAAACAGTAAATCAAAGCAGGCTTTGAACAATAGGTAAAAGCATTTGATTCTTTCAAACAAGGTTATACTTCTGTCCTGGCTCAGTTTACATGTCTAGTATTGGTACCTTCAAGCCCATAAATGTGATAATAGATTATATATTGTCATCTGGGGGTCCTTTCTAGCCTCCAAAGCGGCTTTGAGAATTTGCTTTCGCAACACCATGGACCTCTTAATGAAACTACAGGATGTCACCCTTGAGACCAATCACTGGCTTTGCGCTATAGACGTGAAGGCCCTATTCAGTTCGATACCTCATCATGTAGGCCTTCATGCCATAAAACATTTCCTCAAAGGCCGCAGTATACACCATGCAGCTCACAATGAACTGGTACTCCACTTGATTGAGTTTGTGTTAACACACAACTTCTTTCTTTTCAACTCACGAATATACCATCGAGTAAACAGGACTGCCATGGGCAGTCCTGTGGCACCTACATATGCCAATCTTGTGTTAGGTTGGTGGGAAGAAGTTATAGTGTTTGGAACCCCAAGGGAGTTTTTGCAACCCCAAGAGCAGCCTTGACACGCAGGTATATCGTAAGCCCACAGCAGGCAACAACCTTCTTAAATGGGATAGTGATCATCCTAAACCTTTAAGGACCGGTATACCCAAAGGGCAGTACTTCAGGATTAGAAGAAACTGCTCCTCTGAAACATCTTTTAAAGTGGAAGCTGAATCTTTGAGGAAAAGATATCTATCTAGAGGTTATCCGGACTACATTCTTAAAGGAGTAGTCCAGTGGTGATTCAGTGGTGAGCAACTTATCCCCTATCCTAAGGATAGGGGATAAGTTGCAGATCGCGGGGGGTCCGACCCCTGGGGCCCCCCGCGATCTCCTGTACGGAGCCCCGACAGCCCGCTGGAAGGGGGCGTGTCGACCTCCGCACGAGGCGGCGGCCGACACGCCCCCTCAATACAACTCTATGGCAGAGCCGAAGCGCTGCCTTCGGCAATCTCCGGCTCTGCCATTGAGATGTATTGAGGGGGCGTGTCGGCCGCCGCCTCGTGCGGGGGTCGACACCCGCTATCTCGGCGGAGAGCCGGGGCCCCGTACAGAGAGATCGCAGGGGGCCCCAGCGGTCGGACCCCCCGCGATCTCAAACTTATCCCCTATCCTTAGGATAGGGGATAAGTTTTTCACCACTGGACTACCCCTTTAACCTCTTCAGGACGCAGGGCGTATGCATATGCCCTGCATCCTGAGTCCTTAGGGATGCAGGGCGTACAGGTACGCCCTTGGGAATTTCGGTCCCCGCCACTAGCCGGTCGGGGACCGGACCGGGATGCCTGCTGAAAGGCACCTCGACACATCGCCCCTATCAGCAATCGCCGCCAATCACCGGTAAATTCAGACCAGCAATCTGCGGCGATTCTGGGTCATAAAGGTCTCCGGTCCAAGACCCCCCCCCCCCCGATACCCGAGAGGGATAGGAGTGAGGTGGCAGGGGTAGCCCTCCAGATGTTGCAAAACTACAACTCCCAGCATGCCCAGACAGCACCTTCTCTTCTGAGCATTGTAGTCCGCCCGCAGAGCACTTTACATCCACATATTGAGTATTTCCATACTCAGAAGAAATGGGGTTACAGATTTTGGGGGGCATTTTCTCCTATTACCGCTTGTAAAAATGTAAAATTTGGGGAAAATACTGCATTTTTGTGAAAAAAAATGTTTTCTTCATTTACACATCCGACTTTAACGAAAAGTCAGCAAACACCTGTACCCCTTGTTAAGTTCCTTGAGGGGTGTAGGTTCTAAAATTGTATGGCATGTGTTTTTTTTTCTTTTTTGCTGTTCTGGCACCATAGGGCAGGGGTCCTCAAACTTTTTAAACAGGGGGCCCACATTAGGTTGGCAGTATAGCTCTCCCCCCCCCCCCCCCACATTAGGTTGTAGTTCCCCCACATTAGGCTGGCAGTATAGTTCCCCCCACATTAGGCTGGCAGTATAGTTCCCCCCACATTAGGCTGGCAGTATAGTTCTCTCCTTTTACCCCTTGTAAAAAATAAAAAAACATGCGAGTGTAAAAAATGAAGATTTTCAATTTTCTCCTTCACTTTGCTGCTATTCCTGTTAAATACCTAAAGGGTTAACAAACTTTCTGAATGTCATTTTGAATACTTTGAGGGGTGCAGTTTTTATAATGGGGTAATTTATTGGGTATTTCTAACATCAAAGCCCCTCAAATCCACTTCAATTTTGAAAATTCCAATTTTGAAATTTTCGTGAAAAATTGGAAAATTGATGCTGAACTTTGAAGCCCTCTAATGTCTTCAAAAAGTAAAAACATCTCAACTTTATGATGCCAACATAAAGTAGACATATTGCATATGTGAATCAATATATAATTTATTTGGAATATCCATTTTCCTTACAAGCAGAGAGCATCAAAGTAAGGCTTGTTTCACACTAGCAAATTACTCAGTTTAGCAAGTTCCGTCACGAGTTCTGTCCTAAAATCACCGGCAGTAACCAAATCCTATGCGTCCGTTAGATTTTTCGAATATCCGTTTTAACCCATTATAGTCAGTTATTGATAACAGATATTATTTTGTGACGGAAGATAGTACGGAAGAAAATAGTTCATGAACTATTTTCTTCCGTACTATCTTCCGTCACAAAATAACGTCTGTTCTCAATAACGGACTAAAATAACGTCGTCGTCCCCCTATTAAGGAGATGGGTCCCTCAAAAGGCAGGGACAGTACTAAGCCTTTAGTGTTTAGAGTGGGCACTTCCCTTTAAAATTCATCAGTCCATCTGTGAACCCTAACATATCTTGACCAAACTCCTTTAATATCCATCAGCTTACCTGAGTACCTGAACCTATACCTTGACCCAACCCTACTGCTACACGTGTGAAATCTTTATTATTTTTGTGTAGTTTGGTTATCCTTGCATATTTTTTAATATTGGTTATTAATAAAGTATTGCATTTTATCTTCCTTAAGGGCAGCGATTGTCTATTTCTGTGAATTATGCAGTAGGCACTAAGAAAGAGCAGTGAATGAAGTGAATATTAATAAGCTGGGACGAGCACTGAACAGCGCTGACGTCCCTGTGCCTGAGGCCGGGATTGTAGCTATGCCCATGCCCCAGACTGCTCATTTGCATGTTCACTAAAATAAAAGGTATATAGGAAACAGACTGGAGCTGACCCATTGTTTTCTTTGGGAGAGGATTGAAGGCATACTATTTGACCCATGCAGAGGTACACGGAGGGGGAGCTTTAACTATCACCTATTATATATAGCCTGACACAGTCTTATCTATGTATACATGTCCCTGTTCCCTGTAATCCGGTCAGTGATTATAATCAGGAGACTGCAGAAAAGCTTTCTCAACAGAAAAGGAATTTTCAGCTGGTTATTGTGCTTTGTGGCCAGACTGAAAAGTGCAAGATTTTAGGATTATTTTAAAACAATGATAGGAAAATTCAAGCCCCCTTCTAAGTCAGGGTTAATTCAGAGACAGATATGGAGACTGGCTTTGCTAATGAACTAAGCCACACAGTCAGCGCTATTCGTGTAGATCACTGATAAAGGCTATGTTCACATGGCAGAATTTTCAAGTGGAAATATTCTGCTTGGAAATTCTGCTGCAGCAGAGTACGATTGATTTCAATAGGATTCTCCTGCAACGTGCATAGTGGAATTTCCTGGGAAATCCTGATTTTACTGTCCACAGAACGAATGAACCTGTTCAATGTTTCATCAGTTTCTACTCTGAATTTCCGAGTGGTTCTAGTGCCAAGGAAAGATGCAAGTGTGCGGAATGTTTGCCCGTGCTTTCTGGGCAGACATTCCACACATTTACATCACATGAACATAGCCAGAGAGAGCAGAGATAAAGTACTCTGTAGTAACAGCAGAGTGACAGGACTTCAGGGGATTGCATTGAAATAAGAGGACCTGGGAAGCTTTAAAAACTAAATTGCGCAACTACGTTTATTTATTTCTCCTAAAAAAAACTGAATCAATTCCTTAAAGGGGTACTCCACTGGAAAACATTTATTTATTTATTTTAAATCGACTGGTACCAGAAAGATTTGTAAATTCCTTCTATTTAAAAATCTTAATCCTTATAAGTACTTATCAGCTGCTGTATACTACAAATGAAGTTATTTTCTTTTTGAATTTCCTTTTTGTCTGTCCACAGTGCTCTCTGCTGACACTTCTGTGCATTTTAGGAACTGTCCAGAGTAGGAGCAATTCCCATAGCAAATCTATCCTGCTCTGGACAGTTCCTACAATGGAGAGGTGTCAGCAGAGAGCACCGTGGTCAGGCAGAATGGAAATTCAAAAAGAAAAGAACTTCCTGTGGATCATCCGTCCTTTGATAGCAGGAGCGCTCTACAAATTCCCCACTTTTATCTACCTATCCTTCATTATTCCGTCCCCTAAGGGATACGGATAGGGGAGATAGAGCTGCACACTGCATCCACTGGTCTCCACCCACACCTCCCAACATTGTTGGGCTTGCACTATTGCATCCTCTCAGCAGGTCGTACAGCACAATCGACGACAGCATGCGAGAGAGCGCTGCTTTTTTAGTTTTTTTTTCTGTTTTCTATGTGGATCATAATAGCAGTTGATAAGTACTGGAAGGATTACGATTTTTTAATAGAAGTAATTTACAAATCTGTAATAGGAAAAGCACGTACGTGCACTCACCGCTCAGCGGAGACAGCTCGGTGTGGAAGTCCGGTTGACGGGACGCTGGATCACAGCATCGGCGCAGGCATGTGGGCGCTTGGAGGCTACGCCGGCTGTTTCACATGTGAATGCGTGCTTCTTCTGGCCAGAAGAAGCACGCATTCACGTGTGAAACAGCCGGCGTAGCCTCCGAGCGCCCACATACCTGTGCCGATGCTTTGACCCAGCGTCCCGTCAACCGGACTTCCACACCGAGCTGTCTCCGCTGAGCGGTGTGTGCACGTACGTGCTTTTCCTATTACAGATTTGTAAATCACTTCTATAAAAAAATGTATTGATACTTCACACGTTTCGTATGTGCACCCCACAGGAGACGCTATTCTAGGCCACCGATGCTATGCAGTGTTGCAGTTCCAGGTGAACTAAGTGTGTTAACCCTTTAGTGTGCTCTCTCCTTTCCTGTTTCTTCACATTTATGGTCTAATTTACAAATCTGTTTAACTTTCTGGCACCAGTTGATTTACAAAAATAAAATAATGTTTTCCAGTGGGAGTACCCCTTAAAGGGGTTTTCCCACAAGGAAATGTAAGGTGCATGTGAAGTATGTGTTCTTTTAGAAGCCTTCAAACTGTACCTCAGGTTTCAATAATTTAAAATCATACAGAGGTAACTTTATTTTATTAACCTTTAAAAACCTCATCTTGAGCTTCAATTTCTGTGGCCATTCCTGCTAGTGCCCCTGCTGCCCCCTGTGAAGACCCTCTCAACAGGGCCCAATCTGGCTCTATGGAATAAATATTCAGAACAGAGAGCCATATAAGAGGCACAATGTTGATGCATGTACACTGCATACTAATATCTAGGCACTGCAGGAAAATATTACACAGCATGATACAAGAGAACAGTCAGGAGCAGCAGAAGCATCAGCTAAAGGGGAACAGGATATTAAAAAATATTTGGTACAGGGGCGCATGCGCGCAGCTCACGCGGGAGGATGCCTTTGATGTGAGCTCTCTGCTGGCCGAGGGCTTTTAGCCACTCTCAGTGCCAATTATTGGCTCCTTAGTGGCAGAAAACTCACTTATCCCTGGGGGAATATGTCCTGCTCACAACAAAAGAGAAAGAAGAAGCTATCCCAGCGATTATCCCAGTCAAAACCTGATTTGTTTCGGACTGGGTCACGCTCCTAGATGGCGGCGTCTCGCTCAAGCTCTCCTGCTGATCGCTCTGAGGAGCTCCCAGACCATACTGACCTCACTCCTGCCTCCATGTTTCCTTGAGTCCCCCCTCAGTGCATATCTACACTGATCTAGCCCCTCCCCCCTGGCTAGACGTCGGGACTTTCGCCCAGTCACGTTGGCGCTACTGCGGGAAGGTGTACGGTATTGATGGGGCTTCCCCTTCTCCCTCTCCTTTCAATGAATGGCCATTCCCACACTGTCTGCTCTCTGATTGAAGCCAAGTATATTCTCTCCCAGGAACGCATTAAAATGGTAGATCAGCCACCTCTGCCTCAGCGTACTGGCCGTTTGATTCACACCTGCATACCTGTTACTAAGGACCGGCGTTCATCTCGCCCTCCTTAAAAGCTGAACACTGGCTGCATTGTCACCCTTTCGTGATCTTGTTGGGACGCTGCCCTGTTTTCTTCAACATTGGTTGAACATTACCACAGTTACCCGGTGACCTGGAGCACTTTCTTACCTGGACATGTTGCTAGACTACCCCTCTTTTTCCCTCTACCCTTCCTAGGTGGGTGGATGTGGTCATCCGCCCCCCTTCTCCATGAGGCTTGCCAGCGGTCCAGAATACTACACTCCACCATCCCTTCTTGGAGACAAGGAAGAATGTCGGATTGCTCTCCCCGGCTGCCCACCTTTCTAATGCTATGGTCTTGTTTGTGTTTTGTTTTCTTTTGTGTTTTTGTTTGTTTTTTTGCAGGTATAATACTATATTGCATGAATGCAGAAATGCAGATTCGGAATATCCGAAGGTCAGTCTCATTTTTAGGTTCTGGGTGCATACCACTATTATTTCTGTAGTAGTCTATTGCACGTTTAGACTAGCATACAATGGCTAAAATATTATCTCATAATGTTCAGGGATTTAATTCCCACTACTAAGCGAAGTAAGGCTTTTAAGGATTACACTAGAATGCATCCAGAGTTGCTGTGCCAACAAGAGAGACATTTTACGTTGACGTCTAAACCTTCCTTTTTCCATAGGTCGTATAATAGGTTTTACTGCTCTTCGTTCACATCTAAATGTAGAGGTGTGATTACTCTTTTACATAACTCGTTCCCATTCTCTGTACAACATCAATATATGGATCCTGAGTGGGGTTTTTTGATTCTACTCGGTACCCTATAGGATAAGGTTTTATGTTTAGTCAATACATATGCTCCTACTGACTCCCCCTTGACATTTTTTTGGGAAGATATGTGCTAAGCTTGAGCCCCTGACTTGCGATAATTTGATTTGGGTGGGCGATTTTAATATGATCTACAATGGCAAACTAGATCACTCTAACTTGGCCCCATTTCACAAGTCAGGGGCTCAACAATGTCTACTACAGCAATTGTTTGTAGATCATGGTCTGACAGAAGTTTGGCGTGAGCACAATGGAAGAGCAAGGGGTTTTTCTTATTATTCCCCAGCTCCGCGCCATTACACCAGGATTGACTGGGTGTTGACTACCACCAGGACTTTACCTTCTCTCCTCTATGCCCGTCATATTCCGTCGGCGTGGTCAGACCATGATATGGTGTGTGCAGTGTTCAATTTTATGACCCCTTTTACATACCCTTTTAGGTGGCGTTTAAATGAGTCCCTATTGACAATGCCCAGGGTCAAACTGCAGTTAGATTCCGATTTGTCCTCTTACTTTACCTTCAATGCTGACTCTGCTACTGCTCCTGAGTGGGTATGGTTGTCCCACAAATCATACATTCGTGGACGAATCATATGTTTAGCCACGGGCATCAAGTGCGACGATGCACAAATGCAAACAGCCTTAGAAGCTAAATTGCAGAGGCTTACCTACGCCCATCAGCAAGACCCATCCCTTCATCTTCAGAGAGTCCTCAGGGAGACCCAGACGCAATTGTCCACTGCAGTGGAAAGGGCAGTGAGATGGACGAAAGAAACCTATTACAAATACGCTAATAAGCCTGATCGTCTATTAGCGGCCATGCTCAAAAAAACAACATAATTTAATAGGGTACATAACCTGCAGTTGCGTCCCGGTCTCAGTTATTCTCACCTCTATAGTATATATTCCGCCTTGCACTCTTACTACTCCCAACATCTCCTGACACCAGGGTGTCCTTAAATGCCCCAATCACCCTTGAAGAAGTGTTGATGGCGATTTCCCGCCTAAAATCGGGCAAGTCCCATGTGCCGGATGGTCTGACGGCAGCTTACTATAAGAAATTTGGCCCCCTACTAGCCCCACATCTTGTAACCTTTTTTAATAGGCTCCGTTCTAATGTTAGTCTACCATCAGAGTTTCTTGATGCACTGGTGACAGTTCTCCCTAAGCTCAAGACTTGTTACATAGTGCCAATTATAGCCCGATCTCACTCCTCAATGTGGATCCAAACTTTTGGCATCCATTATGGTTACCCGCCTCAACCCATGTCTCCCAGGTCTGGTGCATTTACATAGCTTCGCAATGGATTGATAGACTTAACCATAATCTTGCTTAACGAAAAGTTGTCTGCTATCAGGGAAGACACTGTTGAGCTGTTTGAGGCAGTGTGGGATTCGTGGATCTCCTCTTCGCATTGTCAGTGATTCACCACTGTCTCATATTGTATTGAAGTGGGGGAGGGATCATGACCATTTTCTGTGATGCTTTATTCTTAGTACATGGGACTAGATTTGCCTCACTGTTATATGTAGCGATTTTCTCAACTTGACCATTATACCGAACTAGCTTTATGTTCCACATAAGTCTGTAATATGTACCTGCCTGTTATTCATGTTTTGGCCTTCTTAGCCGCTGTTTGATTAACTTTATATCACACTGTATTGTATGATTTCTTTTGTGATCCAATAAAAGTGTCAGTTTGATTTAAAAAAAATATTTGGTACAAGAATATAAGCAAAATCTTAAATAACTAAAAAAAAAAATATCTTGGAAAAATAAGAAAATCTGACAAAAAGAGAAAGGCTCATACTGAAGGCATTCATATTATTCATAAACTGACATAAAGGATGCTGTAAAATCAGCGATCATCAAACATGTAATTGTTGCTCCATGGTCTGGAGTCTGCTGTTTCTAAGGCTTTTACACAAGTTTATCAGTCTCTGGCTTTTTAGCACTCAGCAGGTAGAAAACTATAAAGCTCATAAATAAATTGTTCACTCCACCTTCCTACTGCAAAGAGTTAGATATAATATAGCTTTGATGAGCTCAAATATTTCAAGCACAAGGGTGGTCAGCATATCTGGCAAACCTCGGAGCCCACAGGAAATCAATAACAAGTGATTCCTTGGATTCAGGATATAGTACTCATATACTGATACAGCAAGATTAATGAGTGTCCTTAACACGTAATCCCACAACAACAATATATTCTAGCAATAAGTAATATCAGCACAAGCTGAGTCTGCTTACTACAGCTGACACTGTGACAGAGGGAGAGATTGTAGAGAGCTACCATTCCAGCCATTCAACCACTCAGATGCCAAAGTCACTAGCATTCGTGGCACCTAAGTGGTTAGACACAGGGAAAGAGGCCCCCTCTCATCACCACTGGGCCCTCATGGCAGCCAGAGGCCCACAGATCTGCCATTATACAGACTCAAGTAATTGAATTATCTATTTAAATTATATATATATATATATATATATATATATATATATATATATATATATATATATAGTGACCCAATTTTACCAATTTCTATAATAAAACATAACTTCTATTTTGTCCCAGTGATTGGTAAACATGGGGCTCTAACTGCCCTAACTGTAGATATTGAATATAGAAATTAGTAGGCAGGGCTTAATAGGAGAATGTTATTTGGCACAATACACTGGGCCATGTTATCCACCTGTATTGCGAATTGTAATCTTTCTTTTAAACAAAGATCAAACAATTGTATGTGCCCAGAATAGTGGGCTATGCAAAGTGAATAAAGTAAGATAATGGCCCTCATTTACTATTCTAAACCCGACTTGTTTTGTCTGGGTTTTTTGGCGCATCTTTGTCTGCGCCATGTCGCAGACATTGTGCGCCAGTCTGCGACACGATGCAACATTTTTTCCCGACGGACCCGATGTGGATTCTCCCAAACCCGAAAAAGGGGCGTAACCCGACATTTCTGAGCTTTCCCACGTATTTATAAAGGTTTCCAACCCGAATTTGTTGAATTGTTGTGGATTTTTTCCCGACAACTCAGAGGAGTTGGAAACCAAAACCTACAAAACCCAGTGCGACAAACAGGATGCGACATAATAATAAATACCAGGGGAAAAAAGCAGTCGGGTAAGAAAGCAACATAGACTTACATCCCGATTTTCTAAGTAAATGAGGGCCAATAAGTCTTAAGGATAAATGGAAAAAGAGAAAAACCAAATAAATGTAAAAAATGTTAGTGCAGGAAAGTGGCAGCTAGTTACTGCTGCCTCGCCACACGTTTCCTTCCAAATCCCAAACATATTGGCCTAGATTTATCAATCTTGCTGGTACAAATATGTGTCTGTTTTTTGTTTCAGACATATTTTTTCTCATACAGATTTAAAAAAATCTAGACTATTGAAGTTGGATTGTGAGCCCCACCAGGAATAGGGACTGATGTGATCATCCCTGTGTAGAATAGGTCAGCGCCATGAATAAATAAATAAAATTTAAAAACAGAACTAAAACTGAGCATTAACTCTTGATTGCCAGTACACGTTTATATCTCACAGTAATGGCATGTGCACACAGCAGACAATGAGGGTGAAAATTCTGCATTTTAAATCCATCAGGAAATCTGTATCAGAAATCTAAGGCTACAGACTATTAAGGGGGACTTTCATGTTACGGATTTCCTTCATATGTGCATGGAAACACGTCAATACGTGGTATGTTAGTACATACAATATTTTTTCTGCAAATGGACTTTAACCCCTTAAGGACCAAGCCCATTTTGGCCTTAAAGGGGTACTCCGCCCCTGGCATCTTATTCCCTATCCAAAGGATAGGGGATAAGATGTTAGATCGCCGCGGTCCCGCTGCTGGGGACCCCGGGGATCGCCGCTGCGGCACCCCGCCATCATTACTGCACAGAGCGAGTTCGCTCTGTGCGTAATGACGGGCGATACAGGGGCCGGAGCAGCGTGACGTCATGGCTCCGCCCCTCATGACATCACGGCCCGTCTCCTTAATGCAAGTCTATGGCAGGGGGCGTGATGACCGCCACGCCCCCTTCCCATAGACTTGTATTGACGGGGGCTGGCCGTGACGTCACGAGGGGCGGAGCCGTGACATAACGATGCTCCGGCCCCTGTGTTGCCCGTCATTACGTGCAGAGCGATCTCGCTCTGCGCAGTAATGATAGCGGGATGCTGCAGGAGCGATCCCCGGGGTCCCCAGCAGCGGGACCCCGGTACTCTGACATCTTATGCCCTATTCTTTGGATAGGGGATAAGATGTCTAGTGGCGGAATACCCCTTTAAGGACCAGACAAATTTAATTTTTGCATTTTCATTTTTTCCTGCTCGCCTTCTAAAAATCATAACTCTCTTATATTTCCCTCCACAGACCCATATGAGGGCTTGTTTTTTGCGTCACCAATTGTACTTTGTAATGACATCACTTATTTTACCATAAAATGTATGGCGAAAATTGTGGGAAAATTGAAAAGAAAACCGCAATTTAGCACATTTTGGAAGGTTTTGTTTTTACGCTGTACACTTTCCGGTAAAAATGACATGTTTTCTTTATTATGTGGATCAATACGATTAAAATGATACCCATGTTATATGCTTTTCTATAATTGTACCGCTTAAAAAAATCTCAAACCATTTTACCAAATTAGTATGTTTGAAATTGCCCTATTTTCACCACCTATAACTTTCTCATTTTTCCGTATATGAGGCGATATGAGGGCTCACTTTTTGCGCCATGATCTGTAGTTTTTATCAGTACCACTTTTGCTTAGGTTTTACTTTTTATTCATTTTTGATAAAAAATTTTTTAATATAAAATGTGACAAAAAAAAAGCAATTTTTGACTTTTTAAATTTTTTTACATTTACGCCGTTCACCGTACGGGATAATTAACAATATATTTTAATAGTTCATACTTTTACGCACGCGGCGATACCAAATGTGTATATTCATTTTTTTAACGCTTTTTTGGGGGGAAAATGGGGAAAACGGACGTTTTACTTTTTATTGGGGGAGGGGATTTTTCAAATTTTTTTACTTTTTTATTTAAAATTATTTTTTTATTTTTTTTTTTACACTTTTTATGTCCCCATAGGGGACTATTCATTGCAATCAGTTGATTGCTAATACTGTGCAGTGCTATGTATAGGACATAGCACTGCTCAGTATTATTGGTGATCTTCTGCTCTGGTCTGCTCGATCTCAGACCAGAGCAGAAGACCCCGGGAGACGGCCGGAGCAAGGTGAGGGGACCTCCGGCCGCCATGCTGGATGATCGGATCCCTGCGGCAGCGCTGCGGGCGATCCGTTCGTCCATTCAAACTACCGCAGATGCCGTGATCTGTATTGATCACGGCATCGGATGGGTTAATGGCGGATGTCCACCATTACCGGTGGGTCCCTGGCTGCTGATATCGGCGCGTAAATGTACGTCATGGTGCGCTAAGTACCACGTCACCATGATTTACATTTACATCCATTGTCGTTAAGGGGTTAAAGTCTGTGTTGATCTGCAGCTTCAAATATTGTGCATCAAATATGCACATGATATGGTATGCGTAAATAGACCCTAAGGGTAGGGTCACACGTGCAGCAGAAAATATGAAGCAAAATACAGCCCATGTGACCCCCGAAGCAGTATTCTGAGATCTCAATGATAAACTGAGCAGACGGGGCCTGCTCTGATGTGTCATCTCGGGCTTAGAAAAAATGGGACTAGCAGCTGGGCAATGGAAGGAGCTGCAGTGGGACTTGCGGGGGAAGGGGGCAGGTAAGTATGACCTTTTGCTCTTTTTTACAGATGCCCTAGTATTACAAAAAAGCAAACAATTTTATTCCTGAAATACCCCTTTAATTTGAATGTCTTTTTTAGCAAACCTTTTTTTCTTAACCCCTTAAGGACGCAGGACGTAAATGTACGTCCTGGTGAGGTGGTACTTAACGCACCAGGACGTACATTTACGTCCTAAGCATAACCGCGGGCATCGGAGCGATGCCCGTGTCATGCGCGGCTGATCCCGGCTGCTAATCGCAGCCAGGGACCCGCCGGCAATGGCCGACGCCCGCGATCTCGCGGGCGTCCGCCATTAACCCCTCAGGTGCCGGGATCAATACAGATCCCGGCATCTGCGGGAGTTCGCGATTAAAATGAACGATCGGATCGCCCGCAGCGCTGCTGCGGGGATCCGATCATTCATAACGCCGCACGGAGGTCCCCTCACCTTCCTCCGTGCGGCTCCTGGCGTCTCCTGCTCTGGTCTGTGATCGAGCAGACCAGAGCAGGAGATGACCGATAATACTGATCTGTTCTATGTCCTATACATAGAACAGATCAGTATTAGCAATCATGGTATTGCTATGAATAGTCCCCTATGGGGACTATTCAAGTGTAAAAAAAAATGTAAAAAAATGTAAAAGTAAAAGTAAAAAAAAAGTGAAAAATCCCCTCCCCCAATAAAAAAGTAAAACGTCCGTTTTTTCCTATTTTACCCCCCAAAAAGCGTAAAAAACATTTTTTATAGACATATTTGGTATCGCCGCGTGCGTAAATGTCCGAACTATTAAAATAAAATGTTAATGATCCCGTACGGTGAACGGCGTGAACGAAAATTTTTTTAAAAAGTCCAAAATTCCTACTTTTTTAATACATTTTATTAAAAAAAAAATTATAAAAAATGTATTAAAAGTTTTTTATATACAAATGTGGTATCAAAAAAAAGTACAGATCATGGCGCATAAAATGAGCCCCCATACCGCCGCTTATACTGAAAAATAAAAAAGTTATAGGTCATCAAAATAAAGGGATTATAAACGTACTAATTTGGTTAAAAAGTTTGTGATTTTTTTTAAGCGCAACAATAATATAAAAGTATATAATAATGGGTATCATTTTAATCGTATTGACCCTCAGAATAAAGAACACATGTCATTTTTACCAGAAATTGTACGGCGTGAAAACAAAACCTTCCAAAATTAGCAAAATTGCGTTTTTCGTTTTAATTTCCCCACAAAAATAGTGTTTTTTGGTTGCGCCATACATTTTATGATATAATGAGTGATGTCATTACAAAGGACAACTGGTCACGCAAAAAATAAGCCCTCATACTAGTCTGTGGATGAAAATATAAAAAAGTTATGATTTTTAGAAGGCGAGGAGGAAAAAATGAAAACGTAAAAATTAAATTGTCTGAGTCCTTAAGGCCAAAATGGGCTGAGTCCTTAAGGGGTTAAGATAATTCTGAATTCGATATAGGCAAAATACCTGACTTGACAACACAAAGTATAGTAGCCAACATTTATGTTTGCATGTATGGATTACTGTGAGATCTCTGGCTCTGAATTAACTGTAATGGCAACCACTATCAGCTCTAGGAAAGTACAGTTTGCCTTTATAACCTACACAACCATCCAACAGTTTTTGAGCTTCTTAGCATTAAATAAAGCTGATAAGTTCCCTTTAAATGATGAGCAATCCATTTTCCAACCAGTTTAGCAGCTACAGGGACAGAGCTGCACTCCTTAATTTCATACTATAACATCATTTAAAGGTATGTTCACACAGACAAAACCATGCCAAAATCTCCCATTGGCTTTAGTGGACAAGTTACTCTTCAAAGTTTAAAGGTATATCTGTAAAGTTCAAACTTAAAATCAATGGGAGCCTGAAAGAAACATCTTAAAGGAGAACTCCGGCGAAACTAAAATTACCCCTATTCACAGGATAAGGGATAAAGAGCTGATCGCGGGAAGTCCGAGCACTGGGACCCCCCGCGATCTTCGGGAATGTACCCCGGCTCTCGCAGAAAGGAGCGCATGTCGTCTACTCATTTCTATGAGAGCACCGATGATTCCAGAGTGCTGTACTCTTCGGTCTGTTCGGCGCTCCTGTATAAATGTACGGAGCGCGTGCAGACACTGAGCGTTGGGTCCAGTTTTTTTATCCCCTATCCTGTGGATAGGAGATGAGCTAATTTTTGCCAGATATCTCCTTTAAAAGATACATGAAAACCCACACAAAATCTGCACATAAAAAAAACACAATAAATTCCATACAGATCTTGAGGTGTTGTTTTTAGAGTGGTTTTCATCTTGATAAATGTGAACAAAAATACATTATTGAAAAATATAATTTTTAGAACATAACTGACAATTGTACTGCTCAAAATTAACACACATTTAAAAGGGAAAGTTCCACTGTAAAGCATATCAATAAATTCTATTGATAACAGCTCAGACAAGATGGCAGCCACCATAATAATGCACAACAAAATTTTATAATTAAAATTGCACTTAGGAAATAGAAATAGATTAGAAAAAAAAGAACATGTATCAGTATGTGCCTCTTATCAGGAAAAAAAATGATCTTTAAGACTGGACAAAATGGACACGAGTTACTTACAGAAGACAGGAGACTGACTCAATCTCTGAGGCATAGGTTGGAAGCATTGACTAGATTCCATGATGTTTAAAATGGCTTCTTCGTCAATCACAGCATCTGTATATTCTTTATCTTCGCATGGCTCAATTTCTAATAAAGGAGAACACATTATCAACTTTACTTGTGTTAAAGGGGTATTCCAGGAAAAAAACTTTTTTTTATATATCAACTGGCTCCAGAAAGTTAAACAGATTTGTTAATTACTTCTATTAAAAAATCTTAATCCTTTTAGTACTTATGAGCTTCTGAAGTTAAGGTTGTTCTTTTCTGTCTAAGTGCTCTTTGATGACACTTGTCTCGGGAAACGCCCAGTTTAGAAACAAATCCCCATAGCAAACCTCTTCTAAATTGGGCGTTTCCCAAGACACGTGTCATCAGAGAGCACTTAGACAGAAAAGAAAAACCTTAACTTCAGAAGCTCATAAGTACTGAAAGGATTAAGATTTTTTTTAATAGAAGTAATTTACAAATCTGTTTAACTTTCTGGAACCAGTTGATATATAAAAAAAAGTTTTTCCTGGATAACCCCTTTAAGCTCCCAATGTGAGCCTTCTAAATATGTACCGTATATACTCTAGTATAAGCCGAGTTTTTCAGCACGATTTTTCGTGCTGAAAACGCTCCCCTCGGCTTATACTCAAGTGAACTCTCCGCCTGTCAATACCTTCTCAGTGGTTCAACCTGCGGACCTCCAGATGTTGCAAAGCTACAACTCCCAGCATGCCCAGACAGCCATCGGCTGTCCGGGAATGCTGGGAGTTGTAGTTTTGAAACCTCTGGAGGTCCGCAGGTTGAAGACCACTGCGGCCTTCGTCATCATCCAGACCCCCCCTTTAGTTTTCTACTCACCTCCCCTCGGTGGGAAGGTAGGGTGAGCTGGTCCGGGCCATCTATGCTGCAGGAACCGTCCGGTGGGGAGGGTTAGTCGTTCCGGGCTGTCCATTTTCACCGGGGGGGCCCTCTTCTCCACGCTCCGGGCGTGCATGCACACTACGTTTCTTAAGATACGGGACCGTATACGGCTGGGGAGCAGAGAGTCGTGGGCGGAGAGTTGGGGGCAGGGCAACCGCACGCTGCCGTATGCAGTCCCGTATCTAATGTATTTCAATTATCGACCGGAGTGAAACGCTGCCTCCGATTGGCTCCATTTTGGCCCGTATACGGTTTCCCGACCGGACCTACAAACATAGTCAACAGCGTTTTTAGGTCTGGCCGGGAAACCGTATATGGGGCAAAACGGAGCCAATCGGAGGCAGTGTTTCACTCCGGTCGCTCATTGAAATACATTAGATACGGGACCGCATACGGCAGCGTGCGATTGCCCCGCCCCCGACTCTCCGCCCCCCTCTCCCCAGCCGTATACGGTCCCGTATCTTAAGAAACGTAGTGTGCATGCACCCTAACCCTCCCCACCAGACGGTCCCTGCAGCATAGATGGCCCGAACCAGCTCATCCTAACGTCCCGCCGAGGGGAGGTAAGTAGAAAACTTAAGAGGGGGGTCTGGATGATGACGAAGGCCGCAGTGGTCTTCAACCTGCGGACCTCCAGAGGTTTCAAAACTACAACTCCCAGCATGCCCGGACAGCCGATGGCTGAAGGGATTGACAGGCGATGATGATGATGGGGTCTGGATGATGACATGGGGGGGATGATGTACTTCCCACCCTAGGCATTTAGTCGAGTCAATAACTTTTCCTGGGTTTTTGGGGTGAAATTAGGGGCCTCTGCTTATATTCGGGTCGGCTTATACTCGAGTATATACGGTACACTGTTCCACAGTTTTCCTTTATCAATTCAGTTTCTGAAGACACTTGGCAATCAGGTTTATAACATACTGCCAAAACTCCTTTCTAAGAAACCAATTTAAAGGGAACCTGTCAGCTCGGATATTCTGCTGCCACTGTATCAGCATAACATAGGGACAGACATTCTATTTTAAGCAGTCTGTCTCCAACACCGGGCTGTAGTGTAGATTCAGAGAACCTACAGCATAAGCAGGCAGTTTGCTGCCAGAAAAGAGTCCCCGGTGCCCCCCCACGTCACCAGCAAATGATTGTCAGATTTGTCCCTACTACAGTATATGGAGAAACCAGTCAATCATTAGCAGGTAGACAGAATTCTCTCTTCTTGCTTTCAGATGTATGTTCTTTAAACCTACAAATCCAGGTGTAAGGGACACACAGTTTAAAATAGTATGCCTGTCCCTTTATAATGCTGCCCTTAGTGATGGCAGCTTATCTGACAGGCTCCCTTAGAGGATTATAAACATAAAGGGTCTTACTTTCCTGCAGATCTCTGTGAACCTCCACTAAGTTAGCTGGAGTGCAAGGAATGGACTCCGATAAGTCCAACTGTGAATGCAATGTAAGTTCCGCTGAGATATCTTCTGACATGCCGCTGCAGTCCATCGAGTGAGACAATGACCTGTTTTTTAGGAATTAGAAAGAAATGACAAATAAGGAAGGCTGTGTTCACATCATGATGATGAACGTTTAGCAAGAATGGTGGTAAAATTCCAGAATTACACGCTAAACACATCCATGGGGTTACATTTCCCTCACAGTAGCCAAAATATAGTCCTTTTTGTCTCCTTTTGCCCAGTATACAACAAACAATGGTATCCAAAAAAAGAAAAAATCCTGCTAAACATATACATTATTTATAGTGGGACCCCATGGTAAACAGATGCCACAGTATGAGATCCATTTAACCTATATGTAGAATATTAAGGACTTCTACTGCTAGAACTGTTATTGCCTATGACTTACAAAGCATGCTATGTATGGGATGCATTTAGAAACTTGATCCAGAGGACCAAGAGTGGGGAACACTATAGATGCCAGTCAGTAACTGATCCATTCCCGAAATACCATAAATTTGTACTTATTTTTATATAAGCAATCACACATCCAGAGAAGTATACAGAATGCTTTTTAAATTACATTTTCACTCTGAATTGTTCTGTAAAATATATCAGGATTCTGTGCAATACATCCTTGCAAGTGCTGCTGGCATTTTATTGTGTCAAAGCAGCACTATCTGCACTACAAGTCCCATACGCAATTCCATATGTAATCACAGGGACTGCCAATCCGTAACACAGTCCTGGGCACGAGTGGAAGATATGTACGGTCACAACTGCAAACATGTCTCCAAAGTAGAAAAACTATCAGCACTCCCCACAGCATGACTTCCCAGGTTTATTAGGTACACAGTCTAGAAAGTAGCTAGCTGCGACAGACTAACTTATTTTATTGGTATTTTATTGTGTATTCTAATACTAAACGCAGTAAAATGGCGACTGAAGCCAACAAAGCTCTTCACAGGGTGCAACCATCTACTTGCCTTGCTTGAAGGATGCCTCATACTTACACTGAGAAGTCATTCTGTTTTAGAATTTCTTTGAGCCTTTTCTGAAAGATTTTTTCACTTTCTGTCACAGCAATAAATCCACGATCTTTAGATAAAAAAGCATTGCAGAATTATTCAACACAAAAAGGTCCTCAAATACAATGCATTCAGAAAGTTCTCATACCCTTTAGATTTTTACTGTTTTGCTATGTTCCGGCCTTGTGCTAAAGAAAATTTTAAGAAAATCAATTTCTCCCCATTATTCTGCACTCAATACCACATAATGAGCATTTTAAAGGGGTACTCCTGCCCTAAGACATCTTATCCCCTATCCAAAGGATTAGATGTCTGATCATTAGATCCAATTATATGTCTGATCACGGGGGTCCCCCACAATCTCTCATGCAGCACCCACCTGTGTGAGCTGCACGCCAGCGCTGGAGGCTCAGAGTCTGAAGCCTCACGACTACTGGGCTGGAGTATCATGACTCCCCGCCACCTCAATACAAGTCTATGGGAGGGGACGTGACGGCAATCATGCCTCCTCCCATAGACTTGCATTGAGGGGGCGGGGCGTGACGTCACACGGGGCAGAGTTATGACGTTACAATACTTTGGCCCCGTAGTTGTGAGGCTTCAGACTCTGAGCCTCCATCGCTGGTGTGCAGCTCACACAGGTGGGTGCTGCATGAGAGATTGCGGGGGTCCCCAGCGGCTGGACCCCTGCGATCAGACATCTTATCCCCTATCCTTTGGATAGGGGATAAGATGTCTTAGGGTTGAAGTACCCCTTTAAAAAAGACTTTTTAGACTTGAAACTTGGGACCTCACATTTTTCTTGATCATCTCTGAGATGTTTCTACACCTTGATCGGAGTCACTTGTGGTAAATTCAGGTGATTGTACATGATTTGTAAAGACACACCCCTGTCTATATAGGGTCTCACAGCTGACAATGTATATCAGAGCAAATGCCAAGCCATGAGGGGCACCACTATATCTTCAGTTGCAAAAAATCTGTCCAAACAAAGATTGTATGGTATTGCTGAAACATTGTAGTGTACATTGTTTGGTGAGCCTTACTCTGTACTAAATGCAAAATGATGGTGGTGTAACAGGAATTTGATTATTTTAATTTTATCACAAGTCCACAACATAACAAAATGTAAAACAAAAAGTTAAAGTGTCTGAATACCTTCCGAATGCACTGTATACATCAAGGATTTGGTAACCTACTATTGAAGCAGATCTCCAAGTTCTTACTTTTATTAAAGGGGTACTCCGGTGGAAAAACATTTTTTAAATCAACTGGTGCCAGAAAGTTATACAGTTTGGTAAATTACTTCTATTTAAAAATCTTAACCCTTCCAGTACATATCAGCTGCTGTATGCTCCACAGGATGTTTTTTCTTTTTGAATTTCCTTTCTGTCTGACACCTCTGTCCATGTCAGGAACTGTCCAGAGCAGGATAGGTTTGCTATGAGGATTTGCTCATGCTCTGTACAGTTCCTGACATGGACAGAGGTGTCAGCAGAGAGCTATGTAAAAAAATAAAATCCAAAAGAAAAGAATTTCCTCTGTAGTATAAAGAAGCTGATAAGTACTGGAAGGATTAAGAATTTAAAATAGAATTAATTTACAAACCTGTTTAATTTTCTGGCACCAGTTGATTTAAAAAATCTACCAGAATACCCCTTTAAGGCTCATTTCCTTAAAGGGGTAGTCCAGCAATAAAAATAACCTGTCTATAGTGTCAAAGAGTATAATAAAGCAATTTACAATATACTATTATTAGTCACACTGCACAGGTCTTCCATTATTAACTAGGCTGTCTATATGCTGTGACATCATGTCAGTCGGCTTCCTCTCTCTAGATTTTAAGGCAGCAGGAAGCATTTCTCAGATAAGACAGCAATGAGCCTATTCTGATAGAAACTAATGTGACTGAAAAAGGCTGCCTTAAAATCCAATGACCAGTAATATGAGCTTCACTTCTTCACATCAATGGTCTGGTCCTCAGCAGACAGGAGGGGAGGGTGAGCCGGGACAAAGCAGGCTGCTTTCAGAGTGTGGTGGTCATCACAGCTAAAAGCCAAAAATCTCAGCAGATATGGAGAGATCTGTGCACTATATAAGCTGCTTTATTATACATAGGTTTATTATACTTACATACAACCCACACAGGTTGTTTATTTTGCCTGTGTCCAAATTTGCCACAAAAAACCCCAAAAACAAAACAAACAAAAAAATACGACTTTCTACATAATACAATCCTGTTGCTAATTTAAGATTACAGGTCATGTGATATGTGTGAAGGACGAAGGTCACATGATTCACACTATATTTACCGCTACTGAGCACATGTGACTAAACCAAGGGCTATACACCATATAAATGTCCAATCCATTTATATTGTGCCTCTAGAGACACCTATAAGTGTGCATAGAAAAAGTCATTCATGCAGAACCTTGTATTGGTGGTCAGTGTGCCTGGAAATCACTGTCCTCTGTACATGGTGTGTAGAAGTCTGGCCAGTGTCTCCCCCTCTCACATCATACAACACAAGGCCACTGAACACATACAGAGGTAGAACTTATAAACAACGATTATTATGAATAATAAGGGCCAGATATAGTGCCTAAGTTCTTCATATACATCAATATAGTAGTTTAGATCTAACATACTCCATATAACCACATGGAGACAGCACTTATTGATGTCTAATTAGACACGCAAAGCATTGACCACCAAGTTGGTCGGTAAGGTTCTGTCTATATAGCAGATCACACATCACATTCATTTGATGTCATTGGGTCAGTGATTTTAAGTGTGTGTTGTTCGGTTCTCACCTCTTACTTTAATTCTGATTAAGAGTCTATTCACACGTACAGTATTCTGCGCAGATTTGATGTGTAGGATTTCAAGCTGTGTTCAGTTTACATTGAAATCTGCAGCAAAAAATCCTGCGCATCAAATCTGTGCGTCAAATCTGCAAGGAATACTGTACGTGTGAATAGACCATAAAAGTTAGTTTTAATTTATGTTGAACACATATTGATATAGGGGCAACTTGTTAACTCCTCTGGGGTTAAATCATTGTTTATATCCCCCTCTCACATGGTTCAGCTGCTACTGTTGAGTTCAGTAAGTCAGGAAGTGAGCAGGCCTGGGGGATAACGCTGCCCCCATCAGCAAATGTGACCAGATTTCCTGTTATAAGGATGGATCAGACTAGGAGACCAGGGTCTGACAACAGAATTAAGGAGACAGACATCCCTAGTGAGATTTTATTTTTATTTCATTTTTAGCAAATAGATCTTTTAATAAAATACATTAGGAAAATGCTTTTTTTTAAGGCAGTATTAAATAATAAAAAAATAATATATATTTTTTTTACACTAACGAGAGTAACACTTTAAGCTGCTGATAGAGGTAGTGTGGACTGCTGGTTGGACACTTCCTTGGACACTTTCAGTAGGTACTAAGCACTGGATACCGGAAACACCCACAAGACCTGTCATTATGGAGATAAAGATTTTCTGATCCGATTTAAACTAGGTTAACACTGTATTAGTGTTCCAGTTAGTCCAGTTAAACAGGATGTTGATGTATAATTTAAACGGGAGCAGTAAACCCCATTGGCCTGAATGGAGTTACCTAGAGACAGATGCGCTATTTTAGCCAAAAGTGCAGCAGTCCATGCTTCAAACAAAAATCAACTTCAAGAACAGACAGGTCCCGTGCTACCTGAAACATCCCACACCTTGAAATGTGAATGTTATCCATCTCACTTGTCAGTGGTTTTAATTTTATGGGCTGATCGGTGTACGCTGCAATACTGTTTGAATCTACATACCGTATTTTTCGCCGTATAAGACGCACTTTTTCTTCCCAAAACTGGGGGGAAAAGTTGGTGCGTCTTATACGGCGAATACACACCTATCGCGGCGGTCCCTGCGGCCTTCAACGGCCAGGACCCGCTGCTAATACAGGACATCACCGATCACGGTGATGCCCTGTATTAACCCTTCAGACGCGGCGATCGAAGCCGCGTCTGAAGGGAAAGTGACACTAACCCGGCTGCTCGGGCTGTTCGGGACCGCCGCAGTGAAATCTCGGCGTCCCGAACAGCTTACAGGACACCGGGAGGGACCTTACCTGTCTCCTCGGTGTCTGCTCCGTGCTGGGATCCCCTGCATGGCCGGCGCTCTCCTTTGTCGCCATCACGTCGTTGAGCACGCCGTCCCATCATCCAATAGGAGCGGCGTGCGTAGCGACGTGATGACGGCCACGGAGAGCGTGGATCCCGGGGAAGAAAACGTCCGAAGCGACGTGGACACCCTGGGGACGCGGCGACAGCGATGGAGTGACATCCAGGGCAGCGGTGACGGGTCCGGAGCGGTGGGGACACGTGAGTATTACCTCCTATCCAGTGATCTTCAACCTGCAGACCTCCATATGTTGCAAAACTACAACTCCCAGCATGCCCGGACAGCCGTTGGCTGTCCGGGCATGCTGGGAGTTGTAGTTTTTTCAACATCTGGAGGTCCGCAGGTTGAAGATCACTGTTGGGTTCAGAATCTTTTTTTCTAAGTTTTGCACCTTTAAAATTGGGTGCATTTTATATGCCGGTGCGTCCTATAGGGCGAAAAATACGGTATTTAGCTTATAATTAAGTCATGTCATGTGGAGAAGAAAAAAAAAAGAACACTTTATATCTGCCACTAGCGGGGACCGGGTTTAGAATCTTGTAGGTAGAAATTTTTCCTCCATATGACCACATATCTGTTTACCTTGTGAATCTGGTGGAGAGATTTGGGAGGATTGCTGCTTCTCTCTACGACGTTGTTTCTCATCTTCCCATATTGCCTGCAGACCAGGATTCTTTCCTATCTGGGCTGTAGGCATAAAGGAACAAGTGTTATTTTATTTTACTGAAAAATGAGTGTTGTGATATTTAATGTGCAAGAAAGCCTTTTTTCTAGAGCTCTGCTTGCAGTGGTGTAGATCTGTGAACTTCTCTGTGCTCTGCGTTTCATATTTGTGAAATTCTCACTTCATAAATTTCTGACCTCTCCAGTGGAAAATGTCTACCTAGTCAGTTTTGTAAAAAAAATAAATAAAAAAAAATCGCTATATACATAAATATAAATATATATATATATATATATATATATATATATATATATATATATATATCACTATTCACTAGATACAGGGATTATAAAGTCACTTATTTTGTGCAGAATGGCACATGAGGAAAATAAGTTAAAAAATAAAAAAAACACATAGAAAAATACTAATGCAGACAAAAGCAAATGATAAATTCACCCTTAATCTTTAGAACATGTTTAACTGTAAGGGTATGTTCATGAGCATATAATCTGCTGATGGTTTTCCGCAGAAAGTCAATGTGAAGCAACATAATCTGCTTGCAGGTTTTCTGCAGCATAAAATCTGCAAGCAGATTATGTTGCTACCCAATGAGTCTGTAGCAAATCTCCTGGGGAAATTCAGTTTGCGGAATTACGTGCATTTGAACATACCTTAACGGTATTGGAAATAGGTCTGCAGCAAATCTGAATTTCCGCAGCGGTTATGTAAGTGTGAACGTACTCTAAATAGGTATTCTGTGACTAGTGAACAGCGTGTGCGGTTCCCTTTTTCACAAATGCCATATCCTCCGGACAGCAGTATTTGATCAGTGGGCAGCCCCTCTAATAAGCTGTTTGCCAGAGCCGTGGTGCGCACATACACCGTAAATTTAGCAGGAAGCAGACAATCAATGGGTACAACGTGAGGTGTTGCTGATTTACTGCAGCTCCGATCCATTTAATACAAGTTCACCTTACATACAATACATTACAAATAATAGGGTTTCACAAAAATCTACAGCCTGCGCCATTGTCCTTGATTCCCCATTACTGTAGACTTCATGTACTCTACTGTTGGGGGGAAATTATGGCAAAATCTGTAGTATAGTCCATATATTTTGCTGCATTTTCATACAGCTAGATGCCATGGAGGGCAAACATCTCCTGTGTGTGAACATCTCCTGTCCGCTGCCTTATTACTCTTAATATTTGCATCAAAAGCTTTAGTATTACAGTTTACAACCAGGGTTCCCCAGACCACAGCAGATCTGTCATTTAGTGATGTTAGCCTACCCAAAGATGCATGGCCAATCAGTCAACATATCTAAGCAAGAAACTAGTGCTAGGCAAGATTGATAGAGTGCGTCACCCATCAGGTTTCTATGAGGTAAGAATGGGAGCAGAGGTCACCAGGAACATTCCCCCTTGGTAGTAAGCAAGTAGAATGTCATTAGTTACACAAGACAACCACTGGTACGGAGGATTAAAGGGAATCCTACAGGCTGTTCACCCGCACTATAACTCAACCCCGCCCATCTTATGCATAGTACATTACTTGACTCTCACATCCTAGTGATGTGAGAGTCTGCAGGCAGGTGAGTACTCTGCTACTGTACCAGAGTGCAGGCGTCACTCCCTCACTACATCTGGAAGTCGGGTGTAGCAAGGCTTCAGTGGAGTCAGTTCCTTGGGCACGATGTCCTGGCGTAACGAGGGAGCGGAACATGCACTCTACCACAATAGCAGAGCACTTACGTGGCCACAGGCTCTTACGTCACAAGAACGTGAGGATCAAGATAATGACTATGCAGAACTTGCCCGGACATAGAGAATACAGGCAGTTAAGTGCAAAAAGCCGGCTCCCCGAATCCATTGCGCACTGAAGAGATTAAGCTGTATGCTCAGAATGGCTGAACCAATTTCTGCAAGTTATCGCTCATTGTGCTCCTGTTCCCCTGCACTATAACCCAGTGTATTGAGATTACTGCTAGTGAACAGCCTGTCAGTTTTCCACACGTGAGGATATAAGAGTACCTGAATCTGTTTCCTCCTACTAGGTTAGAAAACGTAAAGCTAAGCTTTTCTACCAAATATTGTAGAAAACAATCATTATATCATGAAAGCATTAAAGGAGTACTGCAGCTTTAGACAACCTATCTCCTATCACTAGGGTGGGTTGTGGTTAGGGTATCTCCCGTACGGGTAAGGGAGAGGCGGGGATGCACAGACGCTGTATCTTTGCCTCTCCCATAGAGATACATGGAGGGGGAGTGTTGGCCACAGAGTCATCCTGCATGGGGAGAGCCGCGGCCCCATACAGGAGATAACGGGGGGTCCCAGCTTTCGGAGCCCCTGCGGATCAGACACTTATCCCCTATCCTGTGAATAGGGTATACGTTGTCTAATGCTGCAGATCTCCTTTAACTACATTTTCCCATATTACTGCTAAGGAATTTACTTAGGTTTACATTTTGGTAATATAGGGAGAGATTTATCAAAACCTGTCCAGAGGAAAAGTTGCCCAGTTGCCCATAGCAACCAATCAGATCACTTCTTTCAATTTTAACAAGGCCTCTGCAAAATGAAAGAAGCAAGCTGATTGGTTGCTATGAGCAACTTTTCTTTTGCACAGGTTTTGTATATTGTATATCCAGGCAACCTCCACAATGCAGTTTCTATTTTGGCCACCAGATGTCAGCACAACCAGTTAGACTGCCGAGTGGCTTAAGGAATATAAACAAAACAACACAACACAACAAACTCCTCTTACTGCATTGTTCACACAGACAAAATCAGCTTGTTTTTAAGGCAAAACCCACATTTCTTTCCCCTTCAAATCCACACACCGTTTTTGGTTGAAAACCCCCAACTACTGATTTCAATGGGAGCTTTAGCTTCACTTCTTTGGTGAGGTTTCGTCTGTAAGCAGCGTGGTATTCTCACTTTAAAATCCAGAGAAGGAGACTTCACACATTCTATTAGTGACTGCAGCGTTGTCTCGCCTTGGCCACTGTTTGGCTGACTGGCCATGTCACATTACCAAACCTGGAAGAGTCGGACAGCAGGAAAAGATTTTCGTGATCTCAGCAGCAACACTGGAGCGAGGAAGGCAATTCCACTCCGGAAGCCTCCAATTGTTCTCAATAGGATTCTTCTGCACCACAGACTGCGCAGAAAGAATGAACACGCTCATTCTTTCTGCGGAATCCGCTCTGAAATTAATTGACGTCTATTGAGACGACACATTTCCGAGTGGTTCTATCGCTGGTTTATTTTGCTGCGACCGCTCCAGATGGTACCTTTGCCCGAAATATCTCCTGGCGTAGTTGTCATAGTCTAAATGAACCCTTCATAAATAGAAAGTTGAAAGGTAGAAATGAAGGTCTATTGTTATGTCTATTGATATGCAAAATGATTATAAACAGTGCTGGAGCGGTCCCATAACTTGCATTACGGACTGTCTGTACATGGCAGCATGCACCATCTTCTGCAGAATACCATCAGTGCACATGTGGGGAGATTTATCTAAACCTCTGCACACGAAAAGTTGACCAATTGCCCATAGCAACCAATCAGATTGCTTCTCTCATTTTTAAAGAGGTCTCTGAAAATTAATTATATATTATATATATATAATAAACGTTCTTCGTTTTCATTTTACAATGTGTGAGTGAACCTTTCCTAAAGCTGAAAACCAGATAGAATTTAATAATTGACCAAAATAGTAGAAAAACAACATACCCTCAATTTCTTGGCGGTTTAAGACATCGGCAGCTACAGCATCCACTTCCAACTCACAGGTACTTTGGGGTTCTACTCCCTCCAACATTAAAGAGCTGTAAGAGACATGACAGGTCCACTTAGTAGACGGTAAAACAGAATAATACAAGCAGATGACAGCCCTCATCTAACAGCCAGAATGGAGAGACGCTAATAAGAGTGGGGGATATAGTAAAAATGGTCAAGTCCCTTTCACTATGGAAATGTTGCTCTAAGAAAAAGGAATTTTATTTAAAGAAGTTATCCCAAGATTATAAAGGATAAGCAATAACTAGCTGATCAAACTGATGGGACTGCACCTATCATGAGAGCAGAGATCAAATGTCTTGTGAGTGAATGGAGAAACAGTGTACATGCTGGACCACTGCTGTTTACACTCTATGGGACTTACAAACATTGCAAAGTGCCGAATTTGGCAAGGTTTGGAAACCCCATAGACTGTAAATGGCGCAGTGATCGAGTATTCTGTGGATATGGGATAACCTTTAACCTTGGGAGTCTAGATAATTGTTTCCCTCATGACAATTTCATCTGAATTTACATAAAGTCAATGGGGGAGATTTATCAAAACCTGTGCAGAGGAAGAGTGGTGTAGTTGCCCATAGCAACCAATCAGATTGCTTCTTTCATTTTCCACAGGCCTCTTTAGAGGCCTGTGGAAAATGAAAGAAGCAATCTGATTGGTTGCTATGGGCAACTGCACCACTCTTCCTCTGCACAGGTTTTGATAAATCTCCCCCAATGTTATTGCCACATTGGAGTTTTATTGCATTCTTTTTTATCAAAGGTAGGCAAGGTAAGGTTTATGCATAAATCTGCATTCTCAGCAGTAAAGATTGACCAGCGATGCCAGGGTCATGCGGCATTCCTATTTTATTTTCGTCTGAGTGAGTGGATTTGGAATGAACTAACTACACGGGTACATCTGTCCATCAGGGAAACTTAATATGTGACCTTTGGGTGAAGAAAGATCTCACTAATGATGGACCTTGGATTACATACACTAACAGGACCTTACTTGTAATCTTGTCAGCACATTGAATCCTTGCCAAACATGAAAATTTATATATCAAAGGCTGGGAGCACCGGGTTTTATACGGCACCAAAAAAGAAGCTAAAAATGTGCATATGTTACATAACTGTTCAAATAATGCTAAAAATACACACAGATTATTCACTTTTCTAGCACAAACTTTGCTTTGGACAATTCCTACTAGTTAGAAAGGTTCACAAATTACAGAGTGTCCTCCGGCGGCAACCCCCAGTGACAAGCAGTCAGTCAGAGCTCCGTTTTCCTGCAGTGCCACCACAGGGAAAATTAGGTATTACACGGTACCCATTCAAATGACTATGTTGTCTGTGTGATGGAGGACAGGTCCTCCAGAACATGAGGTACTCTTTACTCAGGCCAAAACTGGTGGCTCTTGAATAGAGGACCCCTCCTAGTAGAGCTGGGCGGTATACCGGTTCATACCGAATACCGAAATTTTTGGGCTGCACGATATAAATTTTAGTCCATACCGCAATACCGGTTGGGCCCCTCCCCCTTGGGAATGTATTATCAGCACAGCGCTGTCCCCACATCTGGGAACTAATCCTATGTTACCCACCTGCGCTGTTCTGCTCCCCCCCTAATTAATTATCAGCCCAGCGGGGTACTACTCACAGATGTCAAGCACTGCCCTCCTCCTCTTTGTTGCGGGCAGACACCGGCGCTGGAACTCTATACTGTCCGCCAGTGGTCTCCAACCTGCAGACCTTCAGATGTTGCGAAACTACAACTCCCAGCATGCCCGGACAGCCAACACTGTCCAGGCATGCTGGGAGTTGTAGTTTTGCAACAGCTGGAGGTCCGCAGGTTGGAGACCACTGCTGTATGCTGTATCCCTATGCCCGGGCTGCAAAAGATAAAGAAAATAAACTTAACTTACCTACGTCGGCCCTGGAACGCCGGACAGCCGTCAGCTCATCACCGGCCGGAGCGATGTCCTGCCCCTGCCAGTGATCGGCTGAGCTCACTGTCATGTAAGAAGTCGGCTTCTTACATGACAGTGGGCTCAGCCTATCACTGGCCAGGGCAGGACATCGCTCCGGTCGGTGATGGGCTGACGGCTGTCCTCCCCCGTCCCCAGCGTGTGGCCGAGGTGGGTGAGTTAGAAGTTTATTTTCTGTATCTTTTGCAGCCCGGGCATAGGGATACAGCGGACAGCAGTGGTCTCAAACCTGCGGACCTCCAGCTGTTGGAAAACTACAACTCCCAGCATGCCTGGACAGCCGTTGGCTGTCCAGGCATGCTGGGAGTTGTAGTTTTGCAACAACTGGAGGTCCGCAGGTTGGAGACCACTGGCGTACAGTGAGTTCCAGCGCCGGTGTCTGCCCCCAACAAAGAGGAGGAGGGCAGTGCTTGACATCTGTGAGTAGTACCCCGCTGGTCTGATCATTAATTGGGGGGAGCAGAACAGTGCTGGCGGGTCACATGATTAGGGGGACAGAACAGCGCTGGCGGGTCACATGATTTGGGGGGGGTGGGGTGAGAAAATACAGTTATATACCGTGGAACCGCCGTAAGTTAAAAAAAATACCGTGATACACATATTTGGTCATACCGCCCAGCCCTACCTCCTAGTACACCTGAACATGGCATATGAAAATGTTTATTTTAAATCAAGCGACCTATAAGAAGCTGACCAAAATGGAACAAAGAAGTGGTTTATTATCAAGGCTAAACAAAGCCTAAAAAAGATGAACCCGACAGCTGGCAGGGCCATAATTATCCTCTACGCCAGCCTGCCTAACAGCCACAATTACAAGGTAAATGAGAGCACAAAGCAAGCGTCAGAGTCGTGTTTACAAACCTTGGGATTTCATCTTCCTCCCACTGCACCAAGGTGGCACTGAAGGAGTTTCCTGGGAGGGTATCTTTAAGTGCTTTCATATCTTGTGAGACATCTCCTGTACAAAGGCAAAAGGATAGATACATAGGTAAGTTGATAAATGGCAGTTTTCATGTAAAATAGCCACTCTTTGTTTAAGGTTATTCTAGAACAGCGTGTAGGAAGAACTGCAGCTGCCAAGGGACTTGGAGGAAAAATGTATTTGTTGTACCAAAGTTGGCACCTGGTGGGCATTGTGGTTAACGAGAGGGCATTCTAGTTAGTAATGTGGCCACTGACTAAAATAGGGGAACACAGAGGGGCATACTAGCTGGCAATGAAAAGGCATTGGCTAACACTAAAAGGACAGTGTCCCAGACCTTCAGATTGACAAAAGGTGGTTGTGCCTTGCACTCTATGGGATAGGAAGGTGGTACAGTGTAATATGTTACTCAGGAGCTCAATTTGAAGACAAAGTTTATGAAGGACATGCAGTTTTATCTTCCCTTTTTAGGGTATGTTCACATGTAGCGTACGTGCTGTGGATTTTATTCTTCCCTTTATTCTTCACTTTTTAGGGTATGTTGACATGTATCCTACATGCTGCGGATTTTATGCGGTTTTCAATTATTTACTTATATTGATTACCGTATTTTTCGCCGTATAAGACGCACTTTCTTCCCCAAAACTGGGGGGTCTTATACGGCGAATACACATTAAAACCCTGTCCTATTGCGGCGGTCCCTGCGGCCATCAACGGCCGGGACAAGCGGCTAATACAGGACATCACTGATTGCGGTGATGCCCTGTATTAAACCTTCAGACGCGGCGATCAAACCTGACTGCCGCGTATGAAGTGAAACTAACCCGGCTGCTCAGTCTGGCTGTTCGGGACTGCCGCGGTGAAATAGCGGCGTCCCGAACAGCTTACAGGACACCAGGAGGGACCTTACCTGCCTCCTCGGTGTCTGCTCCGTGCCGGGATCCCCTGCATGGCCGGCGCTCTCCTTCCTCGTCATCAAGCACGCCGTCCCGTCATCCAATAGGAGCGGCGTGCGTGGCGACATGCGCGTAGCGACATGATGGCGGCAATGGAGAGCGAGGATACCAGGCAGCAGAGACGTTCCGGAGCAATGGGGACACGGCGACAGCGATGGAGGGCGACATCCAAGACAGCGGTGACGGGTCCGGAGCGGCGGGGACACGTGAGTATTACCTCCTTTACCAGTGGTCTTCAACCTGCGGACCTCCAGATGTTACAAAACTACAACGCCTGGCATGCCCGGACAGCCAACGGCTGTCCGGGCATGCTGGGAGTTGTAGTTTTGCAACATCTGGAGGTCCGCAGGTTGAAGATCACTGTCCTATACTTTACATTGTATTTGGTTCAGAATCTTTTTTTTCTAGATTTTCATCCTTTAAAATTGGGTGCGTCTTATATGCTGGAGCATCTTATATGGCGAAAAATACGGTAATTCCTTTAGGATTATTGAACACAGAGTATAATTAAAATTTAGAAACAGACATGGCCATACATTCACATCTTGTAAATTGATCTATTGCTTCTCAGCACAATTACCAAACATTAAGTAGTTTGTTATATAAATTTTGATCTGTACAAGCCCACTTGCCATTTCAAAGTCACCTGGTTCAAGTGGGTCCCTAAGTTAAAATGATGACTGCCGCCGCAACACCAGTTCCCAAAGGAGGGATAACCCAGTCATCCAGCAGCCCCACTACTGCCAGATTTATCTCCCAACTTTGGGCCACACCATCCCACAGACACATTGCCACAGCAACAATGGCTGCTGCACAGCATCACACAGGTGTGAACAGAGCACAAGGTTTACCTGGGAGAAGCTAGGAATAAGCCCTTATGCAGTCTGCGCCCATTTGGCCCAGGCATTTTTAATTATGGCACCAGGAGACTGTATAAAGGGTAGAGTCATATGTGCCATATTTTGCTGCATATTTGCTGCTTTGTACTTTACTACCCATTGAAGTCAATGGGTAGGAAAATACGGAGTTGATTTTGTTAGCCATTAACTTCAATGGGTAGAATTATAGACAACAGCAAATACGCAGCAAAATACGGCATGTGTGACCCTACCCTAAGGGTGTATTCACACACACACAAAGGAACAACTGCAGATTTGAAGTTGTAAACTAATTGTGCTCCGGTGGAAAACTTTTTTTATTTTATTTTTTTAATCAACTGGTGCCAGAAAGTTAAACAGATTTGTAAATTACTTCTATTAAAAAATCATATTCTTTCCAGTACTTATTAGCTGCTGAATACTACAGGGGAAATGCTTTTCCTTTTGGAACACAGAGTTCTCTGCTGACATCATGACCACAGTGCTCTCTGCTGACATCTATGTCCATTTTAAGAACTGTCCTGAGTAGGAGAAAATTCCCAGAGAAAACATATGCTGCTCTGGACAGTTCCTAAAATGGACAGAGATGTCAGCAGAGAGCACTGTGGTCGTGATGTCAGCAGAGAGCACTGTGTTCCAAAAAGAAAATAATTTCCTCTGTAGTATTCAGCAGCTAATAAGTACTGGAAGGATTAAGATTTTTTAATAGAAGTAATTTACAAATCTGTTTAACTTTCTGGCACCAGTTGATTTAAAAATAAAAAAAGTTTTCCACTGGAGTACCCCTTTAACAAGGCAATTTTCGATTAACTTGTAACATCTGCAACTGCTGATTTTACAACTGCGAATTCGCAACTTCAAACCTGTAGTATGGTCCGGTATGTGTAAATGCACTCTTAGGGTACTTTCACACGTGCATAATCCCTAAACAGATTATGTTGCTAGGCTACCCATTAACTTCAATGGACCTGCAGCAAATCTGTAAGCAGGGAATTCCGCAGTGGATTATGTACTTCTGAATGTACCCTAAGAGTGTTTTCCTGGTTTCTCCTAGGCTAGGAGCACATAGTAAAGTGAGCGTGGTGATCCGTTCATACTGCTGTGGGTCTGCCATTGTTGCTGTGGTGTGACGTGGCCCAGAGCAGGGGCTAGGTCTAGCAGTAGTGGGGCTGCCAGACCACTGGGTCACTGGGTCTTCTTATGAGCACTGGTATTGTGGTGAAAAATCCTTCCAACAAAAGGAAAAATAGCATTGTGGCGATAGTGGTTGTAACCCAACACTACACCATTTCAAGTTAGGGATCCACTCTAATCAGGAGGCTGTAAAGTGGCGGAGTGGGCTTGTACAATTTCATTAATCAACAAATAATCGATTATGAAAATACATGTCAACTATTTTCATAATTGATTGGTCAATTAGCTGGTCAGTCAATTTCTAAAGTTCACATACACTTAACAATTCTCACTGTGTATATATGCAACTGTGGTCCTCAGCACCCTATTAAGTGAAGAGGGGGCCCAGCACACACGATCTTCTGCTTCCTGGAGCTATCATGAGTCCCCGGTTGTCAGGCTCTGTATTAAAGGCCAGACTCGCAATGGTTGCAGAGAAAAGATGCATGAAGTGGAAGTAAATGGACTTCTGGGGGCACGGAGGATGGACAACCAGGAAATGTGCTGCTCCTCCTATCTGGCCACAGTAAGAAACAGGGAGGGGGGTATAGCCCTTACAAGGAAAAAAATAAAATAAAATATATATATATTTAAAAAAAATATACGGATTTAAGGAGTACCTGTCACGATCTGGTTACATTTTATAATCCTCCCAGTTAACTGCCTCCATCATGATAATCCACCCCCGCCATTATTCTTATTATTTTTTAGTTTTCTACCTTGATATTTCTCTGTATTTTCTGCTCATTCAGAGTCAGATTCACAGACTGGGAAGGGGCGTTACCCAGCAAGCGCGACATCATCTGAAGCCATACAGGGGAGAACTTCCTCCCTCACTCTGCTACACACAGACCAGAGCAGTTCAGTGTGAGATGAGCTATGATTGGCTAAAGCTGCACACACCCCCCTCAGCACTACAGACTGCATTTCCTGACTTTGGACTTCTGCCAGGCCAGCAGGAGTCCAAAGTCTGTGCAAGAGATGGGGTGAAATGTGCTCTGGACAAGTAGGGAGACACCTAGTGTCAGCTTTTTTAAACACAAATAAAACATAGAAAACTTCATTTTTTTTTTTTTTTAAAGTAAGTACATTAAAAAGATTTTTTATTTACCATAAGGAGTGCAATAGCAACAATGGGGGAGATTTATCAAAACCTATGCAAAGGAAAAGTTGCCCAGTTGTCCAAAGCAACCAATCAGATTGCTTCTTTCATTCTTTAGAGGCATTGTTAAAAATGAAAGAAGCGAGCTGATTGGTTGCTATGGGCAACTTTTCCTCTGGACAGGTTTTAATAAATCTTCCCCAATAAGATTTAATGAGAGTGCCCATTTAACCCCTTAAGGACTCAGGGTTTTTCAGTTTTTGCATTTTCGTTTTTTCCTCCTTACCTTTTAAAAATCATAACCGTTTCAATTTTTCACCTAAAAATCCATATTATGGCTTATAATTTGCATCACCAATTCTACTTTGCTGTGACATTAGTCATTTTACGTAAAAATCCACAGCAAAACGGTAAAAAATATCATTGTGCGAGAAAATCTAAGAAAAAACGCAATTTTGTAACTTTTGGGGGCTTCCGTTTCTATACGCAGTGAATATTTCGGTAAAAATGACACCTTATTATTCTGTTGGTCCATACAGTTAAAATAATACCCTACTTATATATATATATATATATATTTGTCGTACTTCTGGAAAAAATCATAACTACATGCAGGAAAATTTATACGTTTAAAAATGTCCTGTTCTGACCCCTTTAACTTTTTTATTTTTCCACGTACAGGGCGGTATGAGGGCACATTTTTTGCGCCATGATCTGAAGTTTTTATCGGTACCATTTTTGTTGTGATCGGACTTTTGTTCACTTTTTATTCATTTTTTTATGGTATAAAAAGTGACCAAAAATACGTTTTTTTGGAATTTTTTTTACGTGTATGCCATTGCCCGTGCGGTTTAATTAACGATATATTTCTATAGTTTGGACATTTACGCACGCAGCGATACCACATATGTTTATTTTTATTTACACTTATTTTTTTAATGGGAAAAGGGGGGCGATTCAAACTTTTATTAGGGAAGGGGCTAGCAACACTTTTTTTGTACTTTTTTTTTTTGCAATGTTATAGCTCCCATAGGGGCCTATAACACTGCACACACTGATCTTTTACACAGATCACTGGTGAGTATTAACATACCTGTGATCAGTGTTATCGCTTGACTGCTCCTGTCTGGATCTCAGGCACGGAGCAGTCATTCGCCGATTGGACACCGAGGAGGCAGGTAGGGGCCCTCCCGGTGTCCTGTAAGCTGTTCGGGACGCCCTCCCGATGTCCTATAAGCGGTCCCGAGCAGCTCGACTGAGCAGCCGGGGGGATAGTTTCACTTTCGCTTCAGACGCGGCGGTCAGCTTTGATGGCCGCATATGAAGGGTTAATACAGGGCATCACAGCGATCGGTGAGGTCCTGTATTAGCCGCGGGTACCGGCCGTTGATGGCCACCAGGACCGCCGCGATATGCATATCGCGGGAGCCGGCGCAGGACGTAAATATACGTCCTTCGTCGTTAAGGAATTAAGGACTGAGCCCTTTTTTCACCTTAAGGACTGAGCCTTTTTTTGCAATTCTGACCACTGTCACTTTATACATTAATAACTCTGGGACGCTTTTACCGTTTATTCTGATTCAGAGATTGTTGTTTTTTCGTGACATATTCTACTTTAACATAGTGGTACATTTTTGTTGTTACTTGCATCCTTTCTTGGTGAAAAATGGATATTCCAAATAAATTATATATTGAGTCACATATAAAATATGTCTACTTTACCTGAGGAAGGGTCCCTTTCGGACCAGAAACATGTTTTTAGTGCAATAAAGTATACTTTGGACCTGGAAACGTGTCCTACTGCTTATATCGGAGACCAGCACCCAGGAGAGCTCAATTTTTACATTTCAAATGCTTTTACTTTTGGAACACAGAGGGCTTCAGAATTCAGCAGCAATTTTCCAATTTTTTACGAAAATTTCAAAATCGGAATTTTTTTAGGGACCAGTTCAGTTTTGAAGTGGATTTGAAGGGCTTTCATGTTAGAATTACCCCATAAATTACCCCATTAAAAAAACTGCACCCCTCAAAGTATTCAAAATGACATTTAGAAAGTGTGTTAACCCTTAAGGTGTTTCCCAGGAATAGCAGCAAAGAGAAGGAGAAAATTCTAAATCTTAATTTTTTTTTACACTCGCATGTTCTTGTAGAGCCATTTTTTTTATTTTTACAAGGGGTAAAAGGAGAGAAATCCCCCGAAAATTTGTAATCCCATTTCTCTCGAGAGCGGAAATATATCATATGTGGGTGTTAAGTGCTCCGTGGGTGCACTAGAGGGCTCAGAAGGGAAGGCGAGACAATGGGATTTTGGAGAGTGAATTTTGCTGAAATGGTTTTTGGGGGGCATGTCACATTTAGGAAGCCCCTGTGGTGCCAGAACAGAAAAAAAAAAAAGAACACATGGCATACTATTTTGGAAACTACACCCTCAAGGAACATACAAAAGGGGTATAGTTAGCCGTAACACCCCACAGGTGTTTGACGACTTTTCGTTAAAGTCGGATGTGTAAATGAAATTTTTTTTTTCACTAAAATGCTGTATTTTTCCTCAAATTTCACATTTTTACAAGGGGTAATATGAGAAAATGCCCCCCAAATCTGCTGGCACACTACAATGCTCAGAAAAGAAGGAGTCACATTTGGCTTTTGGAAAGCAAATTTTGCTGAAATGGTTTTTGGGGGGCATGTTGTATTTAGGAAGCCCCTATGGTGCCAGAATAGTGGACCCCCCCCCCCCCCCCCACACACACATACACACACGACCCCATTTTGGAAACTACCCCCTCACAGAATTTAATAAGGGGTGCAGTGAGCATTTACACCCCGCTGGCATTTTTACAGATCTTTGGAACAGTGGGCTATGCAAATTAAAAATTACATTTTTCATTTTCACGAACCACTGTTCCAAAAATCTGTCAGACACCTGTGGGCTTAAATGCTCACTGCACCTTTTTTACATTCCATGAGGGACGTTACGTTTTTCATTTTTATTGGGAGGGGGGCAGTGTAAGGGGGTGTTTGTGTTTTACCCTTTATTATGTGTTAGTGTAGTGTTTTTAGGGTACATTCGCACTGGCGGGGGTTTGTGGTGAGTTTTCCCGCTAGGAGTTTGAGCTGCTGCGGAACACTTACTGCAGGCACACCTCCAGCTGTTGCAAAACTACAACTCCCAACATGTACTGATCGCCGAAGGGCATGCTGAGAGATGTAATTATGCAACAGCTGGAGGTATGCAACTACAACTCCCAGCATGGTGAGACAGCCTGGGAGTTGTAGTTTTGCAAGATTTAAAGGGCCACGGCTTAGAAACCACCGCACAGTGAGCTCCAAACTGTGGCCCTCCAGATGTTGCAAAACTACAAATCCCAGCATGCCCAGACAGCAAACTGCTGTCTGGGCATGCTGAGAGTTTTTTTTTGCAACATCTGGAGGGCTACAGTTTAGATACCACTGTATAGTGGTCTCCAAACTGTAGCCCTCCAGATGTTGCTAGGCAACTCCCCAACTTCCGTAGTCTACACCAGGGAGCCAGCCGCACGTGATTGCCGCCCATCGCCATCGATGGTAAGTGACCTCCAGCACCGGTCACCGTCTGTTCCCCTGTTCTGCCAGCACTACTGTGGGTGGGCAGAACGGGGGAACCAAACTTTAATAGAAGTAATTTACAGATCTGTTTAACTTTCTGGCACCAGTTGATTTAAAACATTTTTTTTTTCAGTGGAGTACCCCTTTAATCCATCTGCCAACTGTATCTTTAGAGGCTTTCTTGCCTCTATTCCTACCCCCATACTGAACAAAAAGATTCTCATCTGACCACCATTAAGCTGTAGCTTCTAGGTATTTGAAAATAATCCTAACATCGAGGGCATGAAAAACACGTTCTTTCCGATTCTTGGGGTTCAGACAAAAAGAAGGTAAAATAATCTCTTGGCTTCTACTAAAAAAGAAGACACATTGGGGAAAAACTCTGGACGGGGTCTGAGAATTATTTTCTCATCTGTGACCTTAAAAAAGGGTTCCCCAATAGAAAGGGCCTGGATTTCCCCCACTCTGCGGGCTGTAGTAATGGCCATTAAATAGGCTGCTTTCCAAGAAAGAAATTTAATTTTGGCAGCAGAGGCAGGTTCAAAGGGGTTTTTGGTTAACCCTGATAGGATAACATTGAGATCCCAGCTGGTTATGGAAGGTCTGGACCTGGGTCTGACAACACTGACCCCCTTAATGAATCTTTTAACTAGTCTATCCTCGGCTAGAGATGTACCAAGAAAATTAGATGTTACCTGCACCTTATAAGTGCTACAACTAAGACCCTTTTGTAGACCCTCCTGCAAAAACTCTAAGATAACAGAAATGTTAGGATTATCTATATCAAAGGGTCTATCCCGCAACCTGATTACATTTATGCCAGGTTCTAGTGTACACAAAAACTGTAGAAGGTTTCCTCCCTGACTGGATCGTAGAGATGACAGGGTCTCTAACAAAGGGAACGAGTTCATCTTGGACCAGACAGGAGCTACTAGAATCACTCTCCCTTTCCATTCCCTTATCTTCCTTAGAACAGCTGGAAGAAGAGTAAAAGGGGGAAAGGCATAGGCCAGGTTCCAATGCCAGTCCTGACTCAGTGAATCCAGACCGCCCCCCAGCCTGTCCCGCTTGCATCTGTAGTTAACGTCACTACTTGCGAATGGGAACAAACTACTCCTACCGAAAGATTTCTCCTGTCCTGCCACCAATTCAGAGATCTCTTGGTGACCAAGGAGATAGGAATCAAATTGTCTGGGGAAGACTGACTCTTGTCCCAGTGTGAGAGGAGATTTGCCTGCAGGGGTCTGGAGTAGAATTGACTCCATGCAACTGCTTGTATGCAGGAAGTCATGAGGCCAAGGATCCTCATGCATTCCCGGATAGAAGCGCAAGACCTCTTCTAAAGAGTCTCTACTTTGTGAATCAGAGCGTCCTTCTTGGCCTCTGGGAGAAAGGATGTGTGAGCAACTGAATCTAGAGAGATTCCCAGGAAAACCTTGCAGATGAAGGAAGCTAGACTTGACTTTTCCCAATTTACCTGCCCCCCCCCCCCCCCCCCAAAAAAAAACTGAAAGAGATCCAAGGACTTTGACAGGTGATATTGGATCTCTTCCCCAAATCTCGCTACAAGCAGGAAGTCAACCGGATAAGGAAAAATCTGGATGCCTTGCTGCCTTAAGTGGGCGACCATCTCCACTACAAGTTTGGTAAAAAATCGAGGGGCAGAGGAGATCCCGAATGGGAGACAACAGAACTGAAAATGGCGAATTTCTTCATTTAGAAACACCGCAAACCGAAGGTACTGCTGGTACCAGGAGTGAATAGGGACATGGTAGTATGCGTCCTTCAAGTCTACCGAGCACATCAGAACATTCTGAGAAATCAGAGGGACTATTCCATCTCCACTTGTTGAGGTGTTTTAAGTTTATTATCGGCCGATAAGACCCATTCAGTTTCCTCACCAGATAGAGTCTGGAGTAAGGACCCCGACCTTCCTGATCTAAGGGAACCGGAGAAACAACTCCTAGGGACAACATATCTAGGACACCTTTTTGCAGCTGAGCTTACTCTGTGGGGGAAGAAAGTAAAGTGACCTGAAAATTGTTGGGTGGTAGACTTAGAAATTCTATTTTTAGGCCTTGAAGTATTACCTGTAGGACCCAAGGGTTTGAAGTTATACTGGCCCACTGGTCCCCAAACAGTAGAAGCCTATGCAAAAACATTGAACATGAGGCGGCGCATTTCCGAGCAGTCCTGGCGCTGGCATGTTTTGCTGGCACTCCAATGTCTGTGGAATGTCCGTGCTGATATTTTCCGTGCAGACATTCCAACGTGTGAACATAGCCTAAGGCTGCATTTACACCAGGTTCACGGCAGCCAGAGTTAGCATTACTGAAAACCGTGGTCTGCTGCGCTTTTCAGTCTGGCAGAAAAAAAGAAAGGGGGAGGGGGTGGGCGGGAATATTGTCCATAAATTATCCAGCGAGAGTCGCTAGCTACCTCCATCCGACTAACTGAAATGAATGGGTCACGGCACGGGTACAGCAGGAATATGGCAGCAACCGGCTTTCAAATTCTCCTGCTGGATTCAGCAGCAGGGATTCGGTAATATAAAGTTTAGAACTTCTCCCGCCTATCCTGATGTATGCCCAAATCATGGTGTGAATGCAGCCTTATAGATGCACACCAGGACTAAGTGGCGGGTACACATTATGGGAAAAATGTTTCTGGATTCTTGTCTTTCAGAGAATACTTAGCCGACTGTAAGTTCTACAAACAGCTCCATGGAAACAAGAATTCAGAAAAAGCTTAGCATGACTCAGTACTGTTTGACCAGAGCGGACGCTAAATCATTTCCAGATGCACTTACTGACAGGCAGCAGCCTGGAGGGGCAGCAACTGCTATGTGACCTCTTATTAAAAGATGATGACTTGCCAGAGCATGCACTCACCTCCAGGTCTAGGACGTGGTCCTCTTCAAGCCTAATAACTGATTAACCCCTTAAGGAAATGGGCACTGTTGTCCCTAAGGACCAAAAGATTATGCTTTGTTTTTATCTCTTGGGATCTTAAAGAGTACCTGTCTTGACCTTGTTAAATTATATAATCCTCCCAGTTCACTGCCCCATCATGATAATCTTCCCATAGTAAGTAGGGCCTACAAATGTTAATATATTAGCAATTACATTTATGGAGAAAAGGCAGATATTTATAAGGAGATGTAAGAATAGCCTTATTTACCACCACTCACCATACATCGTTATAGTTGAGGGTGCATTCGCAATACGTTTGCTTATTTTAACATATACTTTTTTTTTTTTTTTTTTTAAGGAGAAGACAGGTCAACGGATGCTTAAAGGGTACCTCTCATCAAATAAACTTTTGATATATTTTAGATTAATGAATGTTGAATAACTTTCCAGTAGCATGTTAATGAAAAATATGCTTCTTTCTATTGTATTTTTCCCGATCAGTCCTGTCAGCAAGCATTTCTGACTCATGCTGGAGTCCTAAACACTCAGAGCTGCCAGCCTGCTTTGTTCACAGCCAAACAGGCTGTGAACAAAGCAGGCAGGCAGCTCTGAGTGTTCTCCTTTGTGAACAAAGCAGACTGGCAGCTCGTAGTGTTTAGGACTTCAGCATGAGTCTGAAATGCTTGCTGCCAGGACTGGTAGGGAGACCCCTAGTGGTCATTTCTTCAAAGTGGAAAATTAAATAGAAAGAAGCATATTTTTTAATAACATGCAATTGTAAAGTTATTCTGCATACATTAATCTATAATATATCAAAAGTTTTTTTGATGAGAGGTACCCTTTAAATGGGCAATGTCACCAACTTTTTTGATATGTTGTAGTACTTCTGTACTACAACATATCTCTAATATAGTTTAATTATTTTTAATTTTTTATTAACATAGTGTATTTTACATTTGAAAACGGGCCACTAGGGGTCTCCGTCCTAGTGGCCGACTGCAGCCTGGCATGACGTCACGACTGAATTCGGACCGATGCCGGCCGGGCAATCGGTCCGAATTCATTCAGGCTGCGCTCGCTCCCTGCCTGTCAATCAGACAGGCGGGAGCGAGTGCTGAGTACAAAAGCAGCACGCATTGGCTCCCCTGCTCCCTGGCCTCGCACGCCAGCCCCGCCTCCCGTCGCTGCTGCCAGACTGTCCTGCAGTTTGGTATGAGGGGGGAGCGGATTCGCTTGGCGGGGTTCGGGTAGCGGGGGTCCGGGGTGGGTAATTATAGTGTGAAATTTGCAAGGTTGACTAATATGAGGCCTTGAATCTGCCAGACCATTGGTTCCAGGTATCGCAGGTCACAGCAAATCACTGACAAGTGGCGGTGGGGGGGGGGTTGCGCCGCGGCCATGGAAGGATATTGTTTTTAACACAGGGTTCCTCCAGTTGTTTCACCACTACAACTCCCAGCATGCCCCGACAATAGATGTGGCTGGGAGTTGTAGTGGTGAAACAGCTGGAGGCACCCTGTGTAGAAGAACTAAGAGCAGAAGTGCCAAAGCAGGCATCAGTGACATCGCGCCTGCTGGGGAAGTCTGCCTGGTAGTGAGCACACTACCAGGCAGACAAAAAGGCAGGGTGGGGGTTAGGGATAGATGGACAATAGGCAGGGACAGGAAAAAAAAAAAGGATGTCATTTTTTTAGGGCCGATATCGATAATCTGTGGCCTTTCAGGCCGATCGCCAATAACTTATAACGTTATTTCGGTATAAGTTATCGGCTATTTCCACCCCCCCCCCCCCCCCCCCCCAGGGCACGAAAAAGCGGCTGCAGATCATTGAATCAATGAACTGCAGCTGCTTTTGCGGGACCAGAGACCACCACCCGCTTCTCTCCCCCTGCCGGTCCTTAGTCCACCACCCCATTGTCTCCCCCATGCCCGGTTTTATAATTACCTGTCCTCGGGGTCCGCGCTACTTCTAGATCCGGCAGCGTTCTGAGCTGTCACTGTGCGCACTGAAAGTGAAGTTGCATTGAGGACGCCACTCATCATTGCGCAGCGCACAGGATGCCGCAGGAGCCAGAAGAAGTAGTGCAGACCCCGGGAACAGGTAATTATAAAACCGGGGATGAGGGAAGCAATGGGGCAGCGGCGGTCTCTAATCGGGGCGGTGGGGGGGGGGGGCTTGGGGGTGCATTATCGGATTATCGGCAAGGTAATTGCCGAAACCGATTATGTCCAAAATCGTGAATATCGGTCAATCCCTAGTGGGAGCTACTGTTTAAAACAGATACTGCTGTATGCTATATCCCAATCACTTACATTATTTAAAAAAAGACTAATGTATATATTTTACAATTTATCATCTATAAAGGTTGGATTGGTGCTTAACATATGAAAGATCAATGAGCTTAAAAGTCTCTAAATAAATAAGTAAATAAAAAAAAAATTATGCAGCTCACTGGTTACCTTATAGGAGTATTCCAGGATTTTTTTTTTTATTTGACTATACTAGAGGGGCTGTAAAGTTAGTGTAGTTCATAATATAGTGTCTGTACCTGTGTGTGACGGTTTTCTCACTAGTCTTCTGTGATTTTCACCCAAATATTTATTTTTACCAGCATACAAAATGACTGTTGTCTCAGATTTTTCCCAGGTTGCAATGTGACCGAGACCTGACTCACTAGTCAGCTGATGACAGGGAGCCTGTCTGCTTCAATGGGTGGAGGGATCGCTTGGTGGGAGAGAGATCAATCTGCAACTAATGCAACAGCTGTAGGCACCCTTATTGAAAACCACAGGTCTTTTGAATGGATGCAGCTCATTTATGTTTCAATGGGTGGGGTCGCTGATGTGTGGGAGGGAGGAAAATGGAATTATGGGATTTGTAGGCAAAAGAAGAAAACTCAAATAGGAAATACCAGTTCACATAAAGCTAGCCACAGTGTTATAGTAATCTCACAACATAGACATTTAGCCCCAAGACAAGCGCAGATCCTTCCTAAGCATGTCCATTACTGTCTGCCAGGTACGTACTAAAATCACCTTATGGTGGATAACCCCTTTAATACATGTGAAAACTTTTATTGTATGGGTTGTTAGGGGTAGGGAGAAAGGTTTTCATTTGTGGAATCATTTTATTTACGGTAACTATACAAACACTTTGCAACTTTTCTACAACAATAATGTACTGTCATGTGTCAGGATAGTACATTATTACATACATATTTACAACATCCCGCTGTCACTGTCCAGACTAGTAGGTATTGGAAAGTGGGGGCCTAAGGCTATGTATCTCCATGCGGATATTCCTCTGAATGCGTTGCATCAGCACCGCTCAGGAATGTGCCATCTCATAGACGGCAGTGCATTCTGTGCAGACAGGTCCATTCTTTCTGTGGACACTGGAATTTGAATTTCCGGCGCAGAAATTCTGCTATGTGCAAAGTGCAACAGAATCCCATTGAAATCAATGGGACTCTCCTGCTGCTGAATCTTTGTACGGAATTCAAATGGGGAATTCTGCATGGAAGTTCTGGAGTGTGAACATAGCGTCAGCTTTCAGCAGTAAGAGACAGCTTCATTATGGAAATCATGCAATTATGCGTAATCCTTAGCATGGGGGATAAGTTTTAGTAGCTGGATAACCCCTTTGAGGAAAATTAACACAGGTGTAATTTGCCTCTGTATTACATTCATTATTTGAAGACTATAATAAAGATAGTGTCAATAATATGAAGAATTAAAGTACAAATGCATTTTGCATCTGTTTCTTATCTAGAAGACAGCCCACAAGTATTTACCTAATCCATAATGGGGTTATATTTTATATTCTTGTTATGGATATATTTCCAAGCGCTCATGTGAAACAGGTCGACAACAGCCACTGCTTGTGGTATACATCAGAAAACTGTCTGAATATTATACCAATATACACCAGCGTGTACATGATGGACCGTTTCACTTCAATGTATAAATGACTACGTTCAGGACATACACCAATTTTTTATTTACATAATTTATTTATTATTATTTTTTTAAGAGATAAAAAAAGCAATCGTCCCACAGAAAATCAAATAGTATATGAAAGCCAACGTAATAATTTTTCACATTGAAATTAGTGCATCCTCATATGTAGGCTTTGGTAAACATTGTGGGGGGGGGGGGGGGGATTGGTCAGCCAATGTCTATCTATGAATTTCAAAGTAACCCTGCCCTCTGCAGGCAGTGCAGAAACATACAAAGCATACTATAGGCACATATGTTGTGAAAATTCACAACATACAACTATACTGGGGAAATCGTTCTGCCATCTTCACGATTATATTACCAGATTCATACTCATGATGGGAGCTAATCTGGTCACAGAAATATATTAGCAAACTGTCACAAAATTTTAAGCATAAAAATATCTAATAAGGATTTACCTTTCCTCCGTGCCCTCCGGAACTTTACAGCAGCAAGATTGATCAGGTTCATTCCATACAGGTTGTAATCAATGAAGAGCTGAAGAAGATAGGGGACATGGGCTTCATGGGGCTGATAGCACTTATTCATCACAGCTCCACCTTGTAACAGCTCGCTCACTCTGGGGAAACAATAGAAAAAGGCACACTTTTAAACTTTGAGGGAAAACCAGACTTCTGTGCAGAGAAGGTCGTGCAGACATTTATGCAGAGAAGGCCATCATTCTTTACGTGATCCCTCCCACGGGGAACCTAATCCCAAAGTGAGCAGGAATTTCATTCAGTAATATACAAGTTAGGCCCCACTTACTATGGAGGAGATTTACCAAAACCTGTGCAGATTGCTTCTTTCATTTTGGAAAAGATCTCTGGAAAATAAAAGAAGCGATTTGATTGGTTGCTATGTTCAACTGGTCAACTTTTCCTCTGCGCAGGTTTTGATAAATCCCCTCCCAATATGTTTTGAGGATTCTTTTAGGCATTCTGTCAAAAAGGGATGCGGACATGCCCACAGACTTCAATGGTCTTAACATAGTCTAAAACTGTGACTGGCTCGGGAAGGGGTTAAAAAAAATTATGAACTTTAAAAAAAAAAAAAGAATAAATAAATAAAAAGTATTGCCATTTTCTTACCCCTGTAGCTTAAAAAAAAAAAAAAAGGTTCGCATACGAGGCCAAATTTTTTGCGCCATAATAATTTTTTTGTATCGGTACCATTTTGGTATTGATCTAAATTTTAAATCGCTTTTAACTTTTTTCTGGGATATTCAAAAAATTGCAATTCTGTGGTTTGGTATTTTTTTTTTACATTTACATAATTTACCGTACGGGATACATAATGTTATATTTTAATAGTTTATACAATTACGCACGCAGCGATACCAAATATGTTTATTTTTATTATGTTCACGTTTTTATATATGAAAAGGGGGTGATTGGAACTTTTAATATGGAAGGGTTTAATTTGTCTATTGTAAATTGTTATTAAAGCATTTTTTTTTTTTTTTTTTTACATTTTATTAGCCACTTAGGGGACTTTTAGGAGGAATCATTAGATTCCACATACAGATCAATAGAGTTCTATTGAACTCTATTTATCTGTGTGCTCTGCGATCCATTGATAGAGCCTAGTCCAGCCAGGCTCTATCAATCACAGAGCCACAAACCCCAGGGAAGCAGATGTATAGACTATAGTGGACTAGCCCACTAGGGAGCATTGACATGTCCCTTTAGACGCCGCTGTCAGCGGTGATATAAAGGGTTAATAGTCAGCCACGGTCTGGCAATTAGCGGCGGCCCCCAGCTACTGAGAACAGCCAGGGGCTGCAGAGTATGGAGCGGGCACGAGTCCAGAGCCCGCTCCATACACCCCTCTGAGCACCGCCGTGCTTGTCAGGGGCTTTCAGGTCTGGCCCTGCTTGCCTGAAACAGGGCTAAGGGCCTTAAAAAAATTCACCTGCCCGGCGTCCACTCAAATTAATGTAGCACTTTCCCATGGCAAAGAAGTAAAGCAAAAAACAAACAAAAAAACTAAAAGAAAACACTAAGAAACACCAAGTGGCAACATGGCCTTCCAAAGTTCATGGAGATTTTTTCAAATCTGTGTAGCGGAAGAGTGGTGCAGTTGTCCATAGCAACCAGATAGCATCAACCTGATTTGTTGCTATGGACAACGGCAACACTCTTCCTCTACATATATGTGTGTGTAAATCAATCGATTGTAGAACGGGACCCTTCACACAGTTTTTTCACAAAGCAAGGAGACCCAAACAGGCAGACATCACAGTTCAGTAGTCCTGGGTTTATTGTAGCAGTTCACATACAGAAACAAGTTCCTAACAACAGAAACTTAAATGTCCTATACATCAGGTTCTTTACATGAACTTTTGAGTTTGTCACCCAAAACTTGCCAGGTTCAGTCCCAAAAGTCAATCTTATTGGTGCAGTGTATCAGTACCCAACATACCAGAGACAAACTGGTCTTGCTTCAAAGAAACTCCTATCTGCTGCTCCCTGGCAATACTCACCTGTGAGATCAGGTTCAGGACACCATCACACACAGCAGAACTGGAGTATGGAAGTGACTCCCAAAGCCTGGATCCAAACCCTAGTCTATGTCAGATGTCTCGACAGAGGCCTATGTCTCGACAGAGGCCTATGTCTCGACAGAGGCCTATGTCTCGACAGAGGCCTATGTCTCGACAGAGGCCTATGTCTCGACAGAGGCCTATGTCTCGACAGAGGCCTATGTCTCGACAGAGGCCTATGTCTCGACAGAGGCCTATGTCTCGACAGAGGCCTATGTCTCGACAGAGGTCTATGTCTCGACAGAGGTCTATGTCTCGACAGATGTCTATGTCTCTAAAAATGTCTATGTCTCTAAAAATGTCTATGTCTCTACATAAAATATATATACATACACAAAACACACACAAGTGGATGGATAGACAGACAGAAAGACAGACTTTTTTTTTTTTATTGTCATCAACAAGGTAACTCCTGCAGGACAAATGATTATGGAGCAGTAATTGCCACTTATTTTCCGGAGCCCCCTCAGGGCTGATCCTTCAACCATCTACCTGTAATCAGGACCTACCACAGGGAACCGATCCCTGAAGGCAAGCACTACCTAACTGAACACTGAGAAATGTCAATACTATACTATGATAAAATACCTACAAAGGACAAGGCATAGAAACTGATTTAGAACAACCAAAGTGGCATACCACACAGTATACATATACACATTTATTTGTATTTTTTGTTCATCTTTTTTAACATAGCACCTCAATACCTCCAACAGACACTGTGCGGTGCAGTGTAAACTCATCCTTAAAGAATTTCTCCTGTGACTGGACCTACAACACGTCTCTCTCAAATGAAGTGGTCATAGGGAACAACAGTCAATGGTACCCATTATGTAACTAGTGCTTCAGTCCCATAAAGGATTGTGCCAGTCCAGGCATTCGACCCCCAGTAAGAAAATGCATATTTTAGCAAGTTATCTGCATACTGAAAATGTTGTTCCAATATGCTCTATTCTCTTTAACCCCTTAACGACGCAGGACGCGCCGCGATCCCGCATCATATCGCGTCGGTCCCGGCGCTCATCAACGGCCGGGACCCGCGGCTAATACCACACATCGCCAATCGCGGCGATGTGCGGTATTAACCCTTTAGAATCGGCGGTCAGCTTCTAAAGTGAAAGTGACCCGGCTGCTCAGTCGGGCTGTTCGGGACCACCGCGGTGAAATCGCGGCGTCCCAAAGAGCTGACAGGACACCGGGAGGGCCCTTACCTGCCTCCTCGGTGTCCGATCGGCGAATGACTGCTCTGTGCCTGAGATCCAGGCAGGAGCAGTCAAGCGCCGATAACACTGATCACAGGCGTGTTAATACACGCCTGTGATCTGTGTAAAAGATCAGTGTGTGCAGTGTTAAAGGTCATTTAACCCCTTCCCTAATAAAAGTTTGAATCACCCCCCTTTTCCCATAAAAAAAAAAAACAGTGTAAAAAAATAAATAAAAATAAACATATATGGTATCGCCGCGTGTGTAAATGTCCAAACTATAAAAATATATCATTAATTAAACCGCACGGTCAATGGCGTACGCGCAAAAAAATTCCAAAGTCCAAAAAGCGTATTTTGGTCACTTTTTATACCATTAAAAAATGAATAAAAAGTGATCAAAAAGTCCGATCAAAACAAATATCATACCGATAAAAACTTCAGATCATGTCGCAAAAAATTAGTCCTCATACCGCCCTGTACGTGGAAAAATAAAAAAGTTATAGGGGTCAGAAGATGACATTTTTAAACGTATAAATTTTCCTGCATGTAGTTATGATTTTTTCCAGAAGTGCGACAAAATTAAACCTATATAAGTAGGGTATCATTTTTACCGTATGGACCTACAGAATAATGATAAGGTGTAATTTTTACCGAAATATGCACTGCGTAGAAACGGAAGCCCCCAAAAGTTACAAAATGGCATTTTTTCTTCGATTTTGTCGCACAATGATTTTTTTTTCCGTTTCGCCGTGCATTTTTGGGTAAAATGACTAATGTCACTGCAAACTAGAATTGGCGACGCAAAAAATAAGCCATAATATGGATTTTTAGGTGGAAAATTGAAAGGGTTATGATTTTTAAAAGGTAAGGAGGAAAAAAACGAAAGTGCAAAAACGGAAAAATCCTTAAGGGGTTAAAACCTATTCAAGCTTATCAGGATGTGAATATAGAAATACTATGATTTAGATGCATAAAATGTCACTAAGAGCAATAAAAATAATCCTGTCAGCTTTATTTATTGCTAAAAGCTGCAGACACCGTTGGATAGCTGGTAGGTAGAGCTGAGCGAACTAACAGTAAATTGGTCTGTAATGAACCTCGGACGTTAATTACTTTATTCTGCATAAATTAGTTCAGCTTTCCAAATGCTCCAGTTGCCTGGAAAAGTCCGAATGACAGTATTAAGCCTCCTAGGACTATATTCACTTTTTCCAAGGACCACAGCACTTGGAATGATGAACTTCGTTATGCAGACTACAGTAATTAATGGCCGAGCGGCTAGATTCGTTATGAACCAATTTACTGTAAGTTTGCTCTACTCTACTGGTAGGATGTAAAAACTTATTGTCCCTTCTCAGATGCGCATGATGGTTACTAAACTTACAAAATCACCTTTTTATATTTTTCAGTGTCAAGAAGCCTGGGCCGAGTTGCTCAAGGGCCACAGCCTGGCAAACCTCCTCAATTAGCCTCATCTCTCATCACCTCCTTGATTGACTTACAGGGCCCTGTAGATCAAAGAGGGGCTCGGAGGTGGGGGAAAGTGAGAAGGTGTGCCAGGCTGTTAAACTTTCACACAGCTCTGAGCACAAATACAGCTGACTTATTTCCTTTAAAGGAAATCGGTCATCAGTTTCACCTGCACTAACCTGTCTGTACAAACAGGTAGTGCAGGTGACACTGATGACAACCATACATACCTGATCCCGTTCCGTGCTCTGGTTCTTTCGCAATCTTTCGCCCTATCTTCTGTTCCAGGGCCGACTTGGAGCATGGACAGAGCTTTGTGACGCCAACGCTGCTGTTTGCTAGCAGTGGGACATGGCAGAAAACAGCAACAGTGACGTCATGAAGCTCCAGCTATGCTCTAAATCAGTCCCGGAACAGTAGAAGATTGCAGAAAAACCACAGCACGGAACAAGAACAGGCAAGTATGGTTGTCATCAGTGCCACCTGCACTACCCGTCTGTACCAACAGGTTAGTGCAGGTGACACTGATTACAGATTTCCTTTAACCCCTTAAGAGCTCAGCGTTTTTCAGTTTTTGCATTTTTGTTTTTTCCTCCTTACCTTTTAAAAATCATAACCCTTTCAATTTTCCACCTAAAAATCCATATTATGGCTTATTTTTTGCGCCACCAATTCTACTTTGCAGTGACAGTCATTTTACCCAAGAATCCACAGAAAAACGGATACAAAATAATTGTGCGACAAAATTGAAGAAAAAAATGCCATTTTGTAATTTTTGGGGGGCTTTTGTTTTTACGTAGAGCATTTTTCGGTAAAAATGACAACTTATTATTCTGTAGGTCCATATGGTTAAAATGATACCCTACTTATGTAGGTTTGATTTTGTAGTACTTCTGGAAAAAATCATAACTACGTGCAGGAAAATCTATACGTTTAAAAATGTCATATTCTGACCCCTATAACTTTTTTATTTTTCCGCGTATGGGGATGTATGAGAGCTCATTTTTTTTATCTGAAGTTTTTATCTGTGCCATTTTTGTTTTGATCGGACTTTTTCATGGCCTTTTATTCATTTTTTAATGGTATAAAAAGTGACCAAAAATACGCTATTTTGGACTTTTTAATTTTTTTTTTTACATGTACGCCATTAACCGTATGGTTTAATTAACTATATATTTTTATAGCTTGGACATTTGCGCATGCAGCGATACTACATATGTTTATATTTAATTTTTATTTACATAGTTTTTTTGTTTGTTTTTTATGGGAAAAGGGGGGTGATTCTGACTTATTAGGGAATGGGTTAAATCATATTTATTAACACTTTTTTTTCGCAATGTTATAGCCCCCATAGGGGGCTATAACATTGCACACACTGATTTCTTACACTGATCACTTCCATGCATTAATATGCCATTGATCAGTGTTATCGCCGCACAACTGTTCCTGCCTGGATCTCAGGCACGGAGCAGTCAGTTATATTGCTGGAGCTGGCGCAGGACGTAAATACACGTCCTGCATTGTTAAGGAGTTAAACAAGTGTCACAGTGAGATATCAATTACTTACCTTTTTACCATAGATGGATTAAACAGATAGATCTTCATGAACTGTTTCTCTTTTTCATGGTATCCATAGAAGGGGCTACAATAAAAAATAGTTTATTGTTTGAGAGAAGCTATAACTCAATCATCTAAAAATACATTTCACAATTGTAATTCAAATAAAAAAATTTAACTTTTGACCCATACTTATAGTATTTATACAGTATCATATAATCTCAAAGCTGTACAAAATGAGTTGTGGAGGAGTTTCATCAATGTCCTAGCCAACAAAAACCACTTATATAGCTAAGTTTATTCAATTATCATTTTATCAGGAAAAATGCTGTGATTTAATAGGCGCATACTTGGTGACTGCAACACCAGGTGATTGTCTCTCTAACCAGGAAACTTTACAATCTGCTTAAATCTAGGGCTAAAAGCTATATCTAATAACTACATTCACTGGCAATGATGTTCTACCACTACATACGGTTCTTTCTGATGGGTATTCATTTTGAGAGGCGAGAGGCAGAATTTCTAGGTATAGTGGTCAGCAAAACATGCTTTGGGTGCTGCAAATGGCAACTTAACACATTTACTTTGGATTTAAATCATATGTAATTCATCTGCCAGAATCATTATTAAAAGTACTGGCTAGGGAATACTACCTTTTATGATGGAACATTGCTGTAAATTAATTGGGACCCAATAGTGCATCACCTTGAACCCATCTTTTCAGTCCACTAATGGAAACTAAAGTGCAGTGCAGTGTTCTGTGTGACTAAAGTGACTAAGGTGTGGGGTCAATATTTTGGGTGTCCAACAGAAAGGCATTGCAGGCTGCTATGTGGCCCACAGACCGCACTAAGCAAGTAACTACAGCAAACAACATAAATAACATACACTCTGTATATGTGTGCTACCATATAGTTCATAATAATACTAATCATAGTTTCCAAACCTGTGTTAAACAGAAGATAATACATGACACACATCTAAGGATCTGTGTGATGTATCAAGTCTGAGTCTACTGGATTTCCTCTCCTTCGATTCACATGTTGACGCCATCTTTGCTTACCCTGCTTTGGAAGACTCAATTCTGGTATTATTGTCAGCAACACCACTGCAGCCTACAACAACATATTTGTTCAGTACTGGAACCTGAATAGACCCCAAGAAAGTCAATGGGGCTCATCAATTCTTCTTGACTCTAGTATAGACAGAGTCTCTTCTGTGTCCGGTTGCAAGATAAAGTATGCTTTTTATCAACTGCTTGCTGGGAAGACATGGAGGCACTGATGTCAGCTTTTAAATTTCATTATTATAAGTAGACTTAATGTAAGCAATGCTCGGAACTGCCTCTAGTTATTGGGATTTTGTTGAAAGCTAGCTCTAGTTATGGGGAATTGGTAAATGCTAGTTCTTGTTATGGGGCACTGGTAAAAGGGGCTATTGTTATGAAGGCACTGGTAAAATCTGTCTCATTATCAAGGCCCTGGTAAAAGGTGGCTCTTGTTATGGAGGCATTGGAAAAAGCTGCCTCTTGCTATGGAGGCTCTGGTAAAGCTGCCTCTTGCTAGAGAGGCTCTGGTAAAGCTAGCTCTTGCTATGGAGGCACTGGTAAAGCTAGCTCTTGCTATGGAGGCTCTGGTAAAGCTAGCTCTTGCTATAGAGACACTGGTAAAGCTAGTTCTTGCTACAGAGGCCCTGGTAAAGCTAGTTCTTGCTACAGAGGCACTGGTAAAGCTAGCTCTTGCTACAGAGGCACTGGTAAAGCTAGCTCTTGCTATAGAGGCTCTGGTAAAGCTAGCTCTTGCTTTGGAGGCTCTGGTAAAGCTAGCTCTTGCTATGGAGGCTCTGGTAAAGCTAGCTCTTGCTATAGAGGCACTGGTAAAGCTAGCTCTTGCTATGGAGGCTCTGGTAAAGCTAGCTCTTGCTACAGAGGCACTGGTAAAGCTAGCTCTTGCTATAGAGGCACTTTTAAAGCTAACTCTTGCTACAGAGGCACTAGTAAAGCTGGCTCTTGCTACAGAGGCTCTGGTAAAGCTGGCCCTTGCTACGGAGGCACTGGTAAAGCTAGCTCTTGCTATGAAGGCACTGGTAAAGCTAACTCTTGCTATAGAGGCTCTGGTAAAGCTAGCTCTTGCCATGGAGGCGCTGGTAAAGCTAACTCTTGCTACGGAGGCACTGGTAAAGTTAGCTCTTGCTACGGAGGCTCTGATAAAGCTAGCTCTTTCTATGGAGGCGCTGGTAAAGCTAACTCTTGCTACGGAGGCACTGGTAAAGCTGGCTCTTGCTATGGAGGCTCTGGTCAAGCTAGCTCTTGCTATGGAGGCACTGGTAAATCTAGCTCTTGCTATAGAGGCTCTGGTAAAGCTAGCTCTTACTATGGAGGCTCTGGTAAAGCTAGCTCTTACTATGGAGCCTCTGGTAAAGCTAACTCTTGCTATAGAGGCTCTGGTAAAGCTAGTTCTTGCTATGGAGGCATTGGTAAAGCTAACTCTTGCTATGGAGGCACTGGTAAAGCTAGCTCTTGCTATGGAGGCACTGGTAAAGCTAGCTCTTGCTATGGAGGCACTGGTAAAGCTAACTCTTGCTATAGAGGCTCTGGTAAAGCTAGTTCTTGCTATGGAGGCACTGGTAAAGCTAACTCTTGCTATGGAGGCACTGGTAAAGCTAGCTCTTATTATGGAGGCTCTGGTAAAGCTAACTCTTGCTATAGAGGCTCTGGTAAAGCAAGCTCTTGCTATGGAGGCACTGGTAAAGCTAACTCTTGCTATGGAGGCACTGGTAAAGCTAGCTCTTGCGATGGAGGCACTGGTAAAGCTAGCTCTTGCGATGAAGAAACTTCTGAAAGCTGTCTCTTGTTATGCATGAACTGGGTTTAAAGAGTACCTGCCATCATGTAACTTACCTATTTTAGGCTTCCTGCTAGGGCCTCCTCTCTTGCTTACATGTCCCTTGCTGTCTTTTTTGTCCAATTTCGTTTAATATTTATCATGTTTTTGCCTTTTTTTAGCTTGCTCACTCCCTAAGAGCTTTAGCCGGCTGGAGGGGGCGTTACCCGGCAGCCATGCAGTCAGCTAAAGCCCTTCCCTGTTCTATGTGAGCTCCCAAGCCAGAGCACAGCATAGAACAGGGAGCAAATCACGGCAGGCAGGTTGTGATTCCCCTCCTCTCTGTTATGCACAACACGAGGAATACAGAGAGGAGTGAGATTGGAGCAGTCCTGCCTGCCATGCACAGCGCTTCTTTATAAAACATTAGAGATGGTGATTGTGATTCACTCACTAGGACTACCAGTGCTGCACTGAGGTTCAGTGTACGCTGATGACCAGCTCCTTTTCACAGGTGGGCGGGGGGATAAAAAGCTGTGGGGAGAATAGGAGAGGTTTGCCGAGCGAGAGCTGTGTAGAGCCGCAGATGTCCCACCCCACCTGCACTTCCGCAGTTTGGACTCATGCCAATCTGGCATGAGTCTGTCTATGTGGAGACTGCAGGGAAGTGAGACCCCTAGTGGTCAAAATTTCAAAGGCTTACAAGTCAGTGAAGCATACACATTTTTAACAGAACATATATTATTTATTTATGACCAGGAAGAACATATTAAAAGTCTTGTTTCGCGACAGGTACACTTTAAAATAAATTCCCACAATATGACCATACATAAAAGGTTAAGTGCATTAAAGTCTACTCACACTCCAGAAACCAACGTGATCTTGAACACATGCTGAGTGTTGGCTGCCGGATTGCCTAAGGCCACATTAAGCGCCCGGTCAATGCTGAATGCCACCTGCCTGAGATAGCGATCTGGATCCTTCTGGCCATACCCATCATATGGCACAAACAGATAGGGAAATATACCATGAAGATGCAGGCACGTCTTCTGACCTAGAAAAGCACAATATGAAAAGATCCTTTTAATCAGTCAGTTATCAGTATGACACACACAAAGCAGTATAAAACTGGACACCATAGGAAAATATTGCACAATTAGGCTAGTTATACAAAGTACTGACCAAGCATACACTGACATAAGCTAGCCATGGACACCCACAGATGATCCACTACTCTGATCCGTTGTCGACTACTACTTTTAAGCTGTGTTCACACTGTGTGTTCTTGTTGCATTTCTAACGTCTATTTTCAATTTTGGTAAGCTCCTATGTCTTTCAATAAGTTCAACACAAAAAGTTCAACAAAAACGCACATTGGGGGAGATTTATCAAAACCTGTGTGGAGGAAAAGTGGTGCAGTTGCCCATAGCAACCAATCAGATCGCTTCTTTCATTTTTAAAGAGGCCTGTGATAAATGAAAGAAGGATTGGTTTCTATGGGCAACTGCACCACTTTTCCTCCACAGGTTTTCATAAATCTCCATAGTGTTCTACACCTTACTGAAATTGGGGGAGATTTATCAAAACCTGTGTAGAGGAAAAGTTGACCAGTTGCCCATAGCAACCAATCAGATCGTTTCTTTTATTTTTCAGAGGCCTTTTTAAAATGAAAGAAGCGATCTGATTGGTTGCTATGGGCAACAGGTCAACTTTTCCTCTACACAGGTTTTGATAAATCTCCCACATGGTTTTCATACTTCACACTCTCATAGTCAAAGCTCAAAGCTGCTGGTCTTTGGTTAGAGTTATAAGGAGACGTAGGTAGCATGACATGAAGACTGCAATGTTGCACTGTGACATTGTGTCTAATGGTTGTCGATGTGGTCGCGATTTGACTTGCTACATGATGCAACAGCGACACCACAGTCACACAAAATCCAACTTTGATGGGTATTCGATCATGGGTCACAAGCAACTTGCAGAGAAGTCGCAGGCAGGTCACATTCACGTGCAAGTGGATTTAGATGAATTTTTTACGAGCCAAATATAGGGCTGGGCGATATGGACAAATATGTATCGCTGTATTTTTGTAATTTATGGCGGTTACACAGTATATAACGGTATTCCCCCCCCCCCCCCCCAATTAATTATTAGCCCAGCGCTGCGCTGTCCCCATCGGGGTACTACTCACGTCACCCGCAAGCGCTGCCCTCCTCGTCGTCCTGTTTGTTGCGGCCGCCGGCGCTGACACTCTATACTGTATCCCTATGCCCGGCTGCAAAAGGTAAACAAAAATAAACTTTAACGCATGTTCCTATGTCGGCCTTACGCTCTTCTGGGGACGGGAATGTCGGGGAGCCATCAGCAGCGATGTTCCGCCTCGGCTGGTGATAGGCTGAGCCCCACTGTCATGTAAGAAGCCGGCTTCTTACATGACAGTGGGCTCAACCTATCAACGGCCGAGGCGGAACATCGCTGCAGCCGGTGATAGGCTGACGACTGTCCGACGTTCCCATCCCCAGGAAGCAGGTCCGGACCGACGGGGAAGGGGAGTTTAAAGTTTATTTTGTTTACCTTTTGCAGCCCGGGCATAGGGATACAGTATAGAGCAGTGGTCTTAAACCTGCGGACCTCCAGATGTTGCAAAGCTACAACTCTTAGCATGTCCGGGCATGCTGGGAGTAGTAGTTTTGCAACATCTGGAGGTTGAAGACCACTGGTATAGAGTGTCAGCGCCGGCGGCCGCAACAAACAGGAGGACGAGGAGGGCAGCGCTTGCGGGTGACATTTGTGAGTATTTACCCCGATGGGGACAGCGCAGCGCTGGGCTGGGCTAATAATTAATTGGGGGGGGTCAGAACAGCACTCGCGGGTCACATATGATTAGTTTCCCGATGTGTGGACAGAGCAGCGCTGGGCTGAAAATTCATTCGTTCCCGAGGGGGAGGGGCCAAACCGGTATTGCGGTATGGGTTAAAATTCATATCGTGCCGCACAAAAATTTCGGTATGAACCGGTATACCGCCCAGCCCTAGCCAAATATTACAGCAACTGTAATAAAGTCACACAACTATTTTAGTCGCACAACTAAGACGTGATTTGTCGTTACATGACACATGTTGCCATATAGGCCCAGCCCTTATGAGACAAAGGAGGGGACGGGGGACAATTCTCATTGTTCTACCAAAAGCTGGTAAGAGTAAGATAACCACCAGTGCAACTGGGTACTGTCTGACCAAAAGCTGTCCGTTTGTTTTTCCACAGTTAACCCTTTATTAGCTGGGCTACTCTGTTTGGGCGTGCGTAACATTCCAACATTGTGTATATCTCAAAAAGCCAAAATAGAGGCATTTTGCGATCTTTACTTGTATCAGTATGACAACTGTGTATCCCAAATAACTTACACCCCCTAAGGACACAGTGCACTTTGTCCTAGCATTTTCACAAAAAATAAAGCACTTTGTATTCCTGTGGGCGCTATGTTCTGTACACCTATGGGCAAGTACTGTGGTCTGCTAGCACTGTAATCATTTTGTCACCAGCTGAGGGAGTCATGCCACTTATAAAAAGCCCTTTCACCAGGAAAGCAAAAAAAAAATGCCACTTTCTTTATGCATATATTCCCAGCAAAATATTGTTAAGAATTCTGATGCAGATAAAAAAAACTGTGAAAAGCCAACGCTTTGAGCAATAATGATTTTTTTTTCTTCTACTGAAACAAAATTTTCCGTCTTGCCAGAAAAGAAATTAAGAGGGCTCAGCAGCAGTCCTAGCACTAGCAGCAGGTTGCTCCAATTCCTGCACCTATTTGTTGTACATTTCATTATTAGAAATCAGCAGACTGCAATATATTGGGATATTTACAGCTACCCACAAACATGAGGAAAACCGCCACAATCCTACATTATTTGTATGGTACTTATTATACTGTATGTGAGGATAGAGCGCACACCTTATCAGTCACGCCCAGTGATCAGTAGACATACAGCTTATTGTAGAGGTGTGGAATTCCCTCTAGATCAGGGTTTCCTAACAAGTGTGCCTCCTGCTGTTGCAGAACTACAACCATCAGCATGCCCAGACAGCCTACGGCCGCTGCGGAATGTATGAACTACCGTATTTTTTGCCGTATAAGACGCACTTTTTCTTCCCCAAAAGTTGGTGAGTCTTATACGGCAAATACACATTAAAACCCTGTCCTATCGCGGCGGTCCCTGCGGCCATCAACCCGCGGCTAATACAGGACATCACCGATCGCGGTGATGCCCTGTATTAACCCTTCAGACGCGGCAATCTAAGCTGATCGCCGCGTCTGAAGCGAAAGTGACACTAACCCGGCTGCTCAATCGGGCTGTTCGGGACCGCCGCGGTGAAATCGCGGCGTCCCGAACAGCTTACAGGACACCGGGAGGGACCTTAGGATCTCCTGCAAGGCCGGCGCTTTCCTTCGTCGCCATCACGTTGTCCCGTCATCCAATAGGAGCGACGTGCGTAGCGTCGGGATAGCGGCGACGGAGAGAGAGGACACCCGGCAGCAGAGATGTTCCGGAGCGACGGGGACACCCCAGGGACACGGCAACAGCGATGGAGGGCGACATCCAGGGCAGCGGTGACAGGTCCGAAGCGGCGGGGACAGGTGAGTATTACCTCCTATACCAGTGGTCTTCAACCTGCGGACCTCCAGATGTTGCAAAACTACAACTCCCAGCATGCCCGGACAGCCAACGGCTGTCCGGACATGCTGGGAGTTGTAGTTTTGCAACATCTGGAGGTCCGCAGGTTGAAGATCACTGTCCTATACTTTAAATTGTATTTGGTTCAGAATCTTTTTTTTCTAGATTTTTCTCCGTCTTATATGCCGGAGCGTCTTATATGATGAAAAATATCTAGATGTAGAAGAGTTTGCTTGGAAATCCGAGTCAAGCAGTTTATCCCAATGCCTATCATCACCATAAAGAATTGGGAGACATCAAACTCTTTGTTGCTCCAACGGAACATTCTGTGAACAATTGCCAATCCCACAAGTGACTCCAGGTGTACAGGTCAGAGGTTTATCCAATCCCTTCTCCGCCAGGATATGTGGAACATAAACCGTAAGCCACATCTGGATCTCTGCTCACGTGACTACTCCAGGGATGGCGAAGACATTCCACATTTCAACACAGCATTAAACGGAGAGCAAGTTCTTCGCAAATGGACACATTTTTTTTTTTTAAGGTAAAAGCGAGAGGCTTATACAGCAGCTTGCCCATTCTGATGCAAAAATGCTGCAGCTTTAGGGTAATTTTACATGTTGCAAATAAGCCACCTATTTTCTGCACAGAAAATCTGCAACATTTACAGCTGCACCAAACTGTGGATTTCATGAAGATTGCTGCAAATACAGGGAACATATAAAGTCTACATACCCGTTAAAATGGCAGATTCTTGTGATGTTAAAAGGGTTGTCCAGTGAAAGAGAACTTTGAGGGGGAAAGAAATAAATAAATAAAAAATAACACACTATAACCTGGTTGCAAGTGTGCACACGCTTAGAGGGAACCTGTTTTGAGATTTTACCATATATAAACACGTGACAATGCAGTGTATATGGTAAAATAATCTTCCTCACCATCCCCGGGAGATGCTTCTGCCTGCAGGGATGGTGAGGATATGATGTTAGAAAGTCTCCCCTGCCGGCCCTGTGGAGTTGTTCCCTGGGCGGAGTGCTATACTCACCTAGTCCCGTCTTCTCTGGCTGTAATCACGCCCCCTCGCCATGATTGACAGCCCGCGTCACTGCTCTGCTCCCTAAGCACACAGAACAGAGAGATGACGCGGGCCGTGCCTGGGCTGTCAAGAAGGCATGAATACAGCCGGAGAAGACAGGACAAGGAGAGTATAGCTCTCTGCCCAGGGTGCTACTTATGGTGTTGGTGGGGGAGACTTTCTGACTTTCTAACTATTCTCACCATCACTGCAGAAAGAAACGTCCCTCAGGGATGGTAAGAAGATTTTACCATATATAACGTATTGACAGAGGTCCTCTAGGCTCACTGCTCTCCAATCAGACTCCTGTGTGGAAGGGGTTAAAGAGCATATTGTGGTTGAATGAAGAGACCCAGCACTGCACAGCAGACTCTGGGAGGAGATAAATGCAGGGTGAGTGAGGGTAAGCTCAGTGCTTGCCCAGGACTTGCAACTTCTTGAGCAGTGGATGTCAGAATGAGTAAGCAGGATAAAAGAGGGATTTGTGAGCCAAATACAGAAGCTAGACACATGACATGGAAAGCATCTGTATGGCCTAGAGAGTAACATATTAAAGCATTATATTTTCTGTGATATGACAGGTACACTTAAAAGGGGTACTCCGATGGAACTGTTTTTTTTGTTTTTTTTTATCAAATCAACTGCTGCCAGAAAGTTATACAGATTTGTAAATTACTTCTATTAAAAAAAATCTTAATCCTTCCAGTACGTATTAACTGCTGAATACTACAGAGGAAATTATTTTCTTTTTGGAACACTCTGGAGCTCTCTGCTGATATCACGAGCACAGTGCTCTCTGCTGACATCACGAGCACAGTGCTCTCTGCTGACATCTCTGTCCATTTTAGTAACTGTCTAGAGTAGAAGAAAATCCCCATAGCAAACATATGCTGCTCTGGACAGTTCCTAAAATGGACAGAGATAGCAGCAGAGAGCACTGTGCTCGTGATGTCAGCAGAGAGCACTGTGGTCATGATGTCAGCAGACAGCTCTGTGTTCCAAAAAGAAAATAATTTCCTCTGTAGTATTCAGTAGCTAATAAGTACTGGAAGGGTTAAGATTTTTAAATAGAAATAATTTACAAATCTGTTTAACTTTCTGGCAAAAAGTTTTCAACCGGAGTACCCCTTTAAGGTTGTATTCACGCACGCTGAATCAGCTGCAAATTTGAAGTTGCGGATTTTACAAAGCAGTCAAAATACATACAAAGGACAACTCAAGTCTGCAGAAATGGGAAACGCTCAAACAGAGCACTCTCCAATGTGGCTCATATAGGGGGGGGGGGGGAGGGTGAAGCAGGGAATTCCCCTCTTTGATGTCCATATGTCCCAATAGAGCGTAGGGTTTCCCAAGCGCAGTCCTCAAGACCCCCCAACAGGTGATGTTTTCAGGATGATATAACTGTGGTGATGCCTGATTCACTGACCAGAATTATATCACCTGAGACTAAGGAAATCCAGAAAACACTGCAGTAGAGCATATAGTCAGGTGGTGTCCTGAGATGACCCCTTCAATGACCCCAAATGTCCCCTAGACGGGCCACACTGCATAAAAATATGGACACATTTTTATTTTTTATTTTCAGTGTTTTTTAGCCATTTTTTTTATTGTGATTGAAAAAAATCAGCCTTTTTTTTGCAGATTACAGCGAAAAATTGCCACAAATACACCCATGTTTTTTATGAAGTGTAAGCATAGCCTAATAATGATAAATAACACCCTGACTGTCTGGTTCCTGAAGCCTACAGTATTTTGTACAACTAGATATGTGTGCTTAAGAAAACTTCTCATAAATGCAGAGCACGCCCAGGAAGCATGCACTATAACCAAGAGCATATGGCTCTATTGTGTAAAAATACACACAGTACAGTACAGTACAGTACAGTACACAAGAGATGTATTTTAATTGCTCTGTCTAGTCAGTCCCTCTGAGGACCAGGGAAAATGAGAAAGCACAGGCATCTATCATGGTACACAGTGAGTGCTAAACCTGTGAACTGAGCTGAAGAAAGTACCATATATACTCGAGTATTAGCCATTCCAAATATAAGCCGAGGCCCCTAATTTCACCCCAAAAACCTAGGAAAAGTTATTGACATGACTATAAGCCTAGGATGGGAAATAAATCATCCAGACCCCCGTCATCATCCAGACCCCCCATTAACACCCCCGTCATCATCACCCCGTCATCATATCCTCGTCATCATCACCCCGTCATCATCACCCCGTCATTATCACCACCACCTGTCAATCCCTTATAAGTGGTCTTTAACCTGCGGACCTCCAGATGTTGCAAAACCACAACTCCAAGCGTGCCCGGACAGCCGATGGCTCTCCGGGCATGCTGGGAGTTGTAGTTTTGTAACATCTGGAGATTTGCAGGTTGAAGACCACTGAAAAGGGATTGACAGGCAGAGAAGGAACAGCCAAAAACGCTTTTTTGTTCCCTTGAGTTTAAGCCGGGGGGGGGGGTGTTTTCAGCACGAATGCAATGTAATATGCAATGTACTATGTACTCAAGAACTGTAGAGTTTACACCACAACTAGCATTAAAAATTTGCTCCATGGATTTCCATGGCCAAGCAGCAACATACATACAAGCCATCCATCACCAAGCACAACGACATGCGTCAGATGGAGAAGAGCACACCACTACTGGACAATATGCCAGCATGACTGTGCCCCGGGGTATAACACATGTTCCATAAGGGCATAGTTGGGCGAGTTTGGTGTGAAAGAACTTGACTGGCCGGCACCAAGCTCTGACATGAAACCCACATAGAACAGAGCTTGTGCGCCAGGCGCTCTGGTCTAAGCTCAGCGTCTCACCGATGCTCTTTAGGGAGAAATAGGCCAACATTCCCACGGACAGATTCCAAGATCTTGTGGGGACCAACTGCATATTAATGCTTATGGATTTGGAAAGGGATCTCCTAAAAGCTCATATAGATGTAATTAGGCGTCTCAATACTTCTGCCCATTTTGTGTACAGGCAATTTTGTCTCTACGTTCCAAAATCATCACTCCCGCAATACAGTTAGATACATCAATGCCAGCAATTCCTACATACAGATAGTAATGTGCACCCTTCATATGAAGTGACAGAGCTGGACTGCTGTTGTGTTTAGAATGAAAACAATGATGTCGCTTTTATTACAATGGCCATCTTAGCATATCTGTTGTGCCCAGGGACTGAAGGCCAGCATGTACCATTCTACCTACTCTACCAACGTGTCCAGTAGGCACTGCCTTCCAGACCACCATTCGTTAGGTATCAAGTAAACCAATCAAACTGTCAAAGAAATGTAATTCCAGGGCTCCAGAGACCAGTGGCGTTGTGCTTTACATACGTCCAGGGACACTTTGCATTGCCTGAAGTGATCTCCCCTTTGTTTGCTCGTGGAAAACCAACTCCACGTCCATTATCTAATCAGTTCAATGTTTTTGTGGTAAACATAGTATCGCATGATCCTGTCACATACAGTTACATCACAGGGATGGTTTAGCCATCCACAACAGATGTCAGTTATAATATACAGCTGACACTGCTGCAAAGGTCGAGTCAGAGCTAACCCTGCTCCTGGCTGTTTAACCCCTTAGATGCTATGGTCATGAGAGCCTGTGGCAGTTAAGAGGTTTCCCAAATAGAAGGGGCTCCCCCCCCCCCCCCCCTTACCCACTGGTAATAGCACAGATAATAAAACAATGCAATACAAAAATAAACCGTACTACAGAAGTGATCAGAGGCTCAAGCTGTCAAGTCCCATAATGGAACTACATAAAATGGTTTATTAATTACAATTTCAAAAGGCTTAAAAAGTGAAACAAAATCCACTTACAGTACAAAAATAGTGAAATTAAAATATACATATCTGGTAATCACCACATTCGTAACAACATGTATAATAAAGTGTTATTTATATCACATAGTGCACACCACCAGAATGGGGTCATTGACAAAAATATCAACCCGCAAAGAAAAGAAGCTAGAAATTTCCCAAAAAGTAAACCAGTCATCCTTTCAGTAACTAAGAACAGAAATACCTAATATAGCTGTGCAAACTAGACTGGACCAAAACTATACCAGTATAGTAGTGGAAATAAAACATTAGATCCCACAAAACACTAAACAAAGAACAGAAACTTTGTGTATGGGGTATGTTTATGGGTGTGTGTGTTTGCGCAGTTGTGTGCTATTGTCAGAATTGCTTTTAAGGGGGTGCTAATTAAAACCCCACTGCCTTGGTTAGATCAGAGATTGCCATCACACACCTACCAACACAATTCTTCCTTACATTATATTTACATCACGAGTTTGCACATGCGGTTTTATTGCAATCATTTGTGTGCAATTTTCGCTGCATAGCCTTACCAATACTAAAGGAAATACTCAACATACTGTAAGGATAAGAAAGTAGAGCGAAAGATACACATCAGGGTTGGGAGAAAAAAAAAAAGACACGCACATATGAGTTTTAATCTTGCAGTGTTCACGCGGTTAATATAGCTGGCTTAGTCTAGGATATTTCTTTTATGTTCCTGGATAGCAAGCCCAACATGCCTTGTGCCAGAAAGAAAAGACACAGACCAGCACTTCCTTCAGGATTCATAGCTAAATATGGTAAGAACTGAGGGTAGACCTGAAAGTTCCGATACTAGAAGCTGGCGACACGTTCGAAAAATTTAAAATGTTGAAAAGAAAGCTGCTGAAAAGAAAAAAAGAAAAGAGCATTGCTTGTTACATAAGAACTGCAGCCACAGAAAAAATGAGAGCTGTTTGTGCTTGACAGTAGACGGCCACAACCTCCTTTATAAAAGGGGGCGCTATACATTAAAAACCATGTAAAATCCCAGCGATAACTCGCTTAATCACTTCATTTTCTTTGATCCTACTCTGTTACACAATGTAAATAAATCACACACACAAACACATATATACAATTATTTTTATATGTTCATCAGGGCTTGACAAATCTGTCATGAATCGAGGAGCCATGATACCGCATGTTATGCAACATGACGTCATATGATTAGCTTGGCATGGGGCGCACAGAGGCGACTGCCAACAATTTCGCGCACAATATCGCTTCTTCCGGCCTAGGAGGCTATTGTGCGCGAAATTGACGGCAGTCGCCTCTGAGCGCCCCACGCCAAGCTTACCTGCCGATCGGATGTCGTCCTCCTGAGATGAGCTGAACACACAATACATGGGCGGTGAGTGCAGGATTGTCTTTGTTGTAGTATTTTGCCTTTTTCTGACATTGGTTTCATTGGTCCTAGCACAACCGCAGGACGAGGTTCCTAGATCTGTATCCTTTTCAGTTCCGATTGTTAATGAAGCATTCCTGTCCAGGAGTACTAGTGGTGCCACTCGGACCTTATTTCTTTATCTATTTATCTTGTCACAGTCATTAGTGTCCCTTCATCTCTCCCTGTGTCACAGAGATTAGTATCCTCCTCATCTCCCTCATGTGTCACAATCATTAGTGTCCCCTCATCTGTTCCCATGCTGACCCCCGTTCTGCCTCTAGTCAGCACTCCGGTGTTACATGAGTAGCGGATGTCACATGAACGCCCGTGCCAATCAGCAGCCTCGACGGCCAGACTGCTATGGCGCCAATCGGAGACAGAATGGGGATTTTGCTACACAAATGCTGTGCAACAGCAGCTAAATCCTTCATGATTGTCGGCTGCACATCCTCTGTTTACACCGAGATATGCAGTCAACCAAAGATCATTTTTTGTTGTTGAATGATTGCGGGATCACAGTGTCAGACAATAATTGTCCTGTATAATAGGCCCCTAAGGATAGGCTACCAGTGTTAAAGTCTTGGAAAACCCCTTTAAAAAAGGTGCAATAAAAATGACTGCTATCGGTGACACCATCACTAAACGGGACATTTACAGAAGGCATTACGGCCTAGTGTACGGATGCCACAAGGCGACAATGATGGCCCCTGCCCACCAGGGAAGAGGTTGCTCCCCACCAACACCAGATCCTTAGCAATGACTGAAACCACAGCTTGTTTGTTGGTGGTTTAACAAGTTGTTCTGTTTTAAAAGTTAGGTACAGAAAAGCACAAAATACAGCAGGACCCTATTCTCTCCCCAGCCCTCTATCATTCTCTACATTGACTGCAATGCTTTGACCCTATACTTTGAGGTTTAAGACAGCTTTGTGTAATAAGAAAAAGACCACAAGCAAAACACTGAAGGGGCCCCGTGTTTGTTCATGTTCCCACTGGGCATGTGCTTGCTTTCATTAGGAGAAGTCCCAGGGCCATCTCCTGGTTTATTTACAGCACTCTCCTAGCCGCTTTGGCACCAAGCCTGGACATTTCCCACTATGGCCTTATCTGCTTGTCCGCCTTCACAATGGCAAATCATTACAGCAGTGTCTGAGCAGGAGGCGAGGGGAAGGTATAAATTGTACAAGATCTTTAGTCTGTTCCTGTGCTGGAGATGAAACACTGCTGCGGGGTGCCACTTGTGGGGGCTCAAGGTTTTACTGAACCCGCCAGACACTATCATACGAACATGCCATCGTTGACACACATTAAACTATACAGGGCATTTCCCATTATAATCTGTAGTTGGTTGACTATCCTGCAAGATGTATACATAACAATGAGCATTCCTTACATATATCCCTGCAAATCCTCAAGTTTTCCCTCTTCTGTTAGGGTATGTTCACACTAAGGAAAAGCAAAGAGAATTCCATGAGGAATTCTGTGCCTTGGATCACACTCCCATTGACTTCAATGGGAATTCAGCAATGGTTTATACAAAATAATTTCCAAAAGGAATCCGAATTCCAGGGGAAGAATGGACATGTTCAACCTTCTGCTGAAATTCTGTAATAAAAAGGCCAAAAGACACTGGATTTCTGGCAATAATTTCCAGAGCAAATTCCACGTAAACTAAGTGCAGATTCCTCATCATTTCTCCTAAATTTCCCATGTAGAAAAAAGTGCTGATCCAAAGAGGAATTCAGAGAGGACATTTTCCTTGGTGATTCCGAGGTGTGAATAAGCCCTTAAGGGGGTATATTCCTATCATTGCATAGACCCACTGGCCCCTTTAGCCTGCTTTTGGCTGCCAAGTTTTTATATTTTGTAGCTCCCATTGACTAATGTTAAAGGGTTTATCCAAGTGCAATATGCAACAGGAGAAAAACAAATCCTTGGCACTGCTGTAGCCACTAAGTTGGTGTCCCACTGTTTTAGCATGCGGTAGTATGTACTACTGATGTGTAATGTCCTGCATATTAGTGGTGCTTACGTATACAAGTAAGATAATCAATTCCAAATGCAAGATTAGAGGAACGGAGCACTCGCCCAGGATTTTGCAGTTAAAACGTCTTTTCTTTATCCAAGTGCTCTTTGATGACACCTGTCTTGGGAACAAATCCCCATAGCAAACCTCTTCTACTCTGTGCAGTTCCCGAGACAAGCAGAGATGTCAGCAGAGAGCACTGTTGCCAGACAGAAAATAACAACTCAACTTCAGCAGCTGATAATTATTGGAAGGATTATGATTTTTTTAATATAAGTAATTTACAAATCTGTTTAACTTTTGAAGATTTTTCCTGGAATACCCCTTTAATTTTACAGGTAATTTTACAGCAATGCAAGTCATATGGTTTACATAAGTCTGGCACTTACAGAAACAATATAGCTCAAGGTGTTACACTGTTTAAGCAACGCACATAACATTAAATAGAAACTACATAAAATAAAACAGCCAGCTTTGCTCTATCCGGCTTCAAAACCACCTCAAGGAGCCAAAAGAAGGCCGGTGGGGAACGGAGAGCCCACGTACAGAGATGGGAATAAACCTCTAAAAGGGGGTATCCAGGAATCGAAAAACAAAGGTAATTTCTTTCAAAAAACACTCCCCGTCTGGCTCCAAGCTGGATGTGGTATTACATCTTGGCTCCATTTACTTCAATGGAACTGAGCTGCAGAACCACACCCAACCTGGAGACAGACTAGGAGTGGTTTTTGAAAGAAAATGAAAGAAGCGATCCGATTGGTTGCTGTGGGCAACTCAGCAACTTTTCCTCTAGACAGGTTTTGATACATCTCCCCCATAAAGTGGTCTAAAGGACCTGCTCTCAACCTTGAGGATGATCTACATTGGCCGGTACATAGAAGTCTAAAGGACCTGCTCTCAACCATTGGCCGGTACATAGAATGTTAGGATGAAGGCGAAGGGGGCAGGATGAAAATGCTTCCCAGGCATAAAAAACACCTTACAAAAAAAGACAGGTACCTTCCCTCCCACCAGTAAAGGTCACTTCACTATGTAGGAGGTGACAATGAGGACAAGGCTCATACATGAGCTCCAATAAATTAATGTGCATACTGTGTGTAGTAAGCACTGGCTAGGCTACGCATGCTCAGATGCCACTCCATTTATTCTCTATAGCAGTGGTCTTCAGCCTGCAGACCTCCAGATGTTGCAAAACTACAACTCCCAGCATGCCCGGACAGCCAACGGCTGTCCGGGCATTCTGGGAGTTGTAGTTTTGCAACATCTGGAGGTCCGCAGGTTGAAGACCACTGCTCTATAGTAATGCTGGAGACCGCGGAGTATGGTGGTCAAATATCTTCAGCACCCCTGATGGAGTGAAGCAGACAGAGCTGCTACATTTAGTCCCATTGCTGGCACTAGGATTCCGCTGCACAGTGCACACTATGGAACTCCAACACCAAAAGAGTGTTCTTGCCCATTCTTTCGGAAGAATCCGCGCAGAAGACACTGCTGTCTATGATTCCGTTGGCACTGTGCAAATTCAGACTCTCCAGGTGGAATTTCTCTGTCCGGCGATTCTGTAGTGTGAACCTAGCCTTAGTGTCTGGGCACAAAGCTGCTTAAAGTGTCACTCAAGTTATGCTATAGTGACAGGTTTTCCATTTATATTTTCACAGCCCCTATGTAGCTAAAGACTTGCCTGAGACTACAGGGTTCAGGATACAGATTTAAAGGGGTACACCGGTGAAATTTTTATTTATTTTTTCAAATCAACTGGTGCCAGAAAATTAAACAGATTTGTAAATTACTTCCATTAAAAAATCCTTCCTGTACTTATTAGCTGCTGAATACTTATTAGCTGCTGAATACTACAGATACTACAAATACTTTTCTGTTTGAAACACAGAGCTGTCTGCTGACATCATGAGCACAGTGCTCTCTGCTGACATCTCTGTCCATTTTAGGAACTGCCAGAGTAAAAGGAAATCCCCATAGCAAACATATGCTGTTCTGGGCAGTACCTAAAATGGACAGAGATGTCAGCAGAGAGCACTGTGCTCGTGATGTCAGCAGACTGCTCTGTGTTTCAAAAAGAAAAGAATTTCCGCTGTAGTAAAAAAAAAAAAAAAAAAGAAATTACTGACCTACTGCCAAACCGGTCATGCTAGAGGATGTTGCAGGCAGCAGAACATTCTCCACGGCATCTAAAAACTCCGTCTGTCACATCTGCTCAGTGTGAACCTGCTTTCATCTGCGAAGAGCACAGGGTGCCTGTGCCGAATTTGCCAATCTTGGAATTTGCCAATTCTCTGGCAAATGCCAAACGTCCTGCATGGTGTTTGGCTCTAAGCACAACCCCCACCTGTGGATGTCGGGCCCTCATACCATCCTCATGGAATCTGTTTCTGACCATTTGAGTGGACACATGCACATTTGTGGCCTGCTGGAGGTTATTTTGCAGGGCTCCGGCAGTGCTCCTCCTTGCACAAAGGCTGAGGTAGCGGTCCTGCTGCTGGGTTGTTGCCCTCCTACGGCCTCCTCCACATCTCCTGATGTACTGGCCTGTCTCCTGGCAGCGCCTCCATGCTCTGGACACTATGCTGACAGACACAGCAAACCTTGCCACAGCTCGCATTGATGTGCCATCCTGGATGAGCTGCACTACCTGAGCCACTTGTGTGGGTTGTAGACTCTATCTCATGCTACCACTAGAGTGATAGCACCGCCAGCCTTCAAAAGTGACCAAAACATCAGCCAGGAAGATAGGAACTGAGAAGTGGTCTCTGGTCACCACCTGCAGAACCACTCCTCTATTGGGGGTGTCTTGCTAATTGCCTATAATTTCCACCTGTTGTCTGTTCCATTTGCACAACAGCATGTGAAATTGATTGTCAATCAGTGTTGCTTCCCGAGTGTGATTTCACAGAAGTGTCATTGACTTGGAGTTACATTGGGGGAGATTTATCAAAATCTGTCCAGAGGAAAAGTTGCTCAGTTGCCCATAGCAACCAATCAGATTGCTTCTTTCATTTTTCAGAGGCCTTTTCAAAAATGAAAGAAGCGATCTGATTGGTTGCTATGGGCAGCTCAGCAACTTTTCCTCTGGACAGGTTTTGATAAATCTCCCCCATTGTGTTGTTTAAGTGTTCCCTTTATTATTTTGTACAGTGTACTACCACTTTATCCCATTCAAGTGAATAGAACAGAGCTGCAATATCAGGCACAGCAGCTACTAAAAGTCCAGAGCTTCGCCTTATAAAAGAAAAGATATGTTTCAACTAAAGTTTTTACCCTTATTTTGCACTTCACTATGGTCAGTATTTTTCCCCCAAAAAAAGCAAGGTTTTCAAAAATACAGAAAAAGATTTAAAACTTTCCATTATACTTTTTCTCTGTCAATTCCAACTGAGTGGGAATAGAGAGTTAAACAATGAAGAAGCAGCAGCCCATTTAAACCAGATTGATGGGGGAGCTTAGGGTAGGAACCCCCCACCCATCTAATACTGACAGCCTAACCTAAGGATAGATCATCAATCACAGAGAACCAGATAACCTCTTTAGGGCTGCGGAAAGTAACATTTTTTACGAAGAGGAGGAGGATGGGAGGGGATTGGGCGAGCAGCCACCATGTAATCTCCAGTGCCAGCAGCAGATTAGACCAGAACAAGAGAAAACATCATTGTCGCAGCATAACATGGACCTGGTAGAAGATTTTACAGCAACGTCACAAAATCCGCATTTGCAGACTTGCATTTAATCCATCACAATTTTGTGTTTATAAAAAAAAAAAAAAATCCAGAGAAGAGTCATGACCTTAAAAAGAAAGCGATGGAAAATGCTTTACATGTGGAGAGGACAGGCCCCCAGCCTGCTTACATTCCTGGGCAGGGGAGTCAGCGGAGGCCAGGGGTGTGGCGATAAAATGCGTGTACACCAGGAGATGGGAATATTACTCTCTACGATGCAAACAAAGAAAGGCATCATGGAGGAAAACCTCAAGATATCCAATTGACATAGAGAAGCTGTGGGTCGTTCTGCTTCTATACGCAGCCTGTACTAGGGAGAAGAGCCGTCCCACTGCTTATTGGGGCTGACACTGGAGTTTGTCATAGGGAGGCTTATCTACAGATTGGCACACAATCCTACTACAGCAGACAGAGGACAAGAATAAAGCACTGTGCCTCCTGAATGCAATATACTGCAGGGGGAGATGGCAGTCAGCACTGACGGGAGCAATTACTGCAAAGGAGGGGGAGGGGGCGGAAGATACTCTGCCATTCCTGACCCCATTAAGCAGCGTTCTGATGAGCGGTAAGGTCTTGGCACAACACTGGCCATTTACAGAAAATCAGAAGAAAAATGAATTATCTAAATTTATTGATTTAATCATTCGATTTCAAGGATATGTTCAGACTGAGGAAATTCCACAAGGAGTGGATCGGCACCATTGAGATTGCCGCTTATTTCGCACATAATCTGCTGCAGAAATAACACATCAACTGATTAATGGGACTTTGCTTGCGGATTCTGCCAAAAGAATGAACAAATGTATTCTTTCGGTAAAACTCAAATCCACAGGGAGAATTTGGTAACAGAAATTCTGCTGTATGAACTGAGCAGCAGCAGCCTCCCATTAAAAGCATCAGAAAGCTGCTGCAAGCAGAATCAGCAGTACATTTTCTAGTGTTAACAGCACAGAATTCCCCTAGTGTGAACATATCCAAAGGCTACAGCTACCATGATGCATTTTGAATTCTCGCTTCTGTAGCGTTCATGTTTTCACATACACTGCATGCTGTCTTGTCCCATTCAGCGTAAGGGCTACATGGTGACTCTGGTCACGTGACATGAAAATTTAGAGAGTTTCATGCTACAACATCACAACTAATACACTGCTCAAAAAAGGGGAGGAGAGCAGCAAATATATTATATATGTCACCTGTTCACACTTGGGCGGGTGTCTTGCGTTTTTCATTAGTGAGGGCTCAAACTCACTGAGAATACAAGTAGCAATTATGAAAAAAAAAACACCAACAACTTGATTGCTTTAGTGAAAAAATGTTTAAAAAACATTCACAATATGTAAGATAGAGTCTTTGCAAAAAAGGAGAAATTACAGAATTTCAAATCACCCAAAGTGCACCTTTCTTCGGACGCGCTCGACACTCTCCAGGCTGTAGGTCATTTTCAGCCCATGTCCGGGCTTCCTTAAAGGGGTACTCCGCCCCTGGCATCTTATCCCCTATCCAAAGGATAGGGGATAAGATGTCAGATCACCGTGGTCCCGCTGCTGGGGAGCCCTGGGATCCCCGCTGCGGCACCCCGCTATCATTACTGCACAGAGCGAGTTCGCTCTGTGCGTAATGACGGGCGATACGGGGGACGGAGCAGAGTGACATCATGGCTCCGCCCCTCGTGACATCACGGGCCGTCCCCTTAATGCAAGTCTATGGGAGGGGGCGTGACGACCGCCGCGCCCCCTCCCATAGACTTGTATTGAAAGGGACGGGCCGTGACGTCACGAGGGGGGAGCCGTGACGTAACGATTCTCCGGCCCCTGTACTGCCCATCATTACGTGCAGAGCGATCTCTCTCTGTGCTGTAATGAGAGTGCGGTGCCGCAGCAGTGATCCCTGGGGCTACCCAGCAGCGGGACCGTGCCGATCTGACATCTTATCCCCTATCCTTTGGATAGGGGATAAGATGTCTAGGGGCGGAGTACCCCTTTAAGCGCATAGACCTTCCTCTCACAAAGGGGAACAGGCTGGAGCTTGCGTCGACACCTTACGAAGTTTTGGAGGACACGCCCCCTTTCTCAAGCCTTGAGAAAGGAGGCGTGTCCTCCAAAACGTTGCAAGAGCAACTGGTCATGAAACAGTTTAAACAGTGTGCTGTCTGGGCATGCTGGGAATTGTAGTTTTGCACATTCAGCTGGAGGGACACAGTTTAAAGATCATAGCTGTAAGGAAGATTCTGAATACAGAATTAGGGAGCAAAGTTCTACGTAATCTCGATTCAGAGTGCGGCCAGCTAGGACCCCATGGACATTGCAATGTATTTGTTGCGGATTCCGCTTGAAGAATGAGCACATTTAATCCTTTAGGTGGCGAAATTTCTGCAGAGGAACGTCTGCCGCTGAAATTCCATAGTGTGCACTGTGCAGCCGAACCCCAATGCCAGAAATAGGATTCTGCTGCCCAAGAATTTCCGACCAAGCCTAAGTGGCATTCTGGGTGGAAATTCCGTAGAGTGAACTGCACAAATGTCCGCACTTTTGAATGATCCCGCTGGCGCTGGGAAATGTGCCGTCTCATAGACAACAATGCATTTCCAAGTGGAATCTGCAGAAAGAATAGACACTACTATTTTTTCTGAGGACACCGGAATCAGGATTTTCTGCCATGCAAACTCTGCTGTGTGCACCCTGCAGCAGAATCCCATTAAAATCAATGAGACTCTGCTGCAGCGGAATGTCTGTGTTGAATTGGTTTGCAGACATTCTGCTGTCTAAACCTGGCTTTAAAAGTGTCAATCAAATATGGCTGGATGGGAGGAGGACACTGCCACAGTGCGATTAGTTACTGGCAATAAAAGTGCAAGCACCAATAAAGTCTTTTATATACAGGGGTCCCTCAAGTTACAATATTAATCGGTTCCCGGACGACCATTGTATGTTGAAACCATTGTATGTTGAGACCATAACTCTATGGAAATCTGGTAATTGGTTCTGAAGCCACCAAAATGTCATCCAAAAATAGGAAAAAAGTGAGGAATAAAGAAAAATAAGTAGATAACTACGGTAATACAGATAAAGCAAGTCCTTACATATAAAAGTAAGAAAGATCTGCTGGGAGCAGTAAATCACTGTCTATGTCAGTGTTTCCCAAGCAGGGAGCCTCCAGCTGTTGCAAAACTACAACTCCCAGCATGCCCGGACAGCCAAAGGCTGTCCGGGCATGCTGGGAGTTGTAGTTTTCCACAGCTGGAGGCACTGCGGTTGGGAAACACTGGTCTATGTAGAGGACAGGAGCTTCTTCAGGGTCCTGTACAGAACACGCAATGTCCTAAAAATGTAAAATGGAGCCGCCCTCACCTGGTGTCCAAAGGAGCAGCTAACCCTGGCACAGGTAAAGAATACAGAACATGTAATACCTACCTGTACTGTAGGGGGCACTACCAGACACCAGTCAGTGCATGCACTTCAGTAATACAGGGGCTCTACCAGTGAATGTCCATTGATTGGTCGGTTCTTCCAGCCATTGACACATTTCACAGATCTGGACTGTCTGTACATTGTATGTTGAGTCTGGTTTCAAGTTACAATGGTCCAGAAAAGACCATTGTATGTTGAAACTATTGTATGGCCATTGTAAGTTGAGGGATCACTGTATGTATATATATATATATATATATATATATATATATATATATATATATATATATATATATAGATAGATAGATAGATATAGTGGAATCACAAGAAGCACATGAAAACAGTGCCCAAAATGCTATTGACTGCATCTATCAAGTACTAGGGGAAGAGTGTAGGGGATCATAGAATGGACAGGTTCACTATAAATGAAAAAGTGAATAATGCCACTGACTTATATTGGGGTCTTGCAGGTCTCCATCAGGGTGCTGGGGTTTGTGATGTGTTGTGTTCTGGCTGTTTTATTAGTGCAGCAGGAAGACATTAAAATAAGTATTCACATTGGCACAGCATTTTTAGTCACCTCCCTGAAGCCTTATTCATTGAGACTTTCTTCTATTTCTTCCACAGTGACTTCCATGAGAAAAGAAAAACTAGTTGGAAAAAAACTACCAACTTGAGGTGGAGGCCATATGGTTTTCCATAGAACCATTTTGGGTTGCCATACAAGCAGCTAAAACAACAAAGCACAGGCTTCATGTATGAAAAACCAAATAAGGTTTTATAGTGTGTGTGTGTGTGTGTGTGTGTATAGTATTTTATACAACAGTCTCTGTTGGCCACCATAACCAACCACTTCTCTGCTTTCATGCACACAACGGTGGGGAAAAAAAATGATAAGCTGAAATCTGACTTCATGCCATGGGCAATACGACTCAATGCTAGAGCCAGTTATCAGGCCTGCTTTCTTAATGCCCATTTTTCTACTGCTTTCTTAATGCCCATTTTAAAGGGAACGTTCATGCTGCCTGAACTACAGGTCAGTAGCAGGGTCTCCAGTGGCTTCGGCCTGTGGTGCTGACCTTGTTTGATAGAGCTCTCCCGGTTTGGGTATACAGAGAGATCTCAGTCTAAGCTGGTGTGGCAGAGAGAAGCCTCCAGGAACCACCTCAATGACATTGTGGTTCAGGAAGCATGAAAAAGATGACCGCTTCCCTTTGATAGAAATTCAATTTCTAAAATAAGAATGTGAATATTATTTCTTCACAATATGAACATGCTACTTTTTTACGTACACTGCCAATGTTTTCTGAACCAATGCAGTCTCCACAGTAAAAGGGCACAATATATCACCCGATATTTGCCAATAGTCACTCAGATAAAGGTACTCGGCTGCCAGGATAGTCAAATTTTAATGTGCAACACGTTTCAGCTATGTACAATCGGAGCCTTCATCAAGCATCAAAGTTTTATTAATATTTAAACTCCTATATCTGGTGGTAATAAACAAGGAAGCGCCCCCCCCCCCCCCCCTTCTGCCTCGTTTCTCGTCTTCTAATGTTTTCTTTAAACTGTGCACAAAGCAAAAAGGAAAGAAAATGATGCAAAGAAAAGCTTTTTATCGTCGTCCACCTCATCACACTGAGGAATCTGACAAACACTTCAGGTTTATTTTTTTGCCATTGGATGCTGTACAAGAATGTGCCCCACCTCAATACTATGAGCAAATGCCACCTTTTAGTTCCTGGCAGAGGAAGAAGGTCCATCTGCCGAGCTTTTATTTCCCCAAAGAAAAAAAGAAGCCTTCAGTTTTGGAATTTCAATCGCAAAAGCATAAATTGCTGAATTAAAACAGAGAATGCATTAAAGGGAGTTTGTTAAATGATTCCAATACTGCAGCACAACAATGGCGGCTGTGATCAGGGCTGGAGTTATAGGTGCTCCGCCTCAATACACCCTTATTCATAGTACATTTGGCCTTTATGGCTCTGAACATCATATTCAGTGAAGGAAAAAAATATTTGATCCCCCTGCCTACAGCGCTGGCAGAATCTGTAGGCGCTATATAAATAAATAAAATAAAAATTTTCCCCACTGACAAGAAATGACCAGACTAAAAAATGTTTGCTTCCCCTCCCCCCCTCACCCTCCCAACTGAGAGTATTCACATGTACAGTATCCAGCTCATATTTGATGTTCAAGATTTGAAGCTGCAGATTTCATTGTAAACTAAAATATGACTGACCACAGCTTCAAATCCTGTGCATCAAATATGGGCTGGATACTGTATGTATGATGTATGGTGGTGTAAAAACACCAAAGTATAATAAGCAAACATTATATAAATGCCATGTCAATGCAGCATGGCACCATAACAGAGCATATAGGAAAGATATATAAAATACAAAGTAAAAAACTCAGGGGGAGCCAATAAAAAGAGAAATTGTAAACAGGCATGGATTCGTACAAGAAAAAAAATAAAGGAAGAAAGGCTAAGCAGAGGGCTATATCCAAAACAAACAAACAAGACAAAAATGAGAAAGAAAAACTAATCGAGACAAAAGGGAGGAAGGGAGAGGTAGGGTGTGGAATTTAGGGGCTGCAGGGATTCCAGAATCGAAGAGATTCAGATATCCTGAAGACGACTGGAAGGACATCCAATCAAACCACGTCTTACCGTAGCGAACAATTTCTGCAGGGGTCAAAGCGATCAACTCTTCCATACATTGGAGGTATTCTTTTTTTCTACACCGTACATTTTTCTGTAAAAATGACACCTTATCTTTATTCTGTAGGTCCGTACGGTTATGATACCCTCCTTATATACCATAACTACATGCAGGAAAATGTATACGTAAAAAATTCTCATCTTCTGACCCCTATAACTTTTTTATTTTTCCGTGTACAGGACGGTATGAGGGCTCATTTTTTGCGCCGTGATCTGAAGGTTTTATCGGTATTTTTGTATTGATCAGACTTTTTGAACGCTTTTTATTCATTTTTTCATGATATAAAAAGTGACCAAAAATACGCTATTTTGGACTTTGGGATTTTTTTAGCGCATACGCCATTGAGAGTGCGGTTTAATTAACAACATATTTTTATAATTCGGACATTTCCGCCCGCGGCGATACCACATGTTTATTTTTATTTCTATTTACACTGTTTGTTTGTTTTTTTTATGGGAAAAGGGGGGTGATTGAAACTTTTATTAGGGAAAGGGTTAAATTCCCTTTATTAAACTTTTTTTTTTTGCAGTGTTATAGCTCCCATAGGGGGCTATAACACTGCACACACTGATCCTTTACACTGATCACTGCAAAGCCATAGCTTTGCATTGATCAGTGTTATAGGCAGTCGATTGCTCAAGCCTGAATCTCAGGCTTGGAGCAATCAATCGCCGATCGGACACGACAGAGACAGACGAGGGGACCTTCGCTCGCGTGCTAGCTTATCGGGACATTGCGATTTTATCGCAATGGTCCCGATCAGCACGACTGAGTTGCCGGGAAGCTTTTACTTTCATTTTGACCACTGCGTCTAAAGGGTTAATAGCACGCGGCACAACGATCGGTGCCAATTAGCCCAGGATCCCAACTATCATTAGCCGCCGGGACCAACACAGTGTGACCCCGCGTTGTATACCGGGACTGGGCGCAGGGCATACGGGTACGCCCTGCATCCATAAGAGGTTAAAGGGGTATTCTGGCTTTATACATCTTATCCCCTATCCAAAGGATAGGGGATAAGATGTATGATCGCAGGGGTCATGTCGCTAGAGACCCCCGCATTCTGTGCCGGGTGCTGCCTCCGAGACAGGGCCATGACATCACGGCCACGCACCCTAGTGATGTATGCCGCACCCCTCCATTCATGTCTATGGGAGGGGCGTGATGGCCGTCATGCCCCCTCCCATAGATATGCATGGAGGGGCGTGGTGTGACGTGGCATCACTAGGGGCGTGACCATAACTTCATGTCCCCGTCTCAAAGGCAGCTCCCGGCCCAGAATGCCAGGGACTGCACTGAGACAGCGGTCCTTTGAATCGGGGATAAGATGTATAAAGCCGGAATACCCCTTTATTTCTGCCAAACCAGGAGAATTCCTTCCAGTTCCACAAATTCAGATGGTTTGTATATTGTGTAGGGAGGAGTTAAATTACAGTGAAATAATTGGGAAGAATCCACAGGGATTTTGAAGCTTAGTGCTGAGAATTTATATTCACAGCCACCAATCGTGATGCCAAAGATGTCCAGATTTCAGCATACAGAAGGCAGGAGATGTTCTATTAAAGAACATATAACAGGGGAGATAGAGGACATACATGATATTATCGGCCGATAATCACAATTTTTGGCATTATCGTTATCGGCAATTACCTTGCCGATAAGCCGATAATGCCCTGCCCCCCACACCGCCCCCACCGCGACCGCCCCCTCAACCCTCTGCACCGTGACCGCACGGGCGTCACTGCGCAGCGCCGTCTATGCTGCGTTACTAGGCCGGAGCCTGCCCGGAGTGGAGAAGATGACCGCCGGAGAAGAAGGACAGCCCGGACCAGTTCACCCTCCACCCGGAATGCCGCCGGCCACTACAGGAAGGAAGGATGGATGGCCCGGACCACCCTGACAGGAAGGAGAGAGAAGCGGGTGGTGGCGGCGGCCTATGGCCCCGCAAAAGCCACTGCAGTGCATTGATTTAAAGCGCCCGCATTAAATCAATGACCTGCAGCGGTGTCGAGGGGGGATAAATAGCCGATAACTTATACCGGAATATCGGTATAAGTTATCGGCTATCGGCCCTAACCTCCACCGATTATCGTATCGGCCCTAAAAAAAACAATATCGGTCGATCCCTAATATTTATAGGATTAGTCTAACAAAATTTTAAAAAAAATTATAAAAGCACATATTCCAAAAAGTTCTGCATTGATTTGCATTTTGAACAGTGCTTGTTACCTGTATAAAAAAAAAAAAAAGACACCCGTCCACAGAAGCAATAAATGAGATTCAAAACTCTCCACCATTGCCAAGACCAAGAATGTCAGAAACAAGATTGTAGACCTACACAAGGCTGGCATGGCTACAAGACCATCGCCAAGCAGCTTGGTGAGAGAAAAAGAAGAAACACAAAATTACTTGTCAAATGCTCCATGCAAAATCTCACCACGAAGGGTCTCATGGTAGAACCTTGTCAATGATCTCAAGGCAGCTGGGACTATAGTCACCAAGAAAACAATTGGTTACACACTTCGCCTTGAAATTCTGCAGCACCCAAAAGGTCCCCCTGCTTAAAGGAAGTATGCGGTTTATAAAAAAAAATAATAATAATAATCCCCAGACGATCTACCACATGGCGCCTGGCATGTCGACCACTGCACAAGCTGTGGGCAACACCCCCCTCCATGCATCTCTATGGAGGAACCGGAGATACAGTGTTCAGGTATCTCCGACTCTCCCATAGGGAAGCATGGGGAGTGTGTCGACTACAGCTTTGTGCCTGGGGCAACGGGCGGGAGATCGCAGGAGGTCCCAGCAGTTGGACCCCTGTAATCTCACACTTATCCCCTATACTGGACTACCCCTTTAAGAAAGCGCATCTAAAGGCCTGTCAGAAGTCTCTCAAAGAACACCTGAATGATTCCTTTATATACCCTTTAGACTATCCCCCTCTTACTGCCCCATGTAGATGAGTTAATAAGAATTAAAGACAATTTCTGGCACAGTAAACTTCCACATATCCATAACAAACTTACAGCAGGTAGGAAAGAGGACAAGCCTGACATATCAATTAGTTGGGGACTACAAGCGATTGCTCTAACTATGCCCTAGCCTAATGGGACCTAGTGGGACTTATGAATGCTTCTTCACACTTATCATTCCACAATCACCAGGGAGATAAAGACCTCTAAACTTTAGGAGACAGCATCATGGCTTGCGAGGTGCTTTCTCCATTGGCCTCTCCATTCTTATATCGAAACATTTGCCCCTCTTCAACCACAAGGTAGGAAAAACCAAACTATTTCATGAAAGATGAAGTAAGGGTATACTGACAGCTCGACATCTACTACATGACCCTGACCTGCATTGGTTGACATCTAAATATGGCCTCAGGCCCTTCCAAACCATCCAATTTTACCAGGTAAAAACCTTTTATATTATGCGCACTAGCAGGATAGATTGTAAGGTTGTCACCATTGTGATAGACAAAATCCAGCAAACTGGGGATTCTGCTCTTTCCATATCTGTGCTATACTGGAAGTTGTTAAGTTGCACAAGATCATTCTTCCAGTTCCTCCTACCTCTTTTCTTCGACCTTGGAGGTAGCTTGGGAATCATGAGGCAGGGGACAAGATGGTAAGGGAAGGGCAAGGTAAAGCGATAGACGTTAAGACTTGAAGGAATTCACATTTCAGGATTATGAACAATGCTATTTATGCATTTAGCTTGCCCCCAACAACCCCTTAAAGGGGTATTCCACTGGCAGTCACGCCCCCTCCCATTGACTTGCATTGACGGTGTGGCCATGACGTCATGAGGGGCACGACCGACCCCTGCAGCGCGAAAACAGCGTTCGGAACATTTACTTCCGAACACTGGTCAGTGGAGTACCCCCTTTAAACCGCACAAGTAAGTTGCCAAACACCAGGGACAGATCTGTATTATGGCTTGTGGGACGGTGTTAAATAACAAGGGTTTTGGACAGGGTTACAGCAATTGATTAAAGGCATCTGGTCCATGGTGCCTTGACTTATCCTATGTAGTATCTCTTTCATTATGAGGCAGAGGAAGGGGTGAGGACGGGAACAAGGATTCGACACCCTGAGATCCTCCATTCATATTGTGGCAAAACGGTGCTTATTACAACACTTGCTAACCCCAACAATGCCCACTGTCAATGTGCTCTTAGACCAGATGACATTCTTGATCCACTTGTAGCAAATTTAGAAGAGAAGAAATATAGTCAAATAATTTTTAGGAAAAAGGAAACTGCTTCTTTTACACCATATGACCAATTCTGAAATATAAAATTTTCCTTGACCGGGTGGTGATTACTGAATAATTTAAAAGGAAAGCTACGTTGTTTGAAAATGATGACCAAAACTACCCTGTGTACATATGGTAAGATGTTGATTTCTGTCACTTTACTTTCACATGTGATGTTTAAAGGGGTACTCCCCTATCCAAAGGCAGTCACATGAATGGAGGGGGCGTGGCACGACGCCATGTCGCCCACTGTCGGAACCCATTCTGAATATACTGCTTAGACTGCCGGGTGCTGCACTGAGATCGAGGGGGGTCCCAGTGAATAGAGGATAAGATGTCTAGGGGCGGAGTACCCCTTTAAGTCTACTACTTGTCTATCATACACCCCTTTAGTACTGCATACTGAATTCAATTTTTTATTGTTTTTGGCCTTTGTGTTGGGCCTTCGTGCCCCTTTTTTGTTCACTGTCTGAATAAAAACGTGTTTGGAGGGAAAAGAAAGAGAGAGGAGGCCTTGACATTACTTCAAAAGATTTGAGCAGCTGGCTTCCATGTTCTTGGTTATTATCATGACATAATAAGGCCTTTCCTGTACTTGGCATTCCTTTCTATTTATTCCAGCTTGCACTACTACTTGCTGTTTGCTTTCGGGTGGAATATTTTTAACTCTATTTCACAGTCCCCCTGAGCATATAGCAGACATCAGCAGAAGTTGAATCTTCGGCAGTGGTCTATTACAGGGACCAATACTTATTTCATCCTGCCTCTAAGAAAATGATAAGTACCAGCTCCTCATACATTTTAGGATTAAAGGGCATCTGCCACCAGACAGAGACCTTGTTCAAGCATACAGTTATGCCTGCATTTGTTTATGCACGTTGTATGCAAGGTAACTTGGCTGAGAAATTGAGCTTAAACAGGACCCCCTCCCCTCCCATCCATAATTGGCCGAGATGGCTTAGAGAGGTTGACATGCATACAACCCCTCTATCCTATGGGAAATGCACCTACAAGCTGGGTTCACACTGTGTAAAATTTGGGTTGTGTTTAAAAATATATGCAGATTATCACAAAAAAGGAGGCTGCAATCAGCGCAATGAAAAGGTTATGTTGTGTGAACCCAGCTATAGACTTAAAGGGGTACTCCGGTGGAATATTTTTTTTTTTTTTTTAATCAACTGGTTCCAGAAAGTTAAACAGATTTGTAAATTACTTCTATTTAAAAATCTTAATCCTTCCAGTACTTATCAGCTGCTGTATAACACAGAGGACGTTCATTTATTTTTGAATTTTTTTTCTGTCTTTCCACAGTGCTCTCTGCTGACACCTCTATCCATGTCAGAAACTGTCCAGTGCAGGAACAATTTCCCATAGCAAACCTCTCCTGCTCTGGACAGTTCTTGACATGAACCGAGGTGTCAGCACAGAGCACTGTGGACAGACAGAAAAGAAATTGAAAAAGAAAGAACTTTCTCTGGAGTATACAGCAGCTGATAAGTACTGGAAGGATTAAGATTTTTTTTAATAGAATTTACAAATCTGTTTAACTTTCTGTCACCGGTTGATTTAAAAAAAAAATAAAAAATAATGTTCTCAACCGAAGTAATTAAGATAAAAAAAATAAAAAATGATAATTTATTGTCCATAGTTTTTCTCAATCCTATTACTAAAACATAAACATGTCTTCCACACGGTTATGGTGTGAGCACACACTGTGGAAATGCTGATTGTGGTGCCGATTAGGTGAGGATTTTCCTAAGATTTTCAAAATGAAGTCAAAGGCTGGGATTTACTAAAACTACCTAGACAGTACAAACTTCTGGACAATCTTTCTACGCACCAGATATATCAGTTATCAGCCTTCAGATGCACCAGATTTATCAAGCAGCCTGTTAAGAAGAAGTATAGTCCAACTAATAGCTTACCTAAAACCAGAATCATACGCCAAAATATTGCCACATGTTTACCATGCCCTTTTTATCAAAGCCACAGCCCACAACAACACTTTTCTCTGCCCTGGTGGAAAGGGTGGAAAATGCACAATACATATAGTACAAGTAATATACAAGTTATTGGCACATTAGCAATGGGAAATCTGGGCTATATTTCTTCATGGCGTGTAGTTGAGATTTTGGAAATCTCACCTACCCTTGAAGGGTGCTGGTTATATCCAATACAAAGTATCATGATATTGTACCTCCTGCACTGTAAAAGTGGATACACCAGCAAAGACTAATATGAACGGGGTAACTCTGATCTAGCATGTCATATGATATGCATATCATAATCCAAAACACATATAGTGAATACAAGAAAAAAAGAACATAAGTAATAGAACAGCAAAAAAAAATGTTATTAATAAATACATACATACTTACCTTTGCTTTGGTTGGCTCCGCCTGGTCCCCAGATCTTCTCTCTTCTTCCAAGACGAGGACCTATTGCAAGACCTGTCTGTTCAGGCAATCACTGCCCAAGACGAGAAACTGCTGTAGCCAGTGATTGCATGAGCAACAATCCTGCACCCGTCTCAGAAGAAGGGAGAATATAGAAAGTCAGGGGACCCGGACAGAGCAGGACAGGAGCAGCGGGGAACCAGGGAAGGCTAGGCAAGTATAGTTTTTTTTCTCATTTTCCCCTCACCCCAGCACCAATTAATAATAATTATTTATTTATTTTCTTCAGAAAACAGTGTACAGCCCCTTAAAGCTGCAAACAGCTTCCAAATCATAGGGGTGATTATAGAGGATACCATTCTACCTTAATACGCCATACACCTTCTCAATAGAAAAGGCAGTTAGTGATATGTGGCACAGCGCTGCTTACAACTGCCTGCATAATTGTGCTGTTGACATGGAAACAATTACAGTAGGAAATAAAGAAATGTATCCTGCCTTGCCGGAGGACTGTCAGACAAAGAGCAGAGGGCCTGCATTAATGTAGAGCGTGAACAATGACAAGGTTGTCCTTTCAGGAAAGAAGGAAGCACAAACATGGCACACATAGGCGCACACAAAAGGAAAGTGGTACTTCATAGTCACTAACACTTTTTGTGATCATACAGCATGTAGTGCAAAAAGGTAGTCAGCCACAAGGTATTGATGTCTATAGGCAAGTACTGGACATCAGTAACAGAATTGTCAACTCAGAATTCATTTTTGTAGAGAAAATATCCATTCTACAGCATTGAAAGGGACAGATCGGACAATGACCGATTTGTCATCAGCATCACCCACACTGACTTATCGCTATAGATTTGTAGTGCCAATGATGCTGATGACAATGGTACTTACTATTTGCTGATCTGTATCTCTGTTCTTTAGATATTCCAGTTTTTCTGAATATGCTAATGAGGTACCTTGGTGCACATGGGGCGTTCCTAAGCCCCGAGTGCACCATAATGACCAGCCAGGAACATCATAGTAAAGGCTTTCATGCCTTCTGCTGATGCTCCTTTGCCTGTGGCCACAGTAAGGACATTTTTACTGAAGGTGATATGCCGTAAAATCGCTCTGCTCGTGAGAGAAGTTACAAAGGAAAGAAGGACCAGCAGAGGGAAGGAGAGCGTTTACCATAAAGATCCAAGTTAGACGTCATGGAACATTTAGGGTTTTCGAATGCTCTGTGTGCACCAAGCTCCATCATTAGCATAATCAGAAAACCGGAAATAAAACAGAGCATCAGAGGCACAGATGAGGCTCCTCCTTATCATTACAGACAGAATTACAGTGAAAAGTGACACCAGTAGACAGATAACACAATAGATGATGTTTATAGCTCAGCCTCTTCTATGGAATGACCTGCAAAAATCATTGAGTATGCCTAATATATCGTTGCCTATGCCCTTGGGGCTTGTTCTTTAAGGAGTTATCCCACCTCAGCAAATAACTTCTTCCTACTCCTTTGGCCTATTTGCAGCGACCAGAGCTGGTCAGAAAAGCAGAAAGTAGCCATAGCATGGAAGTTACACAATTTAAATGGGACACAGACTTGCTATTTACGTAGCTCCCGGAGGCCCGCAATGTACTAGATCTAGAAATATTCCTTTGGCCGCAACTTTTACAAAAGTCGCTTTAATGCTTATCTGTATCAAATAGTTAATAGCAGTGTTTTCTAACTGTTGCAAAACTACAAATCCCAGCATGCTCAGATAGCCAATAGCTGTTTTGCAACAGCTGCAGGCACACTGATTGGGAAACACTGATCTATAGGGTTTCTACGTAATTATATAAAATATGCAATCTTTTGAAATATGCAAAATATTTACTGAAACTTCTCCATATATAAAATTTACCATTGTTCCTGTCTAGAAGCTATATGCTTCTATAGATGCTCTATGACCTATACTAAGCATACTAAACAGGCTTCAATGTCACTTTTCTATATGGAATCATACTAGGGAACATCTATACAAGCAAATCCATAATATGGTGGTGTTACTAGAATCACTCCATAAACAAAGATCGGCATTCCTATCATCTCTAAAAACAAGTAACCAATGTATTCCAAAAAGATACCAAGTGTTCCTTAGAGCAGCCTAGATTTCAAGAATGCTTTGCAAATAGTGCTTGTTGTCATTTTGTAGTACTGCTTTAGCCATTTGTAAATACAGGGTTTTTTATATTAAATTATTAGGAAAATATATGTCATGTGAATCCCTAATACAGGGTTTGGCAAATATGTTGTGAATCTAGGAGTCAGGAAATAGAAAGGAAAAAAAATAAAAAAGACCAGCACACGTTTTAAAGGGGTACACCACTGGAAAACATTTTCTTTTAAATCAATTGGTGCCAGAAAGTTAAACAGATTTGTAAATTACTTCACTTTAAAAATCTTAATCCTTCCAGTACTTCGCTGCTGTATACTACAGAGAAAGTTGAGCTGTTATTTTCTGTTTGACCACAGTGTTCCCTGCTGACACCTCTGTCCATGCCAGGACTTGTCCAGAGTAGGAGCAAATCCCCATAGCAAACCTATCCTGCTAAGGACAGTTTCTGACATGGACAGAGGTGTCAGCAGAGAACAGTGTGGTCAGACTTAAAAGAACTATTCAACTTCCTGTGGAGCATACAGCAGCTGATAAATACTGGAAGGATTAAGAATTTTAATAGAAGTAATTTACAAACCTGTTTAATTTTGTGGCACCAGTTGATATGAAAAAAAATGTTTTCCAACAGAGTACCCATTTAAAGTAGATGTCCAGTGGGAAAAACATATCCTCTATCCATAGGATAGGGCATAAGTGATCGCTGGGAGAGTCCGACTGGTGGAACCCCCTACAATCTCCTGTACAGGGCCCCGGCTTGGCTGCTGTGATGGCGTTTTTCACAGAGCATGTAAGCAAAAAAATGGGCCTTCAGAACGATCGGCGAAAAGGTACGCTGTTCTAGAAATGGCGGGGATGTGGAAATCCTATAGCCCGACGCCCGGGACAAGTAGTTTTGGGCGCTGGGCAGGTGAATTGTTTATAGATTTAGCCCTGTATCGGGCTAGCAGGGACAGACAGACTCCCCCCTTATTTTTCTTTAATGTCGGTGTGAGGCGCAGGAGCAGATACAAGTCTACACCTCACACCAGTACTCAGAGGTCAGAAATCTCACCTCACACTACAGCTCTGATGTCCACCCATGGCAGGATCAGGTGAGGAGACCGAGAATGCAGGCGGCGGCAGGAAGGGTGGTTGTATATGTATGGTGTGAGTGGATGTGTGTATGTAATGTATGATGGGGGGGGCAGCAGCAGGTGTATGTATGATGTGTGCATATGTATGGTGTATATCAGTGTTTCCCAACCAGGGTGCCTCCAGCTGTTGCAAAACTACAACTCCCAGCATGCCCTGGGCATGCTGGGAGTTGTAGTTTTGCAACAGCTAGAGGCCACCCTGGTTGGGAAACACTGGTGGATATGTATAGTGTGAGTGTATGTGTGTATGATGTCTATGTGTGATGTGTATGTAATGTATGATGTGTGTGTATAATGTCAAAGTGTGATGTGTGTGTGTGTATGTGATGTATGATGTGGGGGGGGGGGCAGCGGCAGGTGTATGTATGGTGTGAGTGTATGTGTGTATGTAATGTATGATGTGGGGGGGCAGTGGTGGGGGTGTGTGTATGTATATGGGGGCAGGGGCTGGTGTATGTATGATATGTGTATGTATGAATGTTTTGTATAGGAGCGGACTGTCACGTTGGGCATTAGGCAGTTGTACCATCTAATTTTATTTATTTTAAGTGGCACCCGCACTAAATTGCACCCCCAGAATCCCGCCCCCTTCATACTCACCCGCCAACCAAGAGCCCCACGGATGCACACAAATGCCCGAACCAAAACTAAAACTCCCAGCATGTTGGACCATAACCTAAACTGTAGAACTATAAAGTGTAACATGCTGGGAGTTGTAGTTTTGGTTCGGGTCAGCTGCAGAGCCATAGGCTGCATCAGGGCATGCTGGGTATTGTAGTTACTAACTGTAATTCCCAGTATTCCTTGACACATCCTATGGCTCTGCAGCTGACACAAACCAAAACTACAACTCCCAGCATGTTACACAATAACCTTAACTGTACTACTATACAGTGCAACATGCTGCAACACCCACACAACCATAGGCTGCATCAGGGCATGCTGGGAGTTGTAGTTATGTAGTAACTAAATGCAACTTCCAGCATTTTCTGACACAAAATGCAGCACATAAACTGGAGAAGCAGAACCCCCCCCCCCCCCCCACCCAGTAACACATAAGTCCCTATGAGGACTGAAAAATAGTGATTAAAATATTTTATAAAGTGCGTATATATGTGAATAAGCCCCTTTACTAATAAAAGGTTCCAATTTTCTTTAAATAAAAATAATGTACAAAAATAAACATAAGTGGTATTGCTGCATGTGGAAATGTCCAGACTATTAAAATATAATGTTAATTAAACCGTACGGTGAACGGTGGAAATGTAAATAATAGTCCAGAATTGCTCATTTTTGGTCACTTCATATTAGACATTTTTTATAAGGTGATCAAAAAGTTACATCTAGATTTTTCTGGGCTTGTCTGGGGTGTAAGAGGAGCTACAGCTCTCCCTCCGCTAATATCCTGGCATGCTGCGATCGCCTATTAACCATTAGATCATCACTGTCAGCAGTGTCTAAAGGATCTTATATCCATCCCTGGTGGTCTAGTGGGGGGGGGGGGGGGGGGGGGGGTTTCGTACTATTTTGGTTGAAATTATTTCATCAACCAGGACAAGTGGATTTTCTTGAGGGACAAGTAGATTGTGTTCCGCTTTAGTCCCTTGGACAAGTAGTTTTTTTTTTAATTTCCACACCCCTGAATGGACTAATAAAGGTCGTTATTTCATACAATTACAGTACAGTGAGAAGTCCTTCTCTTCATATAATAGAAGAGATCATGGAGTCACTTGACAGCAGAGTACTGAAGTGCTGGTCAGTCGAGCATGGGCTCCGATAGGCATGCCTGGCTTCATGCTCTCCCTGGTTCGAGAACGAAGCAAATTCCTACATGACATTTCTGGAAATTATTTTTTTTTTTAACTCAATAAGAAAACCCTGCACGTAGGTTTGCATAACATTTCCCATTTAATTAGATTCTGGAGCCCATTCACCCCCACCTCCCCACACACACACACACACCCATTCTCTCCATAGAAGAACACAGGAAGGACATTGTCCTCTTCTGGCACACGCACTCTCTCTGGCAGCACCAGCTCTCACATAGTTCACAACAGGATACAGAGGAGCCAGAAGAAGGGACTTACAGGTGTTTCCATTGTTTAAAAGAAAGGCCTTACTACATTTTTCCTAATAAATAAGCAACACATGCTTGTTGTTGTACGGTCTATCACTGGCAGTGTCTCTTCTGTGCCCCTGGAAAAGTTAAATGCACCCACCACCCACATACAGTAGGCAAAAGTATGTTACATTTTCAGAATTTCCAACCATTAAAAGCAGTAAAATGCGGAAAACCAAGACTGTATAATGATATAAAAATATTAGGCATCCAGATATTTTGTAATGGCAAAATTACAGCCATATTTGGCTACCCTCCATCTATCTGTAGTACACCTACCTGAGCCTAATGTTGTGTTCATCACGTTCATGCTGTCTGAACCACAGTGGTCCTTAGTGGCTTCTGCCTGCCCCGCTGGCCTTGACAGATTTAAATAGTACATTTAAATTTATTGTACAAGCATAAGGCATAAAAGACCAGACAAATAAAAAAATAAAATAAAAACATCTGAATGAACAAAGCAGTCAAAAAGCTATATCAGGCACTCACAAAGCAATAGGCATAGGGCTTTATACCATGCAACCGAGTAATACTCTGTACCTTCTATTAATGAATTATTAAATAAAAATAAAATAAATGCATGCAATAACAGTACACATAAATAGATGAAAATAAGTATAGATGGGGAAAAAAATCTCTCTAATACTGCAGTGACAGGGACACCACATAGTACTAAATGATCACAACCTAAACAGTATGTAAACAATATCCACGTTATTAAGTGCACAAGATAAGCAAAATGGAAACCCAGTCATCCAGTCCGCACTAGAGTACAGCCCATAGTCTTCTAGGAGGTAAGAGGTTCTGTTGTGATGCTGTCATGTCTGTATTGGCCTGTATTCACACACTGTTATTAGTTTGGTTGTGTGTGAACAGTTCTATGTTCCCTGGGCAGGGAATAGTTAATAGCCTTTGGCTTGCTAGCCAATAGCTCCTAGGGCGTGTCTATTTAATGTCCACCCAGTCTAGCCTCTGGGCTGGTGATTGACTTCATTATATCCTGACTTGCTAACATGCTGCTTTGGAGCTCTTGGTGTAACACTCTTTATTTGAGCTTTTAATCTACTATCTCTGTCTTAGCATGCACTTTGTATTTTCTGGTTTTCGCCATGGTTAGGTGGCATGCTTATAGTAGATTTTAAGCTGTGTTTGTTTAGTCGGTTTTAGGATTTGTATGTTTTTTTTGCTATGTGTCTGTTCACACTGTTTTCTCTTGTATCCGTTTATATTAAGTTCTGTGTTTTATATTTCTGTTTTCCTACTGGGTCAGCTTCTGACCACACTGTGGAGTGTGCCGCTGGCCAGTAGTCTATTTGGATTTATTATTAATGGCTACATCGTTAGTGGAGTGTCCAGTTTGTGTGTCCTGTGTGAACAGTGTCCTATGTTGGATCCCAGTTGCCGTTCCATGGGGACTTCTTGTCTACTGGAGGTGTTCGGGTGGATGAGCAAGTAGGCAGGGAGAGCGGTTTTAGGGTCAGTTTAGGGCTCACTCTCCCTGTCCGCTGGTCGGTTCCTGACAGATGCTTGGTACTATGTGGTGTCCCGGTCACTCAGCACTGCAGTGTTTTTTCCATTTATACTCCTTTTCATCTATTGATTCTGTACTACTATTGCCAGTATTTTATTTTAGAAGGTATTGAGTATTACCCTTTTACTTTAGTTGCATGGTAAATAGCCTTATGATTATTGCTTCATTTGGAAGTGTCTGATATAGCTTATCCACTGCTATATTCATTTGCTGAGGTTTTTTTTAAAATTGATTTTATATATCTGTCTGGTCTTTTTGTTTTACGCATGTACAATTAATGTTGTGTACACATTCTTACATATATTGGCAGCTGTGCATGTTTTTTCCTTGTTGTCTTTTTCTTTGATGATTTCATTGATAGACCTCTCCGTGGAACAAAACAGGGATAAATCTATCAGTTAATGCGGATAGAGCCTGCAAGTGACCACCCCGATGACTTTTGGTTTAGGCAGCATGAAAGGGATGACAGGTTCCCTTTAAAGGGGTTGTTCAGGACTGAAATACCATTTGTAAAGAATTTGGTTAGTTTGGGGGGGGGGGGTATATTACAGGGGTGTGGAAATTTAAAAAACAAAAAACTAAAACATACTTGTCCAAAGGACTAAAACGGAGCACAATCTACTTGTCCGGGTACACAAAATAATTTCAACCAAAATAGTATGTAAATAGTATGTAAATTAGGCAGACCTAAAAATACTTTAATCCCTCAAGGGCTGGGCCAATTTTCAATTTTTCCTCCTTGCCCTAACTCCATTAGCCATAACTCTTATTTCTCCCAACTTCAGACCCATATGGGGGCTTGTTTTTTGCTGGACGAATTGTACTTTGTAATGACACCTTTCATTTTACCATAACATATGCTCTGAAACAAAAATATAATTATTTGTGAGGTGAAATTGATATATGCCATTCACCTTGTGGTCAAACTAACATGTTATTTTGATACTTTAGGTCGTCCCGATTCCAGCAATACCAAATTTGTATAATTTCAGTCATGTTTTACAAATTAATTTTTTTTTTTCCAGAATTATTATTATTTTTTCTTAAATTGCCATTTTCCTGACCATTATAATGTTTTCATATACCGGGTTGGTATTGATCAAACTTTTTGATCGCTTTTTTCTTAATTTTTTCTGGGATATGAAGTTATAAAAAAAAATGCAATTCTGGGGTTTGGTATTTCCCCCCCCCCCCCCGTTTACGCTATTGACCGTACAGTATATATGTTATATTTTAATAGTTCGGACAATTATGCACGCGTTATGTTGTCCGTGCAACTTTGCTTGCCCGAAGCAGGGCTCACTGCTTTAAAAATTCACCTGCCCGGTACCCAGAACTGCACGCCGAAAGCAACCAGATTGCTGGTTAAATTTTTAACCCCTTAAGGACCAAGGACGTACCGATACGTCCTTGGTCCTGCTCTCCTGATATAACGTGGGGTTACACAGTAACCCCGCATCATATCACGGCGGGCCCGGCGTCATAGTGAAGCTGGGACCCGCCTCTAATAGCGCGCAGCGCCGATCGCGGTGCCGCGCGCTATTAACCCTTTAGCCGCGCGCTCCGAGCTGAGCCGCGCGGCTAAAAGCGAAAGTTGCCGACTAGCTCAGTGGGCTGTTGGGGATAGCCGCGGCATCCCGAACAGCTTACAGGACAGCGGGAGGGCCCCTACCTGCCTCCTCGCTGTCCGATCGCAGAATGACTGCTCAGTGCCTGAGATCCAGGCATGAGCAGTCATGCGGCAGAATCGTCGATCACTGGTTTCCGATGAGAAACCAGTGATCAATGATGAAGATCATTGTGTGCAGTGTTATAGGTCCCTATGGGAGCTATAACACTGCACAAAAAAAGTGGGGAAAAAAAAGTGAATAAAGATCATTTAACTCCTCCCCTATTAAAAGTTTGAATCACCCCCCTTTTCCAATAAAAAACAAAACAAAAAACAGTGTAAATAAAAATAAACATATAATGGTATCACCGCGTGCGAAAATGTCCGAATTATAAAAATATATCATTAATTTAACCGCTCGGTCAATGGCGTGCGCGCAAAAAAATTCCAAAGTCCAAAATAGTGCATTTTTGGTCAATAATGATCAATAAGTCCTATCAATGCAAAAATTGTACCGTTAAAAACTTCAGATCACGGCGCAAAAAATGAGCCCTCATACCGCCCCATGCACGGAAAAATAAAAAAGTTATAGGAGTCAGAAGATGACAATTTTAAACGTATTAATTTTCCTGCATGTAGTTATGATTTTTTCCAGAAGTCCGACAAAATCAAACCTATATAAGTAGGGTATCATTTTAATCGTATGGACCTACAGAATAAAGATAAGGTGTCATTTTTACCGAAAAATTTACTACGTAGAAACGGAAGCCCCCAAAAGTTACAAAACGGCATTTTTTTTTTCAATTTTGTCACACGATTCTTTTTTCCGTTTCACCGTAGATTTTTGAGCAAAACGACTGACGTCATTACAAAGTAGAATTGGTGGCGCAAAAAAATAAGCCATCATATGGATTTTTAGGTGCAAAATTGAAAGAGTTATGATTTTTTAAAGGCAAGGAGCAAAAAACGAAAATGCAAAAAACGGAAAAAACCCCGGTCCTTAAGGGGTTAAAGTAGCCTCTAAAATTTTATTTTTTTTTAAAGAAGCGATCTGATTGGTTGCTATGTGCAACTGGTCAACTTTTCCTCTGTACAGGTTTTAATAAATCTCCCCTATTGTGTGCAGCCAACATATGCGACTAACTTGTTCTAATATTATATAGTCAGTGGCATGTGTGCATCAATGACTATGGCTACTGTGGTCTCTTCCATGTCCAATAATGAGGATAGTGGTCCAAACATCAGCAGCTCCCCTGCAGGGTCAGTCTACAGCTCCAAAGGGGCTACATCAGCTGGTGCTTCAGTTCGACCCAAAAGTCCAGAATGCTACTGTAGTAGATGAGCCTTAATTTCTTTGGTGCCACAGCCACTCTCTGGAGGCAAGATGCAGTAGTGTCCTCAACTACCCCACCTTCATACTGCTCCTGGGCACTGCAGTACAAGCATAGTGCACGATATACTAACTGCCACGGACTCACCTTTTATTTCCCAGTACTGTGCAGTGGAAGACAGCTGTCAGTTAGCAGACAAAGCCTGCAGCTTATATACACCAGTTTATAGTTTGACCAATGAAGAACATATTTCACATACAAGACACACGCTACTCCACCACACAGATTCTCCCCTTTTGTTGGGATATAGTGTTGTTCTTCTGCACTCTTTTATACAGTTTATAGGAAGATAATGCACATGCTTGCACTTTCTGAAACTGGACTACAGGAGGATGTACCTTATGGTAACTATGTACAAACACTGAAAGAATGAGGGGTATTTTGGGGGGTTTTTACTGATGAACGTTCAATGGCACAGTCAATTCATTTTACAAAGTTCTGTAATATAAGACCTGATCATAATGGCAGGAATATCTCTTTAGTGTAGGGTCACATGTAACGGATCCGCAGAGTATTTTACACTGCAGATCCACCAGTGTCCCGACCCATAGTGTGCTTCCAGCTGTTAGTTCTAACTCGAAACACCGCTCCGAGCAGACACACAGGGGGCCTGAGAGACGCCGCTGAGTACATTGCGCATGCATGCGGTGACTCGGTGTACCCAGACATCGCGACTGCTCCGCAATGTCTGATTACAAGTGGCGTCTCGCAGGCCCCCCTGTGTGTCTGCTCAGGGCAGCATGTTGCCAGTAAGGATGGGGGGCATTTGTGTTAGTTCTAATAGCTGTAGGCACACTATGGGTCGGGTCAGCGGCAGATCCGCAGCGTAAAATACGCTGCATATCCGTTACATGTGACCCTACCCTTAAACTCACTGGAGCTGTAAATTAAGTCAGTGTAGCCAAGTTTCTGGCAATTGAGCGTTCAAGTGTATGTATTCTAAGTAGCTGTTGACAAAGGCTTAACTTACCACCAAAATATAAGCACGGAATCTGCCATGCAGATTATGATGCAGATTTTAAAGTGAATTTTCAGCACAGCTTTTATTAATTTTTTTTATTTGACTGTGCTACAGGGGCTGTAAAGTTAGTGTAGTTCATAATATAGTGTCTGTACCGGTGTGTGACGTGGTCTCACAATTCTTCTGTGATTGTCGCCCCAATAATTATTTTTAACAGCATAAAAAATTACTCATGTCTGGGGATTTCCCAGGTTGCAGTGCGTCGAGACCTGACCTCACTAGTCAGGTGATCAGAGGGAGCCTGTCCTACTTCAATTTTGCAACCGCTTTAGTCCCCTGGTTAGAAAACACTGTACACTTCAATGGGTGGCGTGGCTGATGTGTGGGAGGAAGGAAAGTGACCTCAAACTTTCAAGCATGGAACTGTGGGATGTGTAGTTTAGAGAACAAAATCCAACAGGAAATACCCAGTTTTGCCAGGAAAGCACTAAAATCACCTTATGGTGGATAACCCATTTAAAGCTTTTTCCAAGCAGAAAGATATGTGATGTAGTTTTGTACACATCTCCCCTGTAAATCAGTTGTAGAGGTTTTTAAGGTAAAACTGTGGACTTTATTGCAGCAACCACTGTTTCCGTGCCAAAATCCACAGTATTTGCTAGTACAAACACTTAACACAAACATTACTGAAAACCAATCACTGGTTTTAAAGGACTGTAAGTAAACTCGTTAGCATTTTTTTCTTTCTAGAATTTCTCTTCCCCCCCCCCCCCCCCTTTTGAGGTCCTCTTTCCTGTTTTCTCACGTTTCATATTTCCTTAGCTTGTTTGTGTTTCTATGTTTTTATCTTGAGTTTGTCCCAAGTAAGGACAACCTTAGGATCCATTCTCATGAAATTTTATTCATATGCATTCCACAACAAATTGATTTCAAAGGGAATTCCAGTTGTAATTCATACAGAACTCATTTTATAAGGTCCAACATAAGACTGTCACATATTCCACTGTGTGAGCATAATGTAAGATCTGTAGCCCATAGGCTCCTATTGTTAAACTGTGCTTCTGCATAGAAAGGCACAGGAGAGCACACTTACCTATACATCCTTTAAATTCATTAGAGAACTCCGGTGCAGGAACACTTATCCCCTATCCAAAGGATAAGGGATAAGTGTCTGATCGCGGGGGGGGGGGGGGGGGGGGGATCCCCTGCACGGCACCGCAGCAGTCCTCAGGAAGGGGGCGTGTCGACTAGGGATCGACCGATTATCGGTTTGGCCGATATCTGCTGATAATCACGATTTTGGGCATTATCGGTATCGGCAATTACCTTGCCGATAATGCCCCGCCCCCGCAACGTCACTGCCCCATTGCCTCCCCCCTCCCCGGTTTTATAATTACCTGTTCCCGGGGCCTGCACTACTTGTGGCTCCTGGGGTGGGCAGCAGCGGTGGTAGCGCGGACCCCGGGAATAGGTAATTATAAAACCGGGGATGGGGGAGGCAATGGGGCAGCGGCAGTGGTTAAACTCAGGACCGGCAGGGGCCCTAAAAAAAATCAAGTTCAGTCGACCCCTAGTGTCAACCCTTGCACAATGCAGCGACTGACACTCCCACTCCATATAGCTCTATGGGAGAGCCGGAAATACAGCATTTGGGTATCTCCCACTCTCCTATAGAGATACATCGAGGGGGCATGTCGGCTGCCGCTCCGTGCAGGGGTTGACACGTTCCCTTCTTGGGGACTGCCAGGCTGCCATGCAGGAGATTGCAGGGGTTTCAGCTGCTGTTGATTCCCAAATGCCATTTTTAGCCTAGGTTTCCACATACACCAGATCCCTTGAGGCTCTGCAATTGTATATTTTACAACTTTAAATGTGCAGTGCATCCAGTGTGTGTGAATGCACCCTTAATGCAGATTTTTCTGCAAAACACAAGAGTTCAAAGATACAAAAAAATAAAATAAAAGAGAGGTAAAAGTGCTTTTATTTACTTAGTCTACAAAAGAACTACATCAAAAACAGCATGTGTGAATCCAGCCTAAAATGCTGTTATTTTGGGTCATTAGAACTATGGTCCAGATGAAACTCGTGGTCAAAAGATGTACTCAAAACCTAAATCCGAGTGTACACATCTATACTGGTCTGGAATACGCAATGGCCATAGCCTTAAGATAACCTTACTTGAATCAGTAAGGTATGACTGTGTCATTATGCAACAATTATTGGCAAAAAAAATTCAGGTCAGGATAAAAAAAATAATGGTACAGAAAAAGGGGCTGGATGGATACCATCATAGTGCAAAGGAAATCATTTGTACACAAGTATCCATCCATAGTATGGATCCTAAACACTGATCTTACGGAAAAAAAATAAAAAATCAGTGGGGACCATAACCAAAATCTGGCACACGTTTAGGGACATTTAAGCCTCATACCTTTTCACTGAAGCCACATCAATTTCTGATAAGCCTGCTTCCTTATCAAGCAAAGGGACAAAGCGACAAAAAAGAAAGTCTAAAACCACAAATATTGAAAAAGAAAGGGACAGGCAATACCAGATATTGCTGAATTCATCCCAGGTTTCGTTGTAAAAAAAAGTTGTACATTTTGCAAAAACTTGTGACTCTTTGGCTGGTTTACGACTCCCTTGAATATGTGGGTGGGGCTTTACCGTTACTATCGTTTAACGTGCACTGAACTGGCAGCTGTTGAAGTGGCAAAGGCGGGTGCCTTTTAATGAATCTGCCAAATGTAACTGCAGTGTGATTTTACTGAGGCCTGTCTTAGTAAATGTCCCCCATAAGGGGGAAAGGCCAGCCAAAAACAATATAGCATGTAGGTACAGGTATACAGCTCACATCACATAAAGGATGTTACATATAATCCCTTATTACAGTGTGGGCAATAATATAGTATCAAAATACAAAAAAGAAACCAGTGCAAGCCTGGTGAGGATTTGGAAACTACAACCCATGTGGTTCCCCATTATTCTGCTTCATCATGGATGAGGCGCAAGTCATGCAGGCCACTTTTATTTATTTTCCCTACTATGATATTCATATTTAATTTGTATTTCTAGACAGTAGATACACAGTCTTCTAGGCAGGAGATTGCATTACAATGTAAAAGGCAGAGAGGATAGACCAAAGAAATATACAGTAGATCTACTAGAGCATTTTTATTTTAATACCTCTCCATAGATTTCAATGGGCATTTTCAAGCCGCAATTAGATGAAAGTAAGGCATGCTGAATTTTTTTATGTGCATATTTTATTAAGTCATGTGAATAGCCCCATAGATTAACATTATGGTCTGCAATAAAAAAAAAAGAAAGTTGTAATACAGAGGCATTATACAACCAGACACAGTTGTTGATCATGTCTTTTTACCTGCCCTCTAAAGGACAGCCATCATATTAAACAAAACAAAGACTCTCTGATCTGTCCATAGGAACCAATCACAGCTTGGCTTTTATATCTTAACAAGCACTGTAACAGTATTCTACGCAGATTTGATGCACAGGATTTGAAGCAGTGTTCGGTCATTTAGTTTACATTGAAATCTGCAGCAGAAAATCCTGCGCATCAAATCTGCACAGGATACTGTACATGTGAATAGATCATTAAAGGGAATGTATCACCAAATGTTATTTAATTTTAAAGGTTAAACAATTTTCAATTTTTTTAAAATATTTTTGGAAAAATTTAAACATTTTTTTACATTTAAAAAAATCATGAAAAATGTAATAACTTGTCATATTTCCCACTGTTGGCCAGCAGAGGGCGCTAACATGAGGAATCAGGTGAAAACAAGCAACTGCTGCAAATTCGTCCTCGCTCGTCTATACCTCCCTCTTGTGTCTATGTGCAAAAAAAAAAAAAAAAGGAGGGGGATGGGGATTTTGTAGTTTTTTTTCACTGCCACTAGGCAGAGCCATTTTGTTGGTGATTGAAGAATGGTACAGACTACCAGATCAGACTACCCACTGCCTGCTGCTTCCAGATGTCTCTTGTGCAATGCCTGCCGCTGCCAGATATGTCTGTCCCACTGCCTGACATTTCTTAACCACTGCCTCCTGCTGACAGATGTTTCATGCTCAGTAATTGCATGTGTATATCTGAATGCGGCCATACACCAGCCAAATGATAAGACCTCTCGGCATAGAATATGTTAAAGGAGTACTATGATAACAAAAAAATGTCAACACCTAATAGGTTGTTTAAATATCTTTCAATAGAGGTGCTGATCTCCTGAATCGATCCAGCGGTTCTCCCGCTGCAGCCCCCGGTAATTTGGCTTACTTCCGGGTACTGTACGTCTGAATCTGACGTCAGCAATCACGTTACCCAGCTTTCGCCCACAAGCCCTCCCTCACTCTTGCTCCCCACCCCTAATAATATTCATCACTACGCTCCTCTCTGCCTTCCCCTGTCCCGAACCCCACCCCGAGCCACTACCCCATCTCCTCCCCCTCTGTCTACATGTTTAGAGACATGTATTTGCGTAGGTTGCTTTCTGAATATAACAGATAGTAACTATCTGTTATATTACTGGTTGTAATTGATCACATGCCCGGTCCTAGTATGCAGGCGAGTGCGCATGCGCGCGACTCGCTTGATGATTGGAGGGAGGTTGCTGAGGCGTTTACTCAGCCCAGCAAATGCCGGCTGAGTAAACAAAGTTATTTATGAATATGCAACTTGGGGAGTGACAGGATCGCACTTGCGGGGGCGGGCTAAATGAGAGGAGGAACGAAGTCATGATGACGATTCGTTCCAAAGATGGCCGCGGACGCACAGATGGTGTGGAACGACACTCATAATCCACTGAGAGAGGCTGCACTTCCGGTTTCGCCAGAAAACATGGATGCTTTCATGGAACGCTACAGAGGTAATTGGGAGTGTTATATAACTCAGGGAATCAGTGCTAATGGTGGGTAAATGTTTTACATTAGAGTACTCCTTTAAGTATGGACTATATACCGCACACTAAAGGCAGCAAATCAATACATGGGGTATTTACCGCACTCAAGACGGCAAATACATTTCTGCTCAACTCACAGTTATCAAAGTCAATATCCCTGTCCCTGTCCCAACGCGTTTCCATGCGAGGCACCCAGTCACAACAGTCACCCACACTTCATCAGAGCTCAAAGTATCACTTAAGTAAGATGCGTGCAAAAACAATGCACTACACTGTCTCAAGAATAAGTAGCAAGAGAGAAGCAAAAACCCATGATATATGGGGAATTAAATGGGTACTCATTAAAACAAATGTTTACTAGTGCACTCCTGATGGTAAATAAAAAAATATTTCTAATATACTTTTATTATTTTTTTTTTTTTTTTAAATGACGTTTTCTATGTTTTATTTGTGCTTGAAAAAGAGCACATTTTCCCCCATCTCAGACAGACTTTTGGACCGAAGCCCAAACACAGGAAGTGCAGCCTGGAGTGCTGAGGGGGGTGGGGTGTGTCCCACCAACAGCATATGGCAGTTAAGTGTGAGAGGAGCTATGATTGGATGAGGCTGGACACCCCCCCTCAGCACACCAGGCTGCACTTCCTGTGTATTAGTAATAGTACGCCCAGGTAAGCAGTCAAACATTATTATCGCATACTTACAAGGACGATAATAGGTGGTTAGAGGATAAAACTAAGTTTGGCTGATATTATCGGTCGATATTCACGATTTTCTAAGTTATCGGTATCTGCAATTTCTTTGCCGATAACGTGGGCACTTTAAATTTATGAACTGCAGCGGCTTTTGCGGGGCCAGAGACCGCCGCCGCCACCTGCTTCTCTCCCCCTGCCTGTCCTGGGGTCCTGAGTCCAACCACCATTGCTGCCACCCGCTTCTCTCCCCCTGCCTGTCCTGAGTCCAGGCCGCCGGTGCACCATTGCCTCCCCCATCCCCAGTTTTATAATTACCTGTTCCCGGGGTCCACACTACTTCTGGCTCCTGCGGTGTCCTGCGCTGTTGCTGTGCAATGACGAGTTACGTCCCCAACGCGACGTCACCGTCAGTGGCCCGGCGCACAGTGACAGCTCAGGACGCCACCAGAGCAAGAAGTAGCGCGGACCCCGGGAACATGTAATTATAAAACCAGAGATGGGGGAGGCAATGGGGCACCGTAGGCGGTCTCTGGCAGCGGCGGTGGTTGGACTCAGGACAGGGAGAGAAGCGGGCGGCGGCGGTCTCTGGCAGCGACGGTGGTTGGACTCTGGACCCCAGGACAGGCAGGGGGAGAGAAGCAGGTGGTGGCAGTGGTCTCTGGCCCCGCAAAAGCCGCTGCAGTTCATTGATTTAAAATGTACAGAATATCTGTATAAGTTATCGGCTATCGGCCTGAAAGTTCACTGGTTATTGGTATCGGCTCTAAAAAAATCAATATCAGTCGATCTCTAGATAAAACCCTGCAGAGGCAGAGTATACCGGTCCTGTGACCAGGGAGGCGCGCTCAATATGCACGCCAGCGTCCATATGAACTGTTAGCGCTTCCTGTTCCCGTCATTAAAGGCCAGCCCCTAACCTCTATGCAGCCCACCATGAATAGTCTCTGGCAGATAAGCCATTGGACGGCTGATGCGCTAGCAGGGACATGCAAACATCGCTAAACTGATTTAGGCTAATGGAAAAGGAGTACAAAGCAGGTATATAGTCAGTCATAGTCACCACGGGCTGTAATCACTATGGGCCCACAATAGTATAGAAATACACAGCCATATATCCATAGTGAGTTTAACAGGCTACAATATTGAAGACATAACCACTATAGTATACCACGGCCATATAGGTGATGGCCTATACCAAAAGTTACAGCCCTAATACTATAAGAAGTCGCTGTCGGCTAGATAGCACAGATGTAGATAGACATATCATTTCATACTTTATGTAGGATAGAAAAGGGGGAGGGGGGTTCTGCACGAGTGTATTGCATACAAAAGGTGCTAAATGGTTTCAAATAGAAGGAGACTGTAAAAAAATAAAAAAATAATAAATACAATATGGTATACCCATATACACATGTACAGTAGTTAATCATACAGAATACAGAGCATAATTATGCAGATGGTCATGTAAAACAGTGTGCTTAATAAACATAGTATGTCAAAATAAGTAACACATACATTGAGGCTGTGGTACATTAGAGGATAGAGGGCCTTATTATGGAAAAAATTGATAGGGAAAGAAATAACAGGGACCTAGGGAATCCTATATCACCCTGTTAGATTGCTATAATATGACCCTATTCCTAGACGGCATGGATGCCCTTAGAAGGACGGTACCGTAATACCGGGAACCTCCTGATCAACCCTACCAGGCCCTACAATTTTGGTGGCCCTAGAATGATAGACCCACTAGGATCTCCCCTAGCTACCTAAATTGCCACCTGCAGGGACACCACAGCCTCAGTAGTTATCAAAAAATATAATAAAATAAACATGCAGACAGTATATTTATATGAAAGATGCAAATGAAAATTGCACATTAAGGCCACAAGGCGCCATAGTCTGAAAGCGATAGATCCATGTGCATTCATTCTGCAGCAACAACCTGTCCCAATCACCACCCCTTGGCGGAGGTCTCACTGATCTATCCCAATAAACATGATCTGGTTAGTTTCATTTTGGTGATAAGTGTTCATGTGTACCGCAACAGGTGTGTTTCTATGGTTCCGTATATCCTCTAGATATTCTAGCACTCTTTGGCAGAACTCTCGAATAGTTTTCCCTATGTATCTTTTTCCACATTAACAAGAAGCCAGATAGATGATGCCCCCTGTGAGCTGCAATTTATAAAATGTCTGATAGAGAGGCTTTTACCGGTGTTTGGGTTATCAACAGTTTTAGTCCTAAGCACGTTCGTGCATGCTCTTCAATGACCACATTTATGGCAACCGTGTACGGGTGCAATACGCAGCCAGGTACTTGAGATGTTAGTCTGTAAATGGCTGTGTACCAGTCAGTCTTCTATACTCTCCTTCTTACGGTACATGATAGCTGGTCTGGGCCCACCACTTCGGAAAGATCAGGATCCAATCTCAGTACGCCCCAGTGTTTCTCAATAATATTTCTCACTTGAGTGGACATGCTATCATATGTACCGATAATTCTCAGAAATTTGGAATCCCTGGCTTTCGGTTTGGGTACCAAAAGTTGAATTCTGTCCTGCTGCAATGCATTCTGATATGCATTTCTCAATACATGATCTGGGTAGCCGCATTGATGAAAGAGGTCCCGGAGATCTCTTGCCTGGCGGATGAATTTGCCTCTCTCGGAACAGTAAGAATGCCAGGCTCTGGTCATTGACCTCAAAGGTGAATGCCAACCCGATGTCCTTCTTATTCAGACTCTGTATAAGTAGGTCAAAGTTGCTTTTTGACCCTGTCCACAAGATTAATATGTTGTCTATATAGAGCGACCAAAATATCATGCTATTGGCCAGGACCTCCTGCTCACCCACAAAGGTGATGGCAGCCTCCCTCCAGCCCAGGGTCAGATTCGCATACGATGGGGCACAGGGACTCCCCATCGCAGTACCCCTGAGCTGGTGGAAGTACCGCCCTCTGAATAGAAAATAATTGTGGGTGAGGATGTAGTTTAAGAGGTCCAAGACTTAACGATTGTGGGCTTGATGGTACAGGTCGTGGGACAAAAAAAAGGTAATAGGAGACAGCTTGTAAACCAATAGAATGAGGTATGGATGAGTATAAGGCCTCAACATCGATAGAGGCTAATAACACCTCATCCTCGATGGTGAGGCCTTGGAATTTGCATAGTAAGTCTAACGTATGAGTATAAAGTAGGGAGAGACATAAACTAAGCACCTTGTCTAGGTAAATGCCGACATTCTGACCAAGACCCCCGATGCCCACCACAATGGGTCACCCTTTTAGGGGATTTACCCCTTTGTGTATTTTGGGTAGGACATAAAAAAAGGTGGGCACTACGGGGGTCTTGGCCGCCGCCAGACATTTCTTTCCCACTGCCTGCTGCTGCCAGGCATTTCTTGCCCACTGCCTGCCGCTGCCAGACGCCTCTTGACCACTGTCAGAAATTTCTTAACCACTGCCTCCTGCTGACAGATGTTTCTTGATCACTGCCTGCCGCTGCAAGACATTTCTTGACCAATGCCTCCTGCTGCCAGACATTTCTTGTCCACTGCCTGCCACTGCCAGGCATTTCTTGTCCACTGCCTGCCACTGCCAGACATTTCTTGCCCACTGCCTGCCACTGCCAGACATTTCTCTACCACTGCCTCCTGCTGCCAGACGTTTCTTGCCTACTGCCTGCTGCTGCCAGATTTCTTGCCCACTGCCCGCCGCTGCCAGAGATTTCTTGCCAGCTGCCTGCCGCTGCCAGATGCCTCTTGACCACTGCCTGTTGCTGCCCGATATTTCTTAACCACTAGATGACACACTTATGGGAGATCTGTAGAGGACACATTGTTATGGGGGATCTGTAGATAATGCAGTTATGGGGGATCTGTAGAGGACACACTTACTGGGGATTTGTAGATGACACTTATGGGGGAGCTGAAGATGACTCGCTGGATGACATATGATGAATACAATGTGCAGTAGTATATAGGCTTATGGGGTAGACAAAGGCCAGGCCCCACTGTACACACATCCTAGGGCCCCCGCTTTATTACCTCCCTCTATATGTGATGGATTTGTCTCCCCGGAGCACCCAGTTATGACAATGTTATGGGGAATCTGTAGATGACATTGTTATGGGGGATCTGTAGATGACACACTGTTATTGGGGGGGGTCTGTAGATGACACTTATGGGGATCTGTTGAGGACACTTATGGGGGATCTGTACATGATGCAGTTATATGGGATCTATACATAATGCAGTTATGGGGGGTCTGTAGGTGACAAACTTATGGGGGGGGGGTTAGGGGTCTGTGACTGACACACTTCTGGGGCTCTATAGACTGACATAACTCTTGGGCAGGTGAGCTGCTGTCAGAGCCTAGAGCTGATCCGAATATATCCCAGAGAGAGATGATAGACTTAGGCTGCGTTCACACGGCCGTCTATACCCATCAAAAATAAAAACGGACTTTAAAAACAAACAACAAAAAAAAGGTACAGATCTGTGTATGGTGAGGACTACTTCGAGTTCGGTGGACTATGACGATATTATCAGTGTTTTTTTTGGTTACTAATAATAAAATGGTTAACTAGGGCTTGGTGGGGAGTTTTTTTTTTTTTTATAACATTTTTCAAAACGTGTTTTTTTTTAATTTACTTTACAGGCTTAGTAGTGGAAGCCGTCTTATAGACAGAATGCATTACTAAGCTGGGGCTTAGCGTTAACCCCCAGTTATTACCCTGGTACCCACCACCACAGGGGTGCCTGGAAGAGCCGGTACCAACAGGCCCAGAGCGTCAAAAATGGTGCTTTTGGGCCTAGGCGGTAACAGGTTGGAGTTATTTGGGCTGGGGAGGGCCAGTAACAATGGTTCTCGACCACCCTGGTAACATCAGGCTGTTGCTGCTTGGTTGGTATCTGGCTGAGAATTAAAATATGGGTAATCTCACACGAATTTTGCACTAATAATTAAATTATTTTAAAAAAAAATAAGCCCAGGAGCGCCATTTTTGACGCTCCCAGCCTGTTGGTACTGGCTCTTCCCGGCATCCCTTTGGTGGTGGGTACTGGGGTAATAATTGGGGGTTAGCGCTAGCTGTTTTTGAGGCTAACACTAAACCCGGCTTAGTAATGGATTCACTTTATCAGACAGCTTCCACCACTAAGCCTATAAAGTAAATTAAAAACAAACAAGTTTAAAAAAAATCCAAAAAACACTCCCCCAACAAGCCCTCATTAACCATTTTATTAATACACTGCACAAAAAAATTAAGAGAACACTAAGATAACACATCCCAGATATGAATGAATGAACTAACTGTAAGACATACTTTTGTCTTTACATAGTTTAATGTGCTGACAACAAAATCACAAAGATTATCAATGGAAATCAAATTTATCAACCCATGGAGGTCTAGATATGGAGTCACACTCAAAATCAAAGTGGAAAACCACACTACAGGCAGATCCAACTTTGATGTAATGTCCTTAAAACAAGTCAAAATGAGTCTCAGTAGTGTGTGTGGCCTCTACGTGCCCGTATGACCTCCCTACAATGCCTGGGCATGCTCCTGATGAGGTGGTGGATGGTCTCCTGAGGGATGTCCTCCCAGACCTAGACTAAAGCATCCGCCAACTCCTGGACAGTCTGTGGTGCAACGTGCGTTAGTGGATGGAGCGAGACATGATGTCCCAGATGTGCTCAATTGGATTCAGGTCTGGGGAACAGGCGGGCCAGTCCATAGCATCAATGCCTTCCTCTTGCAGGAACTGTTTACACACTCCAGCCACATGAGGTCTAGCATTGTCTTGCATTAGGAGGAACCCAGGGCCAACCGCATCAGCATATGGTCTCACAAAGGGTCTGAGGATCTCATCTCGGTACCTAATGGCAGTTAGGTTACCTCTGGAAAGCAAATGGAGGGCTGTGCGGCCCCCAAAGAAATGCGAACCCACACCATTACTGACCCAACGCCAAACCGGTCATGCTGGAGGATGTTGCAGGCAGCAGAACATTCTCCCACAGCCTCTTCAGACTCTAATGTCTGTCACATGTGGTCAGTGTGAACCTGCTTTCATCTGTGTGAAGAGCACAGGGCGCCAGTGGCGAATTTGCCAATCTTGGTGTTCTCTGTCAAATGCCAAACATCCTGCAAGGTGTTGGGCTGTAAGCACAACCCCACCTGTGGATGTCAGGACCTCATACAACCCTCATGGAGTCTGTTTCTGACCGTTTGAGTGGACAGATGAACGTTTGTGGCCTGCTGGAGGTCATTTTGCAGGGCTCTGGCAGTGCTCCTCCTTTCACAAAGGCAGAGGTAGTGGTCCTGCTGCTGGGTTGTTGCCCTCCTAAGGCCTCCTCCACATCTCCTGATGTACTGGCCTGTCTCCTGGTAGCGCCTCCATGCTCTGGACATTACGCTGACAGACACAGCAAACCTTCTTGCCACAGCTCGCATTGATGTGCCATCCTGGATGAACTGCACTACCTGAGCCACTTGTGTGGGTTGTAGACTCCGTCTCATGCTACCACTAGAGTGAAAGCACTGCCAGCATTCAGAAGTGACCAAAACATCAGCCAGGAAGCATAGGAACTGAGAAGCGGTCTATGGTCACCACCTGCAGAACCACTTCTTTATTGGGGGTGTCTTGCTAATTGCCTATAATTTCCACCTGTTGTCTGTTCCATTTGCACAACAGCATGTGAAATGGATTGTTAATCAGTGTTTCTTCGTGAGTGGACAGTGTGATTTTACAGAAGTGTGATTGACCTGAAGTTACATTGTGTTGTTTAAGTGTTCCCTTTGTTTTTTTTAGCAGTGTAGTAAACAAAAAACCGTCGTAGTCCACTGAATCCAAAGTAGTCCTCTGCATTCACTGATCTGAAATGAGAAGAAAAAAAGAACACACAAAAAATTGGTTAGTACATTTATGGGGCTCTCCCCTGGGGAGAACGCCCATAAAGCAAGGTTTCCAAACAGGGGGCCTTCAGCTGTTGCTAAACTACATACACCCCCTTTCATTTCCAGACAGCCTTTGGCTATCTGGGAATGATGGGAGTTGTAATTTAGAGTATCGCTGTTCCTCAACTACTACTACCTTTTGCTGTCTAGGCATGTTGGGAATTGTAGTTTCGCAACATTCTGGTTGGGAAACACTGGTAAGGAGGTGGGAAGCGGTGTTTCCCAACCAGGATGTCCCAAAACTACAACTCCCAGCATGCCCAGACAGCCTTTTGCTGTCTAGGCATTCTGGAAGTTGTAGTTTTGCAGTTGCAGCCACCAACCCCCTCCCTCCTCGTCCTCCGTCACGTCTCCTGGTAGCGCCTCCATGCTCTGGACACTACGCTGACAGACACAGCAAACCTTCTTGCCACAGTTCGCATTGATGTGCCATCCTGGATGAGCTGCACTACCTGAGACACTTGTGTGGGTTGTAGACTCCGTCTCATGCTACCACTAGAGTGAAAGCACCGTGCTGCGCCTGGACTTTCCTATGTGCAGGGACTGCCGTAGAGCATCTGTGAAGGTGTTGTGAAGTGACGTCATCACAAATGCTGTAAGTAATGGCAGCCATGGCAGTCATCATTTTTTAACAAAAGATGGGGACATTTGTTTTTGAATATAACCTTACTTTTAATTTATCTTTCCCAAAGCTATGTCGGGTACATCAGTTATGGTCCTTGTATCTTCCATTCTCATTTTACACACACAGTATATTGCATTGCCATGTATTATAACAGGCTCTCTTCCGTGGCATTACGTGAACCCATGTACTCTGTATGATCTACTTTGTTCGGTGGATCACATGTAATGGCTGCAGTCGCTGTTCTCTAGCTGGGGAGGTTCGCGGACAAGGTAAATATTGAATACGGGTGAAATAAGGACACTTGTCTGGAAAGTATAATTATATTTCAGATCATGAATAAGGGTGGGGCTACAATTCTTCCTGGCAGCTTTGTGCTCACGCAGTACTGAGCAGTTCCGTGCTGGATCTGAATGAAAAGAAGAAGCCCTTTATAGTAGATTCCTGCTCTGGATCATGAGAGCTATTCTTTAATCTGAATGGATTACATATGAATATTAGGTTTATTCTGTATACATTATAGACTGCTGTATACATGCTGCACTTTATTACAGATATATGGGGCAAACATTGTTTAAAAAAATAGTTAAAACTACTTTTTCTAAAAGTGTACCTGTCCCCAACAAAAACTTTTGATATAATGTAGATAATACCATTATATGTATATTCGTAATCTACATTGATTAAAAAATGTGTATATTTTTGGATGAAAAAAATACTGTCCCTGCAGTTATTTCCTTTGTGTCTATGAGGAGTCCAAATACAGGAAGTGAGGGCAGGAGAAGCAGGGCTCTGTGCAGGCTCCTGGCTTGTCAATCATCCTGCTGGGTGAGCCAGGGGCGTGTCATAGAGACTCAGTGTGCAGAGCCCTGCTTGTCAAGCCACACTTCCTGTTTTTGGACTCCTCATCGAGACACCCAAACAATGGCTGTAGGGACAAAAATATACATATTTTTTAACCAATGTATACTACAAATATACATATAATGGTATTATCTACATTATATAAAACGTTTTTGTTGATGGTAGGTACACTTTAAGTGGGTGTACAGAAAACTCATAATATAAGAAACAGCCTCAGTCACACTAACATCCAATAGTCAAATAATGTATTATAAAGCACAACTAAGACCATCTTCTAATGCAGTGTTTCCCAACCAGGGTGCCTTCAGTTGTTGCAAAACTACAACTCCCAGCATGCCCGGACAGCCTTTGGCTGTCCGGACATGCTAGGAGTTGTAGTTTTGCAACAGCTGGAGGCACCCTGGTTGGGAAATACTGTTTTAATGGAATGTGCGTGGGAGAGAAAGGGCAACCGCAGAACTGGCACTCTACATTCATGAGCAAAGATAGAATATTGGCTCAAAACAAGGACAATGAAGGGAACTGGATTGTAATGGAAAAAGTACAAACTGGCAACCAGTGCTACACTTCTGTCAAGCATTCAGATCGCAGTGAGGCCCAGGCTAAATATAGACTATGTCAGCACCAAGCACATGGAGATCAGCATGCAAAGATCTCCAGCATCAGGGCACATAGGAAAATTCATAGACCGCACAGAACACAAAGCATGGTATGTGTATGCCCTTTAACTATCTATATACCGATGTGGGTATGTTCTCTGGGCAGATTTGTTACATGAATGTTTGAGAGTCAATGGGCCTGATTTACTATTGTAAACTAAGGATCGACAGATATCGATTTTTTAGGGCCGATACCGATACTCTGTGGAGGTTAGGGCCGATAGCCGATAACTTATACCGATATTCCGGTATAAGTTATCGGCTATTTATCCCCCCCCCCCCCCCCCCCCTCAGCGGCTTTTGCGGTGGGGTTCTGAGTCCTATCACCTGTTTTGTCGGGTTGTGCGCCAGAATTGAATTGAAAAACCTGGACTAAATATCCATTTTACTGAGGGGGGAAAAAAAAATTGTCCCCAACATTTTCGAAAAATTCCGACGTATATACTAAAGGTTTCCACACAAAATGTGGTGGATCTGAGCTGAGGAAAACCCCACAGCATGTGTAAAAAAGCTAAACCTTTGTAAATACAGTGGGAAAATATCCGTTGGGGGGGGGGGGGGAAACACCACTGAATGGAGAGGTTTCTGCAAATCCTGTTTAGATGAGGAGGACAAATTTCTACAGCAAACCTGCTCTTCTCTATTGCACGCGCTCATGTTACAGTTGTATGCAAGATATTGTCAGCGGTATTTATTGCTTACTGTTGTATGCCCATAAGGTTCAATATCCCAAAAATATTCTACTAGTGAACACGTAGGGCACATACAAGCATGCAAACCTCCACACTTCTGTGTCCCACAAATAAAGTGGGCATCAGTGGAAAACAGACCAATCTCCAGTAAACACCATTTTCTCTACTGAACTCTATAGCCAAGTCACACTATACTTCAGAATAGCTTTTTGGTGGCATACAAGGTGTAGCCAAAGCACCATACGCAAAGCCACCTTAATGCTGGTGGTTTTGGAACAAGTTATTTGACAAGAAAGCAAGAATATTTTGGTCAAGTAGTGTATTTAAGTACTCCTCAGGCAGTTCCCAATTTACCTCATATCCAACAACATGTATATTACTGGTAAACCTGTAGTAATGTGTATGTCAGGTGATAGATAACAAAAAGGACCTTTCCACAGCACACAAAGGGGGAGATTTATCAAAACCTGTGCAGAGAAAAGTTGCCCAGTTGTCCATAGTAACAAATCAGCTCACTTTTTATTTTTATAGAAGTCTCTGAAAAATGAAAGAAGCGATCCGATTGGTTGCTATGGGCAACTGGCCAATTTTCCCTCTGCACAGGTTTTGATAAATCTCTCCTGAAGTCCATACAAAAGTGGCCGGCCCTGATTTACTATTGCAAACCTGACGTTTTGTCGGGTTGTGCACCAGATTCTGGCGCATTGTGCAAGAAATTCTGTCTGCGCCAGAATTGAAAAAAAAACTGACTTACTGTCCATTTCTCCAGGAGAACCCAAAAAGGGACGTGGCCGCCGAAGAAAGTGGGCATGTCCGTCAAAAAAAAAAAAAAAAGGGGCGTGTCCCAGACATTTTCCAAAAACCCAACATATTTACTAAGGTTTCCACAGAAAATGAGGTGGATTTGAGGAAAACCCCATAGATGAGAGCATGTGCAAAAAAAAGGAAAGCAAAACATAGGGAAACCTTAGTAAATACTGTGGAAAAAAATTGTAGAGAATTAAAACCCACAAAGAAACCTACACAACACTCTTAGTAAATCAGGGCCAATGTGTTTTAATTCCATCAAAAAACACAGCAAGCAATGTTTAAACCAGGCAGTGTTGTGCTGCATATATACACATACACACATATAGATTATTTATATACACACATATATTATATATATATATATATATATATATATATATATATATATATATATACACACACATACACACACACACACACACACACACACACACATTATTGATGTATGTATAGTCACACAAGTGTAATTCAGGCAAATTTTTTCACCCAAGAGTTGTAGTTTTGCAACATCTGGGGGTCCACGGTTGCTACAGAGTATGATATAGTAATTGCTTTTGAAGCCTCAAAAAGGTCATCCAGAAACAAGAAAAATGATGAACGAACAATAAAATGCAGATCAGTAATATGGATAAAATAGGTCCTTACATATAACAGTCACCAATAGCTCCTGGAAGATGTAAATCCTTTTTTAGAGTCAAGCCAGAAGAAGCACGCTTTGTGTGAAACGGACGTTGCTCGTGTGAACTTGCACCTGTATGTACACCCTCTCTGAATAAAAGCCTGAAACGTATTTGGTGAGCTGCCGCAGTTTTTCTTCTAATACTGGATAACATAGATGTGTGGACTTTTAACGCTGCGCACCACCTATTGAAGAGGCTATTACTGAGTGACTGTAGTGTGAGCTTCAGAATAAGGGATCGCATATTGGTTCTCAAATACAGTGTCAGTTAGTAGCAGGGCTGTGGAGTCGGTAGCTAAATGTTCTGACTCGGACGCCACAGTTTTGTGTACTTCCGACTCCCCAACTCCGACTCCTCTGTATTAATATGCGAATGTATTTATAAACACTTACAGTTGAATCCAAGAAGCTGTTTCACCAATTCATTCTAAGCTCTTCTAGCAGAAAGAGGTAGTTGGGCAGAAGCTGCTGCGTTCTCCTTGTTGTGTGCTGATCTGCTGCTGAAGATAGGGCAGTGGGAGGATCAAGGAAGGGGCATTTATTATTAAACATGATTTCCCTAGTAGAATCCCATAGTCATGTTTAAAGTTTAAGCTAACAATCAGAGTTTACAAGTTTTTATAGCCTTAGCTGAATGGCAGCAGTTTTTCCAATGGTTTACAGCTTCAGTCTTGAACTATTGACCCTCCATATACAAGTGTCTCTAGTCCTGCAAAAAACATATTTCCTTAACCCCTTATCAGTGAGAGGCTAGGTTACCCATGGGTTCCCTGTAACAGCAGGACACAACACTATGGAAAGTATAAGTATTGCCGCTCCTAATTGTGCGTTGAGTGCCATATAGTGAAGCACATGAAAAGCATGCTTCTTCACGGTCACTTAACGTGTTTGTTTTGCGATTACATGCGGCACTGCATGCATTGGTCTTTATTCTTACAGTAGAGAAGTCATTAATTATAACTTTTGTGAATTGGGACATTTAAAACTTGCTTCAGTGCATTGTTTGCCGACTCCAACTCCATGTACCCAAAATTTCGTACGACTCCGACTCCACAGCCCTGGTTAGTAGTGCCAGTTGGACTTTCTTTACCGTCTGGAATCCTTTTTTACATTTAGGACTAGGGCCACAAGGTTTGGGGAAAAGGTTTGATTGCGAATATGTGCAATTTCAATATGCAATTGCAATATAATAAACAAAATCGCAAATCCCCTCATTTGATATTGCGGCTAATGGCTATGAGTAGAGATGAGCGAACTTACAGTAAAATCGATTCGTCACGAACTTCTCAGCTTGGCAGTTGATGACTTATCCTGCATAAATGAGTTCAGCTTTCAGGTACTCCGGTGGGCAGGAAAAGGTGGATACAGTCCTAGGAAAGAGTCTCCTAGGACTGTATCCACCTTTTCCAGCCCACGGGAGCACCTGAAAGCTGAACTCATTTATGCAGGATAAGTCAACAACTGCCGAGCCGAGAAGTTTGTGACAAATCGAATTTACTGTAAGTTTGCTCATCTCTAGCTATGAAGTGAATTGGCTTTAATGAAAAGAGGGGGAATATAGGCCATAGGAGGGGATATGGGCCATAAGAAATCCCCTTCAGACAGCCCATTTCCCTCCATGTCATGTTCATTGATTTGGATATGAAATGGGGAGGAATAAACTTAATTCCTCCTCCCCATTTCATGTACCTGGTCTCCCACATGGCTGCACCATAGAGCGCTAAGAGGAAGAGGCTTTTTATATCACTTCCTCCCAGGGCTAGGCACTGCTAGGAGGAGCCACACAAGTTGATGCACACCACCAGCGCCAATCACCTGGGAGGCTGGAGCCGCCACACATAGTCTTTCAGCAGTGAGATGGCAAGCCAGACGAGCCTCTAATGGAATAGTCTAAGAATGTAATCGCTGGATTTAGCTAAAGGCAAAAGAAAAAATAAGAAAAATCGCAATCCACAATTATCACAATTCGAAAGCGATATTTTGTGCTGGAATTTTTGAATGTCCTTAAGGGTCCTATAAAGTACAGTGTACCAAATAATTTACTTGCAGTCACCCTCACCTGGTGTCCTAAGAAACAGATCGTCCCTGTTGAGGTTTAGCAGTATATAATACATGCAATATTGTAATGTTGGGAGTGAAACTGGTACAAGCGTTTCTGCTATACAGGGGTTTTAGTCATGCAATGTCCATACTGAATCGCAAGATCTGATTGGCATATTATAAATGTGGTTTCAAGCTACAAAGGCCCAGAAAAGATCACTGTATGCTGAAAATACTGTAACCAAAGGCCACAGTGATTTTCAGGTTCTCCACATACACTGCTCCAGCTAAGCTTATAGCTTACATATGGGATCAATGTGAGTAAGAGAGAAATGCAGCCTATGGGAATTTGCAGAATACAGGTGTCAGGAGGGCAGAACTCCTTAAATAAAATGCCATCATCTGATTTATGAGGGTATCACTGATGCTATTAGAAGATTGGAAGAGACAAACCGGGTAAATGTGAAGACAAGAGAGAGTAGCACCATATAGATGCATAACGGGTTAAATTATAGCTAACTTGCTGTGTACAATAATCTACGTTAACTTGGTAAAGAATTACAGAAACTCCGTTTAGAAAAAGGTTAAAAAGGGAAGGGAACGTTACTGGTTCACAAGCCTTGGTATCATGCTGGAAACCTCACTCCACAAAACACGTCATTAGTCATTGGCATTCAATTGTTTTACTACTATCCGATTCTGAGATGTATTTAAGAGCCCCATGTATGATGAGATCACATTTTAAATCCATTATGGAAAATATGATCCTTTGAATTCTGCCTTGAAATGTAACACACAAAAAAGATGGAACTAATTAGGTTACTAAATGATTCTGGTCAGGCACAAATAAGCTGATTTTTTTCCCCTAAGTCTCTGAAGCCAGTATAAAAGGCAGCATTCATCTGAAAATGATCCATTTGGAGAAGGAAAAAAAGCATCACAAGCTACTTAAAAACCATGAAGTAATATAGGCAAAATCCTCGCAACAAGACTGACTTCAGAGACTTTGCTAGACTCGCTAGACGCAGAGTTCCTTCATCTGAAGGGTCATTCGGACAGATTGTACAACTAGTAACATCTTCACCCTTCAAGAACAAAGTATTGCTAGTCCTGAGGTCATCTATTTTTACTTAGCATCAGGCCCAAGAGATACTTTTTATATCAAATATGTTTAAAAACAAAACACAAATTTCTCAACAGGCCAACTACCTACCTTTCTTTTCTACCAAAGCTTGTATGACTGAACCAAAATCCAACTATCTATCTATGTTCATGATGAAAAGCGTAGCATGTCATGAGAACAACTGTTTGGAGTCATGTCCCACAGAAGTAGTGTAGTCTCCTAAAAACTACTATACACATAGGAGGCAACTATGACACTTATCTATCTATCTATCTATCTATCTATCTATCTATCTATATATATATATATATATAAAAAAAACTCAACGTGTGTGTGTGTGTGTGTGTATGTATGTGAGTGTGTATGTATGTATGTATGTTCCAGCATCACATCCAAACGGCTAAAGATATTAACATGAAACTTGGCACACATGTTACTTATATGTCAACAACAAACATAGGATAGGTGATTTAACCCTTACTAACCCCCATTTGCCAGGGTCGGGGTTTTTGTTTAAAGTCCCATACAAGTCAATGGGAAATATATGTTACTGCATAACTTCCAAACGGCTGGAGATATTTCCATAATACTTGGTCACATGTTACTTATATGTCCACTTAAAATATAGGATAGTTAATTTAACCCTCAACTATCCCCATTTGTGAGGGTCGGGGTTTTTGTTTAAAGTCAAATGTAAATCAACGGGAAATGTATGTTCCCACATAACTTCCGTATGGCTGGAGATATTTCAATACCTGGTACACATTACGGGTGGGGATAGGAGGACGGGATATGAGGACAGATGGGGATGGGACGATTTCCCTCCCCAACAAGGATTAGGAAGGAAAAAACGGGCAACGCCGGGTACTCAGCTAGTTAGTCAATAAATAAAGGATTTACTTCACACGGAGCAGTAACACCCAAATGTGAGACAAGGACCACCACCTCATGTCTACAGTGACGTGCTATGGTACAATTTACATAATAATGCATACACATTCACATAAAAACAGCAGTGTAACAAGAAAAAATACAAACTAAGCAAAAAACAAAAGTGTAACAAGAAAAAAAAACTAAGCAGATGGATACATGGATACAAAAGCATATAAATATTCATAAAATTGACTAGCATACTGTACCTATCACTAACTTACAATTTTAGCCTTTTGAAGCCCATATATGCAAGAAAAACAGGAGCCCCAACATTCTGTTTATATATTCTGTTTATATATAGATCTATGGTAAAAGACTTTTGAAACATAGCCTAATTATTGTTGTTTTTTTTTTTTTTTTTGGGAGGCACGAAAAATGTAACATTTACTGTCATGCTAACTGACTAACCAAGTTCATTGTTAAAGTTTACTTGTCGTGATCTTGACTTTTTTTTAATCCTCCCAGTTCACTGTCCCCATCATGACAAACCACCCCCTGCCTTCATTTATTTATTTTTTAGTTTTCTACCTTGATATTGCTCTGTATTTTCTGCTCAGTCAGATTCACAGACTGTGAAGAGTGTTCCCCAGCAGATGTGACATCATCTGAAGCCCTGCAGGGGAGAACTTCCGCCCTCTCTCTGCCATGCTGCTCTGAATATACATCTTAGAGCAGTTCAGTATGTGCAGCATCGGGTGTGTCCCTCTTGAACTCTCCAGGACTTCCAAGCAGAATATAGAGGCAGGTGTTTCATCAGCCTTTCCCAGGAGTGTGGCAGCCGCTTGGGAAGGGCCTCCCTGCATGGAGCCCCAGGAGTCCCGGTCTTCCACCACCCGTTCTTCCAGGCTGGCGGGGGGGGGGGGGGGGTGGAGAGAAAACAGCCATTGTTCTGGCCGGAGGGAGGAGACCTAGCAGTAATGCAGGCTCTGCTTCTCAGGAAACAGTTGAAAGCTAAGATTGTGAAGCTGGAGGAGCGGAGGGCAGAAATCCAGGAAGGGAGCGGTCTCTTCTGGAAGAAGCTGATGAAAGAGGACCGGTTTGCCACCGTGAAATCCCCAGGTAAGGTGGAGGTGGATGATGGGGAGAGTAGTGGCGGTGAAGAAAGTGAGGAAGGTGGTGAAGTAAAGGAGGAGAGGGTGGAGGAAAATGTTGTGCTTGTTTCTACTCCCTGTGTCACCCAGACCACGAAGACCACCCCGGACAGCTACATTGAGCCGGCCCAGGTGGCACTTCCGTTAAGTGAGAGCGAGAAGGATGATGTGGAAAGTGAGGCTAGGGGATTATTGATGGCGATTGTGATGCAGAAGTCCCCAGCCCACCTCCAGAATTTCACCTTCGGTGATGAACTGTGTGAGGATGTGGCAGTATATGGCAGAGATCGAAGAAGCAGAAGACCCAAGAAACAGTTCAGTATGTGTTTTGTTCTTTCCAGCAGTCTGGGCCAGCTGCAAAACTGGTTCAGGCTGCTGTGCCCCCCAGACCCTGTTTGTATAGTGGAACGGGGCCGGCATGGGGGGGTACAATATGGCATCAGAAATGGCTGCGGACGCAATATATGTGAAGCCCACCCGTCCTGCCGGTAGGGAAGGGCAGGATGGGCTTATGGCAGGCAGCTCTGGGACTGCAGGACTGCCCCAGGGTGGCAAATGGCGTGTCCAAGTGCCAGAGACTATTTGCTCTGGGATCGGTTCCCTGAGCGCTGCAGGACACTCCCCTGTGAGGGGGTAGAAAGTCTGGGTACCAGCAGTGGAGAGTGGCGGGCCCCTCAGAGTACTGTATATTCTGCAGGGCACTCCTCTGTGAGGGGGGGGGGGGGTGAGTGTCCGGGTGCAGAGATCAGCCACAGAGCATGTGCGGTCGGGCAAACCAAGCGCTGGCACTGTGGGAGGAGCTGGGGTGCGCTCAGAGGGGCAGTACCAGACTCGGGTAGTCACATCACCCGTGTAGGAGGAGCCACCAGCGCCGACCCCAGCAGCTAAGCTAGCACAGAAGACCGTACTAAGACCAGAAATACTACAAGTCCCAGCCAGCCCAGGATCTATTAGGCAGGACACTAAGAGTGAACGATGTGTGAATGATGGGTGTAGTAGTGTTGTGAATGAGAGGAGTGTATGTGGGAGTGTCAGTGGAGTGAATGATGGTGGGTGTAGTAGTGGTATGAATGGGAATGGTGGTCCTGGGTCTGGTCCCCCCCCACGGTAGTGACTGCTCCTAGGAGCTATGCCAATGTCGCTGCCGGGGGTTCAGGGGGGTCCCCGTCTCAGTCCGGCTCTGGAGGCCAATTGTAACAGCGCCTCCTGGAGGCTCTGTGTAGGGGCGACAGGTCGATCCAGGTAGAGGGAAGGGGTGAGGTAAACCTGTCTTTCTGGATAGAGAGGCATGGTTTGGGGTCTTTCCGAGAGCGGAACAGGGAGGTGGTCTGGTCCCTCCAGACAACCGGGCAGGACAATAACCGTAGGAATCTGGTCCGTCTGTTGTGGAGGGGCGAGGATGTGTGCCCACCTTGCCCTAAAGTGGTTGAGCTCTTCCTTCAGATTGAATTCAGGGCGAGTGACATCTTTGCCCTGATTCACCCCTAAGGTTCGTCCGAGATTGATGTCAGTTTCGTTCGGCCAGAGGGTCTTAGAACTCTTCTGCCCGAACTATGAAGTGGCGAAGAACGAGCTCGGCTGGCAGGAATTTGCCATAAAGGCGATTTCCCGTCAGAACTCGATCAAGAAAGTGACATCATGACCTGACTCGGACGGTATGGGGATGTGACGGACATGCCCAAGAAAAATTTGGATGAGAATGGGATCTGGTCCAGGGCCTGGACATTTTCCGTCAAACTCAAGCGTTCTGGGAGTGCGGTTGCCCACATTCCGTCAGCTGCCTTCCTTGGACATGATAGGATCCAGATCTTCTACCAGGGGCAGCCTAAGGTCTGTCACAGGTGTGGCAGCCCAACCCATTTTAGCGCAGGCTGTACTGTGCAGGTCTGAGCTTTGTGTGGTGGGTCACCTGGCCGCATCCTGTAGGCAGATCAGGTGCCACCTGTGTGGTGTCCTTGGGCACCCTTTTAGCCATTGTCCTAGCGCCTTTGCCCGTGCAGCGGCCGCTCCAGCTGAGGAGAGCTGTGAAGTTGCCTCGGCTGGGGAGGGCACGGGAAGGGATGAGGGCGCAACAGGGCTAGTGAGGAGGAAAAGGGGCCCCACCAAACTAAGGCGGGAGGAAAATCGTAGAAGGAGTAGGGAGCTGGAGAGTTCCCAGGTGACGGAGGTAGCTCTGGCCCCTGTTCCTGAAGCTGGCCCTGTAACCGCTTAAGCCCTGTTGGAGAACGTGCTGGATGAGGGGGATCAGGAGGCTTCACAGAGAGGAAGGTAATATGGCTGACCCTTCCGATTCCTCCCACTATGAAAGTGTGGATGAGGAGAGCGGGGAGAGGCCCAAAAAGAAAGACAAGGGCAAATGGAAGGGGCGAATGAAGAGGTCAGAGCCCTCTGTTCCTTGTACTGCGGGCCAGGTCCAAAACGGAAGCCTGAATGCCCCCCCCCCCTTCTCTAACTGACCTGTCAAACCGGTACCTGATCCTTGATACCATCTCCTCCCCCTCCTTGGAAGGGGAAGGTGAGGGCGAGGTGCCTAGGGAGAAGGAGCTTCTGTGGGGTACTGGGTCCTGTCCTGTTGAGGCACCTTCCTCGGAGGGCAGGGCTAGACCGGGGCTGGACAGAGACGGGGACATATGCATCAATCAGAATCCAAGAAATGGTCCAAAAGCGGTCCTACCTTCTCTTCTTCTTCGGGGATGAGGGGACGAAAAAGAAGGGGAAACAGAAGTAAAGGGTGTGGCCCTCTAATTTAATCACCCTGTATGGCGGCACTCACCCCATTGACGCTAGCATCTTTTAATTGTGCCAGCATAAAGTCAGATACGACTAAATTTGCAGCCTTTGATTTTCTCGGCCGTGTTGAAGCTAACATTTTCTTTTTACAGGAGACCAGGTTGTCAGATCTAGCCTTTCTGGTTAAAGCCGGAAGAGAGTAGAGGCACGGTCCCTCCCACTGGTCTCTTGCGGCTGAGCCGTATAGTGGGGTGGCGGTCCTGGCATGGACCACTTCCTGCTTCATTTTCCCTTTAATATAGGGGTCTACAACCAGGTGGGCACTTTCATCGGCTGGAGTCAACTTGCCGGACTTGCCTATCCGGACTGGGTTTATGGGGCATTTAGGAACTTGGAGTATGGCTGTCTTAGTACCAGTAGGGCTTCTCTCCTTTTTCTTTTGATGTGCCCTAGGTAGTAGACCTTTTTTGGTAGAGTGCCTTTATCCCTAGAACACTGCCCCTAACCAAAATAGAGATAGGGTGAGAACAGGGTTAGTTTTAATGGAGGGATAGAATTAGGGAGAATTGTAGGGGAGTTAGGGAAAGAGTTTAAAATTAGTTTGAATGTATCAAGTCTGCTATCCTTCTCCCTGGTGGGGGGCTAACGCATGTGCACGCTAGCTTTTTTAAGTTGATATGGTATGAAGGGCTTACAGGTGACCAAACTTGGGCCTAAAGTGGGTTGTGGTTCAGTGTGTATAAGTTGGTTGGGAGGAGTGCTAGGTGGGGAGGGTGTATTCGTGGATGGTGGTGTTCCGATTCTTTGGGGGGACCTGACATGGCTCAGTTGAGGACTGACTTTGTAAACTGTACGAACGGTATGGACTCATGTTCTGCAGGGGTGGTGTGGGTGAGGGGACAGTTTTAGTGTAGGGTTTTCAGTTGTTTTTGTAGGTGTATGTATGGGGGGGAAGCTGCAGTGCATATTGTATGTATATATATTATATTTATGTGTTTTAGTATCTATACTGTGTTTTATATCTATATTGTTTTTGTTATATAGCTTTTATAATAGATCTGGTAGTCGGACCAGATGTGGGGTCATGATTTTTTTTTTTATTATAGAGCAGAGGAGTATCTCTTATGTTTCTTTGGTACTTTCATTAGTTTCGGATGAGGATTCATTTTGATTTAGTTTATTAAGTGAACGTGTTATGATTATTTTTACATAAAAAAAAGGAAAAAAAATAGATATTTTTTTGCAGTGGTGTACTTGTTATGTTTTTTTGTTTTGTTTTCTTGTTGTGTGTGTTTCCCTGGTTTTTAACTATAGACGGGTAGTGCTAAATTTTATGTTTATATTTTGATAAGACAAGTTGTACTGTTTTATGTTCATTTTCGGTATGCGTGTCTGTTTTTTAGATAGTTTGGATAGTTTTAGTTGTGTTTTTGAAAGCTGGGCTGGCCAGTTATGCAGGGTTTTGTTTTTGATTTATGTTATGTTGATGATTCCACTAAAGCAGAGTCTCATTGATTTCAATGGGATTCTGCTGCACTATGAACACAGCAGAATTTCCTGATTCTAGTGGCCGCAAAAAAAATAAACTTGTATTTTCATTCTGCAGATTACACTCGTAAATGCATTGTAGTTTATGAAACCGAGCAGTCCTGGCACCCACTGGATCATGTAAATGTGCGCAATGTCAGCCTGGCTGACATGCTGCACATTTTCAGCCGTGTGAACCCAGCCTAAGGGTCCATGCACACTAAAGAATCTCTGCCTCGATAAACTCTAAGGCTAGGTTCACACTACCGAATTTCCACCTGAAATTCCACTTTGAAATTGCAGGCAGAAATTCTGCTTACTAAAATGTATAGTATAGTGAATGGGCTTCTGTTCACAAATTCACACTTTGGAATTTGTGACGTAAAATCTGCTTGAAAATTTCCGCCTGAAGAAGGCGTTGCTCATTCTTCAGGCGGAAATACTCGCGGAACACATTGCAGTCTATTGAAGGCTGCAGTGTCTGCGCAGTCCTAGCACTCGGAATCTCCCGGCAGAAATTTTCTGCCCGAAGATTCCGCAGTGTGAACCTAGCCTAAGGGTGCATTTGCATGTGCGTATTTTTGCTGCAGATTATGCTGCCCATTGACTTCAAAGCCAATCTGCAGCGTACCCTAAGTGGAGATTGCAACGGCAGCTGGTGCCGACTTGAATTAGGACTACACAGACACTGACGGTCCCCATAGCCAGCAATGCATTCCACTGAAAGAATGAACTGTGTATTCTTTTGGCAGGTAAACTACAGTGCGCAAAAAGCTCCGCCAATTAAATTCCATAGTGTGCACTGTGCAGTGGAATTCCATTGACAACACCAGAATTTCCAAACGGAATTTCTCTTCTCGGAAATTCTGCATTGGGCATGGATCCTACGAGATTAGGGGGTTTCCAACTGAAAGCAAAGTTTTTTCCATAAAACAAAGGAAATCTTCAGAAAATGTCATTATTCAAATCAGGTTTTATTATATACATATATATAACAATTTGTGTGACTAGCTGACGCTCCCTGTGTTTGGTAGCTTACTAGTCAGCTTTGCTGTGTAAACTTGGACAGCATGGGCAGAATCATCCCGATCAGATAATAGTAAAAGCTTTTTAGACTGCTGAAGGCCTGAATAGGGCACAACAGCAACACTATACACATAAATCACAGTCGGAATCAAATATAGTAGCCCCAAACAGTTTACATACATTTTTATTTTATTCTACATACATAAATCTGCAGCAAGCTTATTTTGTTACAGAATTGCTGTGGATTTTTACTGCAGTTGTTACCGCTTTCAATTTAGCAAAGGTGAAATCGACTTTGGGTATGTTCACACGGCAGAATTCCTGCACTTCTGCAGAAATTCCGTGTCCGCATGCATTTTGCAGAATTCAGCCCAAAATCCGAGCAGAATTTTCTGCAGAGTTTCCTTCAGAATTCTGCAGGATTCCTCAAGTACAGTTCTCTGCGACAGATTTTTTGGCAGTGGGATTTCAGCTGTTAAAGAGCTTTCGCAAACTCCATTGACTTCAATGGGGTCTTCAGTGAACTTTCAAAAGTAGAAAATCGCCTGACGAAAATCTGCAATGGAGAACCTGCCCCAATTCAAACTCGCAGCAGGAAACATAATGCTATCTCGCAATAAAATCTGCTCGTGTGAAAAAGCCCTAAGGGCGCGTTCATATGTTGATAAACTCGCAGTGGGTTACCCAATCCAAGTTGTGTTACCATTCAATTCAATGGGTAAGTGCAAAATCCGCAATACCAGCAGATTCGCAGATTGCAGTTATTCCCGGTGAAGTGAAGGATAGTGAAACTTGCAGTGGGAAACCCGCTACGATTTATCAACGTGTAAACGTACCCTAAAGGATGATCTTTAGACACAAAGACCAATGTACAATCAATACAAACCAAATGTAATTATCTTTTATTAAGTCTTATGGTTATTACCACTCAGCCTTGCAAGATTCCAATTAGCCAACATTGGTGACGCTGCCCTATTGAAATTGCTCGGCTTCTGAAGGTCAATGAAAATAAGAATTTACTGATTGTAAGTATAGATGTGATGGCTGACAAAATGAAATGCAGCAATACTATATTACTAACAAAGACAAAGCATTTCTTCTCGTATTCCTTATCGTCAAGCACATCCGCAGCACCTGTCAATAAGCAGCCTATAATAGCTAGACATAAATTACTGCAGTACATGAACTGCACTAAATGCTGCAGCATATAAAATATCCAAGGTAACACAAGCTAAATGAACAATGTGAGCAATATAAGCACCCACGAGAGAATAAAAAAAATAAAAAACACAGCCAAAGCCTCTGTGCCATTCGTATCACAAGCCCACAATGGCAGACTGTGATAGCGAGGAAAAGGTTAAAAGGAGCAATAAACCTTGCCGCTGCAGGTGAGAACTGCCAGGCTTCTATTCACTATAGGGAACATGGATTTGAGCAATGTGACCTACTGTACGTTCTATCGCCCGCTATAATTTGACATTATTTGTGACGGCAGAGCTGGCAGAGATTGATCGCTCTCCTGCTCTACGCATTGAGGCGGTAAACCATATTCTCTCTACAGCCATTTAGCATATTGGATGAGACTTGCTTTCCAATAGGTTTTTCAAGTGCTGTATTTTCCTGCCCTCGGCACAGTGCAGTCGGAGGCTCCTTTGTTCTGATCTTGTAGACGCTACAGGGTCCTTAGCGGACTTTCAGCACATACAAATGTCCATTTTAGTATAGGGTGAAATTCAGCATTAACTAATTAGTTTTTTCTAAAAAAAAAAAAAAAAAAAAATTTTTTTTATATATTATTATTATAATAATAATAATAATGATACAGTGGTCCCTCAACATACGATGGTAATTTGTTCCAAATGAACCATCGTTTGTTGAAACCATCGTATGTTGAGGGATCCGTGTAAAGTATAGGACAGTGGTCTCCAATCTGTGGACCTCCAGATGTTGCAAAACTACAACTCCCAGCATGCCCGGACAGCCAACGGCTGTCCGGGCATGCCGGGAGTAGTAGTTTTGCAACATCTGGAGGTCCACTGGTATTGGAGGTTATACTCACGTATCCCCGCCGCTCCGTACCGTCACCACTCATCACCGCTAGGGATCGACCGATTATCGGTTTGGCAGATATTATTGGCCGATAATCCCGATTTTGGGCATTATCGGTATTGGCAATTACCTTGCCGATAAGCCGATAATGCCCCCCCCCCCCCCCGCGTCACACGCCCCACCTCACCGCCCCGGCCCCATTGCCTCCCCCATCCCCGTTTTTATAATTACCTGTTCCCTGCGTTACGCTGTGCGGAATGACGAGTGACGTGACGCGACGTCACCGTCAGTGCGCACAGTGACAGCTCAGGAGGACACCACCGGAGCCAGATGTAGAGTGGACCCCGGGAACAGGTAATTATAAAACCGGGAATGGGGGAGGCAATGGGGCCGGGGCGGTGCGGTGGGGGGTGCGACGCGGTGCGGTAGGGGGCGGGCGTTGTCTGTGATAGGACTCAGGACCCCCAGACAGGCAGGGGGGAGAGAAGCGGGCGGCGGTCTATGTCACCGCAAAAGCCACTGCTGTGCATTGATTTAAAGCGCCCGCTTTAAAGCAATGAACTGCAGCGGTGTCGCGGCGGGATAAATAGCCGATAACTTATACCGATATTCCGGAATAAGTTATTGGCTATCGGCCATAACCTCCACCGATTATCGGTATCGGCCCTAAAAAAAAACGATATCGGTCGATCCCTAGTCACCGCTGCCCTGGATGTCGCCTTCCATCGCTGTCGCCGCGTCCCCAGCACTCCGAGAAGGTCTCTGCTGCCTGGGAACGTCGCTCTCCGTCGATGCAGGGGATCCCGAGGAGTACGCTACTGAGCCCCGAGGACAGGTGAGTGATCGTCAGCGGACCACACGGGGCACCGTAAACGGCTGAAGCAGTCTGCGCTGCCGGATAGCCGTTTATGCGATGGCCCCGACATACAAAAGCATCGTATGTTGATGCTGCCTTCAACATGCGATGGCCTCTGAGAAGCCATTGTATGTTGAAATGATCGTATATTGGGACCATCGTAGGTCGGGGGGGGGGGGGGGGGGGGTCACTGTATATATGAAATATTCGTGAACTAACTGAATATTTACCCTATGATGCCATAGGTTGCAGTGATTCTGATGGAATCTCTCCGATATCCTGAGATATCAGAGCTGAAATTCGTGAAGCAAATACAGAAAGAAAAAAAAAAGCTTTACTGTTCCCCATAGCAACCAGAGATCAACTGTTTAAATGAAAGCTGAGCTATGATGGTTGTTATGGGCAACAGTTTTCATTAATGCAGATTGGATTATCTCCCACTGTGCCTCGTTTAACAAATCTAAGGGTCATGCTGCCCCTGTTACCCAAAAATGAAAGCTGAGCTGTGATTGGTTGCCACAGACAACAATGACAGCTTTACTGTCAGACAGGTTTGATAAAAAAAAAAAAAAAAAGACCCAAACCTGCAGTGTTACCGTAGCAAAGTTCTCAACAATGCAGATTTATTGCAAATAAATGTAGAGCATCTCTAAAAAAAAAAAACAAAAACAAATTTGACGTCCTGTATAGGGATCGACCGATATCGGGTTTTTTTAGGGCCGATACCGATAATCTGTGGAGGTTAGGGCCGATAGCCGATAACTTATACTGGAATATCGGTATAAATTATCGGCTATTTATCCCCCGCGACACCGCTGCAGATCACCGATTTAAAGCGGGCGCTTTAAAATCAATGAACTGCAACGGCTTTTGCGGTGCCATAGACCACTGCCGCCACCCACTTCTCTCCCCTTGCCTGTCCGGGGGTCCTCCCGAGTCCTATCACCCGCGACCGCCCCCCCATCGATCCGCACCCCCTACCGCCGCACCGCCCCGGCCCCATTGCCTCCCCCATCCCCGGTTTTATAATTACCTGTTCCCGGGGCTTGGGGTCCACTCTACATCTGGCTCCGGTGGCGTCCTCCTGAGCTGTCACTGTGCGCACTGACGGTGACGTTGCGTCACGTCACTCGTCATTGCGCACAGCGTAACGCAGGAGGAGCCAGAAGTAGCGTGGACCCCGGGAACAGGTAATTATAAAACCGGGGATGGGGGAGGCAATGGGGCCGGGGCGGGGTGCGACGCGGTGTGGTGGGGGGGGGTGTGCGGGGTTGCATTATCAAGGTAATTGCCGATACGATAATGCCCAAAATCGTGATTATCGGCCGATAATATCGGCCAAACCGATAATCGGTCGATCCCTAGTCCTGTGTCCTAACCAGCTGAAGGTGCATTCACGCCACAGTTCAGACATAACGGAAGCAGGATCCGATGGGAGAATTTGAAAAACGGCTGCCGCCGTTTCCCATTCATTTCAATGAGCTGACTGGAGTCAGCCAGCCAGGGACTCTGGTCGGTTAATATCCGGACTGCATGTTTTTTTTTTTCAGACTAAAAACCGTGGTCTGCTGTGGTTTTAAAGAAGTACTCCACTGGCCAGCGATCTGAATTAAATGTTCCGAATGCTGTTTTCGCGCTGCGGGGGTCGGCCACGCCCCTTGTGACATCACGGTCACGCTCCCTCAATGCTAGTTTATAGGAGGGGACGTGACAGCCGTCACAAGGGGCGTGGACGACCCCCGCAGCGTGAAAACAGTGTTCGGAACATTTACTTCAGAACGCTGGCCAGTGGAGTACCCCTTTAAGCCTTAGGGTACTTTCACGTGGTGAGGGAAGCCAAAATCTGCAATACATCAGCAGTGGTTGCAAACTTTGCTGCAAGAATGCAGCAAAATCCCCAACTGCAGATAGAAAATAAAAAAATTTAATATTTCTATAATATGCTCCCAAATCCTCAAGGGGAATTCCACATTTTCATGTGAAAACCCCAGGATGTATGTGGTATTGCCGCTCAGGGAGCCAAGCCGTAATAACACGTACAACCTGAGGACAGATGTGGTGCTGTTTATGTCACAAATGTGCACCTTTTTTCCGAGATGTCACAGAGATCTAAGAAATATTTCAAAGGGTAGTAATACATATTACAGATAAAAAATTTCACACTCTGTTGAATACAATGGGGAAGCCACAACTATAATAGAGTCCCTGAAAGTATGTAACATATTTTCATATGGACACCATATTGAAAAGAAATGAAAACAATATGACAAAGACAAGATTTTATAACTTGCTTAACTCACCATTATTTCCCGTTTACTCAAAACAGAGTATGGCTCCCAAATACTGTATGGTTGTGTGAATGAGCCCTATCTGTAAGCCAACAAATTTACAATTGATCACATAAAAAGAAGACGAATGATGAAGCACTCACCTATGAAATGGGAAAATCTTCAGGCTTTATTCCATATAGATGCAATGAACAAACAGGTACAGGAGCACAAGGAGCGTGGTGAAACAGGTGAGGCAAGGGATGCTCAGGTGGGCGGCGACATGTTTCATGCCCTGCGGCGCTCCTTCTGACCCGTGTACAGGCACCACGCTCCCAGTGCTCCTGTACCTGTTTGTTCATTGCATCTATATGGAATAAAGCCTAAAGCCTGCATCCTGGATGTGAGCACCCCCTTATGCTGATATAGGTGAATCTACATTAATGGCAAGAGGCTCCTGCAAGTCCGTCTCAGATGACAATTTATAGTAGTAGTGCCAGATACATCTCTGCTTTGTATGTGTTGGAAATTTACAATTTGATTCCATCAAGAAGTCATTTGTAGCCAAATTCCTCAATGAGTCAACATAAGATATTCAATACGTTTCCCAAGGAGAGTTAAACCTGAAGGAATCCTGCGCAAGAGAGTCTGCGGATCACCGCACAACAGGACAGCAGCCCGAAGCAGCACATGGTTTACCTACATAATCCCACTGATATTTTGGCAGTTATAGCTGGAACTAAAACCACATGGCAGAGATGAACACCCGCAGGTCGACAGGCTGCAACATTCACAATGCCGGATAGAACTCTCGAATGCCAGGCCTGGCTGTGAATATCTCTGAAGTGGTAAAAACCACTGCGCTGGGCCAATGAGGCATCATCCTCTGATGCAAGTTTGGGTACACGGATCACTTCTGGCGGGAGGACTCTACTCTGAAGTCAAACTGTTTACAGGAATCGGTCAAATATTTAAAGAGGTACTCTCCCATGCCCAAGCTTTCTGAACATCCGGTTCAGAAGGCTTGGAGCAGCAGCTGCGGTCGTGCAGTCATGCCACGCCCCCTCCATTGATGTCACGCCCCGTCATAGACATCAATTGAGGGGGAGTGACATGATGTCACAAGGGGGCGTGGCAGCGAAGTTGCAGCCGCTGCTCCAAGCCTTCTGAACCGTATGTTCAGAGGGCTGGGGCACGGGAGTACCTCTAATCCTGGGATTTATTCTGTTGTGTTTAGTTACAGAAGGAGCAGCCCACACTGGAGAATATTGCTTAGTGGTTAGTTACCCAGGCTGCAAAACATGAAGTGCTCAGTTAGAAACTGTGTAAATTCATGCTAGTCTGCCAACAGGGCATACAGATGAAAAATGGTGGTCGCCAGCTTTGGTCCCTTAGCCAGGGCAGAGAGTCACTGCTAGGAGCACCTTGTGTCCTGGAGGTATAAGTGCACAGAAACCAAAATGATGCACACTAACTGAGGATTCCTTCCACTGATCTCGAGCAGTCCGGCGGTGGGATCCCTGTGAACAGCTTCTTGTTAGAAGAAAATGTATGTAGCTGTCTTTAAGGGAACCTGTCCCCATGAAAATGCTCTCTAATCTATCGGCATAATGCTATAACGTGGGAGGAGCTGAGTAAATTGATCTCTCTGTCAGAAAAGTACAATCGATTCAAATCTATGATCCTGTTATTCTTAGGAGTCCAGTGAGTGACCATATCATTGAGTGACACTGCCTACTGGACTCCTAATAATAGAAACAGCAGAAGGTGCAATCTATGAATGAAAAGTTGAATGAATCTTTTCCCACAAAGAAATATATCAACCTGCTCCGCTCCTCCTGCTCTACAACATTATGCTGATAGATTACATGGCATTTTCATGGTGACAGGTTCCCTCTAGAGTCAATGGGGCAACAAATCCAAGATCAGTCAACAACTAATGCATTTTCCTAATTCTTTACCAAATGAGACTGGTAAATCTGGGCTATTGTGACCAATCTGCTTCCAGACAGAAACTGTCTGATTTTCACATAATAACCAATCACAGCTCAGCTTTCATATCTTTACAAGCTCTGGTACAATGAAAGCTGAGCTGTGATCTCTGTCCTCGAACATATCAGGACCACTGACCATTTTATTTCACAATGGTAAAATAAAGTCTTGATTTCACATTAGCTGTAATCTATCAGCAGTCATCCCTTCAATCTATCGGTGATCCGGCACAGACGTTTCTTTTTGTTTACAAACTGCCAGTGATGACCTCTCTGATGTCAGTAACTAAAGGCACATGACAACTGACCAGCCAACCAACTCATGTGTATAAGTATGGTGGCCTCATGACTCTACCCTAAGAGAAGAGAAGGACAACCATATTGAATTTCAGCTCCTTGTGTTTTTAAGCATCAGCAACTTTTTTTTACGTTCACGCCGTTCACCGTACGGTATCATTAACATTGTATTTTAAAAGTTCAGATATTTACGCACGCGGCGATACCAAATCTGTATATAAAAAAAAATTTTAAACACTTTTTGGGGGTGAAAAAGGGACAATTAACATTTTTATTGGGGGAGGGGGTTTTTCAAATTTTTTTTACTTTATTTTTTTACTTTTATTTTTACATAGGGGACTATTTATAGCAATCATTCGATTGCTAATCCTGTTCAGTGCTATGTATAGGACCTAGCACTGATCAGTGTTATCAGTCATCTTCTGCTCTGGTCTGCGGGAAGGCAGAGCAGAAGACACCGGGAAGGCAGCGGAGGCAGGTGAGGGGACCTCCATCTGCCGTGCTGGATGATCGGATCGCCACGGCAGTGCTGCAGGCGATCCGATCATCCATTTTAGTGACCGCGACGCTGCAGATGCCGTGATCTGCACTCAGCCGTATACGGGAACCATATTAAATGCATGTCTATGAGCCGACCAGAGTGAACCGCAGCCTCTGGCCGGCTGTGTTTTCGGCCGTATGCGGTTTCCCGACCGTAGGCAAAAACGCGGTTGACCACGTTTTTGCCTGCGGTCGGGAAACCGCATATGGCCGAAAACGCAGCCGACCGGAGGCTGCGGTTCCCTCCGGTCGGCTCATAGACATGCATTAAATACGGTTCCTGTATATGGCTGAGTGCGGGCGCTGCGATTAAGCCCCGCCCCCTCCTCCCAGCCATATACGGGAACCGTAAGTACAAAACGTAGTGTGAACCTAGCCTTACAAGTAGCTGCACTAATCCCAAGGCAAGTATCAGGCAATATTTAAAGGGGTACTCTGCCCCTAGACATCTTATCCCTTATCCAAAGGATAGGAGATAAGATGTCAGAACGCCGGGGTCCCGCCGCTGGAGACCCCCCGCAATATAGCTAGCAGCAGGAGGCTCTCAGGCTAATTTCTCCTGACCATGGAACATCGTGATGTCACGACTCCACCCCCGTGTGCCGTCACGCCCCGCCCCCTCAATGCAAGTCTATGGGAGGGGGCGGGGAGTGACGTCACATGGGGCAGAGTCGTGATGTCACAATTTTCCATCCCCCTGGTCGGGAGGAATAAGCCTGAGAACCTCCAGCGCTTCCGGAAGCAGTTACAGGTGGGTGCTGCTTGCTATATTGCCGGGGTCCCCAGCGGCGGGACCCCGGCGATCTGACATCTTATCCCCTATCCTTTGGATAGGGGATAAGATGTCTAGGGGCGGAGTACCCCTTTAAGCAGTGTGTTATTTCAAAAATGTCTTTATTGGCAGCCAAGAGTGCACACCAGGCGTGTCAGGCAAGGACAATCGCTGTGTGCTTCCCCTGCATTGATCTCGGTTAGCAGAGATTGATGCAGGAGCAAGAAGCTTCAGAAAGCAGCCAAGAATAGACTGTTCACACGAAAATGCCTGCCAGCCAAGTGAGCCTCATAGGAGTGTGCTGGGGGTATATGAGGGGAATGGGAGGTCCTGGTGTAGCGGGAGGGGGCCCTAATGTGATTAATGGGAGGGGGGGGGTTAGAAGGCTCTGCTGTGACTACTGGGAAAAAGAGTACCAAAGTCTGGGACAGAAGTGGCTCTCTATGGGGGAGATTTATCAAAAAATGTGTATGGGAAGAGTGGTGCAGTTGCCTATAGAAACCAATCACAACTTTCCTTTTTTACAGGCCTGTTTAAAAATGAAAGAAGCAATCTGATTGGTTGCTATGGGCAACTGCACCAATCGTCCTCTGCACAGGTTTTGATAAATCTCCCCCTATATCTTCATCCATTGAAGGACAATAGAACAGCTGGTCAGGTTTGGTTACTGGAGCCAAAGACTGTTTATGTTCATTCTCTATTGCATATTAAAAATTATAGAATACATTATCTGCTATTGTTGTCTAAAAAGGAAACAATAAGCTGCAATGAACAAGATCCCTTCTTATTCCTTTTGCAAGTGTGACAAGCTACACCCCTTTGTTATCTTAAGTTCCCTAAAATACCTACAAGATCCACCTGGTCCAGACACAATGGATATACTTGTGCCAATGGTAATTATGCTGCATTATTCCTGTAGACGCAATCCAGATTGAGGACTGCTTTTTCCCTCTGTATCTGATTATAGCAGTTTCCTTTGTGATCCTAAAAATCTGCAGATTCCGTGTATATAAAGAATATTTCCTCTCTCCCAGGAAGGTTACCATGGCAATATTAAAAGCAGTGGTTAAAGGAATTTCCTTTTGATCTATATTTTAAATGGTACAAGCAAACGTACAAAATACACTGCACAATGGCCAGCTGAGAATAGGAATATACTGGGTAATAAACAAGAGGAACCTATTCACAGTAACTGGACAAGAGAAAAGACCAGGAATCCTGTGACCCCCTGTCCATGGATTCCCATTGGCTACTTTCCTCATAGAGGTCAGAGGTGGGAACGTCATCTATCAGACACGGATACTATATCTAGTGGTATACCATAAATGTGAACACCTTATTTCTTTATTCATTAGATATGGTTATATATTCTGACTACTCACTCTGACACTTGTTCCAGTCCTGTCATCGCTACAATGTCCGGCTGCCAACAAGTGAACACTCTGCAGACCAGAATCCGGGGATACCTCAAAGTCCATGAGAGACCTCCGTTCTTGTGATTTGTGCGGTCCCATAGGCTGGACCCCTACAATCAGCTAGTTATCAGCTTTCCTGTAGACAGGTGACTACATTTAACTTTGGTGATATAACTTTAAGGCTAGGTTCAGACTACGAAATTTCCACCTGCAATTCCGCTTTGAAATTGCAGGTGGAAATTCCGCTTGCTAAAACGTATAGTGTAGTGAATGGGTTTCCGTTCACAAATTCACACTTCGGAATTTGTGAAGTGGAATTTGTGAACGGAAAATCTGCTTGGAAATTTCCAGCTGAAGAATGGCGTTGCTCATTCTTCAGGCGGAAATACTCGCGGAACACTTTGCAGTCTATTGGAGATTGGAGACTGCAGTGTCCGCGCGGTCCTAGTGCCGACTGATTCAGTCAGCGCTGGCCGCACTCGGAATCTCTGGGCGGAAATTTTCCGTAGTCTGAATCTAGCCTAAAAGGTATAGGGGCACTATTGTTATAAAGTAGTCAGGGTCACTGGGCTGCGGTACCTCTATCACAGCGAGAGACCGAAGTCCTGAGTGTGCGGGTCTGGCAGTCCTGGGAACTAGAAAGAACTAAGTTACTAAATACAAATAGCATAGAAGAGACACATTTAGCCGCACTCACCACTAGGCTTCAGCTGGCCGACTCCGCTTCAACTGCTCACGTGGACGTCACCAGTTCCAGCCCTGATGCAGGGTGCTCAGAGGCGACTGCCGGCGGTTTTGCGCTTTGTGCGCGCTTCTTCCGGCCTTGCCTCAGAGTGCCCTGCATCAGGTCTGGTGACGTCCACTTGAGCAGTTGAAGCTGGGTCTGCCAGCTGAAGCCTAGCGGTGAGTGCGGGTAACCGTGTCTCTTCTATGCTAGTTACATTTACAACTCCTGACTTTCCTAAGCATCTGGTCTTGAAGAGAACAATGGTTTGGAGTGAAGTAGTTCAGGATTCACATAAAAATTCAATACAGTGGTGGCCATTCTGCCCCCAGCACCACTCACCTAGGGTAAGTAGACTACTTCTTAAAAATGTTGCCTTGCTGCCTGTAACAACCCAGAGTTCACCATTGATTTACCTGTATGCCCTAGAAAAAGGAATTAAGACTCCTGATAGGACTATTTTCAATTGGTACACCAGTCCTCACTTGTGCACCATGTAGTCCCTGCTGATATTTTCCATTTACAGAGGCACTGAATAGCACTTCAATAGAAAGTGCAAATGGGAAAGACAAAACCGTATTTACTTCCATACACGTCTGAGCTTGCGTTTCTTATAGCAAAATCTCAAAAAATGCTGAAGAGTTTTGCCTACCCGCTGCTTTAACCCTTCATGGGCAACTGACAGAGGTCTTTACAGGAAACTAGCCTGGCTAAATGTTCAATACTAGTAGTCTCGGTGAGATGAAGACCAACAAGGCTGCCTTATAAAAGGATGACAGCACGCTGCCCACACTGTGGGACGTGAACAGGATAGAAAGAAGGCATTAGGAATACTTCTTAGACACTCCAAAATCAACAGTGCCATCTGTACCAGCACTTTACTGGAGGGGGCATGGCTGGGTGGGAAGTTAACAGGTGTGATCATATACTGATGCTCCTAAGTAGACCATTCTGCAGTAATCGCTGATAAAGCTATTGATGCTGTTCACATACAACCAGCCCCTCCCCCATTAGGTACTGCACTGCACACAATAGCAGTACTAGCTGCTCTCTTCTCCTTACTTGTTTACATCTATTCCGACACTATTTTTGTGGTATACAATAGCAAACCAACAGAATGGTAGGTCAACTTATATTGGGCTGTACCCGCTCTGATACACTGAGTTTAATAAACCGAACACAATTCAATAGTGACTATGTTACATTTGTTTCCACCTTATATTTCGTGACTTCCAGGCACAGTTTGCCTATGTATACCACAAATGTAGCACAAAATTACTACAAAATTTACGCAATCTGCTTTGTTTGAGACAAAACTTAATCTATTGACTATGTACCATAGCACATACCTTCTCTAGAACTGTGTAATATATAAACGAGAAAAAAAAACACAGGAGGTGCGCCCCTAGTGAGGACCGTTTTAACAATGATAAAGGGTTAACGTAAAGATGGGTTCTTACCCCTAGGTGTTGCGCTCAGAGCACAACACCTACAGAAGCGTCTATATGTAGAAGATCAAGGGAAACCGCTGCCACGAGGAACAAGCCCGGTGTGACGCCCGTCAGTCCGGTAAGTAGCAATGGGAATAAGTACGTGGATAAGTTCCTCTCAAGAAGGCGCTGGTACACGAGGATGGAGATAAAGTTCTTTATTGGCAACGCGTTTCGATCCCGAACCGGGATCTTCGTCAGGCATTCCTGACGAAGATCCCGGTTCGGGATCGAAACGCGTTGCCAATAAAGAACTTTATCTCCATCCCCGGGTACCAGCGCCTTCTTGAGAGGAACTTATCCACGTACTTATTCCCATTCTCTAGAACTGTGGGCACTCCATGGGCCATCATTTGGTTTCTTAAAGGGGTTCTCCGGTGCTTAGACATCTTATCCCCTTTCCAAAGGATAGGGGATAAGATGCCTGATCGCGGGAGTCCCGCCGCTGGGAACCCCCGTGATCTTGCATGCGGCACCCTGTTTGTAATCAGTCCCCGGAGCGTGTTCGCTCCAGGACTGATTACCGGTGACCACAGGGCGGGCAGCGTGTGTGACGTCACGCCTCCACCCCTGTGTGACGTCACGCTCTGGCCCTCAATACAAGCCTACGGGAGGGGGCGTGATAGCTATCACGCTCCGGGGACTGATTACAAACGGGGTGCCGCGTGCAAGATCACGGGGGTCCCCAGCGGCGGGACTCCCGCGATCAGGCATCTTATCCCCTATCCTTTGGATAGGGGATAAGATGTCTAAGCACCGGAGAACCCCTTTAACAAGCCACCAGTCTACCCAAAAATCTTGCCATGATCATTTTATCACAAATTCCATAAAAATATGAGGAGAAGCCTCCATATGGAATCAGAAACAGAGTTTATCACCATATTACAGCTTTATACAAGTGTTCATGAGCCCTAAGGCTACGATTAAATCTATAATATAGCAAAGATGTAGAGTCACACATTGCGTCACTGAATGAATATCAGGAAAAAAGCCAAGAACGCCTTACACAAAAGGCAGGTTTTACCTGGCTGTAATATAGTATGAGGCCTGCCTCACGGAAGACACTGTGGCCTTGATTTACTATTGGAAACCCGTCATGTTTTGTCAGGTTGTGCGCCAGAAATTCTCCCTGCGCCAGAATTGTAAAGAAAAAACAACCAACTCTCCTTTTTACCGAGAAAACCAGAAAAGGGGCGTGGTTGACAAAAAAGGGCGTGTCCCCAACATTTTCACAAAAAAATGACATATTTACTAAGGTTTCCACAGAAAATGTAGTGGATTTGAGCTGAGGAAAACCCCACAGATCAGAGCATGTGTAAAAAAAATAAAAATAAAATAAAAAAACATAGCGAAAAGTGGAAAATGTAGGGAAACATTAGTAAATACTGTGGGGAAAAAATTGCAGGGAATTAAAACCCACAAAGAAACCTACACTCCACTCTAAGTAAATCAGGGACAATGTTTGTACAGGCCTATGACTGTATAGTTTTTCCTGCCAAAAATGTAAGGAGCCATGTTTTGGCACTAGACCACCAGGCTTTTATAGAAATATATAGAAAAGAAAGGGCAAAGATGGTGCTATATAGTGCCTTTAACTTCGCTATATAAGGGTGTCATGACGGTGGAGTGATGGAACTGCTCACCTTGTGTTGCGCTAGCAGGCACAACACTGTACATCGCTTTTTGGGGGGAAAAGTCCAAAGTCTGGGAGCAGCTGGCTGTCGGTACCGTTAGGGAACGGTGCAGGATACAGGATAGAAGGGTCCTCCATCTTAGAATTCCAATTAATGGCTGTAGCGTTTCACCAAAGGATAAACACATTTCAAAGGGATCCTCCTTCTTCGTCAGGACCAAATTCCATATACAGGATATAAAAGTGGTACAGTATATATACAAACAGTAATTCAAATAATGGCACAGACCTCAAATCCTGCCATTATTTGAATTACTGTTTGTACACCCACACACACAAATATATATATATATATATATATATATATATATATATATACACACACACACACACACACACCACTGTTATATCCTATATGTAGTTTGGACCTGACAAAGAAGGAGGATCCCTCTGAAACGCGTTGTCCTATACATGAATAAAAGCACAAATTATCCTCATATACTGTGTTATCCTATGGTGAAGCGTTATGGCCATAATTGCAATTTTAAGATAAAGAGGACCCTTTATCTGTACCCATCTATCCTGTACCATGATTTTATGTCCCACACAGACAGTATAAATTTGGAAAATTGTTTAACTACATTTGCCCATTAATCTCAATGGGCTCACAGCGCAGCCGCTGCTTCATTCTCAGGGAAGACTCTGTTCTCCGTTGCAGATATTGTGGGGGAGGGGTCTCACCAGTCCTACCCACTGCAAATCAGACTGACTTTAAGTGTGCATATTTTCTGAATAGGGAGAACAGAGAAAGCTGCTGCCAGACTCCTCCGGTGACAAAATAAAAGTATCAGTTATGTTAATATCCAACATGTCTGCCAATTCTCTCCCCCAACATCAGCTGTCAGTGAAAGAGTTTGGCGGTCCCCATACCCACCATTAGATTGCCACTTATTACTGTCCCATCATCTCCCCCCGTGTGTGTCAGTCATTAGTGTTCTCATCTCAACCCCTCACTGATTCCCCATTCTACCTTTGGTGTTTAGCATCAGATGTCGTTAAAATGACGCTGAGGTGTTCAGCAGGGGATGTCTTTGGTCTGCGCTCCATTATCACAAGACTGCCTTAGCCAGCCAGCAGCCTAGGCAGTGGCACTCCATACTCCTGAGACCACTTATTATCTGGGGTGGTCACCTGATGTCTGCTACTCATGTAACACCGGAGTGCAGACCACAGGCACAACAGAAATGGAAATAAGTAAAGATACCTTTTACTCGTCGTATAGGACGCACTTTTTCTTCCCCAAAACGGGGGGGGGGAAGTTGGTGCGTCTTATACGGCGAATACACCCCTATCATGGCGGTCCCTGCGGCCATCAACGGCCGGGACCCGCGGCTAATGCAGGACATCACCGATTGCGGTGATGCCCTGTATTAACCCTTCAGACATGGCGATCAAAGCTGACCGCCGCGTCTGAAGCGAAAATAACACTAACCCGGCTGCTCAGTCGGGCTGTTCGGGACCACCGCGATTTCACCGCGGCGGTCCCAAACAGCCGGGTTAGTGTTTACATGACACCGGGAGGGACCTTACCTGCCTCCTCGGTGTCTGCTCCGTGCCGGGATCCCCTGTATGGCCAGCGCTCTCCTTCCTCGTCATCACGGAGAGCGAGGATACCCGGCCGACAGCAGAGACGTTCCGGAGCGACATCCAGGGCAGCGGTGACGGGTCCGGAGCGGCAGGGACACGTGAGTATTACCTCCTATGCAGTGGTCTTCAATCTGCGGACCTCCAGATGTTGCAAAACTACAACTCCCAGCATGCCCGGACAGCCAACGGTTGTCCGGACATGCTGGGAGTTGTAGTTTTGCTAAATCTGGAGGTCCGCAGGTTGAAGACCACTATTTGGTTCAGATTCTTTATTTTTTTATATTTTGCACCTATAAATTGGGTAAATCTTATACGCCAGTGCGTCCTATGGGGCGAAAAATACGGTAATATGGAGAGCACCTATGGAAAAGGGCTGACAAAAGACAGGCTTGTCGTGCCCTAGTGCAGTGGTCTTCAACCTGCGGACCTCCAGATGTTGCAAAACTACAACTCCCAGCATGCCCGGACAGCCAACGGCTGATTTTCATTTGGGGATCTTGGGAGTCCCAGAGATCAGACCTGCACCGATCACAGCGTTATGGTACATCATAGAGGAATGAGTAATCAGTAAGGCTAGGTTCAGACTACGGAATTTCCAACAGAAATTCAGTCGTAAAATTTCCGTCAGAAATTGCGCTTGCTAAAAGGTCTAGTGTAGTGAATGGGTTTCCGTTCACAAATTCACACTTCGACATTTGTGAAGTGGAAAATCCGCTTTGAAATTTCCGCCTGAAGAAAGGCGGTGCTCTTTCTTCAGGCGGAAATCCGCGCGGAACACATTGCAGTCTATTGGAGACTGCAGTGTCCGCGCGGTCCTAGCGCCGACTGATTCAGCCGGCGCTGGCCGCACTCGGAATCTCCAGGCGGAAATTTTCTGCCTGGAGATTCCGTAGTCTGAACCTAGCCTAAGTATGTTCCTCCGCAGAACCGAAACTTATTTACCTTTATCACTAAATGGGAAATTATAGAATTGTACATAAGAACAAAAGATCTGACTGAGCCTTCAGACATGTGCATCATTCCCCTATCCATGGAAGAGCTGCTGCCAAGATTTTTAAAGGGGTATTCCAGGATTTTTTTTAATTTTATTTGACTATTCTACAGGGCCTGTAAAGTTAGGGTAGTTCATAATATAGTGTCTGTACCTGTGTGTGACGGTTTTCTCACAATTCTTATGTGATTTTCACCCCAATATTTATTTTTACCAGCATACAAAATGACTGTTGTCTCAGATTTTTCCCAGGTTGCAATGTGACCGAGACCTGACTCACTAGTCAGCTGATGACAGGGAGCCTATCTGCTTCAATGGGTGGAGCGATCGCATAGTGGAAGAGAGATCATTCTGCAACTAATGCAAAAGCTGTAGGCACCCTGATTGAAAACCACAGATCTTTGAATGGATGCAGCTCATTTATGTTTCAATGGATGGGGTGGATGATGTGTGGGAGGGAGAAAAAATTGAATTATGGGAGTTGTGGGCAAAAGAAGAAAACTCAAACAGATACCAGTTCACATAAAGCTAGCCACAGTGTTATGGTAATCTCACAACATAGCCATTTAGCCCCAAGACAAGTGCAGATCCTTACTAAGCATGTCCATTACTGTCTGCCAGGTACATACTAAAATCACCTTATGGTGGATAACCCCTTTAAGTGAATAGAACCAGCTATTGTGTGTACATTAGGCACAACAGCAGCAACTGACAGTAAACCTTTAGGCACTGTTCACACCTTTATAAACCAAAACCACAAGTCAGTGTCTGATCTGTCACGAGACAAACACCACCAGCATCCAACAGATTCCAATAACAAGAGTCCACCAAGGAGTCCACCAAGAAAGCGCTATTTCTCCCCGTCAGTTTTGATGGAATGCATTGGAGGATCGGACCTCGGCCACCATTACAGAGCCTCTCTCGGTGTTCTGTATGGGGGTCACTGAATTGCTTCTAGGGGGAAATGGTTCTATATTTGTATGCCCAAGCCTCTGCAATGTGCAGCACTAATGAAGGGGAAGCCTCATCCACATGGCTATATTACAGATCTATAAATATGGATTGGCCCACAGTGTATTGCAACATTGCCTTCTTGAGGTACAGCTTTAAAGAAAGAATGCGATGTCTAAAAGCTTACCTATCATATCACAAAAAATATTGCTTATATATATTCCTCGCTAGGTCATGCAGATGCTGTACATTTCTTTTTTATGTGTCTGGCTTCTGTATTTGTCTCACAAATTCCTCTGTTCTGCTGCTTACTAATTCTGACATCCACTACCTAGGAAGGGACGTGTCTGAGCCAAGCACTGAGCTTGCCCTCACTCACTATGCATTCACTTCCTCCCAGAGTCTGCTGTGCTGGGTCTCTTCATCCAATAACTGCAGGCGGCTCTGTAACCCTCTCCTTGCTGGTTTCAGACAAGCGTCTGATAGACAGGCCAGGAGTGAGCACAGAGGAGTGCTAGTCCCACCCTGAATTCCTGGACTTTGTCCCAGCCCGTGATTTAGCTGGGACAAAGACTATGCTATGGCCAGACATGATTATGTTCTGGATAGTATGGGGACCACTAGTGGTCATTTTTTTACAAGTCACAATTTCTTAAAAAAAAAAGAGGATAAACGTTTATTAGGTATATATTACAAAGGTTAAATGTTTTGCCAAGATGTACAACATATAAAAAAGTTTTGGATTCAGACAGTGCTCATTTACGGAAACACCACATGATGGCACATGGGGGGGGGGGGGTTTCCAGGTCCATGACACAAACCCACGGTGCAAGGACTGTGCCTCTAAATCTAGTAAAAACGCCAGTGTTATGCTATATACATTCATGCCAGCTTCATGCCACACAAAAATGTTCAGCCCAATGCTCAACAGTAGAGTGTGCAGCCAGCAAGTGATCCATGCCATTGGCATTGGCGCCAGGCAGAGAAAGATGGCAGGCTGGGATCAGGGCTAGAGGGATTTTTTATTTTAAAGGGCAGCAGACCGTTCCGCCTCCTGTCATATGCTTTGAATTTTATTTTCTACAGCACGTCCCTATGACACAGAAATCATTCCGTACCCGTAAAAGGAAAAACATTGCCAGCATCAATCTGAATGGCGGCTGAAATGACCCTCTAATACGCTGAAGAATCTTTCCCTAATATATAAGCTGCTCCTGATGTCTAAGCACTACGTGACTCTTGGCTGACCCTACAGAAACCTCCCAGCATACAATTCAGTAACCCGTAGACGGATGGCAGCCCTTGCAGGTGAACACTGGCATCCGCCAGGCTCAGCAGCAGTGTGACGACTGTGGGGGAGGCGCATGGCTGCTTGTCCTCTGGGTAACACGTCTATGCGAGAGCTCCTGTCTCGTTCCCCGGCAGGTCATGTGAGGTTCCCCCAGCCACTTCGGTCCTGATGAAACTATACAAAAGATGTCTTCTTCCTAAAGGATTCCCAGGCCATGTAGACAGGTCATAGACACAAACAGGATGTGGTTGACACCATGTCTAACAAAGAGCAGGACGTCCTTTCCCACAACTTTCATTGGTCACTGCAACAAGCAGCCCCGCATGATGATTTCATGGACCAGCACGGCTAGGGCAGGCAAGCCTCCTGACTCCAGGACTGTATAGGGCGAGCGCTGCGGTAGGCACGTCCAATGGTAACCTTGGCATGGCCTGACAGCAGGTCACATGCTCTGCCACCGTGCGTGTCTGAGAGCTGATGGCAGCCGTGCTTGTCTCACTATAAACAGCCCATTGTGTCTGCCAATCTCTTTGCAGAAGACAGCCTGGCATCTAGTCTAGCCTGTAATGCCCTTGCCACTCTAATGCCAATGCAATGTCAGAAGCTTGCAGTAGGAGTGGATAGTATGAAACCCCCTAGAGCAGTGGTCACCAAACTGTGGACCTCCAGGTGTTGCAAAACTACAACTCTCAGCATGCCCGGACAGCCGTTGGCTGTCCGGGCATGCTGAGAGTTGTAGTTTTGCAACACCTGGAGGTCCACAGTTTGGAGACCATTGCTCTACAACATATCAGGTGATCATAGGTGCCAACTATGTACATGCCCACAGCGTCACTGGCATTTCTGTACTTCCTACATAGGATAAGTCATGCCCCTGAATAACCTATTAGGGCACAGCTGCCCCTTACCTGCAGGGGTGGCCCCGAACACTCTGACCACGGGCACCCTCCTTACAGGGCAGTCTCTGAACTGGGATCTGGTTACATCCAGGCCGGGCACCGGGGCAGCCAAGTAGTAATCCGCAGTCACCAGGCGCAGGGAGAACATCTTGGTGAGGGTAGAGGACACCCCCAGCAGTCCTCACTGTCCACCGCAGGCTATGTCCCACACAGGAAGGAACATGGACTCTATTATACACAGGCCATGTGATCACAGCTGTCCGGGCACCGGGCGCGCACGGATCATGGCTTCCGTCATACACCAGTCTAGGGAAGATCGGTACAGAGGTGCTCCTGCAGCGGGCCCTCCGCTCCCCCCTCGTCGGGTCTCAGCAGCGCCCCGCGTCACGTGTAGGATACCGCTCAGCCGCTACCGGGAGCCTCATGCTGTGGGCTCGCCCCCGCACTGGTGCTCCAGCTCCAAGTCACACTCCCGCCGGGCCGGGCTGACGATACCTCCGCGCACTGCTCTTGCTGCGGCCGCCGCAGCTGTTGTTGCCATGATGGTGACGTCACGGGGAGGGAGAGTGACAAGCTGGTGGGGGTGAGCGTGGGCGTGGCCACTGTAGTGTGTGTGGGAGGAGAGGAAGCTTTGGCCACGCCCCCCGGTCGTACGCTTGTAGTAGTAGTAGTAACCCTTGACGTGCCGCGCGCTGCACACAATGGAGGAGACGCTCCGCGGACGGGGGCAGGACAGGAAGTAGCGCGGAATGCTCTCCGGCTGTAGGGTACTCTATGTGTAGTGCCACACCTCAGGCTCCTAGGTGGGTCGCACACTGCCGTAAGATATCAATGAGAATTCCGCGCAGGCGCCGTAGAGCTGAAGCTTATGGGATATGTTTAGACTTGCTCTATTCATTGTACAAAAGTGGCGCTAGGTGATGGATGAGATGCCAGCCCGGCACCGACTTGCATTTGCCTATAGCAGGTGTTAGGTTAGTGTTTCTTAGCCTAGGTGTCTTCAGCTGTTGCAAAACTACAACTCCCAGCATTCCTGGACAGCCAAAGGCCGTTCAGGCATGCTGGGAGTTGTAGTGTTGCAACAACTGGAGGCACCCTGTTTGGGAAACAGTGTTTTAGGTTGTGAGCGAGAACTGCTGAGAAAATCTACAGGGTTAATTTACATTGTGTATTTAAAGGGATATAACGCGACTAAGGGCTCGTTCACATTGACATCTGACTCCTTTAAGGGTATGTTCACACTGAGGAATTCACGAGGAATCGTTTCAGTCAAGAAATTGTTGCCTTCTGTCATTTTATTTATCAAGCGGAATTTCCACGAGGAATGAAGGAGGAGGCTATTGAATTCTACTTTTCTGGATTCCGCTTGGAATGGATTTCCTCAAGGAAAAACAATCCCATTGACTTCAATGGGCTTTTACTCGAGGATTCCGCCTGAAGAATGAACATGTTCTATCCTCAGGTGGAACAGGATTCAGCGTCAGAATTCTGCCAGCGGAAATTCCTCAGTGTGAACAGAACACTATTTTTTCCAGTCTAAAAGAACGGAAGAGATATGGAGACAGTACAGTGATTCAGTACAGTGATACAGTGAATTACAATGGTAATTCATTCCAAATGAACCATCGTTACTTGAATCCATCGTATGTTGAGGGATCCGTGCAATAATAAAAGACAAAGTTATACTCACGTGTCCCCGCTGCTCTGGACTGTCACCGCTGCCCTGGATTGTCGCTCTTCATCACCGTCATCACGCCGCTGCACACGCCGCTACTATTGGATGACGGGACAGAGTGCGCGGTGACGTGATGACGATGGAGAGCGAGGGCCATGCAGCGGAGCATGAAGAGGACAGTCCGGAATGTCAGGGACAGGTGAGTGACACTCACCGGAGCACACGGGCATGTTAAACGGCTATCCGGTGGCAGCTGAAGCAGTCTGTGCTGCCGGATAGCCATTTATGCGATCGCCCTGAAATATAAAAGCATCGTACGTTGATGCTGCCTTCAACATGCGATGGCCTCAGAGAAGCCATCGTATGTTGAAATGATTGTATGTCGGGGCCATCGTAGGTCGGGGGGATCACTGTATAAGAAATTTAAGATTGAAGTCTATGGGAAACAGATGAGCCTTTAATGTCATCTGTTTGTGGCATTTTTTTCCAATCCGTTTTTGATCCGTTATTACTTCTGAGAATACTCAGAAGAGATGTGAGCAACCAGGAAGTAGCCAGACAAGAAAAAAACAGGACAATAAAGAATATAAACGGATGAAAAACTGATGCAAAAAGACGCCACTTGTTTATTATTATTATTTATTTATGTTAAGTAGTCCATTAAAATAACAGACAAATGGCATCCGGGTGCATCCATTTGTTAGTATCCGTTTAGCAGCAGTAACAGGAAAATAGCGGGACAGGAGAGACTGGCCATGGGAACCTAGCCTGAAACATCTTATGTTGCTGGTTGTATGTATTAAGGCCTTGTTCACATGGCTGTTGTGCTCCAGTTAAAGCTGGTAGTGCGGGGGACGCTGATCAATTTGCCGTTTGCCTGTTATCTTCTTTTTTGTGGATATGCAAATGAGCTGCTAACTGGCATGGGCAGGGTTACAAGCCTCCTTCTGGCACTCTGACGTAACCGCCGCTCGTCCGCCGCACCGCCTGGCTTATGAATTTTCATCCCCTCCCTGTAGTACAGACACAAGGGTGCAATGCTCTGCACATACCCCCATGTGTATAGTAGTGTAAGTGTGTACTACATGCACACTGCTATACACATGGTAGTATGTGCAGAGCATTGCATCCTGGTGCCTGTACTACAGACACAGGGGTGCAATGCTCTGCACACACTGCTATACACATAGGGTTATATGCAGAGCATTGCACCCCTGTGTCTGTAGTACAGACACTAGGATACAATGCTCTGCATATACTACCATGTGTATAGCAGTGTGCATGTAGTACACACTTACACTACTATACACATGGGGGTATGTGCAGAGCATTACATCCTAGCGTCTGTAGATGACACTAGGGTGCAATGCTCTGCAGATACCCCCCATGTGTATGTGAATAAGCAATGCGGCAGTAACAGGGGCAGGGTGCATTAAACTGCAGGAAACTGTCCTACCGGCGGCAGTAGTACGGAGTCCTCCACGGCAGGCTGAGGCTCCATAAGTGTAGAGCGTCCACAAGCGGCGGGGGAGGGGAGGAGTTCAGAGAAGCAGCCGCATACGTGATTGGTGAGCAGTGGGTAGTGGAGGGTGGGACAGCGACTAGACTACTTAACAGAGGCTGCGGCAGTGCGGACTAGTGTCTGGCCGCGCGCCCGCAGCAGTGTTATCACAGCCGGAACCTGGACAACGAATCAGCCGGTTATTCAATAACGGGATTCATCGACAACGAATCCCGTTATCGAATTTTATCGATAACGTTGATTAATCTTTGCAGCCCTACTGTATAGGTTAGGCAATCTGAACCTTACATATGCATGGGTGGATAAAGACCGCGTATCCTGTCAACAATCCCATGTATGACTTTTTTATTTTTCCTGTGTTGCACCAGTTCTCTGGAATGTGATACCCCAGACAAATACATTTTCAACAGCCACAGTTTTAAGTGTGCCTTAAAAATATAAATATATCTCCATATGCAGGTGTAACAGGTCACGGCAGGTGGTGGATCCTCTGGGCCTGTGTGGATGATGACGTGAGCTGTGCCAGGTAGCGGAGTCTAAGGTGCCGCTGGTTTTCACCAGAGTCCGCCGCAAAGCAGGATGGTCTTCCTGCGTCAGGCGGCACCGAGGTCGCTACCCCTGGCACGACTCATCCACACAGGTAGCTGGCAGGTGACGTGACACAGAAGGAGACTGGCAGGATGTGGCAAGATAGCAGAAGGTCAGGGCAGGTAACACAGGTGCAGGGTAGGTAAGGTAGCAAGGAACAGGTACACGGAAACAGGGATACAGGACTTTCACTGTGGCACTAGGCAACCAAAAATCCAGCAGAGAACCAAGGGAGGAGCTGATATTTAACCCCTTAAGAACCCAGCTCATTTATACCTTAAAGGACAACTGCAGCGGCATTACACTTATCGGGTATCCACAGGTTAGATTGCGGGTGGTCCGACCGCTGGGACCCCCCGATCTCCCTAACGGGGCGCCGCCATAAGCACTCGTGGTGAGCACTAAGGCGCATAGCGTCGACCTAGAGGTCGACGGTGACGCCCCGTCTCCTCCCCGTCCCCATACAGTTTTATGGGGGATGCGGGGAGGCACGAATGCTGGCTCCCCGTCTCTCCCATAGAGATGTATGGTGGAGGCGTGCCGGCCGCAACGTCATGCTGCGGCTGGGACGCCCCCTGCACGGGAGAGCCGCGGGCCCGTACAGGAGATCGCCGGGGGCCCCAGCGTTCAGACCCCCTGCGATCAAACACCTATCCCCTATCTTGAGGATAGGGGATAAATTTTGGAACGCTGCAGATGTCCTTTAAGGACCTGGCCATTTTTTTCACATCTGACCACTGTCACTTTAAGCATTAATTACTCTGGGATGCTTTTACCTTTCATTCTGATTCCGAGATTGCTTTCTCATAACATATTCTACTTTATGTTAGTGGTAAATTTTCGCTGATACTTGAATCATTTATTGGTGAAAAATTCCAAAATTTGAAGAAAAAATTTAAAATTTAGCATTTTTCTAACTTTGAAGCTCTCTGCTTCTAAGGAAAACAGACATATTAAATACATTATATTTTGATTCACAAATTCAATATGTCTACTTTATATTTTCATCATAAAGTTGACATATTTTTACTTTTGGAAGACATCAGAGGGCTTCAAAGTTCAGAAGCAATTTTCCAGAGACTAGTTCAGTTTTGAAGTGGATTTGAAGGGCTTTCTTATTAAAAAAATACCCCATAAATGACCCCATTATAAAAACTGGACCCCTCAAAGTATTCAAAATGCCATTCAAAGTTTGTTAACCCTTTAGGTGTTTCACAGGAATAGCATCAAAGTGAAGGAGAAAATTCAAAATCTTCATTTTTTCCACTCACATGCTCTTGTAGACCCCGTTGAATTTTTACAAGGGGTAATATAAGAAAAAGCCCCCCAAAATTTGTAACCCAATTTCACTCGAGTAAGGAAATACCTCATATGTGGATGTCAAGAAGGAGCGACAATGGGATTTTGGAGAGTGAATTTGACTGAAATGGTTTTTGGGGGGCATATCACATTTAGGAAGCCCCTATGGTGCCAGAACAGCAGAAAACCCCCACATGGCATACCATTTTGGAAACTACACCCCTCAAGGCACGTAACAAGGGGTCCAGTGAGCCTTAACACCCCACAGGTGTTTGACGACTTTTCATTAAAGTCAGATGTGTAAATGAAAAAACATTTTTTTCACTAAAGTGCAATTTTTTTCCTCAAATTAATTATTTTTACAAAGGGTAATGGGAGAGAAAGCCCCCCAAAATGTGTAACCCCATCTCTTCTGAGTATATAAATACCTCATGTTAGGACGTAAAATGCTCTGCTGGGCGAACTACAATGCTCAGAAAAGGAGTCACATTTAGCTTTTGGAAAGCAAATTTTGCTGAAATGGTTTTTGGGGGGCATGTCGCATTTAGGAAGCCCCTGTGGTGCCAGAACAGCAAAAAAAAACACATGGCATACCATTTTGGAAACTACACCCCTCAAGGAACGTAACAAGGGGTACAGTGAGCCTTAACACCCCACAGGTGTTTGACGACTTTTTGTGAAAGTTGGATGTGTAAATGAAAAAAAAAAAATGTCACTAAAATGCAGTTTTTTCCCCAAATTTTACATTTTTACAAGGGGTAATAGGAGAAAATGACCCCCAAAATTTGTAACCCCATTTCTTCTGAGTATGGAAATACCCCATGTGTGGACATCAAGTGCTCTGCTGGCGAACTACAATGCTCAGAAGAGGAGGAGCACCATTAAGCTTTTTGAATGAGAATTTGTTTGGAATGGAAGTCGGGGACCATGTGTGTTTACAAAGCCCCCCGTGGTGCCAGAACAGTGGACCCCCCCCACATGTAACCCCATTTTGGAAACTACACCCCTCACAGAATTTAATAAGGGGTGCAGTGAGTACTTACACCCCACTGGCGATTGACTGATCTTTGGAACAGTGGGCTGTGCAAATGAAAAATTTAATTTTTCATTTTCACCGATCACTGTTCCAAAAATCTGCCAGACCCCTGTGGGGCGTAAATGCTCACTGTATCCCTTATTACATTACATGAGGGGTGTAGTTTCCAAAATGGGGTAACATGTGGGGGGGGGGGCATTGTTCTGGCTCTATGTGGGCTTTGTAAACACATGTGGCCTTCAATTCCGGACAAATTTTCGCTTCAAAATCCCAATGGCACTCCTTCTCTTCTGAGCATTGTAAAATTTAGGGTAACACCAGCATTTTAGTGAAAAATTCGTCAAACACCTGTGGGGTATTAAGACTCACTATACCCCTTGTTACGTTCCGTGAGGGGTGTAGTTTCCAAAATGGGGTCACATGTGGGTATTTATTTTTTTGCGTTTATGTCAGAACCGCTGAAAAATCAGCCACCCCTGTGCAAATCACCAATTTATGCCTCAAATGTACATAGTGCGCTCTCAGTCCTGAACCTTCTTGTGCGTCCGCAGAGCATTTTACGCCCACATATGGGGTATTTCCGTACTCAGGAGAAATTGCGTTACAAATTTTGGGGGTCTTTTTTTCCTTTTACTGCTTGTGAAAATAAAAAGTATGGGGCAACACCAGCATGTTAGTGTAAAAAGCCCCCCAAAATTTGAAGTGCAATTTCTCCCGAGTACGGAAATACCCCCTATGTGACCCTAAATTGTTTTCTTGAAATACGACAGGGCTCCGAAGTGAGAGAGTGCCATGCGCATTTGAGGACTGCATAGGGGTGGACATAGGGGTATTCTACGCCAGTGATTCCCAAACAGGGTGCCTCCAGCTGTTGCTAAACTCCCAGCATGCCTGGACAGTCAGTGGCTGTCCGGAAATGCTGGGAGTTGTTGTTTTGCAACAGCTGGAGGCTCCGTTTTGGAAACACTGCCGTACGATACGTTTTTCATTTTTATTGGGGGGGACAGTGTGAGGGGGTGTATATGTAGTGTTTTACCCTTTATTATGTGTTGTGGTAGTGTAGTGTTTTTAGGGTACATTCACACTGGCAGGCGTTTACAGTGAGTTTCCCGCTAGGAGTTTGCGCTGCGGCGAAAAATTTGCTGCAGCCCAAACTTGAAGCAGAAACTTACTGTAAACCCGCCCGTGTGAATATACATTCACATGGGGGGGCAAACCTCCAGATGTTTCAAAACTACAACTCCCAGCATTACTGACAGACCATGTATGCTGGGAGTTGTAATTTTGCAACAGCTGGAGGCACACTGGTTGGAAAACCTTCAGTTATCTAACTCAGTATTTTCCAACCAGTGTGGCTCCAGCTGTTGCAAAACTTCAACTCCCAGCATGTACTGATCGCCAAGGGGCATGCTGGGAGATGTAGTTATGCAACAGCTGGAGGTACTCAACTACAACTCCCAGCATGCCTAGACAGCTGTTTGCTGTTTGGGCATGCTGGGATTTGCAGTTTTGCAACCTCTGAAGGGCTACAGTCTGAGACCACTATACAGTGGTCTCTATACTGTAGCCCTCCAGATGTTGCAAAACTACAACTCCCAGCATGCCCAGACAGCTATTTGCTGTGTGGCCATGCTAGGAGTTGTAGTTTTGCAAGATCTAGAGGGCCACAGTTGGATCACCGCACAGTGATCTTCAAACTGTAGCCCTCCAGCTGTTGCAAAACTGCAAATCCCAGCATGCCCACACAGCAAATAGCTGTTTGGGCATGCTGGGAGTTGTAGTTTTGCAACATCTGGAGGGCTACAGTATAGAGACCACTGTATAGTGGTCTCAGACTGTAGCCCTCCGGATGTTGCTAGGCAACTCACCTGCTCTATGTGGTTAAGGACAGGGTGCAGGTGTAGACACTTGATTGAATGAGCACTGGCCCTTTAAGAGTAAGAGCTTGCTAAAAAGTCCTTCCATCTTCTGCAGTTAGGGAAGCCTGGTATTGCCAAACTTTCTCAACAGCTTAACCGGAGACAGCACACTCATGTCAGTAAGTACTTACATGGTCAAGGTCAAAAATGAAAGTGTGGGCCCCTTAAAAAATGATGAGGAAGAAATTATAAACGGGGATCAGGAAAAAGCAAATATATTAAACAAATTCTTCTTCACTGTATTCACCGAGGAAAATGAAATGCCAGGTAAAATACAGTGTGATAAGGTAAAATCCCCAGTACAGGTAACCTGTCTAAGGCTGGGTTCACACCACGTTTTGTTAAATACGGCTCCCGTATACAGTTGGGAGGAGGGGGCGGGGCTTAAGCGCAGCGCCCGCACTCAGCCGTATTCGGGAAACCGTATGTAATGTATGTCTATGAGCCGACCGGAGTGAACCGCAGCCTCCGGTCGGCTTCGTTTTCGGCCGTATGCGGTTTCCCGACCGCAGGCAAAAACGTGGTCGATCACGTTTTTGCCTGTGGTCGGGAAACCGCATACGGCCAAAAACGAAGCCGACCGGAGGCTGCGGTTCACTCCGGTCGGCTCATAGACATACATTAAATACAGTTCCCGAATACGGCTGCCGCAATTAAGCCCCGCCCCCTCCTCCCAACCGTATACGGGAGCCGTATTTAACAAAACGTGGTGTGAACCCAGCCTAACCCAGGAAGAAGTACAGTGCCGCCTACAAAAAATCTAAACAGACAAATCACCAGGTCCGGATGGCATTCACCCCTGTGTTCTAAAGGAATTAAGTAATGTTATAGACAGACCCCTATTTTTTATATTCTGGGACTCTATAGCAACAGGGACTGTTTCCCTGGACTGGCGCATAGCAAATGTGGTACCAATATTGAAAAAGGGAACAAAAGGTGACCCCGGGAATTATAGGCCGGTTAGTTTAACCTCTGTTGTATGTAAATTGTTTGAGGGTTTTCTAAGAGATGCTATTTTGGAATATCTTGATACAAATAAATGTATGACTCCATATCAGCATGGCTTTATGAGGGATCGGTCCTGTCAGACTAACCTGATCAGCTTTTAGGAGGAGGTGAGCTCCAGACTGGACCAGGGGGAATCGCTGGATGTCATATATCTGGATTTTTCCAAAGCATTTGATACGGTGCCACATAAAAGGTTGGTGCATAAAATGAGAAGGATCGGTCTGGGGGACAATGTGTGTAAGTGGGTAAGTAACTGGCTCAGTGATAGGAAACAGAGGGTGGTTATTAGAGATGAGCGAACTTACAGTAAATTCGATTCGTCACAAACTTCTCGGCTCGGCAGTTGATGACTTTTCCTGCATAAATTAGTTCAGCTTTCAGGTGCTCCGGTGGGCTGGAAAAGGTGGATACAGTCCTAGGAGACTCTTTCCTAGGAATGTATCCACCTTTTCCAGCCCACCGGAGCACATGAAGGCTGAACTAATTTACGCAGGATAAGTCATCAACTGCCGACCCGAGAAGTTCGTGAAGAATCGAATTTACTGTAAGTTCGCTCATCTCTAGTGGTTATTAATGGTACTTATTCTGATTAGGTGACTGTTACTAGTGGGGTACCACAGGGGTCCGTCTTGGGTCCTGTTCTGTTTAATATATTTATTAATGACCTTGTAGAGGGGTTGAATAGTAAAGTAACAATCTTTGCAGATGATACTAAACTCTGTAAAGTGGTAAACACAATAGAGGACAGTGCACTGTTACAACTGGATCTGGATAGGTTAGAGGTTTGGGCTGGGAAGTAGCAAATGAGGTTCAACACTGATGAATGTAAGGTAATGCACATGGGGAGGAAAAATCCGGGCTGGGATTATGTATTAAATGGGAGAACACTTGGGACGACTGACATAGAAAAGGACTTAGGAGTCTTAGTTAACAGTAAATTTAGCTGTAGTGACCAGTGTTGGGCAGCTGCTGCCAAGGCTAATAAAATCATGGGGTGCATGAATAGGGGCATAGATGCCCACGACAAGGAAATAATTCTACCACTGTACAAATCACTAGTCATACCACACATAGAATACTGTGTACAGTACTGGGCACCAGTGTACAAGAAAGACAGTGGAGCTGGAGAGGGTTCAAAGACGGGCAACCAGGGTAATACGGGGAATGAGAGGACTACAGTACCCAGAAAGATTATCAGAATTAGGGTTATTTAGTTTAGAAAAAAGAAGGCTTAGGGGAGACCTAATAACTATGTATAAATATATCAGGGGGCAGTACAGAGATCTCTCCCATGATCTATTTATACCCAGGACTGTATCTATAACAAGGGGGCATCCCCTATGTTTAGAGGAAAGAAGGTTTCTACACCAGCACAGACGGGGGTTCTTTACTGTAAGAGCAGTGAGACTGTGGAGGTCATGGTGAACTCTGCAAAAGAGTTCAAAACGGGTCTGGATGCATTTTTGGAAAGTAATAACATCGCTGGTTATGTATACTAGATTTATAGGGACAGAAGGTTGATCCAGGGATTCATTCTGACTGTCATATTTGGAGTCGGGAAGGAATTTTTACCTCTAGTATGAGGGTTTTTTGCCTTCCTCTTGATCAACTCAGTAGGGACTCAGTAGGGATATAGGTTTAACTTGATGGACTCTGGTCTTTTTTCAACCTCATGAACTATGTTACTATGTTACTTGAAAAAGTGAAGGAAGGTGCTCACAGGGCAGCCCACAGGAGTGGTAGTAGAAAGGTCTCCAGGTTAAAGTCGATTAGCATGGCCACCCCACAGCATTGGACCATGGATAGCAGGGCTCTGGTGTTGTAGAAAGCCTACCTGATGTTGTGGTCAAAGTAAAGAGGCAGCTTGGTTTTCAGCTGAAGTATAGTTAGGTGTTGGGCACCTAGATAGGGGTGCGAGGGTGGGAGCCATGTGTGCAGCTGGAGGAATGAGGATTAACATGGTGAGGCTCCTCATTTGTCATGTCTGAGGGTGTCCACTGCTTGGGCCAGGCTGCCTTCCCTTATTGCTTCCCTAAAGTGCTTTGCTCATTCATTGAGAGAACTGTGCATTGATTTGTTGCTGCACAGTTCTCTTCCTTCTCCTGCCCATCACTTATCCATATGATCAGTGCAAAGCAGGAGAGTTCCCTGGAAATAACGCTTTTGGTTCACTGGGAAGGTTTAGCACTGGAGATGAGTTTCCAGTGAAACAGTCAGAAGTACTGCACAAGCATAAAGAGCAATTTCCACAATTTCTTTGGATATTTTTATTCTTAGGTATGCTGGGATTTGTAGTTCATAATTGTGATGTAAGAGCTTAAGGGAGGGTTTTGCAGTAGGGGGTGTGAGTTCAGACACAATGCTTCAGAGGTATACATCAGCATCTGGTGAAAAAAAAAATGGTGTCCTGGCTTGGCCCATTGTGTTTAATGGACTGAACAAACTGAACTAGTGATACATTTCCTGCTAATTAACATATATTTTTCGGTACTCAAAAGTGTGCAGGAAATGGAATGTATGTTGTCACTAATTGTTTTTGTTCCGTGCACTAAATACCACCAACAGCCTGTTCAAATGTGTTGTTTCATGATGCAGTGTTGTAACTTCTGTTAAATGTCACATAAAAAGATTGGCACGGAAAAAAAATAATTTCTTAAAAAATATTTTTAACAAAAAAACTTCATTTAAGCAATAGGCCATTTCACAAATGTTTGTAAAAGCAGACTGCAGTGGTACACAATAGATCTAAATAAAACACCTAAATTCGATGGCTGAGGTGCGGCCATGTAATACTTTTGTCCATATGTGTAAACTTAGTGATGGTAAAGTATTTTTCCAGATGATGCATGTATCTGCTAGATTCCTCCCAATATACATGTATAGGTCTGTACCTTCTCTTCTTTACGGTTTGCTGCAGCAGAGTAGTGGTTAATTTTTTCAAGTTCTGATTCCTTTGCTGTTCTGACTGAGCTCCTTGGCGCTGTTCTTCACTTTGGTATTTTTTTTTGTACGTCTTTGCTGACTACACACCTGCTTTGTCCTCTCAGATACTGCACTTGAAACCTTTAGTTCTATTCCTGGTCTTTACTTCCAGCTGTACCTGACTACATGCCCACCTTATCTTCTGGTCACACTGCCTGGTACATGTAGTCCTACTCCTGTGCATTCTGAGTCCACAAACCAGACTCTGTCCACCAGATTGTCTTGTACTTTATTAGAGACTACTCTGTAAGCTGCAGCCTGGGAATTCCCTGCAGTAAAGTTCAGCTTTCAGTGTAGAGGCTGAAGGATGAAATCACAAAATCCCTTAGGTTCAGCACCTTTAGCCAGCTCAGATCTTACTGCAGCTTAGAGGGTCTGCAGTTAACTCAAGCATAGCGGCATCTGGCAAAGAGTGTTCGGCTGGGTTCACACAAGTTTTTGAAATACAGTGCCCGTATCAGGTTTTTGATGAAAAACGAATTCCTCAAAATCAGACTAAACTGTATCAAAACGTGTGTACCAATTTTAATCCATATATCGTTTGGAAAAATTATGTCAGGTTGCATCCGTTTTTTAAGAATTATTTTTTTAAGTTTTTAACTTTTCATTCCAAGTTTCACTTGTTTGATTGAAATTTCAAGAAAAAAAACTGTGCACAGTCAAAAACCGTATGGTAAAAACCGGATGGAACCGTACGCACATATGGTTCTGTACGGTTCCCATTGACTCCCATGTTCAAAAAAAGTATACATTTCAATACGGTTTTTCACCCGAACCAAAAACCGTGGAGGGTACGGTTTTGGGTATGGGAAAAAAAAAACTGACAAAAAGTACAGGATGCAAACCGAGCCCAACCTGATGCATCTTTTGGCATACGGTTTTCAATGGAGAGTCAATGCATACGGTTTTCTATTCGGTTCCATAAGGTTTTCACATTGAAATGTATATGGGAACTGTATTGCAAAAATGTGGTGTGAACCCAGCCTTAAAGCTTTCCTTTAGCAAAAACATGACAACTTAATAACATGACCAGCAAACAGATCTCAATCTTGCTAAAAATTGAAGGTGGACATTTTAAGAGGATATCTAGCCTTATAAAATTGATGAATTTCATATGTAGGGGCCCATCTACTGAACCCCCTGCTGGTCAACCTTAGGGTAGGCTATCAATTTTATAAGGCTGGATAACTCCTTAAAATTATTGGTCCATGACAAGGTTCTATACTAAACTAATCTTCTTTCAACGTCTCATTGAGAAAGTACGGTAGTTGGAACCAGCTTGATGGAGACTTTCTATCATTGTGGAAGTCTGAGAATTCAGACAGTCGTAAAGGCCAAAGAAGAAATGACAAGTTACAAATTAGAATATTATTGTTGATGATTCCATAATTTTTTATTTTTTTAAACATTGAGTGATTTAGTTTTTCTTTTCTGCATGACCTGGAAAAACATATGCCATTAATTAAAATAATTAACTTTCTGGGCAAAAATGGTTGATGGCCTATCCTATCCATCAATTACTTTTTGGCAGGGTCTCACCTGGCCAATCGGCTGCTCAGGAGGTTTCTTCAAATAGGAAATGAAATGCAGTATCCAGACTCGGCCTTTGCAGTGAACAGAGCCAACCTCTTCTGGCCACGTTCACTGCATAGATTTAGCCACTGCACCCCCACTGACTAACAGAGGTGCTGGGTGTCACTATACCACCGATCAGCAAATCATGGCCTATCCTGAGGAAAGGCCACCAGTCTTCAGGGGTTAACTAACAATCATGGGCATCACATAAATATCATAAATCGAATAGGATGACGTAATTGGGATCCCATTTGCTTTATGATATTTATGTATTGCCCATGATTGTTAGTTAACCCCTGCTGGATTACCCACAGCTGGAACAGAAATGCGTGGGATTTTTTTTGTATCTATATCTTACGGTTTCTGCATTAGGTAAACATACCATCATGTAAATGAAAATAATTTCTTGACTATAGGATCCAATTACATTGTACTTTTTACAATTACATTGTACTTTTGTCCCTGAGCATAGGGAGACAATTGTGATTTTTTTTTTGTATTTTACATTCAATACTGATCTCAGACTTGAGGTAATTTTTTTAATGGTGACAGATACACAATTCATTCTTTTTTATTGTGAAATCATTATTAAAAGTTTAGTTTTATGGCACCTTTATTTGATTCTTTTTCTATAGCTATTCCGTAAGGTGGTAGTATCTACAGTAGGTACACGTGTTGCCTATCTTAACACACATACTCTCGATCACAACTCGATACCAAGTAAGTCCTATTGGGGTATTCCAGCACTTATAAATGTATGAGTCTGATCGTGGAAGGTCCTTCCCCTGTGATTCCTTGTGATCTCCAGGACAGGGCCCTGACTGTCTCCACTGCATGAAGTGGTTGGTCACCGGAGATACCAGAGTACAGGACAGTCAGACACTTATCCCCTATCCTGTGCAAGTTTTTAAGAGCTGGAATACCCCTTTAAGACCCCTTGCCTAATACCCCTTTAGAATCTTTGCATAATCTTTTATTAGACAATCTGGTTAAAAAGAGGTTAATCTCGCATAAAATGCTGTTGATGTAAGCGGATTATTATTTATTTATTTTTATAGAATTTTTTTTTTATGCTGTTATATGTGACTTGTCCATAACAAAGATCTCCATAAATAATTTACCTGGTGTACCCTGACATGACCGGAACAGAGTAATGACAGTATGTTTATTTAGGAAGATAATGTACAGCCTAGCTTCCTTCATCCAATGAACATCAGATCAGCAGTGAGGACTTTCAGCATCAATCGGTCTAATTTCTGTCTGTTGCCATGGCAAATTCATTACACACGAAGGCTGTGCGGCTTTTACTCTACCTCCTCCTCCTACATTTATCACAGTACTGTACTCAGCGTCTGCATATTATTTATTTCCTAGATTGATAAGAATATGCTAATGCTTTTCATTGTTTCTCTGCCATTTACAAGAGCTTGTAATACAAATTGCCTAAAATACACAACAGTTTATAATAAGCTATACAGAGAACTTTAGTAATTTTAATAAAAATGTCTGACAACGCAGTCTATTACTTTATGGTTTAGGGTAGCCTTCCGACACCAACAGAGACAAGGGTTACCCAAAAAGGATCAGTGGCGATCTGAGATCTTATATCACATGGCCCTCACAACTATCCACACCAACAATAGAGACCATAGTGAACCAATATTCATTAAATTGGCGTTTTTATTGAATTACAGAAATGAATTAAAAAAATACATACACAAAGGCACAGCAGAATACTCAGGCAGAAGAGTGGATAATGAGAGCACAAGCATAAATCACATGGTCATATTGGATAAACAAAGGTGCATGCATTACATATATATATTAATATGGAATCCTGGAATTATTCCTGGAGCTATGAAGGGAATGGATGTGCAAATAGCAATAAATATCCAGATAGCTTTAATGCTAAACAGCACAGCACTGTCACACTATATATGACAATCATGCAAATAACAAGTCATATGCAGCAGTGTAGTACCTAAAGAAAACAGTACAAATGCTAAAGATAAAATGATCATGCACCCTATAGGACAGATGTCTCTCACCTCCTACCCCAAACGCATTTTTGCTTACACAGCTTCATCAGGGTGCGTGTCTATCATATCCTGGTGTTAGCATATATAGAAAGTGACAACCAATCATAGCCAGCGATTCTACTGATTTAATTGCAACACATGTGATACTCACAATAGCTCCAATGTGCGTTCTTATCCTTATTGACGCCTATCTAATGCGACCGCCGCACTTGTGCGGCGCATAGTCGCACTGGGAGATGCAGCTAAATGCTGTGCTCGTAATACAGGAAGCGGAGGTCCTCCAGACGGAAGTGGAGGTCACATGGCTCCTGTGGATGGCTGCAGCCAATATGGCAGCCATTATCCAACACAGCCATCATGCACAGTGCGCATGATCAGAGCACGTACAGCGGTCCCTCAACATACGATGGTAATTCGTTCCAAATGAACCATCGTTCGTTGAGGGATCCATGCAATGAAAAGTATAGGCAGTTATACTCACCTGTCCCCTCTGCTCCGGACCATCGCTGTCGCCGCGTCCCTGGGGTGTCCCCGCCGCTCCAGACCGTCTCTGCTGCCTGGGATCGTCGCTCTTCATCACCGTCATCACGTCGCTGCACACGCCGCTCCTATTGGATGTTGGGACGGCATGCGTGGCGACGTGATGACGACGAAGGACAGCGATGCAGGGGATCCTGAAGAGAACGGTCCGGAGTGCCGGGGACAGGTGAGTGATCATCACCGGACCACACTGGGCACCTTAAATGGCTATTCGGCAGCAGCTGAAGCAGTCTGCGCTGCTGGATAGCCGTTTATGCGATGGCCCCGACATACAAAAGCATCGTATGTTGATGCTGCCTTCAACATGCGATGGCTTCGTAGAGGCCATCGTATGTTGAAATTATCGTTTGTTGGGGCCATCGTAGGTCACTGTATTTGTGCGATCTTATCCATGCAGCCGCCCCACAGCATCTAATGGTGCTGCCGGCTTGTGGCAGGGTCGCTTGGAAAAGCTGCACGGAGGACATATATATTGCAGGCAATGTTAAGATGTGCATCAACAACACAGTAGTAAGGAGGGTGAATGAATGAATAAGTGAAGGTGATAGTGAAGTGATAACAAAAAGAGTGAATGGAAAACATTAAACACACAACAAACGTACAATGTGAACACTTCCCACCACCCAAGACGTGAATAATGCTGGAAAAATACTTGAAAAATGCTGAAAAAATACACACAAAATCAGAAAAATGCATGTATATATCACATAATGTATGGCAATATATATATGCTGACCGATATAATCGCCATATAGTGACGTGCATAAGGTGCCAAAGAGCACCTGAGGGGCCACTGGTGTATAGAATATAATGTAAACCAAGTAATGTTGGAAAGTGCAAATGTGCTAAAGTGAAAAAAGTTGCATTGTAAACAGAGTAAAAAACTGATTTAAAAAATATGCTAGGAATAAAAGACAGTGACGGATAAAGTGCGTGATCGAACCCCATAGACCATTAGGAAAAGTGGACAAAATATATTATAGTAGATTATGCATCACCATTGGAGAATAGATGGTCAAGGTGAGTATTTGCTGGAGTACTATAGCATAGTATGTATAATATATATACAACTATAGGAAAAACAAAGAGGACAAAAAAGGGAGGAGAAAAAAAGGATTAAGACCTATGTGCAAAAACCCAACACCAACACCATGGAACAGTTAGAAACTCTTAAAAGAAAAACATTTATCCCTGTGGTCGCCCGGACAATTATCGGATTGAGGACAGGGGATTAATGGAAGACACAGGACCAATAATTGACTTCCATAAATAATGGACAGAATCTAAATAAAAGGGGCAAAGCAAAGCTCACAGAGTCATTTAGCCCCTGTGGATGTAATGTTTGAAGCCAAGAGTAATTGAAAATGTATGGCAGAGTACTAGTTACATCCGTATGTTCTGGATGTGTATATGGAAATAAGTTAAAGTAGTAATATTAGGATGACTACACCTACAAGACCATAGCAACCCTTGATAACCATGTCATCTGTGGTCTCGTTACATCTTAGTACCAAGTAGGACTCCAGCACTTAAAAACTGGATAGGTAATAAGTGTCTGATTGTGTATGGTCTGACCTCTGGGATTCCTTGTGATCTCCAGGACACGGCCCCAAATCTCAGTTGGCACGCACTTTTTACATTGTTTATAAGAGCATCAAAGATACCTGTGTATGGCACAGACACTTATCCCCTATTCTTATATTAAACAATCTGGTCAAAAGGGGGCTTATCTTCTCACATGAATTACAAGTTACATCCACGTGTTCTAGGATGGATATAGGGCAGCCGTCCGCAGGGCTACGCAGCATTCCTTCTGGAGATATGCGTTAAAAAAAAATCCTATAAAAATGCGTATTAATATGAGGTTTGGCAGAGTACCCGCACCGCCACTTTAATGCTTGTGGCCACTATTCAGCTAGACCTCACATCATTAGGCATTACAGTAGGAGGCTAGTCTAGGAAGCTTTTGAGTTGGATGAAGGAGGTTCAGGGAGTTGAAAAGTGTCAGCTAGGTGCAGGGGTAGGTTCAAAGGAGAGGGTTGTGTTCAGCACTGTCACTGCCACTAGGTAAACTAGGCAGCCTCCTAGGGTGCAGGCGGCAAGCATCTTCCCCCCCCCCCCCCCAGATTCTGCCAGCATTAGGGGGAAGATGCTGGCATCAGAGGCATATCTGCCTTAGCCCAGTAGTCTGTGGCTTTGGGCTTTAACTTTATTGCCGATTTGCCTCAGCGACTTATGGCTTCCTGTAGTAGGGAGGTGTGCTGCCCCTCTCATCATGGTTGCATCACCCAAGAGGAGAACAGCAGACTGGCAAGGAGTGAGCACTGCAGCCCACAGCCCTGGCATCACTGTGATCATATATAAGAGAGCCTGGGGAATGGGGACTTGGGGGGGGGGGGGGGGGGGTAGGGTATCAAAAACCTGTTCAGAGTAAAAAGTTGCCAATAGCAATCAGACCACTTCTTTAATTTTGCAGAGGCCTTTTCAAAAATGGAAGAAGCAATCTGATTGGTTGCTATGGAAAACTCTGCAACTTTTCCTCTGGACAGATTTTGATAAATCTCCCCCTTGGAGCATCACATCAGTCAGTTTCCTTTGGTGTGTAACCTGCACCTGCGGCTTCCCTGAAGTAATGTAATGTGACTTTGCATTCACTGCATATAGTTAGATTGTGCACAACGGGTGCCACCATACATTGAGGTCACATTACAATACTTATGCTGTACTGTCTGATCCTGAGTTGCCTCCTGAATTAAACTCCAGAGCTGTGCACACTATTCTGCTGGTGTGGTCACTGTCTGCCAGTTTTTCCCAACTAGTGTGGGGTCACTGTGTACATACATTACATCAGGGTTTTACAAATGCCAGGTCACCATGGCGACTAAAAATTTAGCGCTGGCTTCTGCAATCTCCTCAGCTCATTCTAGTGTGTTACAGCCGCCCCCTCCTCCACAGTCACTCAAATTTGCTGACTTCCACTGACACTGAACAATCAGAGAGGATCTGGGGGCCAAACGTTTCTAATATGGGGGTAATGGAAATGGAACTACTGCTCTAAGTGAATGAACCCAGTGTTGTAAGGTGCATGCTAATTTTTGTTAAGATAGGAGATAAAAACTTTATTGCGTTAACAGACACTTTATAGGAAAAGAATCATAACTGGGGAATTATAAAGTCTGGGTGTGTGTTCATATGCCTGTGTATTAGCGGCTAGTCAGCACAAGCATGCCTCTTATGACAGGTGAATTCTTTTACGAACCATATAGAACAGAGTTTATTTTGTATTGCTGAATTTTCATGCAGATCAGGCTTTTCATGTGATACCCACCTAATATGTCTGCATGCACTAGGCAATTCTATTAACTGCAGTTCTCTCTGTGTCCTTGTACAATTATTCTATATGGAGAAATATGTGATCTGGAAATGTTACTTTAAGCATTGGGAAATAAACAAGGATTTAGAAGATATTCAAGTATCAATGCTGCTAATAAAAATATAGATGATGCAAGGGTCACATTGTGGTGTCCCGGCACCGTATTTCATACTGTGCCTTGGTGGGGGGTCCCCAAAGTCAGAGTCCCTAGGACTGTGGGGGTACGCTTCCCTAGTTAGCCCTTAGTCACACCTTAGTAAGTTAATATTTATAAAAATTATCATTGTAAATATGTATATTGCATTACTCACTTGTTTGGCGTCGCAGGACCTTAGGTCATGTGACCCGTTGCTCAGAACTCTATGGTATGTTGAAGGACCTTAGGTGATTCTTGTGTCACGTGTTCACCCACAATGCCATGTAACGGTGAGTGACAATTGTTATGGACCAATCCCAAACGGCTCAGCCCCTGCCCATATAAGGGAGCTGCGGCCATTATTCGCTCTCTTGGGTTGCTGTCACTGAACGAGGTAGGACCTCCGCAACTTTCAAGCACGTTTACTAGGCCAAAGCCTTGTGGCCTCAGCCTATACCAAAGCTGTTGTACATCTACAATTCCCTACTACTCTCCGCAAGATCATTGGACCTAAATGCACCCCTAAATCCAGCAGATCTATGCTACAGAATCTTCTAAAAGCTAAATTGAGCTTATCTGATCCCAACCAACTGTCAATCGCTGCTCAACTGTAAATAGACTCTGTTATCTGGACTGTTATTAATATTGCCTGCTTCAGAAAATCTTCAGTAAAAGTTATTGCAAGTTTTCAGTTAAACAGGGGTTGTCGACAATACATTTATTACGCACTCACCTATCGCTCTTGGGAAGGGTGGCGATAGGCCCAGCACCATTACAGTATTTAACCCTCACCCTGGCATCACAAGTGACAAGGGTTAACGGCACCCTTTATTATCCAGAACAGCAACATCCCAACTACCCTATAACCCCCGAGGCATACCACAACATCATATCTAGGGCAAGTGAAGTAAATATGATAGCTGTGCTGTATAATAGATTTTTGAAAATGGGAGGAAGAATTTGTTCATTCTGAATTTTAAAATATATATGGTATGGGCAGACAGCACTGTAAGGGTGCATCGACACCACATTTTTGCAATACAGTTCCCGTATCAGGTTTTTGATGAAAAACGGATTCCTCAAAACCTGACTAAACTGTATCAAAACATGTGTACAAATTTCAACCCGTATACGGTTAAAAACCGTATACGGTTTGAAAAATGATGTCCGGTTGCATCTGTTTTTTAAGAAAAAAACAAAAGTTTTTAACTTTTCACTCCATTTTGAATAAAGTTTCACTTGTTTGATTGAAATTCCAAGAAAAAAAACTGTGTAAAGTCAAAAAACGTATGGTGAAAACCAGATGGAACCGTATGCATATACGGTTCTGTACGGTTCCCATTGACTTCCATGTTAAAAAAACATATACGGTTTAATACAGTTTTTCACCAACACCAAAAACCATGGTAGGCTACGGTTTTGGGTACGGGAAAAAAAACTGACAAAAGAGTACAGGATGCAAAACAGACACAACCTGATGCATCTTTTGGCATATGTTTTCAATGGAGAGTCAATGCATACGGTTTTCAATACGGTTCCGTATGGTTTTCACATTGAAAACGTATACGGGAACTGTATTGCAAAAACGTGGTGTGAATGCACCCTATACAAACTTCAGCCAATATGTTTAGGAGACTGCATTTGTACTGAGATTGTGTGACCTACTTTAGTGGGTCGCAACCAAGGGCAGCAGGTTATCAAAAAGCAGGCACATCTTAGAGTTAGGCTGCTTTCACACTATAAAATTCATCCGTTTTAAAGATCCGTTTGATGTTCCGTTATGAAAACCCTGAAAATCGGCCATTAAACAATCCCATACGTCCGTTAGAAAATCCGATTACAGTCTATGGGATTTTTACATTATCCGTTATAATCCGTTATAGTCTGTTATTAATAACGGACGTTATTTTATGAGGGAAGATAGTAACGGGAGAAATAGTGCATGCACTATTTCTTCTGTTAATTCTCCTGTCACAAAATAACGTCCGTTATTAATAACAGATTATAACGGATTATAACGGATAATGTAAATATCCCAAAGACTATAATCGGATTTTCTAACGGACGTATGGGATTGTTTAATGGCCGATTTTCAGGGTTTTCATAACGGAACATCAAACGGATCTTTAAAACGGATGAATTTTATAGTGTGAAAGCAGCCTTAGGAGCTCTAGTTCTCTAAAGCAGTACCTTTATCCAGTATTTAAGACTATGAGTAAAGTTGTGTTTTTTTTTCAACATTCCTATTTTGTCCATTTTTAAGATGATGTGAATAAACTTTGTGTTTTTATTGACTAGAAAAGTGCTGGAGTTTTTATGTGATTTAAAGGGGTACTCCAGTAGAAAACATTATTTTTTTTTTTAATCTGGTGCCAGAAAGTTAAACAGATTTGTAAATTACTTCTATTAAAAGATCTTTATGCTTCCAGTACTTATTAGCGGCTGTATTTTACAAAGAAAGTTCTTTTGTTTTTTTTCTGTCCACAGTGCTCTCTGCTGACACCTCTATATCAGGAATTGTCCAGAGCAGCATATGTTTGCTATGGGGATTTGCTCCTGCTCTGAACAGTTCCTGATACAGACAGAGGTGTCAGCAGAGAGCACTGTGGACAGAAAAAAAAATGAATCCAAAAATAAAAGAACTTTCTCTGTAGCATATAGCAGCTAATAAGTAGTGGAAGGATAAAGATTGTTTAATAGAAGTAATTTACAAATCTGTTTAACTTTCTGACACCAGTTGATTAAAAAATATTTTTCCACCAGAGTACCCCTTAAAATTACTCTGGAAAACTGGCTTCCATGCAGCTGTTACGACAGGTGAGCATGCAACGGGCTATTCTTTTCTAAAAATGCCTATGAAAGGTCGGTCAACAAACGTAAGATGAAAAGAACTTGAACATTGAAAAATACAATTAAAAAAATATGCTTTCAACCACATCATGTATGTAAAGCTTGCCACACGCAACTGTGAAATCAGTCAAAACAACATATGTGGACCACTTGGCCAAGGTATGTGTTGAAATATTGTACAAATCAGCGTTTTTCATCTCCATTATAGAAATGGGCTACGGAGATGATAAAAGAAGGTAAGGGATCCCATTCCTGTCAATGTGCTTTTTTAAATCTCAGCTGTACTTTTTTCCATCATAAATAACAGATGTAATATCGAATGTAGTAATTTAACATTGAAGTCTATGGTGACGCAAGTAACTCTGTTATACTCCATTATTTTTATCCGTTATTTCATCTGTTATTGCTACTGAGTATGCTCAGAAAAAAAATTAATAACTGGTGAAAAAATAACGCATATTAACCCCTTAAGGACCCAGCCAATTTTCACTGTAGGACCCGGCCATCTTTTGCACATCTGACCACTGTCACTTTAAGCATTAATAACTCTGGGATGCTTTTACTTTTCATTCTGATTCCGAGATTTTTTTTTTATGACATATTCTACTTTATGTTAGTTGTAAAATTTTGTCGATACTTGCATCATTTCTTGGTGAAAAATTCCAAAATTTGATGAAAAACTTGAAAATTTAGCATTTTTTTTTTAGCTTTGAAGCTCTCTGCTTATAAGGAATATGAATATTCAAAATAAATTATATATTGATTCACATATACAATATGTCTACTTTATGTTGGCATGTTTTTACTTTTGGAAGACATCAGAGAGCTTCAAAGTATAGCAGCAATTTTCCAATTTTTAACAAAATTTTCAAAATCTCAATTTTTCAGGGACCAGTTCTGTTTTGAAGTGGATTTGAAGAGTCTTCATATTAGAAATACCCCATAAATGACCCCATTATAAAAACTGCACCCCTCAAAGTATTCAAAATGACATTCAAAAGGTTTGTTAACCCTTTAGGTGTTTCACAGGAATAGCAGCAAATTGAAGGAGAAAATTCAAAATCTTAATTTTTTACACTCTCATGTTCTTGTAGACCGAGTTATTGAATTTTTACAAGGGGTAAAAGGAGAGAAATCTTCCTAAAACATGTAACCCAATTTCTCTCGAGTAAGAAAATACCTCATATGTGTATGTCAAGTGTTCGGCGGATGCACTAGAGGACTCAGAAGGGAAGGAGCGACAGTGGGATTTTGGAGAGGGAGTTTTTCTGAAATGTTTTTTTTTTGGGGGGGGGGGCATGTCACATTTAGGAAGCCCCTATGGTGCCAGAACAGCAAAAAAAAACAACCCACATGGCATACTATTTTGGAAACTACACCCCTCAAGGCACGTAACAAGGGGTCCAGTGAGTCCACAGGTGTTTGACGACTTTTCTTTAAAGTTGGCTGTGTAAATTATTATTTTTTTTCCACAAAAATGCTAGTTTTCCCTCAAATAATTTTTTTTTTACAAGGGATAATAGGACAAAATACCCCACAAAATGTGTAACCCCATCTCTTCTGAGTATGGAAATACCCCATGTGTGGACGTCAAGTGCTCTGCTGGCGCACTACAATGCTCAGAAGAGAAGGAGCGCCATTGAGCTTTTGGGAAAAAATTGTTTGGAATGGAAGTCAGGGGCCATGTGCGTTTACAAAGCCCCCCGTGGTGCCAGAACAGTGGACCCCCCCCCCCCATGTGACCCTATTTTGGAAACTACACCCCTCACAGAATTTAATAAGGGGTTCAGTGAGTATTTACAACCCACTGGAGTTTGACAGATTTTTGGAACAGTGGGCTGGGCAAATGAAAAATTAAATTTTTCATTTTCACGGACCACTGTTCCAAAAATCAGACAAAAATCAGTCAGACACCTGTGGGGCGTAAATGCTCACTGTACCCCTTATTACAGTATGTGATGGGTGTAGTTTCCAAAATGGGGTCACATGTGGGTATTTATTTTTTTGCGTTTATGTCAGAACCGCTGTAAAATCAGCCACCCCTGTGCAAATCACCAATTTAGGCCTCAAATGTACATAGTGCTCTCTCACTCCTGAGCCTTGTTATTCGTCCGCAGAGCATTTTACGCCCACATATGGGGTATTTCCGTACTCAGGAGAAATTGCGTTACAAATTTTGGGGGTCTTTTTTTTTACTTTTAACGCTTGTGAAAATAAAAAGTATGGGGCAACACAAGCATGTTAGTGTACAATTTTTTTTTTTTTTTTTTTTTTTACACTAACAAGCTGGTGTAGCCCCCAACTTTTCCTTTTCATAAGGGGTAAAAGGAGAAAAAGCCCCCAAAATTAGCAATTTCTCCCGAGTACGGAAATACCCCATATGTGGCCCTAAACTGTTTCCTTGAAATACGACAGGGCTCCGAAGTGAAAGAGCGCCATGCGCATTTGAGGACAAAATTAGGGATTGCTTAGGGGTGGACATAGGGGTATTCTATGCCAGTGATTCCCAAACAGGGTGCCTCCAGCTGTTATTAAATTCCAAGCATGCCTGGACAGTCAGTGGCTGTCCGGAAATACTGGGAGTTGTTGTTTTGCAACAGCTGGAGGCTCTGTTTTGGAAATACTGCCATACAATAAGTTTTTCATTTTTATCAGGGGGGGGGGGGGGGGGACAGTGTAAGGGGGTGTGTATGTAGTGTTTTACCCTTTATTATGTGTTAGTGTAGTGTAGTGTTTTAGGGTACATTCGCACTGGGGTATTACGGTGAGTTTCCCGCTAGGAGTTTGCGCTGCGTCGAAAAATTTGCCGCAGCCCAAACTTGAAGCAGGAAACTTACTGTAAACCTGCCTGTGTGAATGTACCCTGTACATTCACATTGGGGGGCAAACCTCCAGCTATTTCAAAACTACAACTCCCAGCATGTACTGACAAACTGTGAATGCTGGGAGTTGTACTTTTGCAACAGCTGGAGGCACACTGGTTGGAAAACCTTCAGTTAAGTTCTGTTACCTAACTCAGTATTTTCCAACCAGTGTGCCTCCAGCTGTTGCAAAACTACAACTCCCAGCATGTACTGATCGCTGAAGGGCATGCTGGGAGATGTAGTTATGCAATAGCTAGAGGTATGCAACTACAACTCCCAGCATGCCGAGACAGTCGTTTGGGCATGCTGGGATTGGCAGTTTTGCAACATCTGGAGGGCTACAGTTTTAGAGAACACTGCAAAGTGATCTCCAAACTGTGGTCCTCCAGCTGTTGCAAAACTACAAATCCCAGCATGCCCAGACAGCAAACAGCTGTTTGGGCATGCTAGGAGTTGCAGTTTTGCCGGTCCCCGTCGTTTTCCTGTTCTGCCCCGCCTATTGTGGGTGGGCATGACGGGGAAAACGAAAGTTAACCCCCCCGCCCCCGATCTGTTATTGGTGGTCGCGTCTAGACCACCAATAGCAGGGACAGGAGGGGTGGCACCCCTGCCACCTCGCTCCTATCCCTTCAGGGGGATCGTAGGTGTCTTAGACAACCACGATCCCCCTTATATTCTGGGTCACCATGGACCCGTAATGACCCGGAATTGCACAAATCGCAAGTGTGAATTCACTTGCGATTTGCCACAATCGCCGACATGGGGGGGGGTCTGATGACCCCCCTGGGCGTTTGCACGGAATGCCTGCTGAATGATTTCAGCAGGTGTCCCGGTCCGATCCCCGCCCGGCGCGCGGCGGGGGACGGAATTCTCCATGATGTACGCGTACGTCATGGGTCCTTAAGTACCAGGGTGTTATGACGTACGCGTACGTCAAGGGTCCTTAAGAGGTTAAAGGAGTAGTCCAGTGGTGATTCAGTGGTGAGCAACTTATCCCCTATCCTAAGGATAGGGGATAAGTTGCAGATCGCGGGGGGTCCGACCGCTGGGGCCCCCTGCGATCTCCTGTACGGAGCCCCGACAGCCCACGGGAAGGGGGCGTGTCGACCTCCGCACGAGGCGGCGGCCGACACGCCCCCTCAATACAACTCTATGGCAGAGCCGAAGCGCTGCATTCGGCAATCTCCGGCTCTGCCATAGAGATGTATTGAGGGGGCGTGTCGGCCGCCGCCTCGTGCGGGGGTCAACACCCGCTATCTCGGCGAAGAGCCGGGGCCCCGTACAGAGAGATCGCAGGGGGCCCCAGCGGTCGGACCCCCCGCGATCTCAAACTTATCCCCTATCCTTAGGATAGGGGATAAGTTTTTCACCACTGGACTACCCCTTTAATGGAGAAAAGATGTTAACGGTCCATTATTTTATATGCAAGTTTTACAAAATCTTTTAACATTTTACTCCGTTAACATCGGTTTCATATCCATTAAAGGAGTCCTGTAGTGAAACATAACTTATCCCCTATCCAAAGGATAGGGGATAAGTTATAGATTGCGGGGGCCTAACTGCTGGGACCCCCAGCGATCTCCTGAACAAGGCCCTGGCATTCTCCTCCATGTATCGCATAGAGATATGGGATAAGTTATGTTTCACTGCACTACACCTTTAAAGAGTACCTGTCATCAACTAAACTTTCCCTGATCCCCCTCCCCATCTGTCACTTACTCTAACTATGCCTATCCCTGTGTTTATTGAGGTTTAAAACGCTGTGGAAATACCTTTGTTTTATTCCTCTTCATTAGCTCAGGAGCACTGATTTTCTGAGGGGTGGAAGGAGGCGGGTCCCGGCAGGCATGATGTCACATGAAGCCTGGCCGGGACTCTGCTTCTGCCAGTCTTCCTGTATGCTGCTCTCCCTCTGCAGCAGTGTTTCCCAACCAGGGTACCTCCAGCTGTAGCAAAACTACAACTCCCAGCATGCCCAGACAGCCAACAGCTGCCCGGGCATGCTGGGAGTTGTAGTTTTGCAACAGCTGGAGGCACCCTGGTTGGGAAACACTGCTCTGCAGTGTGCATACAGACTAAGTACAGGGGAGGGATGGCAGCCTCTATCTCTCTCTCTCTCCTGTGTTTCTCTGCACTAAAAAGTCAATGCTGAGAACCAGGGGCGGTGGGAGCAATTACAGAGGCAGTAATTAAGATGAATGTCAGGGGTGGGGCACAGAGCAGGGAGTGCAGTGAGATAATACAATGTACAAGATAGCGTGTGGTGAGGGGCAGGGAGAACACAGAGCAAGGAGGAGGGGGAGGTGACTAGCCTCTGTTATATGAGAGGCATGTGCAGGCTTGTAGCTCACAGTGAGCTGAGAGTACTGAACTTCCTGTGGAAGGACCAGTGCCCTTTCAGCATTAGTCCTAAAAGCTGTACACTTACTATGAAAAGCATAGGAAGCTGCCTGCAGACCAGGCATAGAAGAGAGACCCCTAGTGGCCAAAAGTATAAAATGAAAAAACTGGTATAAATATTAATATTTTTTAATGAAGATATATTACAATATGTCTTCATTAATGATTATGAACAACATATTAAAAGTTTTTGTTGATGACAGGTACTCTTTAAGAATTACTTTTGTAATGTGTCAATAACGGACATATAACGGATTTGAACAACACTGATGTGAATATAGCCTAATGTGGTGTCCCGGTACAGGACAGGGTCCTGTACCATCTCTAGGTCCCCTCCGGAAGAGTCCCTGCAGTCCATAGGGCTCTTCTGCAGGGCTCACCCCTTGCTCCCCTTCTGTTAATGCATTGTAAAGGTTTTGTGTACATATTATACATTATACATAAAGTTGTACAAATGTATAGAGGTTAGTCATGTGAACCACTGTCATGTGACATTACCCAGAGTGCCATGGGCACAGTAACCACAGGCTTAGCAACCAATGGGCTTTAGTCCAGCCCCCCCAGTATATTAGGGGCGGTAGTTTCTAAATTCACTCTCTTATCTCCTGGATTTCAGACACACAATACCTGTCTAAATTCATCTACGCTAGGCCAAAGCCTAAAGAACCTGTAGCCACTTCAAAACGTGAGTTATCAAGCTCTATCTTCAATTCTAGTGACTACTACTCAACTCAAGAATAATATTAGTAGCACAGTGGCCTGCATAGATATTCTCAATACTTCAAGTTTAACCCCTTAAGGACCAGGCCATTTTACACCTTAGGACCAGAGCGTTTTTTGCACATCTGACCACTGTCACTTTAAACATTAATAACTCTGGAATGCTTTTAGTTATCATTCTGTTTGTGGTAACTTGCATCCTTTCTTGGTGAAAAATCCCAAAATTTGATGAAAATTTTGAATTTTTCTAACTTTGAAGCTCTCTGCTTGTAAGGAAAATGGATATTCAAAATAAATTTTTTTTTGATTCACATTTCCAACATGTCTACTTTATGTTTGAATCATAAAATTGACGTGTTTTTACTTTTGGAAGACATCAGAGGGCTTCAAAGTTCAGCAGCAATTTTTCACAAAATTTTCAAACTCACTATTTTTCAGGGACCAGTTCAGGTTTGAAGTGGATTTGAAGGGTCTTCATATTAGAAATACCCCACAAATGACCCCATTTTAAAAACTGCACCCCCCAAAGTATTCAAAATGACATTTAGTAAGTGTTTTAACGCATTAGGTGTTTCACAGGAATAGCAGCAAAGTGAAGGAGAAAATTCACAATCTTCATTTTTTACACTCGCATGTTCTTGTAGACCCAATTTTTGAATTTTTATAAGGGGTAAAAGGAGAAAATGTATACTTATATTTGTTACCCAATTTCTCTCGAGTAAGGACATACCTCATATGTCTATGTAAATTGTTCGGAGGGCGCAGTAGAGGGCTCAGATGTGAAGGAGAGACAAGGGGATTTTGGAGAGTACGTTTTTCAGAAATGGTTTTTGGGGGGCATGTTGCATTTAGGAAGCCCCTATGGTGCCAGAACAGCAAAAAAAACACATGGCATACCATTTTGTAAACTAGACCCCTTGGGGAACGTAAAAATGGAATAAAGTGAGCCTTAATACCCCACAGGTGTTTCACGACTTTTGCATATGTAAAAAAAAAAAAGATTTTCACTAAAATGTGTGTTTCCCCCCATATTTCACATTTTTGCAAGGGTTAATAGCAGAAAATACCCCCCAAAATTTGTAACCCCATCTCTTCTGAGTATGGAGGTACCCCATAAGTTGGCCTGAAGTGCACTACGGGCGAACTTCAATGCTCAGAAGAGGAGTGATATTTGGCTTTTTGAGAGCAAATTTTGCTCGGGGGGCATGTCGCATTTAGGAAGCCCCTATGGTGCCAGAACAGCAGAAAAAAAACACATGGCATACTATTTTGGAAACTAGACCCCTTGAGGAACGTAACAAGGAATAAAGTGAGCCTTAATACCCCACAGGGGTTTCACGACTTTTGCATATGTAAAAAAATATATATTTTTTTCACTAAAATGGGTGTTTCCCCCCAAATTTCACATTTTTGCAAGGGTTAATAGCAGAAAATACCCAATTTGTAACCCCATCTCTTCTGAGTATGGAGGTACCCCATAAGTTGACCTGAAGTACACTACGGGCGAACTACTATGCTCAGAAGAGGAGGAGCACCATTGAGCTTTTGGAAAGAGAATTCGTTTGGAATGGTAGTCAGGGGCCATGTGCATTTACAAAGCCCCCCATGGTGCCAGAACAGTGGACCCCCCCCCCACATGTGACCCTATTTTGGAAACTAAACCCCTCACAGAATTTAATAAAAAAAAATTTTTTTTTACACGAACAGGCTGGTGTAGACCCCAACTTTTCTTTTTCATTAGGGGTAAAAGGAAAAAAGCCTCCAAAATTAGTAGTGCAATTTCTCCAGAGTACGGCGATACCCCATATGTGGCACTAAACTGTTTCCTTGAAATAAGACAGGGCTCTGAAGTGAGAGAGCGCCATGCGCATTTGAGGACTAAATTAGGGATTGCACAGGGGTGGACATAGAGGTATTCTACGCCAGTGATTCCCAAACAGGGTGCCTCCAGCTGTTTCTAAACTCCCAGCATGCCTGGACAGTCAGTGGCTGTCCAGAAATGCTGTGAGTTGTTGTTTTGCAACAGCTGGAGGCTCTGTTTTGGAAATGCTGCCGTACGATACGTTTTTTATTTTTGTTGGGGGGACAGTGTAAGGGAGTGTATGTGTAGTGTTTTTAGGGTACATTCACACTGGCAGAGGTTTACAGTGAATTTACCGCCAGAAGTTTGCACTGCGGCGAAAAATTTGCCGCAGCTCATACTTGAAGTAGTAAACTTAATGTAAACCCGACATTGTGAATGTACCCTGTATGTTCATATGGGGGGGCCAACCTCCAGCTGTCTCAAAACTACAACTCCCAACATGTACTGACAGACCGTGCATGGGAGTTGTACTTTTGCAACAGCTGGAGGCACACTGGTTGGAAAACCTTCAGTTAGGTTCTGTTACCTAACTCAGTATTTTCCAACCAGTGTGCCTCCAGCTGTTGCAAAGCTACAACTCCCAGCATATACTGATCGCCAAAAGGCATGCTGGGAGATGTAGTTATGCAACAGCTGGAGGTACACAACTACAACTCCCAGCATGCAGAGACAGCTGTTTGCTGTTTAGGCATGCTGGGAGTTGCAGTTTTGCAACATCTGGAGAGCTATAGTTTAGAGACCACTGCACGGTGGTCTCCAAACTGTGGACCTCCAGATGTTGTAAAACTACAACTCCCAGCATGCCCAGACAGCAAACTGCTGTGTGGGCATGCTATCAGTTGTAGTTTTGCAAGATCTGGAGGTGCACAGTATAGAGATCACTGTGCAGTGGTCTCAAACTGTAGACCTCCAGTTGTTGCAAAACTGCAACTCCCAGCATGCCTAAAAAGCTCTCTGGGCATGCTGGGAGTTGTAGTTTTGCAACATCTGGAGGGTTACAGTTTAGAGACCACTATAGTGGTCTCAGACTGTAGCCCTCCAGATGTTGCGAAGTAACTCACCGACTTCCGTCGGATCCAGGGAGCTGAGTCGCCGTCCTCTTCTTCCGCCGATCGTCGCCCGCTGCCGCCGCCGATGGGTAACTGGATCTTCGGCGCCGGTCCCTGTCGGTTTCCCCGTCCTGCCCCGCCTATTGTGGGTGGGCAGAACGGGGAAACCGAAAGTAAACCCCTCCACCCCCGATCTGCTATTGGTGGTCGCATACGCGTGCGCAGCCTATTGCATTAGGGTGTACACCCTAAAGCACAAACTCACTCCGCGCACGCGTGTGTGTGTGTTTATGTATGTGTGTGTATATGTGTGTATATATATATATATATATATATATATATATATATATACACACACACACACACACACACTCCTGCTTGCATAGTGTCACACGATTCGGCTTACAGGTAGTGGATCCTCTGTGTCAGCGAGGGATTGGCGTGGACCGTGCTGGTGGACCGGTTCTAAGAGGCTACTGGTGTTTACCAGAGCCCGCCGCAAAGCGGGATGGTCTTGCTGCGGCAGTAGCAACCAGGTCGTATCCACTAGCAACGGCTCAACCTCGCTGACTGCTGAGAAGGCGTGGGACAGAAGGACTAGGCAGAGGCAAGGTCAGACGTAGCAGAAGGTCGGGGCAGGCGGCAAGGTTCGTAGTCAAGATGGATAGCAGGAGTTCAGGTAACACAGGCTTGGACAACACTAAAACGCTTTCACTGGCACAAGGCAACAAGATCCGGCAAGGGAGTGCAGGGGCAGTGAGCAGATATAGCCAGGGAGCAGGTGGAAGCCAATTAAGCTAATTGGGCCAGGCACCAATCATTGGTGCACTGGCCCTTTAAGTCTCAGAGAGCTGGCGCGCGCGCGCCCTAGAGAGCGGAGCCGCGCGCGCCAGCACATGACAGCCGGGGACCGGGACGGGTAAGTGACTTGGGATGCGATTCGCGAGCGGGCGCGTCCCGCTGTGCGAATCGCATCCCCGACGGCCATATCAATGCAGCGCTCAGGGAGAGAGACGCCGTGAGCACTCCGGGGAGGAGCAGGGACCCGGAGCGCTCGGCGTAACACATAGTGTAGGAGGATTGGATCCAGGGCCGGTTTTAGGCTTAGCATGGCCCTGGGCAAAATCAGAAATGGGGTCCCAAAAGTCGTAATAGTGCACTAATCAGATTAGCACATTTTTGGTCACTTCAAATACCATAACAAATATCTAAAAAGCCCAAAAAAATGGTACCGATAAAAACTACAAATCACAGCGCTAAAAATTACCCTCATACATCCCCATATACAGAAAAATAAAAGTGCTATAGGGATCAGAATAGTACAATTTAATATTTTTGTATTCACATTAGGTTGGCAGCATAGTTCCCCCACATTAGGTTGGCAGTATAAATCGCCCACATTAGGATGGAAATATATTTCCCCCACATTAGGTTGGCAGTATAGTTCCCCCACATTAGGTGCAGTACAGTTCCCCCACATTAGGTTCCCCCACATTAGGTTGGCAGTATAGTTCCCCCACATTAGGTGCAGTATAGTTCCCCCACATTAGGTTAGTAGTACAGTTCCCCCACATTAGGTTGGCAGTATAGTTCCCCCACATTAGATGCAGTATAGTTCCCCCACATTAGGTTAGTAGTATAGTTCCCCCACATTAGGTTGGCAGTATAGTTCCCCCACATTAGGTTAGTAGTACAGTTCCTCTACATTAGGTGCAGTATAGTCCCCCACATTAGGTGCAGTATAGTTCCCCCACATTAGGTTAGTAGTATAGTTCCCCCATATTAGGTTGGCAGTATAGTTCCCCCACATTAGGTTAGTAGTACAGTTCCTCCACATTAGGTGCAGTATAGTTCCCCACATTAGGTGGAGTATAGTTCCCTCACATTAGGTGCAATATAGTTTCCCCACATTAGGTGCAGTACAGTTCCCCCACATTAGGTGCAGTACAGTTCCCCCACATTAGGTGCAGTATAGTTATAATTGTAGGGAGGAGGACAAGTCTAGAATTTACCATGAGGTTTACGGGACTAATTCTACCCCTTATCTTATATTTGCCAAGGGGTTCAATGGGCGGAGCCAAAGGGTTGTCAAAACTAGGTTTTGCCATGTATGATTGTGACTGTCTATTATATGTAGGCTCACAGCTCAGGACTACATCCCCATCATGTGTGATTGTCTATTATATGTAAGCTCACAGCTCAGGACTACATTCCCATCATGTATGATTGTGACTGTCTATTATAGCCTACATATAATAGACAATCACACATGATGGGGATGTAGTCCTTAGCTGTGAGCTTACATATAATAGACAATCACACATGATGGGGATGTAGTCCTGAGCTGTGAGCCTACATATAATAGACAATCACAATCATACATGATCAGGGCTGGTGCAAGGACTTTTGGCACCCTAGGCGAAAGCTAATTTTGCCGCCCCCTTGACCCCACACATTGGCTCTGCCCTTTGACATGCCCAACCTTACTACTGGGGTGACACACTGTAACAAACCCCCTCCTCATGTAATCTCCATACTACTGGGGTGACACACTGTAACAAACCTCCTCCTCATGTAATCTCCTTACTACTGGGGTGACACACTGTAACAAACCTCCTCCTCATGTAATCTCCTTACTACTGGGGTGACACACTGTAACAAACCTCCTACTCATGTAATCTCCTTACTACTGGGGTGACACACTGTAACAAACCTCCTCCTCATGTAATCTCCTTACTACTGGGGTGACACACTGTAACAAACCTCCTCCTCATGTAATCTCCTTACTACTGGGGTGACACACTGTAACAAACCTCCTCCTCATGTAATCTACTTACTACTGGGGTGACACACTGTAACAAACCTCCTCCTCATGTAATCTCCTTACTAATGGGGTGACACACTGTAACAAACCTCCTCCTCATGTAATCTCCTTACTACTGGGGTGACACACTGTAACAAACCTCCTCCTCATGTAATCTCCTTACTACTGGGGTGACACACTGTAACAAACCTCCTCCTCATGTAATCTCCTTACTACTGGGGTGACACACTGTAACAAACCTCCTCCTCATGTAATCTCCTTACTACTGGGGTGACACACTGTAACAAACCTCCTCCTCATGTAATCTCCTTACTACTGGGGTGACACACTGTAACAAACCTCCTCCTCATGTAATCTACTTACTACTGGGGTGACACACTGTAACAAACCTCCTCCTCATGTAATCTCCTTACTAATGGGGTGACACACTGTAACAAACCTCCTCCTCATGTAATCTCCTTACTACTGGGGTGACACACTGTAACAAACCTCCTCCTCATGTAATCTCCTTACTACTGGGGTGACACACTGTAACAAACCTCCTCCTCATGTAATCTCCTTACTACTGGGGTGACACACTGTAACAAACCTCCTCCTCATGTAATCTCCTTACTACTGGGGTAACACACTGTAACAAACCTCCTCCTCATGTAATCTCCTTACTACTGGGGTGACACACTGTTTAGCAGACAGTGTAACAGTATTAGATAGAGACAGTATCACACATTATAGGATTAGAGACAGGGGCTCAGCAACCAGTATCAGACATAAGGGGATTAGATACACAGCTCAGCAGACAATATCAAACATAAAGGGATTAAATACACAGCTCAAATCACACATGGGGATTAGATACAGGGGCTCAGCAAACAGTATCACACATGGGAGGGTTAGATACACTGCTCATCAGACAGATCACACCTGGGAGGATTAGATACACAGCTCATCAGACAGATCCCACAAGGGGGATTAGATACACAGCTCAAACAGTATCACTTATGGGGGGTTTAGATACACAGTTTAGCAGACAGATCACACATGGGGGATTAGATACACAGCTCAGCAAACAGTATCACACATGGGAGGTTTAGATACACAGCTCATTAGACAGATCACACACTGGGGGATTAGATACATATTTTATCAGACAGATCACACATGGGGGATTAGATACACATTTTAGCAGACAGATCACACATGGGGGATTAGATACACAGCTCATTAGACAGATCACACATGGGGGATTAGATACACAGCTTATTAGACAGATCACACACTGGGGGGATTAGATACACATTTTAGCAGATAGATCACACACTGGGGGATTTGATACACATTTTAGCAGACAGATCACACACTGGGGGATTAGATACACATTTTAGCAGACAGATCACACATGAAAGGAGCCTCACCAAGTCAGTGTCTCTTCTCTGTCCGGCTGAGGCTCTAAGGACAGGAATGGCCGATATTTGTGACCTTTTCACCCTGATTTGAAGACACTGTCAGCTGAGGCAGAGAGAGGCACTTCGGGGGAGGAAGCAGCGCTCCTTGTCAGGAGGAAGTAGGCAAAAAAGCAGCCGCAATGTGGTTGTGATTAGGGGTTGGGGGGTGGGGGTACTGGATCTCACAGTGCTTCTCAAGCAACATGAGGGGTGGGACGGGGGGTGTTGTGGTCCTGCAGCTCCTCCAGCAAGACGAGGCTGAGGGGAGGGCGTGTATGTTGTCAAGCTAGGTTTGCTGTGACGGGGGGGGGGGGGGGAACGGAATTCCCACGGACGTACAGGTACGCCCTTGGTCCTTAAGTACCAGGGAGCAAAGGCGTACCTGTACGCCCTTGGTCCTTAAGGGGTTAATAAGAATTCCAAGTAAAAGTTCCAGTTATTTTCACAATTCCTGCTGTGGACATTCCTTTATTGCCTGCCGTTTCTGGGTTGGTTGTCGGCAGGGCCTTATACCGAAACAACCACATCCTGGCGTCACGACTAATCAGGGGAACACCTTACCCCACAGGGTTAATACCACCAGACCCTGCTACATCATTGCAACACCTTGGCACCACACTAACTTCCAGGTATTTGATGAAAATCCATACTAACCTCACTGCTGCAGCCACTGCTTAACTGCTGTGCCCAATATGGCATGTTATTGCTGCAGCCTACAAAACAAAGACCGTGGAAAGCCTTTGAAGTGTTAAGTAGAAACGGAGAGAAAATTGGTCAGTGAGAATTAGTTCTTTTTAGTATTAGGCATTCTTTTTACTGTGTAGTTTGCCACAGAATTAGGAAATTGCTCTTTGATCCCATTGTCAAAACATTTACCTAAGTACATAGCAATAAACAGTATAAAAACAATATTAGCTTAAAAAAAAAAAAACTCTATATACACTCCACAAGACACGGTAGATTGAAACTGGTATACCTGGTGTCTTTTGTAATGATTAACACCTAAGCTGAGTTCACACTGTTGTTAATGGTTTTGTCGCCAGGTTTGACCAAGAGAATAACACTGCATGCTGTGCTATTCTTCCTACAAAAACGACAGAAACCTCAATAGATCCTGACAGACCTCATTATAAGTAGATATGGTCCAATAGGCACCAGCGACATCGATTTTATGAAGCATCTGTCAGAGCATTGTGGGTTTTGTTATAAAAGGAAGCCATAATGCTAATGTGAACAGAACCTAGCCCTCACATATTTTCCATATATTGAATAGTAAATTGGCTGTGTTTGGAAGGTTCTCATCCCTAACTCCTAAAAAAATAAAAAAAACTTTTAAATGTGGAATAGCTGGGTTTTGGATTCCTCTAATGTGCTTTAGTGGGCCTGGCTCTGCTTCAAAATATTGTTCTGCAGTCACGTGTACAGTGGATGGTAAACTGTCTTCCAGATGTGGTGCTAGTGGGATCGAGAACACCAAATGTGGTGCTGCCCGCAGGCTGCTTCAGTAGTTTGTGTACAAAGTGAAAGATCCTTGTAAGGAAGAATGCAACACACTGACTAGAGATACGGAAATATTACTCATTACATTGCTGTTTTGTGCAACACCACTTCATTTTATTTTATAATAATGTGAACATGACAACACAATTACTCATTCCACAACTGTTTCTTTATATGGAATATTTATTATATATATTTATGTATTCCACAGTATAGATGGATACTGATAATTATCTATAAAGTACTTATAATTATAGTATATTTTATCATACAGGGAGCCAAGCAATTGTTAGATTTTATGAATACCACACAAGATGATATTTAGACACAAAAAAAAAACATGGAAATAGTCAAAGGAAATGACTCAGGAAAAAGTTGACAGGTAGTGCCCTCTACTGGAGACACTTCATAAATCCATATTTGTGCCGGGCAAAAGTACATTGTAGTCCATGCTGCATTCTAGAACCAGTTTATTGTTACCCGTTAAGCAATCCAATTGTCATTCCAGCTATCAATGATTTTCTAGTATTGAGTCTATGTAACTATCTTATGGTCCCTTGTTCAGGATGGAACTGCATACATGTAGGCTACATTCACAGTACTATGTTACTATTTCTGTTATTATTTTTTGATTTACAACTTTATATATTTTCTTACACATTTTAAAGTCTACTTGGTCCATTTTATATTGTAAACACAAATAACTACACAGGTTTAAGAAAAATATGTAAGAATTACATACAGTAATTATTTGAAAAATTGATGGTTTCCTATTAAATAAACTAACAATAATGTGATCTCATGAGAAAGCGACCCATTGTTTAGATTATGCATTTTTATTTAAAAAAAAAATTTAAATTTTTGTTAACTTTTCTTTTTTTTCTAATTGTACACTTTACTATCTACTATAGTATAAAATCCTGAAATCTTGCTGTTTTCAGGCTGGCAACTTAGCTTAAAAAAATGCGGATTCTTCCTGTTTTGCCGTAAAAATGTTTAAGAAGTTATCTCTTTTCATAAAAGACCGGACTACAATGAAAAGTGACACCAATATACATTCATGGCCGTAAATGTTGGCACCCCTGAAATTTTTCTAGAAAATTAAGTCTTTCTCACAGAAAAGCATTGCAGTAACACATATTTTGCTATACACATGTTTATTCCCTTTGTGTGTATTGGAACTAAACAAATAAAGGGAGGAAAAAAAGTTAATTGGACAATGTCACACCAAACTCCAAAAATGGGCTGGACAAAATTATTGGCACCCTTAACTTAATATTTGGTTGCACACCCTTAGGAAAAAATAACTGAAATCAGTCACCTCCTATAACCATCAATAAGCTTCTTACACCTCTCAGCCGAAATGTTGGACCACTCTTCCTTTGCAAACTGCTCCAGGTCTCTCTTATTGGAAGGGTGCCTTTTCCAACAGCAATTTTAAGATCTCTCCACAGGTTCAATGGGATTTAGATCTGGACTAATTGCCGGCCACTTCAGAACTCTCTAGCGCTTTGTTGCCATCCATTTCTGGGTGCTTTTTGATGTATGTTTGGGGTCATTGTTCTGCTGGAAGACCCAAGATGTCGGACGCAAATCCAGCTTTCTGACACTGCGCTGTACAGTGCGACCCAAAATCCGTTAGTAATCCTCAGATTTCATGATGCCTTGCACACATTCAAGGCACCCAGTGTCAGAGGCAGCAGAACAACCCCAAAAACATCATTGAACCTCCACCATATGTCACTGTAGGTACTGTGTTCTTTTCTTTGTAGGCCTCATTCCATTTTCGGTAAACAGTAGAATGCTGTGCTTTACCAAAAAGCTCTATCTTGATCTCATCTGTCCACAAGACATTTTCCCAGAAGGATTTTGGCTTACTCAAGTTCATTTTGGCAAAATGTAGTCTTGCTTTTTTATGTCTCTGTGTCAGCAGTGGGGTCCTCCTGGGTCTCCAGCCATTTAATTTCAATGTCGACTTATAGTTTGCGCTGACCTTGATGCTCCCTGAGCCTGCAGGACAGCTTAAATATCTTTGGAACTTGTTTGGGTCTGCTTATACACCATCTGGACTATCCTGCGTTTACACCTTCCAGAAATGTTTCTATTCCATCCACGCCCAGGGAGATTAGCTACAGTGCCATGGGTTGCAAACTTCTTGATAATGATATTTTTCCATAATTTTTGTTCTCAAGTCCTCAGACAGTTCTCTTTTCCTCTTTCTGTTGTCCATGCTTAGTGTGGCACACACAGACACACAATGCAAGGACCAAGTGAACTTCTCTCCTTTTTATCTGCTTTCAGGTGTGATTTTTATATTGCCCACACCTGTTACTTGCCCCAGGTGAGCTTAAAGGAGCATCACATATTTGAAACAATCTTATTTTTCCACAATTTTGAAAAGGTGCCAATAATTTTGTCCAGACCATTTTTGGAGTTTGGTGTGACATTATGTCCAGTTTGCTTTTTTTGTTTTAGTTCCAATACAAAACAAATATATCAAAACATGTGTTACTGCAATCATTTTCTGTGAGAAATACTTCCTTTTCTAGAACAATTTCAGGAGTGCCAACATTTACGGCCATGACTGTATAGTTAACTAAGACAGGACAAGGCCATTTATAATAGGTAAAGGTCACAACTTTCCTCCTGCCCTCCCTACACAGTGACCTCTGCACTGATCCTGCATAGAAATCTATCTAATAGAAATCAATGAGTCAGCTCCAGACTATTATTTTCTATTATCTATGTGACCAATTTGGAGAAATAAAAAAACAGATGAAAGCAATGTTTGCATCAAACATATGAATATAACACAATATGTAATTTTTTCCTTTTGCAACTTTTGCTTAAAGGGGTACTCTGGCCCTAATACATCTTATCCCCTATCCAAAGGCTAGGCGATAAGATGTCTGATCATGAGGGTCCCGCCGCTGGGGACCCCCGCAATCTGTCATTCAGCACCCACCTTTGCAAGCTCTCCGCAGCACTGGAGGCTCTGAGTGTGCAACGTGATGACCACGGGGCCAGAGTATCGTGATGTCACGAGGGATAGGGGATAAGATGTATTAGTGCTGGAGTACCCCTTTTATACTACAAATCTTACCCCAATATTAGTGTAGCCTTATATTACCATATAGCCCTAAGCTACTTGCACATTATTTATTAGACATATGATAAATTATGTGCATATTTGCCAAAAAACAACAACAAAAGTGACTTAAAAAATTCAAAGACTTAAAAAATCTCCCCCAATTTGTAATATGGCAGCCAAACTAAACAGTAGTGACCACAATATAATGCAAAATACTATACAGGTTTACAGATCTAAATATACTCATAAGCATGAACAAGGACTTAATCTCAACTTCAAAGACTTTTGTCAAGACGCTTGCACAAAATGACTGATACACAGAAGTAATGGCATCATCAGGTTTTCTGGACAACGATTTGATGTTAAATGTTGGTCTTGGCCAAGCCTCTCTATAGAGCAATGCGCTTACATTTACCTAATAGTTGGAGAAGAGATATTGTGAATTTATATAGTTCTAACTTCTAGTACTGGTAGTTGTCCAACTGGGGGAATAATATATTCCTCTTCCCGTAGTAACCGCAGGAATAGCCTCCCTTTATCATATGGCCACCGATAAATGTGAGTGTTTTTCAGCCAGTTAGGCACATGTTCCTGAAGAACCAAGCATAAAAGCAAAGACAATTTGATTGTTTTATAGATTTAGCTTCAGTTGAGTTATCCATGATATATATTAGCAGTAGTAGCTATATTATCTACCAATGCACATAATGGGGTAGATATATGTAAACCAGGTAGCTAACCATATTGATACAACTGAGACTGATGTACCAGAGGCTCCTGCCTTCGAGGTAAGTAGATAAATCACACTCTGGCTACATGCCCTCTCAGTTTTTAGATCTGCTTTCCCAGCCTCATAACATGTCACTTTTTTGAGTGATTTGGTCAGTTTTCTGAGATTTAAAAAAATATATGTTTTTATCCTTTTTATCCTTTTTTTTTCCTTTATGGCAAATGCTATTACACAGTTTGCAAATCAGCCATATATACACTGCTAAAAAAATAAAATAAAGGGAACACTTAAACAACACAATGTGTCAATCACACTTCTGTGAAATCATACTGTCCACTCACGAAGCAACGCTGATTGACAATCAATTTCACATGCTGTTGTGCAAATGGAACAGACAACAGGCGGAAATTATAGGCTATTAGCAAGACACCCCCAATAAAGAAGTGGTTCTGCAGGTGGTGACCAAAGACCTGTTCTCAGTTGCTATGCTTCCTGGCTGATGTTTTGGTCACTTTTAAATGCTGACAGTGCTTTCACTCTAGTGGTAGCATGAGACAGAGTCTACAAGCTACACTAGTGGCTCAGGTAGTGCAGCTCATCCAGGATGGCACACCAATGTGAGCTGTGGCAAGAAGGTTTGCTGTGTCTGTCAGCGTAATGTACTGAGCATGGAGGCGCTGCCAGGAGACAGGCCAGTATGTGGAGGAGGCAATAGGAGGGCAACAACCCAGCAGCAGGACCACTAACTCAGCCTTTGTGAAAGGAGGAGCACTGCCAGAGCCCCGCCCCCTCAAACTGTCAGAAACAGACTCCATGAGGGTGGTATGAGGGCCTGACATTCACAGGTGGGGGTTGTGTTTACAGCCCAACACCTTGCAGGACATTTGGCATTTGCCAGAGAACACCAATATTGGCAAATTTGCCACTGGCGCCCTGTGCTCTTCACAGATGAAAGCAGGTTCACACTGAGAACATGTGACAGAGTCTGGAGACGCCATGGAGAACGTTCTGCTGCCTGCAACATCCTTCAGCATGACCGGTTTGGCAGTGGGTCAGTAATGGTGTGGTGTGGCATTTCTTTGGAGGGCCGCACAGCCCTCCATGTGCTTGCCAGAGTTAGCCTGACTGTAATTAGGTACCGAGATGAGATCCTCAGACCCCTTGTGAGACCATATGCTGGTGCGGTTGGCCCTGGGTTCCTCCTAATGCAAGACAATGCTAGACCTCATGTGGCTGGAGTGTGTAAGCAGTTCTTGCAAGAGGAAGGCATTGATGCTATGGACTGGCCCGCCCGTTCTCCAGACCTGAATCCAATTGATCACATCTAGGATATCATGTCTCGCTCCATCTACCAATGCCACATTGCACCCCAGACTGTAGAGGAGTTGGTCGATGCTTTAGTCCAGGTCTGGGAGGACATCCCTCGAGACCATCTGTCACCTCATTAGGAGCATGCCCAGGCGTTGTATGGAGGTCATATGGGCACATGGAAGCCACACACACTACTGAGCATCATTTTGACTTGTTTTAACGACATTACATCAAAGTGGTTTTCCACTTTGATTTTGAGTGTGACTCCATATCCAGACCTACATGGGTTGATAAATTTGATTTCCATTGATAATTTTTGTGTGATTTTGTTGTCAGCACATTCAACTATGTAAAGATGAAAGTATTTCATACAATTAGTTCATTCATTCAGATCTAGGATGTGTTATCTTAGTGTTGCCTTAATTTTTTTGAGCAGTGTACATGAATGTTTGGCACAGCCATATGTTTTCCTATGGGAAAGGGTAAACTGCAGCCAGACAGCGACTTATCTCTACCAGACCAATAGGGTTGGAGGTTAAAATTAAACACGACAAACCCTGCTTTCAGATGTGGGAAGACTGCCATACACTTTAGACAGTCGATCCTGCAGAAAGTGTATGGCCAGCTTAAAGGAGAACTCCACTGGCCAACGTTCAGACATTTAGTTCCGAACGCTGTGTACGCGCTGCGGGGTCGGCCATGCCCCCTCGTGACATCATGCCACGCCCCCTCAATGCAAGTCTATGGGAGGGGTGTGACGGCCGTCTTCCCCCCCCCCCCATAGACTTGTATTGAGTGGGAGTGGCATGACATCACGAGGGGGCATGGCCGACTCGTGCAGCACGCGCATAGCGTTCAAAACGAAATGTTCCGAATGCTGGCCAATGGAGTACCTCTTTAAGATTTAGCTGCCTAGCTTTGCTAAGCTCTTTGGGCTACAACAGACAGATGTATTGCAACCATAATAAACAGAGGTCGAGATGTTTTGTCTGTAATACAGACTGTTACATATGGATATAACGTGCCCATCTACAGACGCACTAAGGCAAATCTGACTCCAGGGTCCACTACAAGCTATATTACAGTGAAGTCGAGCTCTTCTAGCTCTTGCTTATTGCTTATGCAGATCTATCAGTAGAGATCATAATCATATATTATTGAAATAATGCACTGCTGCTTTTTAGACAGTTGTTGTTTTGTTGCATTTTAGTTTATACTGACCTTTGTTGCATTTGGAAATAGTACAGGAATGAATCTGAAGTTCATGCTTCCTTGTTTTATGAATTCCATCTGCATCTACATTAAAAAGTAAAATCCCCATTAAAGCATGAAATATGAAACCACTGCTTATAATATGTACAGTACAGATTTATAACATCATGATAGATCAGATAACCATTGCGTCAAAGAAATGAACATCTGCGATATGCAATCAGATATTACAACCACAGCAGCACAAACAGCAACAATAAGAAAACATGATTGAAGTTTTCTTTTGTTTTTTCCACTTTCTGATTGTCTTCTGAGATAACCCAGAACTGGCCAGCCATCTAATGTGTATGGGGTTGTCCAATCTCTCCCCAACTACAGAAGTCAGGGAAAAAGTATCAGACATTTGAATTCTAATGCACCATGCATTTTTTCTCAAGACAGATAAGCCACCAGAGATATCTAGAAGTGGGATATTCGCTGCTGAGAACATATGCCAGGCATGCAGAGATTGCAAGGAGATTTTATTGGCAGTATATCCACTTTCATTTTGGCCCCATCCTGTCACTTAACCATTACACAAGACCCTGACACATCTATGGCCAGTTATAGACTACTTCCTTTGCATTAAGATGGTCATAGATATTAGGTCAGGATCTGCTACCCAATATTCCACAGGCATTTTTTCCCAATACTACTACAGAAATTTCTGGGAAACATTGAATATACCATTATTTCACCACCCTGGATTTGGGAAGACCTGTAAAAGCATATAATGACTGTAATAAATTAAGATTATTGTTAACTATTATTGCAATTAATACTAATCCCATATATATATATATATATCTATGACCATCTTTGCATGTTAAATATCATTGATGAGAGAAACCTTTCCAGATCATAGCTGCTGGAAAGGTGATTTTGCTGGGGTAACCCACAGACAGCCACACATTTCCAGGGGAAACATAGTGTTGTATGGCTTTCGGTTTTAACCTAGAGGGGGAGGTTATTAGTGGAGAACCTCTCTTTGTAATGCCTATAGACTCTAATAGGACCTAAGGACTTGTGCTGTCTTTTTGAGACAGTAATAAAATGACTGATATACGTTTTGCTGATTTGCAGACGTATCAGGCAGGTTACTTACCATTCTGTGGATGTATCGTGTGTGTAGTCCATGATCATCACTAACATGGATTAAGTCCATTTCAACATCCTTTTTGTACTGTGGGCTGATCGCTATGATGATCATCACACTTGCCTATTCAATTACAAAAAAATGGACAAAATGTGTAAGTTACAATAGACTTGATCTTAACCTACACAAAAACAATACAAAGCCCAATCTGAACATTGAATGTTTCTTTCAGAGAAAATAAAACAAACAAACTGCATAGCCCCAAATACTCCACTTTGTACTATAGCATTGACACAAAACATATAAAATATTCACCTCCCTTGTGACTTTTTTGTATTTAACAGCATAAAACTGCTGTCTTTTTAATCTGCATTTTAATTCAGTACAGAGAACCCCCTCTATGATGTCCATATGCCTTCAATAAACAATAGGTGTTGTCTACTTTAGATGTATGGACCTATGATTAAATGTATGTCACAGTATAACAAATATCGTACCTCCAAAAATATCTTAACATTTGAACATTTATTTTTATTGAAACAGATGTTAAACTGGACTATATTGCATTTACGTAGTGAAATCTACGCCTAACAAGAGAATCAGGTGGAAGAAGCTCAAAGTCCGCATATTACCTTCCACATGATTTCCTGTGTATATAGGGCTGGCTTTGCTTGTGTACCTACAATATCTACAGAGTAAATCCAGCTGTGACTACTAATTTATTATGTACTTACATCACTGAGATATCTCTCCATCCACCTGATGATGTCCATTCCCCGAATTGATCCCTCAAAAATGTCAATCTAAGATAAGAAGAATTATAAGGCACATAAATAAAATAATTTAATATCAAAGAGGTATAGCAGCTGCCATCTAGGAAAGTTCCCCAGGAGACAACAGAGATAGCTGTTGTATACTACAGAGGAATTGCTTTTCTTTTTGAATTTCTTTTTTGTCTGACCACATTGCTCTCTGCTGACACCACTGTCCATGTCAGGAATTGTCCAGAGCAGTATAGGTTTGCTATGGGGATTTTATCCTACTCTGGACAGTTCCTGACATGGACAGAAGTGTAAGCAGAGAGCACTGTGGTCAGACAGAAAATAAATTAAAAAAGAAAAGAACTTCCTCTGGAGCATACAGCCATTGATAAGTACTGGAAAGGTTAAACATTTTTAATAAAAGTAATTTACAAAACATGTTTTCCACCGGAATACCCCTTTAAATAGCTTAGTGACTTCACATATCTTCTGGTTTTTCCTTTGCCTGATGTTTAGCACATTGTTTTTTAGTGGTGCTTAATTTTTATGATAAAGTTTCATACATAATAAGTCAACAGAAGTGACTATATTCAAGTTAGGCTTGATAAATAATCATGACAGTGTGGACAGTTACTTTAACATTGGGTATATGTGGGTTAGATAAGGATGTGTTCACACCATGGTTTTGTTTTTGTTTAACATATATGTTTTTAGGTAACTTTTATATTAACATATACTGCTGTATGATAAGCATTTCTCATTGACTTACATAATAGTGTCTTTATAATAGTGTAGTTAACCAGATTTTTGCATACAGCTAAATTATGCATACTGCAATGGAACACAGTGAAGCTGAAACAAAAATGTGGTGTAAATGTTTATTTCTTTAAAAAAAGAATTCAAAGATGTATCAGTTACAATTCAGTGTGAATAAAAGCAATAATCAATTGTGAAAAAAGAGAGTTTCCCTATTAACACCCTAGTCACACAGCAGTTAATGTCAGAGGTATATGCTGGAAAATCTACCTGATTTGTACCTCTGATGGAAGTCTTCTATATGTTGTACTTTATGGCATTCAATGTAAAACCTAGCATATTACATTCCATATATAAAAAATTATAAATACTTACAAAACAAAACATCCTTTTTTTTGCAGGATTTCTATATATATTTTTTAAAGCACGAGATGAAAAATCATAGATGATCACGCTATTTAGTGCAGGTTAAAAAAAGGTATGCTGTCACATGCGTTAGAAGGAGAGATTAGAAGGAGAGATTTTCCGCATATATTGGTTCAATAGGACTTTAAACGGCATATACACAGAGCACCACTGCCAAAGAGTTTTGGGAGTATTTTCTGGTGTATATCTTCAACCAGTGGCGTAGCTATAGAGGTCGCAAGGGTCGCAATTGCGACCGGGCCCCGTAGCCCCCCCAACCCCAACCTCCCGCACCCCTGGGCCGCGCTGTAGCACGGGACTCTGCTTTGGCCAGGGCACTAAAGCTTCCGTGCGGCCTGATGCCTCAGACGCTGGATTCCCGGGACAGGATCACCCTGAATTCACGATGTATGCAGGTGAGGAGGCTGAGGACCGGGGCGGGGGGGGGGAGGGTTTATGTGTGAGTACATGTATCGTGTGTTTGTATTATTGCGTTTGTCTATGTATGTTGTGTGTATGTATATGTATGATGTGTGTAGAATGTGTGTATGTAATGTATGTATGTATGTAGGTGTAAGCGCGATGTATATATGCATAGGGGGGTTGGGGTCTGGAGGCAGCGTGTGTTTGAATGATGTGTGTGTATGTATGATGTATGAATGATAGATGTTGTGTAAGCAAGATGTATGTATGATGTGTGTAAGCTAGAAGGATTTATGTATGATGTGTGGACATGTATTATGTTGGGGGATCTGGAGGCAGCAGGTGTATGTATGATATGTGTTTATGTATGATGTATGTATGATGTGTATGTATTATACATGTGTGGGGGGCCCAGAGGTGGCGTGTGTATGAATGATGTGTGTGTATGTACTGTATGTATGATGTATGAATGATGTGTGTAAGCAAGATGTATATGTATGATGTGTGGAGATGTGTGTAAGCTAGAAGGATGTATGTATGATGTGTGGAGATGAATTATGCAGAGGGATCTGGAGGCGGCGGGTGTATTTATGTATGATGTATGTGTATGTATGATCTGTGTGTATGTATGTATAATGCATGTGTTTGGGGAGTCCGGAGGTGGCGTGTGTATGAATGATGTGTGTATGTATGATGTATGTATGTATAATGCATGTGTTTGGGGGGTCCGGAGGTGGCGTGTGTATGAATGATGTGTGTATGTATGATGTATGTATGAATAATGATGTGTGTATGAATGATAGATGTGTGTAAGCAAGATGTATGTATGATGTGTGGGAGGGTATAGCATATAGCATGGTTATTTTTGAGGGTTTATATTCAGGGGCACAGTGTGTGGCAGTATAAGGCTGCATTCACACCACGTTTTGTACATACGGGTGCCGGCGGGGGGAGGGGCAAACCAGGCGCTCCCGTACCCCAGCCGGATCAGCCTGTGACTCCATTTACTTTAATGAGCCGACCGTAGTCAAACGGTGACTCTGGACGGCTCAGTTTTGACCCGTATGTGGTTTTGGACCGGACCTAAAACTATAGTATACTGCGGTTTTGGGTCCGGTTACAAAACCGCATACTGGTCAAAACTGAGCCGACCGGAGTCACCGCTTGACTCCGGTCAGCTCATTAAAGTAAATGGAGTCACGGGCTGATCCGGCTGGGGTATGGGAGCGCTTGGTTTTCCCCTCCCCCCGCCGGATCCGGCACCCATATGTACAAAACGTGGTGTGAATGCAGCCTTATATTTAAGAGGTACAGTGTGTGGCAGTATTATATTCAAGGAGTACAGTGGATGGTAGTTTTATATTCAGAGGGTACAGTAGGTGGCAGTATTATATTCAAGGAGTACAGTGGATGGTAGTTTTATATACAGGGGGTACAGTAGGTGCCAGTATTATATTCAAGAAGTACAGTGGATGGTAGTTTTATATTCAGGGAGTACAGTGGGTGGCAGTATTATATGCAAGAGGTACAGTGGACGGTAGTTTTATATGGAGGGGGTGCAGTATTTAGCAGAATAATAATGATTATTGTTTTCATACAGAGGATGAGGATCTACTGACAAAGTGAGAACCTATGATGTCCGGGTGCCAGACTCTGTTGAGAAGATGGAGCTGGAAGAAGTCCTGATGTCTGGACCAGATGAAGAAGAAAAGACAATAGGGAAGACGTCACTCAGGTCATTCATATCATTGTGTTGTGTTTTCTCCTGACTGTCCCATCACAGCTGTAGTCACTTGTAAGTTCCGCAGTGATGATGGGTGATGTTGTACCCTAATCTGTGGCTCTCCAGCTATTGAAAAACTACAACTCCTATAATGGCTGAGGCTCTCCAGACATGATGGGAGTTATAGCTTTACAACAGCTGATTGGGTGATTGGTGGGGGTCCCAGAAGTTGGACCCCCTCCAGAAAAATGGGCTGCTTATTCTTAAATGCCTGTTTTGTCTGTCTGGCCCTGCCTGTTAGTCACTTATATTGTTGTGTGTTCCCCTGACTGTAGTCACTGATATCTTTGTGCAACCAAGTAAGGGGTCGTCCGGGATTGGGGAAGAGGGTCGTTAGGTGGTAGGGGGCCCAGGGCAATTTTTCGTACCGGGGCCCCGTGGTTTCTAGCTACGCCCCTGTCTTCAACATAAAAGCAGTGTGAGTATTGCCTAATATAAGGTGTCAGTCTTGATAAGGGTGAAAGCAGGCCATGTGCCCACTATTGGGCCTGTGAGCTGGGGACCACAGGGCTAGACAGCTCTGGCTCTTTCCCAGTCCATCAATTGTCCCTTACTGCCATTTTGTAACTTGATCAGTAATGTCGGGGTGCAGATTCAGCTAAAAGCTGTGATGGAGCAGTGTTTCATTGACTCTTCTTCATCACTTGCACCTGTAAGCTCCTGGCTGCTTAAAGGGGTAGTCCAGTGGTGAAAAACTTATCCCCTATCCTAAGGATAGGGGATAAGTTTGAGATCGCGGGGAGTCCGACCGCTGGGGCCCCCTGTGATCTCTCTGTACGGGGCCCCGGCTCTCCGCCCAGATAGCGGTTGTCGACCCCCGCACGAGGCGGCGGCCGACACGCCCCCTCAATACATCTCTATGGCAGAGCCAGAGATTGCCGAAGGCAGCGCTTCGGCTCTGCCATAGAGTTGTATTGAGGGGGCGTGTCGGCCGCCGCCTCGTGCGGAGGTAAACACGCCCCCTTCCTGCGGGCTGTCGGGGCTCTGTACAGGAGATCGCAGGGGGCCCCAGCTGTCGGACCCCCCACGATCTGCAACTTATCCCCTATCCTTAGGATAGGGGATAAGTTGCTCACCACTGAGTCACCACTGGACTACTCCTTTAAGGACTGCAGCCTACAATGTTTGTGACAGTTCAAGACTTCCACTTCCTGACACATGCAGAACAATGCAGTGTCAGTGCAAAGTACTACCTGCAGTAGAGGGCCTAGATAGTGTGAGAGGCACAAAGAGTAACCATATTGCTTAGTGGGAATAGAAAGAGAGACCATATAACTCTGAAGGCATAATTGGTGGACGTATTACCTAGTGGAAACACAAAGTGGGCATATATTCTTATGGGTATGATAAGTATTGATTTATGTCTTAAGTATTGATTATTGTATTAAGTATTGATATGGGGTCTTAAGTTATCAGTATACAATAAAAACAGTATACAGTGATCCCTCAACTTAAAATCTCCTCAACATACAATAGTTTCAGCATACAATGGTCTTTTCTGCACCATTGTAACTTGAAACCAGACTCAACATACAATGATACGGACAGGACAGATCTGCAAAACGTGTCAATGGTTGGAAGAACCGACCAATCAGAATGGGCATTTTACTGGTAAAACACCTCTATTCCTGAAGTGCATGCACTGACAGCCAGTAGCGCCACTGGTCCCTGCAGTACAGGGTGGTACTACATGTTCTGTACTACTCTTTACCTGTGCCAGGGTTAGCTGCTCCTTTGGGCCCCATTTTACCTTTTTAGTACATTGCATGTACTGTACAGAACCCTGAAGAAGCTCCTGTTCTCTACATAGACAGTGATTTACAGCTCCCAGCAGATCTCTCTTACATTTATATGTAAGGACTTGCTTTATGTATATTAGTTATCCACTTTTTTTTTTTTGTTTAATCCTCACTTTTTCCAATTTTTGGATGACATTTTGATGGCTTCAGAACCAATTACCAGGTTCTGGTCTCAACATACAATGGTTTCAACATACAATGTTCATCCTGGAACCAATTAATATTGTAACTTGAGAGACCACTGTATCTTATATGAGTATCGCAACCCAACATTCGAGCAAAGCATTTTGCATGCATGTATAATACCTATAGTACTAGCACAGAAGCAACTGCAGCAACATATATGTGCACAGTAATATGAAACTCAAAACCACGATAATCTATGTACAGTGATCCCTCAACATATGATGGTAATTTGTTCCAAATGAACCATCGTTACTTGAATCCATCGTATGTTGAGGGATCCGTGCAATAATAATAGACAAAGTTATACTCACAAGTCCCTGCTGCTCCGGACCATCACCACTGCCCTGGATCATCGCTCTCCATTGCCGTCATCACGTCGTCATGCACGCCGCACCTATTGGATAACGGGATGACGTGTGCGACAACGACGAATGAGAGCGACGGCCATGCAGTGGAGCATGAAGAGGATGGTCCGGAGCGGCGGGGACAGATGAGTAACACTCACAGGGGAACACGGGGCACATTAAATGGCTATACGGCAGCAGCTGAAGCAGTCTGCGCTGCCTGATAGCCGTTTAAGCGATGGCCCCGACATACAAAAGCATCGTATGTTGATGCTGCCTTCAACATGCGATGGCATCTGAGAGGCCATCGTATGTTGAAATGATCGTATGTCTGGGCCATCGTAAGTCGGGGGGGTCACTGTATATATCTATCACGTCACGTCCAAACGGCTAAAGATATTAACATGAAACTTGGCACACATGTTACTTATATGTCAACAACAAACATAGGATAGGTAATTTAACCCTTACTCACCCCCATTTGCCAGGGGCGGGTTTTTTTTTTTAACTCCCATACAAGTCTATGGGAAATATATGTTACTGCATAACTTCCAAACGGCTGGAGATATTTCGATAATACTTGTTCACATGTTACTTATATGTCAAATAGGACTTCTGGTGCCTTACTCCACAAGCTCCGCTCTGCATCTCCTGGTGAATGTGTCAGTCAGGCTGGTAAGCCACACCCCATCTCACAAAACATGCCCACTTTTATTTTCAGATTACAATATCTTTACCACAGCACAGCCCCACGTGAGGACGGGATATGAGGATTAGAAATGAGGATTAGCTATGGGGAGGGGATATGAGGTCGGGATATGAGGACAGGGTGTGAGTTCGGAATATGAGGAGGGGATTTGGGTCGGGATATGAGGAGGGGATATGGGGTCAGGATTTGGGGACGGGATATGAGGACAAAAGCTTCCTCCTTTGTTGCTTTTCCCCCACAAGGATAAGGTAGGAAAAACCGGGCAGTGTTGGGTATTCAGCTAGTATGTATTTAAAACTCAATGGGGGACATTTATCAATGTTTGCTTATGTATTCCTTTTTTTTAGTTATTTTTTTCTTTTTTCTATTTAGTTCTATTTTTTTTGCTTATGTGCGACTTATTTATCAACTGCTTTCAGCCTGTTGATAAATTTCTTTCACATAAGCACTTTTTTCTTTTTTTGCTTTGGTAGGGGCCTTTTCTGCTCCATGTCTGAGCTGGAGTAAATTTAGTAGGTTTTTTCATGCGATGTGACTTTTTTTGCGACTTTCGCACTTGATAAATCTCTGACCACTGCAAGTCAAAAATCACTTTTTGCTTTGGTAAGCAAGATTTTTATTTTTTGCTTAGGACACTGAACATGCAAAAAGTCGCAGAAAAAAGAGCGTAGTCGCAGGTGCAACTTTTTTGCGACAATTTTAAGCAGAAAAAACCTACTAAGTGCTTTGACAAATGTCCCCCAATGTGATTATGTATGTGTGTGTATGTTCCAGCATCACTTCCAAACGGCTAAAGATATTAACATGAAACTTGGCACACATGTTACTTATATGTCACCAACAAACATAGGATAGGTGATTTACCCATGTCACCAACAAAAACAAATCAGTGGGAGAAAGTTGCTGAAACCAACCAAATGGGGAACTCAACACCAAAAGAAAGCATTTAATCAGCAACAATAAATTATGAAATATTGCAAAACTTTATTAGTAGTATCAAAAAAAAGGACACATTAAAATATTAACAAGCACAGTGCACAAGGCTGGATAAAATGGCAGAGACATACAGACTGAGACAAATGGTACAACATGTAAACCACTGACGACAATTGCTTATGCCACATACATAACAGTAATGGAGGAATAGAGATATAACAACCTAAATGTACAACTAGCATGAAGTGGACGCAAAGAAGATAAGCAACAGAGATCAGAGAAAGAGAATTATTACTAGAGCAGAGCCATGTATTACCTGCACCTACCCCAACGCACGTTTCACGCCGATGCGCTTCGTGAGCCTTGTGCACTGTGCTTGTTAATATTTTAATGTGTCTTTTTTATGATACTACTAATAAAGTTTTGCAATATTTCATAATTTATTGTTGCTGATTAAATTCTTTCTTTTGGTAATTTAACCCTTACCAACCCCAGTTTGTGAGAGTCAGGGTTTTTGTTTAAAGTCCCATACAAGTCTACAGGAAATATGTTACTGCATAACTTCCAAACAGCTGGGGATATTTTGATAATACTTGGTCACATGTTACTTATATGTCCACTATAAATGTAGGATAGTTAATTTAATCCTAACCTACCCTCATTTGCGAGGGTCAGGGTTTTTGTTTAAAGTCCAATGCAAATCTATGGGAAATGTATGTCCCAGCATAACTTCCGTACGGCTGGGGATATTTTGATAATACTTGGTCACATGTTACTTATATGTCCACTATAAATGTAGGATAGTTAATTTAATCCTAACCTACCCTCATTTGCGAGGGTTGGGGTTTTTGTTTAAAGTCCAATGCAAATCTATGGGAAATGTATGTTCCAGCATAACTTCCGTACGGCTGGAGATATTTCGATAATACTTGGTCACATGTTACTTATATGGCCACTATAAATTTAAGATAGTTAATTTAACCCTAACCTACCCCCATATGTGAAGGATGGGGTTTTTGTCTTAAGTTCCATGCAAGCATATAGGACTTCTCCACAAGCTCTGCTCCACATCTCCTGGTGAATGCGTCAGTCTGGCATCACCCCCCATGCTCCATCTTGCAAAGACACGCCCACCATTTAAGCCACACCCATTTTATTTTCAGCTAACAATATCTTCATCACAACTCAGCCTCACCTGAGGACATGATATGAGGATTAGAAATGGGTGCAGGATATGAGGACGGGATATGAGGTCGGGATATGGGGACGGGATATAAGGTCAGGATATGGGGACTGTATATAGGAACGGGATATAAGGGCAAGATATTGGGACGGGATATGATGTCAGGATATGAAGACGTGAAATGGGGACAGGATATGGGGACGGGATATGAGGACAAAATATGAGGACAGGATGTGAGGTCGGAATATGAGGAGGGGATTTGGGTTTTGGGATATGAGGAGAGGATATGGGGTCAGGATTTAAGGACGGGATATGTGAACAAAAGCTTCCTCCTTTGTTGCTTTTCCTCCCCCACAAGGATTAGGTAGGAAAAAATGGGCAGCGCCGGGTACTCAGCTAGTAACCCAAAAGAAAGAAAAGTGTAGTCACTTAACAATAGTGTATAAAACTACATTTATATCACATGGTATATTTATATGTCCCATACTTTTTGTCATGTTTACATTCACTATGCTATTTGCTATTTACTGTTGAGGATTATATTCTCACCCATATGTGCAATGTGTACTGTTTCATTTACACCTATGGGTGTCAATTGTACTTCTTTAATGTAAAAGAGTCATTATGGTGGTCAGTGACACTGTAAATCTATTATCCCAAGATCCAAATTTATCATAGGTGATGTGTGTGTCTGATTGCCGGGACCTCTTTGTGCATGGACAGAGCTACATTTATTGTCTATGTGGCTGCTGAATATTGCCAAAAATGTTGTGCTTCATTCACTCAGGGGATGACTGTACTCCGTTCTTGGGATCAGTAACTCATCAATAAGCTAGATATCTCATTTTGGATCACCTCTTTAAGGGATCATTGTGAATATGAGGACACTGTGGCTCTGAATGCTAAAATTATGTCTGGAACCTGCAAGAAGACACTTTGGAGGACATTTATCAAGCTACGCCAATGGCACTAATCCTCGAGCATCACAGAAATTGTGATTTTTGCAAAACAATTGCCATTTCTACACAAAAACATGCAACTCGAATGAAGCGGGCATGCCCTCCTCACATGTCACTTTAGGGCTGACTTGCAACACCACCTCAATTGGTGGTGTATATTTGTGCATCGGGCATAACGGCAGTCATGGTGCCACTGGATTTGCTAAGAAGCGAACAATTTGTATAAGGTGGAGCTTTATATATGTGCAGTGTACCAAAACTCTGCAGATGATAAATCTCTCCCTCTGATTGATATCGTATAACTATGGAGGAACTGTGGTTGGTACTTAGGTATATATATCATTGACACTAGGGTACTGTGGTTAACACTAAAGTGGGGGGCACCATGGCTTGCACAGTTATAGAGAACTGTAGATGGCATGCAGCACGGTGGCTACCTTTACTAGTGTACAAAACACAAGATCAGATTAAGCCAATTTTTGTTTAGTTTTTTTCCTCTAGGTTTTAGTGAGAAGAGAAAGAGAAGAAAACTAATGCATCTAAGTTTCCTTTCTAAAAAGCTTATCTTTGATGTAAGATGTAGCACTTTACAATTAAGGCCCCCCTTTAATGTGGCAGGTTGACCGCTTTTGCCATAGGGTGTAGATAAAAGGGTGAATCCTGGTGAATCTTTATGGGGTGACCACATTTTCTTCCGTACCAGGGGACACCAACCCTAGCAACACCACTGGGTCAGAACTTTAGGGGGCAGAGGCACAGTTAATTAGGGGACTGTGGAACTGTTCAATGAGGGGCAGTGGCACAATTAAATAAGTTAAGGTGGCACAGGGGCACAATAAAATAACTAAAGTAATTAATTATTCAACTGTGTCTTAATTAGTAGAAACGTTTGTAAAGGTTAAAGGGGTACTTCACTGGAAAACTTTTTTTTTTTTTTTATCAACTGGTGCCAGAAAGTTAAAGAGATTTGTAAATTACTTCTATAAAAAAAATCTTAATCCTTCCTGTATTTATCAGCTGCTTTATGATCCACAGGAAGTTCTTTTCTTTTTGAATTTTCTTTCTGTCTGACCACAGAGCTTTCTGCTGATACCTCTGTCCATGTCAGGAACTGTCCAGAGCAGGATGGGTTTGCTATGGGGATTTGCTCAAACTTTGGACAGTTCCTGAGATGGAAAGAGGTGTCAGCAGAGAGCACTGCAGTCAGACAGGAAGTAAATCCCAAAATAAAATAACTTCCTGTGGGGCATACAGCAGCTGATAAGTATTGGAAGGATTAAGATGTTTAAATAGAAGTATAAATCTGTATAACTTTCTGGCATCAGTTGATTTAAAACAAAAAGTTTTCTAGTGGAGTACCCCTTTAAAGATCCAAGGGCATCTGGGCAGCAAACCCTGCAAAAATAAGACATGACGGGAGGAAGTCTATATGCTGCTCTGAGCTGGATTGAGAAAAAAAATGACAATGATTAGAGTAGACGTCACCTGTGAGTCACTGGATGTAAATGTTTATTCTGCCTTTAAATGTGTCTGATCAGCACTATAGTCTCTCAAGGTCCACAGTAAGATGATGTCTGGCACCTCCTTATGAACAACTTCCAGCATATCATTATAATTCTATAGGTAATACTGGTAGATTTAGTTTTACACACTTTAGGCGTGTATTGTACCCTTATTTTGCTATACTGTTCTGTATTGCCCAATTGAGAGAGAATACTGACAAGAATAAATTCGGAAAGGCTTAAAAACAACATTACCATCTATAATTTACATGTACTCTTCTGTAAGATTGGCATGTAAGCTGCCAGTCTTTAAAAATGCCCCTATATAACAGTACTCACTGTCGTCTTGAATCCATTGGAGCACAAAAGATTTGCCAGTTGTATAACATAGTTTGCAGTATCCAAAGAATAGGTAATGAAGACTCTTCCTGAAAGACACAGCAAAGGATATTCAATAATTCATTTTTATGTTTACTTCGTGGTATCCTAGACACAATAACAATGGACAATAGCGAAGGATTGCAGGAGATCATCTTAATCGTCCAGCTACACTGCGCAGCTATACGCAATGAAGGTGGGGAGCTGGCTCGGTGCACTCCCTGCTTCTCCATATTCCCGATTTGGCCTGCCCCCGTCATAACTATGCAAAATAGTCACTCTCATCGCTCAGAGCAGAGCGCAGGCTCTTAAAAGTCCTAGCGACACAAGTGAATAGTTTTGAATATTCATTACTGGGTTGGTATCTTTGGAGGAGAAATTTACTAAAAGAACAGACCCCATTGGCAATATATTTTCAGTGCACTATTGGGCTTAACATCCCACATGGTAACAGACCAACACACCATACACTCCCCCTTGTCCATGGGATCGTCTTCTTCCTAACTGAGTCTCCCTCCTAGGAGATATTTCCTTCCATGCAACAAATGTTATTATGCTGGAAAAAGGACCTGAGCATAATTTCCTTCTTCACAAAATGTTTTTTTTCTATCTGTGCAAGGTACTCTTCAGGTTACACTTGCTAATGCCCTCTGATATTAAGAAGAAATATGTGGACTCCCCATGTTTTCTGGGAATGCCCCATGTTGGCTGGCTTATGTTGTGACTCTGTTGGTTTTCCAAGATCTAGAAGATCTTGTAAGTGGAAGATCTCATAAACTACGCCATAGAAGTTCCATAAAACATTACTTCATGGATGAATTTCCAAAAACACAATTTTACAGGACAAACCCTCCCGCCCAATCCTTTTTCTCTTTCATATCTTTCCTTTTCCTGTTTACCCTCTTTTTTGTCACATTGCATGGAAATTATAGAAGCTAATTATTCAGGCTACTATTTGTTTATGATATTTCCTTCCACATAACAAGTGTGTGTGTATTCAAGATATATGAAATGATAAGTAAAGTTTTAACAAAACAAAAGGAATCATCAGATTTTATGTATGACTGCTGCTTTTTAAAGTATTCAATTCCCATCTAAATAAACAAAAGACTGTAAGAATGCATGAATGACCTACTAAATGGATAGAGTGCACTTACTTTGCTCTGAAGGCAAGTTACTCATCTTCAATCCTGTTCCTGGCTCTTCTGGAAGATGAAAACGGGGATGAGTATTCCTAATCTGATGCTGTTGACCATAGGTATATCCATCATACCTAGGGGTATTGTATGGAGATGGTGCTGCAAGATAATTTTGTGGACCACTAAAAGGTGAAAAATATTTTAACAATATTAGAGTCATGGAGAACATAGACAAGCCTAAGCTTCACATACAGAATACATGCAAGACAAAAGTTGTCTTCTCACAGCTGTATTTCTCAACATACCAAGCTATCAAGATGTTTTAGTGCATTTTTTATGTATGCTAAAGAATATGTACATTTTGTAACATTTTTATTGCTTCAATGCATCAAAAATAAATAATGAAGCAACTGTGCAAATATTGTTGATAACATTTTGTTTTGTGTATGTAGCTCTTACACAGACCTATGTGTTTTCATGGGAAAAAAAACACAAACTGTGTGGGATGATCCTACCGTATAGTTATTTAAAAGAATAAATGGCATTCACAGATATGTATGTACAAGTATAATTTCTATGTGTCTACATGACCAGAGACTACAAACAGGCTGTGTTTGTAGGTTAGTATGAGCTGAATGAAGGGATTAACACATCACACAGGATCAGACTATATCAATCCCCTATCTCGATCTCATATCCTGCCCTCATATCCTGACCATATATCCTGACCATATATCCTGCCCTCATATCCTGACCTTATATCCCATCCTCATGATCTGCCCTGATATCCTGTCCTCACACTCTGCCCTCATATCCCGACCTCACATTGTTGTGGTATCACTTTCTCAGGTGAGGATGAGCTGTGATGATGAGATTGTAAGCTGAAAATAGAAGGGGTTAGATTTTTTTTTGGCCTTGAGCTGAAACCAATAAAGGGCCAAAAATAGAAGAGGTGTAGCTCATCGGAAAGGCATGGCTTGCAAGCTGGATCTACACACTCTCTAGACAATGCAGACCAGCATTGTGGAGTGGTCATCCCCTTTACATTCTTTTTACAGTAACCCCCCGACCTACGATGGCCCCAACATATGATAACATACGACATACGATGCTTTTATATGTCGGGGCCATCGCATAAACTGCTATCCGACAGCGCAAAATGCTTAAGCTGCTGTCGGATAGCAGTTTAAGCATCCCTGGCAGGTTCGCTTACCTATTCCCGGCTGCTCCGGGTCCACTTCGCGATCCTCCGGTGTCTTGCGCATCTTCTCCAGGGTCCGGGCCTTGCTTTCCGGCGTTGTTATTACGTCACTACGCACGCCGCGCCGGCGCAGCAGCGTAATAACGTCACCAGAAAGCGAGGCCGAAGATGCGCAAGACACCGGAGGATCGCAAAGAAGACACCGGAGCAGCGGGACAGCATCGGGAGCCCCTGGGACAGCATCGGGAGCGGTGAGGACCTGGTCCGGAGCGACGGGGACAGGTGAGTACAGCTTCCTATACTTTACATTGCACGGATCCCTCAACATACGATGGATTCGACAAACGATGGGTCGTTTGGAATGAATTACCATCGTATGTTGAGGGACCACTGTATTTGATGTGAGAGTGTATAGATCATAAACTTAAAAAAATAAGGATGCTTTTGGGTATAAATAGCAGGAAAAAAAATTAAAAGATTAGAACAATCATTATTTTACATACCAGTGATGAGGTTGATTATGTGGTTGGCACAAGCGAGGATGCTGCAGCATAGGCCGCATACAGGGATGGCCAAATGGAAGACATCTTTGTTCTAGAACAACAGTGACATTACATTAATGTTTTATTACTTATTCCTTATAAAGCAAATATTTAATATGTGTAAATGGTATATTTGGGGGGGGGGGGGTTATGTTTAGTTTTGAACATTGAGCAAAAACAATATTGCAGACATGTTTAATTGAATTCACTGTTATGCTGGGCATCTGTGCCCATACGCAACTGACCCATTGTTGCAAAAGGTAGTTCTTAGTATGAAGCATTCAACAAACATAGGCCCATATTTATCATTGTCTTTAGACTTTTTTATGTGTCTAAAAAAGTGGCAAAAAAGGAGCAAGCAAGGTTTTTTTTGCGCCTTTTTTTGCCCCTTTTTGTTTACACATTTCTGCTGATTTTGAGTTGTAATCCACTGATTTTGCCAATACACATGATATGGAACGGTTTTATCAACTGCGCCTTTTTGTGAAAAGGAGCAAAAAAGGCACAAAGCCACTGAAAAGTCTCTAAAACTACACCAGCCCAGACTTAGCTTAGCTTTTCGGTGTATGTGAAGAGAGAAATTTGAGAAAATGTGACCTGCACAAAATTTATCAAATGCTCTGTGACCATTTAATAAATTTGGTGCTCCAACACATTACCAGCACACACAAAAAAAGGTGTAAAAAAATGCTTCACTTACACCTACAATGATAAATGTGGGCCATTGTTTTATGATAGCACAGTCACTGTTTACATTAAAGACTGATGATTTTTATGTTGGTAGACATGATGCAGTCAGCTGACAAATGAGTTTTTCTTGTTTTGTCATCTAATGGTTGGAATGTTTACATGGACTAGTGATTAGGAAGGTCTTTTTATAGGAATGCTCATTTTGCACCATCATCAGCCCGTGTAGAAGGTCCATTACTTATACTAGCAATCACAGATGTACACTATAGGAGCACGTACAAACTGTTACTACTGCCTGATGACTGATCTGCAACATTTTGGAGGACATGTTGATAAAATCTTTAAAAAGCGCAAAACTGTTTTGTTCTAATTTATATAGAAGGCATCACTAAGTCACTAAAAAGACACAATCAGCAATCTTTAAATGGGGACTGTCAGATGCAAAAACTTTTGATATGATGTAAAGCAAGCAAAACCAATAGGTTTTGCAATTGCTTTTGTTAGAAGATTTTCAGTATTTCATACTGAAAAAGTCAGTCAAACAACTGCCCCCCCCCCCCCCCTGCCTGCTTGGACACATACTAAACCTGCTGTGTCCATGCATCATGGACACACTTCCTTGATTGACAGCTGTGAGCACAGGGCTCACAGCTTGAGGAAAAATCCTCCCACTGTCAGCTTGTGTCCCGCTACTGTCAGTGAAGACATGCTGGGAGTTGTAGTTTTGCTAATGGTAGGGGAGATGTGAGCAGACAGCATATTGAGGGAGGGGGCGGAGACCTGCAAAGGGAGGCCACGCCCCTCCCTTTGAGAGGAATTCAGTCTAGTGAGCTAAATTAAAAGTGTAATAAATACAGGTGCTAGATACATAACAATTAGATGTACATAGTCAGGATTAGGCACTGAGTGATATATAAAAAAAATTGTTGTTGGATCTGATGGGTATGCTTTAAAGTTCAAGTAGATGTCATATGACAGCAAAGAAACCTTGCTGTCTTAGGCCTCATATGCAGATAGAACGTGCAGAATAAAACTACATTGTCACTGTATTGTGTCTGAGTGATGTTCCATTTTACAAATTGTGATGAAGCAATTTTCATTTTTCATGTAGTGGCATGAATGGCACCTGTGTTTACAATGTATAAGGTTTATTGCCGAGACACCCGTTCAAAAAGCACTTTTGACCTTTCCATCAAAACCTAGAAAACATGTGCATGCCCATAGTCACTGCTGTTCTTATGTGCCCTATTACTGTGAGAAGGGACACAATTAATGTAAGGAGGGCATGTTATCAGTACTGTGTGGATGTACTGTTACTGTAAGGGGTGTACTATGCATGCTGACACTAAGAAGTTACCACAAAAACCCACTTATGCGCTTGTGCCCTCAGTGGAACTAGGCCCTAATGGTTAGGGATCCCCCCTGTGATTTTAAAATTTACCTTTTATTTATTTATTCATATTAAAATGTTTAAAGTTCCCCAAATCAGAATTAATAGTAAATTAAAATTACAATAGCCTTAGTTCCTGTGGGGGATGAAATTGGGAACCCTCCTCTTGTATGATTCATAGATCTTATAAGCTGATAGATAAGTCTTGGAGTGATCAGTTTCAGGGACTTTCTCCTAGTGCTACCGCACTTATACCATAAAGTAACTCCCTTTTCTTATCTATCATACATGCTTAGTTTATTAACATCCTATCCACAGTGCACTATTGCTATTAAAACGGTAACTAGAGCCTTCCCAATGTTTCACCATGCTCAATGGCTTTGTCAAGGACGGAAAGCACTGTTGCTGTGAGGAGGGCCCTAAGGGAGCCCTGTTACTGCATAAGCCACCACTGGGGACAAAAGTATTGTGGAGGGCACTATTGCAACCTGGGCTACTATCTGTCTGGGACTGATTTGGGAAGAATAACTATAGTCATGAAACTAGTGGGGGCAGCAGCAACACAGAATTGGGTGAAGCGGTAGAAAAGTAGTTGACAGAACTGCTAAAGAAAAGAAAGCAACAGAAAAGCATTCACACGTACTGTATTCTGCGCATATTTGATCCATAGGATTTGAAGCTGCAGATTTGAAGCTTTGTTCAGTCATTTAGTTTATTTACATTGAATGCTGCAGCATAAAATCTACAGCTTCAAATACTGTGCATACAATATGCGCAGGATACTGTATGTGTGAATACACCCTTAGGGTGCTGCTGGATTAGGAGTATAAAATAAACAGTCTAAGGGCTCATGTGAGCATATGGTGTGCGCCATAGTTTGGTGCAAGGACTGCAGTAATGTGAACCTTTATTTCAATATTCTTGAAAGACTCCAGGGAAGCAAACATTAATAGAACACATCGGCCCTCAATTACTAAAGTCCAACCGACTCTTTTTCTCCGTTATTGCGCCTAAATTTTAGTCGCAACGTCTGTGCGACTATTTATGCGTCCAAATTTTAGTCGCACAACCGACACTTTAGAAAACACTCGGAGTGTTTTTTTTTCACTCTGCAATGGGCAAGTTTTATGCCAAAATGGGCGTTTTACCGGCAAAAAACAAAAAGTACTCGGAGTACTTCCAAAATCACTCGAGAAAAAGTGTGAGTTTGCCTCACACAATGGCCTTGATTTACTAAGAGTGGAGTGTTTATTTTGGAGTGATTTCAATATCACTCGTCTTTTTTTCAGGCTAATTTACTATTCTGTCGCACATGTCGGTTATTTTTCTGTTGCACGTTTTTTTGTGTTGCCGAGTGAAATTCCAAAAATGGAGTGACTGTTTGCCATTGTGTTTTTTGTAAAAGTAACTTGTTTTATAACCTGAAAACATTTTGTAGTTAAACACTTTTATGAATTAAATATTGAATATGCTCTTATGATAGTTAATGTTTATATTTCTTTTTTTCTTTTTAACACATTTGCAATATTAGGTTTAAATCAATTTAACACCCAAGCTGATTAACAAGGATAATTGTTGTAATGTTTGAAAAATTATAACACATGAATACTTTTGATTCATGGAAACATTTTTAAACAAACAAGTCTAAACCATTTTGACTCACACAACTAATTTCTTTAGCTCAGAGTTTGTGCGACAAAATTGACTAGCGCGACACAAAAAAAGTGCGACTAAAAAATGACAGACATGTGCGACAGAATAGTAAATAAGCCTGAAAAAAAAAAGACGAGTGATATTGAAAACACTCCAAAATAAACACTCCACTCTTAGTAAATCAGGGCCATTATCTATACCTACATTTTTTGAGGGTGTCATGCCCCTTTCCAACATGTGATGAAAGTTTGCATATAGTTAAACAGGTAAGTCCATACTATTCATTGGACCATATTTATGGGATTTGTGATCTATTACACATGATAGTCGTACTCACCGTGATTTGTGTTTTGGAACATTGGATGCCTGTGGTCTGTTGGACTGCCACATGATGTGAGGGTATTCGGTCCTTCCAGGTGTTCCATCCCTAGTATTTCTGATATACCGGAGCTATAGTCTGTGTCTTTACCAAGTTGTATCTGCCATCCTTGAGCTCCATTACTATAAGATTGGCAGTGCCTCTTATCTATGCTTCCCCAATTGCCCTCAGAAATTTTTCCAGAGTTTTGCTGTGGATACAAGGATTCATCATCCTCTTCTGGTAAACTTCTCATCATCTTTACCCTAGATTCCAAGTATGAGAAGGGGCTAGTTACAGTTCTGTTAAAGCATGAGAACATTTTATCAGGAAGTAAAAGAAATGGTATGTAAATGTGTAGCAATTGTTTCTATTTACTTTTACTATAGTTATATTCTGTATGTTTACTTGCCAATGATCTGCTTTGTTTGAACAAACAATCTCATGGCGCTGCTGCCTTGGTCTTCCATCAGTCTCTGTTTTCTAGCCAACAGCAGTATTGTGTCAACCCCCATGTGACAGCTGCAGCGTTTACATGTCTATGTCGACAAAACGAGTCACCGCTGGAGCTCAGGGAGCAGAGCTAACTGGTTATTACCATAGGACATAGGATACTTTTTTTTGTAAGTTTTTTTTATTTCATACAATTATTGCAGGTCCACACTGTAGGTCGATTTCTATGTGAAAAATGTCCACTGTCTGTAGATAAGATTTGTTAAAGTGTAATCCAATTATATTGTATGGAGAAATCACAACACTTCTGCAAAGGGAATTCACCCTTAACCCCTTAAGGACCCAGGACGTACTAGAACGTCCTGGCACCCTGGGCTTTAAGGACCCAGGACGTACTAGTACGTCCTGGTGTTTCTCCGGTCTCTGCCGCGCCCCGGGCAGAGATCGGAAGCGGATGCCTGCTGAAATGCTTCAGCAGGCATCCAGGGCAAACGCCGAGGGGGGCCATGTAGGCCCCCCATGTCGGCGATCGCCGCAAATCGCAAGGGAAATCGCCCTTGCGATCTGCGGCGATACCGGGCTGATCGGGTCTCTGGGACCCGACCGCCCGGTAATTTCGCATGATCCCGGCTGTCACAGACAGCCAGGACCATGCTGGAGTATAGGAGCGAGGTGGCAAGCCTGCCACCTCCTCCTATACCCTGCGATCTGTCGGTTAACTAACCGACCAATCGCAGGAGGGGGGGCGGTTACTTCCTCCCGTCCTGCCCGGCCCCTGGAAGTCCAGAGAGGACGGGAGGAAGACCGGAGAACGCGGCGGGGGACGGGGGAGTGCTGGGGACCGGCCCCGGTACTTACCTCGTCCTTGAAGACCCGGATCCCGGCGAGGAAGAAGGCGGCGGCGGCGACAGGTGAGTTGATCTTCAGCCGCGGTCGGGCCCTTTACAGCAATGCACGTCGCCGTAAAGCGACATGCATTGCTGTAATGGGACCCTGTAAACTACAACTCCCAGCATGCCCAGACAGCCCTTGGCGTCTGGGCATGCTGGGAGTTGCAGTTTTGCAACATCTGGAGGTCCACAGTTTGGAGACCACTGTGCCCTTCCAGATGTTGCAAAACTACACATCCTCAGCATGCCCTTACTGTCCAGGCATGCTGGGAGTTGTAGTTCTGTAACATCTGGCCCTTCAGATGTTGCAGAACTACAACTCCCAGCATGCCTGGACAGTTTTGGCATACTGGGAGTTGTAGTTTTGCAACATCTGGAGGGCTGCAGCTTGGACACCACTACACAGTGGTCCCCAAACTGTTCTCCTCCAGCTGTTACGTAACCACTACTCCCAATATGCCCTTCGGCTGCCTGGGCATGCTGGGAGTTGTGGTTTTGCAACAACTGGAGGCACACTGGTTGGGAAACATTGTCTGTTTCCTAACTCAGTGTTTCCCAACCCGTGTGCCTCCAGCTGTTGCAAAACTATAACTGCCAGCATGCACTGATAGACTGTGCATGCTGGGAGTTGTAGTTTTGCACCAGCTGGAGGTCCCCCCCCCCCCTGTGAATGTACAGGGTACTTTCACATGGGCAGGGGCTTACAGTGAGTATCAGGCTGCAAGTTTGCGATGCAGCAAATTTTGCGCGTCAGCTCAAACTCGTAGCGGGAAACTCGCTGTAACCCCTGCCCGCGTGACTGTCCCCTAAAAACACTACACTACTAACACAAAATAAAATAAAAAGTAAAAAAACACTACATATACACATACCCCTACACAGCCCCCTCCCCTCCCCAATAAAAATTAAAAACGTCTGGTACGCCACTGTTTCCAAAATGGAGCCTCCAGCTGTTGCAAAACAACAACTCCCAGTATTGCCGGACAGCCGTTGACTGTCCAAGCATGCTGGGAGTTTTGCAACAGCTGGAGGCACCCTGTTTGGGAATCACTGGCGTAGAATACCCCTATGTCCACCCCTATGCAAATCCCTAATTCAGGCCTCAAATGCACATGGCGCTCTCACTTCGGAGCCCTGTCGTATTTCAAGGCAACAGTTTAGGGTCACATATGGGGTATCGCCGTACTCGGGAGAAATTGCCTAACAAATTTTGGGGGGCTTTTTCTCCTTTCACCCCTTATGAAAAGGGGAAGTTGGGGTCTACACCAGCATGTTGGTGTAAAAAAAAAAAAATTTTTACACTAACATGCTGGTGTTGCCCTATACTTTTCATTTTGACAAGAGGTAAAGGGGAAAAAAGCCCCCCAAAATTTGTAATGCAACTTCTCCCGACTACGGAGATACCCCATATGTGGGCGCAAAGTGCTCTGGGGGCGCACAACAAGGCTCAGAAGGGAGAGTGCGCCATGTACATTTGAGGTGATTTGCACAGGGGTGGCTGATTGTTACAGCGGTTTTGCCAAACGCAAAAAAGAAAAAAAAAACACATGTGACCCCATTTCGGAAACTACACCCCTCACGGAATGTAATGAGGGGTGCAGTGAGAATTTACCCCCCACTGGTGTCTGACGGATCTTTGGAACAATGGGCTGTGCAAATAAAAAAATTTGTACAGCCCACTGTTCCAAAGATCTGACAGACACCAGTGGGGGGTAAATGCTCACTGTACCCCTTGTTACATTCCTCAAGGGGTCTAGTTTCCAAAATGGTATGCCATGTGGAGGTTATTTTGCTGTCCTGGCACCATAGGGGCTTCCTAAATGCGACATGCCCCCGAGCAAAATTTGCTCTCAAAAAGCCAAATATGACTCCTTCTCTTCTGAGCATTGTAGTTCGCCCGCAATGCACTTCATGCCAACTTATGGGGTACCTCCATACTCAGAAGAGATGGGGTTACAAATTTTGGGGGGTATTTTCTGCTATTAACCCTTGCAAAAATGTGAAATTTGGGGGGAAACACACATTTTAGTGAAAATTATTATTATTTTTTTTTACATATGCAAAAGTCGTGAAACACCTGTGGGGTATTAAGGCTCACTTAATTCCTTGTTACGTTCCTCATGGGGTCTAGTTTCCAAAATGGTATGGCATGTGTTTTTTTTTTGCTGTTCTGGCACCATAGGGGCTTCCTAAATGCAACATGCCCCCCAAAAACCATTTCTGAAAAACGTACTCTCCAAAATCCCCTTGTCGCTCCTTCGCTTCTGAGCCCTCTACTGCGCCCGCCGAACACTTTTCATGGACATATGAGGTATGTGCTTACTCGAGAGAAATTGGGCTACAAATACAAGTATAAATTTTCTCCTTTTACCCCTTGCAAAAATTCAAAAATTGGGTCTACAAGAAAATGCAAGTGTAAAAAATGAAGATTGTGAATTTTCTCCTTCACTTTGCTGCTATTCCTGTGAAACACCAAAGGGTTAAAACGCTGACTGAATGTCATTTTGAATACTTTGGGGGGTGCGGTTTTTTTAATGGGGTCATTTGTGGGGTATTTCTAATATGAAGACCCTTCAAATCCACTTCAAACCTGAACTGGTCCCTGAAAAATAGTGAGTTTGAAAATTTTGTGAAAAATTGGAAAATTGCTGCTGAACTTTGAAGCCCTCTGGAGTCTTCCAAAAGTAAAAACACGTCAATTTTATGATGCAAACATAAAGTAGACATATTGTATATGTGAATAAAATAAAATAAATATTTGGAATATCCATTTTCCTTACAAGCAGAGAGCTTCAAAGTTAGAAAAATGCTAAATTTTCAAATTTCTCATCAAATTTTGGGATTTTTCACCAAGAAAGGATGCAAGTTACCACAAAATTTTACCACTATGTTAAAGTAGAATATGTCACGAAAAAACAATCTCGGAATCAGATTGATAAGTAAAAGCATTCCAGAGTTATTAATGTTTAAAGTGACAGTGGTCAGATGTTCAAAAAATGGCCGGGTCCTAAGGTGTAAAATGGCTGGGTCCTTAAGGGGTTAAAGGAGTACTGCAGTCTGAGACACTTATCCCCTATCCGCATCTACCATACAGGGACCTGGAATTGCTGCGGCTCTGCATCCATCCATACAGCTCTATGGGAGAGGCGGGGATGCACGAACGCTGCATCTCCGCCTCTCCCATAGAGATACATGAAGGAGGCGTGTCGGCTGCAGCGTCATGATGCAGCTGACACGCCTTCTGCATGGTAGAGCCGGGACCTCGTATAGGAGATCACGGGGGCGGTCCCAGCATTCTGACCCCCCACAATCAGACACTTATCCCCTATCCTGCGGATAGGGAATAAGGGGGGGGGGGATTCATCAATCTATATAGAGTAATTTTAAGTGTATTTTCTTGTGCAAAATCTTGCGCTATGATATTTTCTGCGTTCTTTTTGTGTGTCTTTTTTGTTGGAACTTTTCTACAGATGTCACCCTTCGTGTGTACCGTAGAGCCATTTTTCCCGTAGACATTGATTTACTAACTGGGTTTTTTTTTTGGACGCACAACATTTTTTTTGCGCAAATATACACCACCTCGGAGGACACGTACCAAAGTGTGTATTTTCACACAGGAAGGACTGCAACTCCCATCATGGACAGACTCTGCCCATGATGGGAGTTATAGTCCAGGGGCTGAGGTGCAGATCGCAGCAGGTCATTATCCAGAGACCCGCTGCGATCCGCATTTATTAACTGTAAAAGCCGACGGTACATGCGGCTTCACTGCGCTGACACGACTTCTATATACAGCTGTCATAATTCATAATCCCCGCCGCCGGGAGAGGGGAGCTCTGATTGGTCAATAGCTATTCTCCAATCAGAGCTCCCGGCAGGGATTATGAATCATTACAGTCTATATAGAAGCCGGTGGCAGCGCGATGTAGCCGCATGTACCACCGGCTTTTTAATTTAAATGCGGATCGCAGCAGATCATTTTGGAGATCTGCTGCAATCCGCATTACATCAGTGGCCCCCCAATTTAACCCGTTCCTGCAGAATGACATATATAAATGTCATGATGTGCAGGTAGTTCGCGCATCATGACATTTATATATGTCATGCAGTAAACCTGGCGATGCGCGGTATCGCACGGGTTAACTGGCAGAAGTCCCACTGTTACTAACGGGGGACAACTTCTGCAAGCCCCCCCTAGGACTATCTGTGGATGGTCCTGGTCAGCGATCATTGTGGTTGGTCCCTGTGGACCAATCACAGTGATCGCTGACTTTGGGGGGTTAAAGTTCAGATCCCCCGCTTTTCCCGCCCCCAGAAGTCGGGTAGAGCGGGGGAAGAGGATCCCGGGAGCTGCGGGGGGCTGCGGCACATACCTGCTGTGCGACCGGCGGGGACGGCAAGGACCGGGGACCATCTAGAAGGCAGCTGCGGCAGGTAAGTGGAAGCAGCAGTGAAGATCGCTGTAAAGTGATATTCACTGCTGCTTCTAGGAGTTTCAAAACTACAACTCCCAGCATGCCCAGACAGCCAAAGGCTGGGAGTTGTAGCTTTGCAACATCTGGAGGGCCTCAGTTTGGACACCAGTGTGCAGTGGTCTCCAATCTGTGCTCTTCCAGATGTTGCAAAACTACAACTCTCAGCATGCTCAGAAAGTCCAGGCATGCTGGGAGCTGTAGTTCTGTAACATCTGGCCCTTCAGATGTTGCCGAACTACAACTTCCAGCATGCCTGGGCAGTCTGGGCATGCTTGAAGTTGAAGTTTTGCAACAGCTGGAGGCACACAGGTTGGGAAACACTGAGTTTCCCAACCAGTGTGCCTCCAGTTGTTGCAAAACTACAACTCCAAGCATGCTCAGACAGTCGAAGGGCATGCTGGGAGTTGTAGTTTTGCAACAACGGGAGGAGAACAGTTGGGAGACCGCTAAGTAGACGTGTCCAAACTGTAGCCCTCCAGATGTTGCAAAACTTCAACTCCAAGTATGCCCAGACTGCCCAGGCATGCTGGGAGTTGTAGTTAGGCAACATCTGAAGGGTCAGATGTTACAAGACTACAACTCCCAGCATGTCTCGACTGCCTGGGCATGCCGGGAGTTGTAGTTTTGCAACAACTGGAGGCGCACTGGTTGGGAAACATTGCCTGTTTCCTAACTCAGTGTTTCCCTACCTGTGTGCCTCCAGCTGTTGCAAAAAACTATTACTCCCAGCATGCACTGACAAACCGTACACGCTGGGAGTTGCAGTTTGGCAACAGCTGGAGGCGCACGGGTTGGGAAACACTGAGTTAAATGGGCACTGTCACCAACTTTATTTTTTGATATGTTGTAGTACTTATGTACTACAACATATCTCTAATATACTTTTATTATAGTTTTTTTCATTAAAAAGGTTTAATTTACATTTAAAAAACGGCTACTGAAAAAGGACTGGCAATCAGTCCTTTTTCAGTTAGGCTGCACTCGCTCCCTGCCTGTCAATCAGACAGGCGGGAGCGAGCGCATTGGCTCCCCGGCCACTGGCTGGGAGGCCACTCCTCCTGCACATCGCCGCCGCCGCCTCGTTGCCGCCGCTGTCCCTGCACGCCCGCTGCTGGACTCTGCAGTAACTGCAAGTGTAATGAGAGAATGGGGTATGCAGGGCGGGGGTGGGGGGGGGAGGAGGGAACGGGCTAGTGCCGTAGCGGGGGGGGGAACGGACTAGCAAAAAAAAAAAATAGGATGGTGGGAGCTACCCTTTAAGTAACAAACTCTCGGTGTTTTGCAACCAGTGTGCCTCCAGCTGTTGCTTAACTACAGCCCCCTATGATGGGAGTTTAAGTTTAGCAACAATTGGAGGCTCCCTGTTTAGGAACACGCTGCATTATGTGCGCTCTTCCCAGGGGAGAGCAAAAAAAATGTACTAACCCATATTTCTTGTTTTTCTTTTCTTCTCATTTCAGATACGTGAATGCGGAGGACTACGTCGGATTCGGTGGACTGCGACGATGACCAGCGTTTTTTTTTTTTTATTTCAATAAAATGGTTAAAGAGTGCTGTGAGGGAGTGATTTTTTTTTTTATAAAATTTTTTTTCAATTTGTCCGTGTTTTTTATAATTGAATTTTCAGGGTTAGTAGTGGAAGCTGTCTTATAGACAGAATCCATTACTAAGCCAGGGCTTAGCGTTAGCCCCAAAAACAGCTAGCGCTAACCCCCAATTATTACCCCGGTACCCACCGCCACAGGGGTGCCGGGAAGAGCCAGTACCAACAGGCCCGGAGCATCAAAAATGGCGCTCCTGGGCCTATGTGGTAACAGGCTGGCGTTATTTAGGCTGGGGAGGGCCAGTAACAATGTCCTCGCCCACCCTGGTAACGTCAGGCTGTTGCTGCTTGGTTGGTATCTGGCTGATACTGAAAATATGCGTTTTTTTTAATAAATAAAAAAAGTGTGTGGTTCCCTAATTTTTTCAGTATCAGCCAGATACCAACCAAGCAGCAACAGCCTGACATTACCAGGGTGGGCGAGGACCATTGTTACTGGCCCTCCCCAGCCTAAATAACGCCAGCCTGTTACGGCCAAGGCCTTTGAGCGCCATTTTTGCCGCTCCAGGCCTGTTGGTAGCTTCTCTTCCTGGAAACCCTGTGGCGGTGGGTACCGGGGTAATAATTGGGGGTTAGCATTAGCTGTTTTGGGGGCTAACGCTAATCCCCAGCTTAGTAATGGGTTCTGTCTACAAGATGGCTTCCACTACTAAGCCTGAAAATTCAATTATAAAAAACAACACAATGAAAAAAAATTTTTATTTAAAAAAACACTCCCCCACAGCCCTCGTTAACCCTTTTATTGACATTTAAAAAAAAATGCTGTTCATCATCGCAATCCACAAAATCTGACATAGTCCTCCGCATTCACGCGTCTAAATTTAAAAGAAAAAAATATTTTGTACATTTTTTTTGTTTCCACACACAAGCAAAAATGCAATAAAAAAGAAAGAAAGAAAAACTGACAAAGCGCAGGAAAAAGCTGGGACAGTTTTTCTGGCATTTTTTTTTATGATACATAAAAAACCTCAATGGAATCTTGGCCTCAAAGCAATAGAACAAAATCCCTGTGTCCACTTTTCCTGTGAGGTAGAGAAGGAGTGCACGGTAGAGCGAGGGAGACGTTTCTATATTTGCACAAGATTTATCAAGGAGTGCAACAGCCTTAGTAAATGCTGAGCAAGAGTGTACAATAGACAAGCAGTGTACAGGGGTAGAACTGTGTCTACAATAGACACCTAATGATGAATCCCGCAGATCTCCTTGTGAGCATGTATGTGGTCTCAACCCAGCCTAAACTCCATTTGCAATGGTGACAATGATCTTGAGGCCTTACGACATCACAGAAGGCACTGAAATATAAATCTCAGTGTGCACCTGTCATCTTAGGTTACTTTTGAGAATAAGCTGTCATATGTTTGAACATAAAAAATAGCAATATTTCTGGACATTATATAACTTGTACCTGGTACATATTTGAACTAATAGCAATGCCAAATACACATTAACCTTTCATTGTTGTGCACCACATAGGCACAGGGGGAGATTTATCAAAACCTGTCCAGAAGAAAAGTTGCTGAGTTGCCCATAGCAACCAATCAGATCGCTTCTTTCATTTTGCAGAGGCCTTGTTAAAAATGAAAGAAGCGATCTAGCAACCAATCAGATCACTTCTTTCATTTTGCAGAGGCCTTGTTAAAAATGAAAGAAGCGATCTGATTGGTTGCTATGGACAACTGGGCAACTTTTCCTCTGGACAGGTTTTGATAAATCTCCCCCTATGTATTACTTGCAAAGAGCATTTTGTACTTTTCCCCAACATACCAATCTGCTACATCATGACTTAAAACTCCACATTCTGGACCTCTGATCCCACAAGTGTAAACAACGTGATTGACAGCCGGGTCCTGCCAATGATCTCCTGTGCCACGTCCCCGCGTACAGAGAGAAAGCAGGACATATGCATACATCCAATTGTGGAAACATACCCACAGATAGCAAATATGCATAAGTACTATAGCGGAAAGAGGTTTAACACATCACAATTACTGGATTGTTACATATAACACGCACATCCCCCAACAGAGTATTACAAAATCATATTCAAAGCTAGTCATTCATGCCACTCTTCCCAGGATATATTAAGTCAAGAGAAGAGGTTAGGAAGGACATTTCTGAATATCAGTTGTGTTATGCCCAAGCTTCGTGCAGCTCATGATAAAGCTGTGCACTGGTCTGGTCCATTGTCCATACAGAAAACACTTAAAGGGGTATTCCAGGAAAAACTTTTTTATGTATATCAACTGGCTCTAGAAAGTTAAACAGATTTGTAAATTACTTCTATTAAAAAATCTTAATCCTTTCAGTACTTATGAGCTTCTGAAGTTAAGGTTGTTCTTTTCTGTCTAAGTCCTCTCTGATGACACGTGTCTCGGGAAACGCCCAGTTTAGAAGCAAATTCCCATAGCAAACCTCTTCTAAACTGGGCGATTCCCGAGACACGTGTCATCAGAGATTACTTAGACAGAAAAGAACAACCTAAACTTCAGAAGCTCATAAGTACTGAAAGGATTAAGATTTTTTAATAGAAGTAATTTATTAATCTGTTTAACTTTCTGGAGCCAATTGATATATATAAAAAAGTTTTTTCCTGGAATACCCCTTTAATGCAACAGTTCCCTTGTTTGAAGAGATGTCTGACATAGAAAATGAATCCACCAGGCACAAAAGTGTTCCTATAGGAAACTATAAGATCAGTTTTGTCATCATTTTCCCTCTCTGGCTATTCATACTATGCCATGACAAAACAATAAGGGGGATCTTACATTGACCATAAACTGTTACACGATTTGGCCTGTTTTTAAGAGGAATTCTATAGTTTCTGCTGTAATTGGTTGCTCTGGGCAAAATCTCTTCAGTTTTTCCTCTCACACATTTTGATAAACCAGAACCATGGTCTGTTATATAGCAGAATCCCATGATCCATTATGCTACATTCACTTCCATGGTCTGACATCCATCATAGGTTGATACATTTGGAACAGGTCAATTAAATCATCATAATCATTTTTAATAAATAAACAAATGTTGCAAACGCAGGCTGCTTGTCTGTGAAGAAGGTAGGAAATGTCGCTTTGCAACAGCTGGAGAGCCACAGGTTGGGGCTTGCTGCCCTAATATGTGTCTCTCTATATGGTATGCCATGACTTAAAAAAAAAGTAAGTTTTAATAACTGTGAATAAGCCTCTTCCCCCAAATAAATAAATGGCCCCCCTTTCCCGTTTTAACATAAAAAAGTCCATAACTGCAGATTTTGCTCATCTCACATCCCAAAAGAAGGTGACCATAACATATACAAAAAATTGGTATTGTTAAAAACTGCAGATCATGGCACAAAAAATAAGCCCTCATACAGCCCTGTATATAGAAAAATCAGCCCTCATACAGCCCTGTATATAGAAAAATAAGCCCTCATACAGCCCTGTATATAGAAAAATCAGCCCTCATACAGCCCTGTATATAGAAAAATAAGCCCTCATACAGCCCTGTATATAGAAAAATAAGCCTCATACAGCCCTGTATATAGAAAAATAAGCCCTCATACAGCCCTGTATATAGAAAAATAAGCCCTCATACAGCCCTGTATATAGAAAAATAAGCCCTCATACAGCCCTGTATATAGAAAAATAAGCCCTCATACAGCCCTGTATATAGAAAAATAAGCCCTCATACAGCCCTGTATATAGAAAAATAAGCCCTCATACAGCCCTGTATATAGAAAAATAAGCCCTCATACAGCCCTGTATATAGAAAAATAAGCCCTCATACAGCCCTGTATATAGAAAAATAAGCCCTCATACAGCCCTGTATATAGAAAAATAAGCCCTCATACAGCCCTGTATATAGAAAAATAAGCCCTCATACAGCCCTGTATATAGAAAAATAAGCCCTCATACAGCCCTGTATATAGAAAAATAAGCCCTCATACAGCCCTGTATATAGAAAAATAAGCCCTCATACAGCCCTGTATATAGAAAAATAAGCCCTCATACAGCCCTGTATATAGAAAAATAAGCCCTCATACAGCCCTGTATATAGAAAAATAAGCCCTCATACAGCCCTGTATATAGAAAAATAAGCCCTCATACAGCCCTGTATATAGAAAAATAAGCCCTCATACAGCCCTGTATATAGAAAAATAAGCCCTCATACAGCCCTGTATATAGAAAAATCAGCCCTCATACAGCCCTGTATATAGAAAAATAAGCCCTCATACAGCCCTGTATATAGAAAAATAAGCCCTCATACAGCCCTGTATATAGAAAAATCAGCCCTCATACAGCCCT